>NC_053491.1:368683557-369308057 GCF_905171775.1 Rana temporaria
GGTCCAACGTCTCCCAAGCCTCAGGTTTGTGACGGACTGCATCACATTGTCATCCAATATCTCCTGGTACTGAAGAGAATTCATGGTACCTTGTACACGCTGAAGCTTCCCTGTACCTGCAGAAGCAAAACAGCCCCAAAGCATGATTGACCCCCCGCCATGCTTCACAGTAGGCAAGGTGTTCTTTTCATCATAGGCCTTGTTCTTCCTCCTCCAAACATAGCGTTGATCCATGGGCCCAAACAGTTCTAATTTTGTTTCATCAGTCCACAGAACACAATCCCAAAACTTCTGTGGTTTGTCCACATGACTTTTGGCATACTGCAGTCGACTCTTCTTATTCTTTGGAGACAGCAAGGGGGTGCGCCTGGGAGTTCTGGCATGGAGGCCTTCATTACGCAGTGTGTGCCGTATTGTCTGAGCAGAAACTTCAGTACCCACATCTGACAAATCTTTTCTCAGTTCCTCAGCAGTCACATGGGGACTTTTCTCCACTCTACGCTTCAGGTAGCGCACAGCAGTCGAAGTCAGCATCTTCTTTCTGCCACGACCAGGTAGCGTTTCAACAGTGCCCTTTGCCTTGAATTTGCGAATGATGCTTCCTATGGTGTCTCTTGGTATGTTTAACATCTTTGCAATCTTCTTATAGCCATTGCCCTTCCTGTGAAGAGTAATCACCTCTTCTCTTGTATTCCTGGACCATTCTCTTGACTTCATCATGTTTGTAACCACACCAGTAAATGTCTAGAAGGAGCTGAGCATCACAGTCATTTTAAAGCTGCCTAATTGGTGCTTATTAGGCTTTATTGCTCCTCCCTGACATCCACAGGTGTTTTCAATACCTGATTGAAAACACTTCAATGAACCTCTGTTCTTCAGAGTGGTAGTCTTTAAGGGGTTGAATAATTGTGTAAATGAAGAATTCACAAAAGAAACATTGACTACTGTATTACAAAACCAATTGATGTCATTTTAGTTGCATATGGTTCTTTAAGAAGTCCTTGTAGGATTTCATTCTGAATACAATTACAAATGTACACTAAATTCCCTAAAACCCTTTACAGCATTGGGGGGTTGAATAATTTTGAACACAACTGTATATATATATATATATATATATATATATATATATATATATATATATATATATATATATATATATATTAAAAGAAATAAAGAAATATATAAAAAAATATTTTTTTTATAAAAAAAGGGGGGTTGTCATCCGGGGCCCTGGGGAACTACGGGCCCCTGGGGACCCCCAGACCTCTAAAAAAAAAAATTGGCCCTTTAATAAAAAATAAAATAAAAATATATTAAAAAAATATATTTTTTTTTATTTAAAAATAAATAAAAAAAGGGGGGTTGCCATCTGGGGCCCTGGGGGCCTCCGGGCCCCTGGGGACCCCTAAAAAAAATTGTTCCTTTAATAAAAAATAAAAATATATTAAAAAAAAAAATATTTAAAATAAAGAAGGGGGGTTGCCATCTGGGGCCCTGGGGGCCTCCGGACCCCTAAAAAAAAAATGTTTTTTTTTTCAAAGGGGCTTGCTTTGGGCCCCCAACAGTGACAGGGCCCTGGGTAGCTTCCCCGTTTGCCCTGTGATAAAGACGGCCCTGCCTCTGCCATCCCTCCACCATACTCTGCATCCTGCCATCCCTCCACCATACTCTGCATCCTGCCATCCTGCCATCCCTCCACCATACTCTGCCATCCTGCCATCCCTCCACCATACTCTGTCATCCCTCCACTATACTCTGCCATCCCTCTACCATACTCAACCATACTCGGCGATACCCAGCCATACTCGGTGATACCCAGCCATACTCGGTGATACCCCCCAGCCATACTTGGTGATACCCAGCCATACCTAGTCATACTCAGCCATACTCAGTGATACCCAGCCATACCCGGCCATACTCGGTGATACCCAGCCATGCTCAGCCATACTCGGCCATACCCAGCCATACTCAGCCGTACGCAGGAATGCTCAGCTGTACTCAGACATACTCAGCCATACTCGGCAATACCCAGCCATACCCAGCCGTACTCAGCAGTACCCAGCCGTACTCAGCAGTACCCAGCCATACTCGGCAGTACCCAGCCGTACCCAGCCTCTGTATGTGGCCAGGCTGTGAAAGTCTCCCACATGTGGTATCACCATACTCAGGAGAAGTAGGCAAATCTATTTTAGGGTGTCATTTTTGGAATGTTAATGCTATGTGTAATGCCGCGTACAGACGGTCGTTTTTTGTGATGAAATAAAACAACGTTTTAAATCATGAAATAAAACGACGTTTTTGAAACATCATTTTCAAAAACGATGTTGCCTACACACCATCGTTTTTTCACAATGCTCTAGCAAAGCGAGGTTACGTTTCACCACTTTTTTCCATTGAAGCTCACTTCATAACTAGCTTCTGGGCATGCGCGGGTTTAAAAACGTCGTTTTAAACGTCGTTTTTGCTACACACGGTCAATTTCTGTGAAACAAAAAACGACGTTTTGAAAAACGACACAAAAAATTCGAGCATGTTCGAATTTTTTTTTGGTCGTTTTTTTGAAGACATAAAACGACGTTTTGCCCACACACAATCATTTTAAATTCATCACAAAAAACGACCGTCTGTACGCGGCATTAGAAATATTGTATAAATGGACAACTTTGTGTTAAAAAAAATATTTTCATTTTCTTTCCACATTTTCCAAAAACTTTTAGAAAAAAATGACATGTTCAAAGGACTCATTATGCCTCATAGGTTATACCTTGGGGTGTTTTCTTTCCATTGTCCTGGTGCTCCAGGGCCTTCAAAAGTGTAAGAGGTAGTCAGGAAATTAAATGTAAAGGATATCACGTCATGTAAACAAACCGGCGTGATATCCAGTTCCTCTCTCCTCTCACTGTACAGTGTTTACACACACCTCTCCCCATTCTTCAGCTCCTGTGACCGATCGAGGGACACCGGCGGCGATCGGGTTCGCGAGTTCCGCGGCCGCGGTCATGGAGCTTCGGACTGTGCGCGACGCACGGCTGGGCTCTTAAAGGCAACGTACAGGTACGTGCCTGTGCCCAGCCGTGCCATTCTGCCAACGTATATGTGCAGGAGGCAGTTCTTAAGTGGTTAAAAGAAAGCCCAATTTATCCTGAAAAAAAATCCACCTGGATGCACAAAGTAGTTGTGGTGATATGTACGAGTTTACTAACACGTGTCAAAGTTTCAAAATTGTGCTTAGGCATTTAGATTTATTTTACCCTTAGGTGCGAATGGGTTAACATGTTAAAACATATATTCTTTCTGATTGGGTTTACATCTATTTAACATGTTTCCACTAAGTCTGATAGTGTCCAGCCATACATTACAGTGTGATACAAAAGTTACTGTGGGTGGTGGCATATTTAATATTTATCTTTAAGGGATAAGACACAGGGCACTATATGGCGCTCTAGATTTAAATAAAAAGACAAAGCCAGTGATTTCCACTGTTCATTACTCATGTACTATTCCTGTTACTGCGAACCTACATTGCATGTGACAGATTCCCTTAGATTTTAATTATCCCCTGAAGAACAGCTGCAATTTAATATCAGGCTATCAGTAGATCGCCTGCAGTGGCTGTTGTATTAAGGGAGAAAGTTGAGAGCACCACTTCATGCTAAAAAAATAAATATAATGTCTGGGTGTTGTATTCTGGGAAGTTCTGTCAGTCCCATTTTTCAAACACTAGTGGAAGGTGTGTGGCATTTTATAGGTAGGCATCAACATTTTTTGACTTTTTTGTGTAATTATGACACAAAATGTAATGTTTATTATTTTCCTGGTTAGAATTTTCCCATCCTGACTGAGCTACATTTCCAGGCTCTGAATTCTCCAATATGCTAAGAAGAAAATCTCATTAGAATTTGCACATTCACAGCAGAAGTGGCTCAGCAGCGCTGCGTTCAGCGGGATTCTGACCTCGATTTGTCTCTGGCTTACTGTCAGCTCTAAGCAGATATATTGTTGCAGGAATTCTATATATACACAGGGAACAAGGTTAGGTAGCATTAGGCTCATTTCCTATATTACAGCAGATAGAAATTAAAGGGGTTCGCCACTTTATACACCAAAACAAGCTTATTACCTTTAGACAGAGCTGACTTCACCCAAAAATGGATATTCCAGTTTTTGAAAGGTTGCTGAAACCTCTTCCTCTCTTTTAATGCACCAAATGTTACGTGTGTTGGTGTGATGCCTTGGGTGCCATTCATATGACACACCTTAACAATACACAACGTGCATTATGGTGTGGTGCAATGCCAAAAAATGGCTCATACACTGCACTGCTCCCCAACACTGCAGCAAGCGTCTGTCGGAAGGCATGAATGAATGGCACTGCATCGCATTACGCGTGCATTGATACACATTGCGGTAAAACGTGCAGTAATGCGCACATTACTGCAAAGCCAGAGTGTGAGCGAGTTCTTATAATATTGGGATACGGGTGGTGAGATATCTCTGTTTCCACCAGTTCCCCAAACATATACACTCACCGGACACTTTATTAGGTGCACCTTGCTACTACCGGGTTGGAACCCCTTTTGCCTTCAGAACTGCCTTAATTCTTCATGGCATAAATTCAACAAGGTGTTGGAAACATTCCTCAGAGATTTTGGTCCATGTTGACATGATAGCATCACACAGTTGCTGCAGATTTGTTGGCTGCACATCCATGATGCAAATCTCTTATTCCACCACATTCCAAAGGCGCTCCATTGGATTGAGATCTGGTGAGTGTGGAGGCCATTGGAGTACAGTGACCTCATTGTCATGTTCAGGAAACCAGTGGTGAGATGATTAGATCTTTGTGACTTGGTGCATTATCCTGCTGGAAGAAGCCATCAGAAGATGGGTACACTGTAGTCATAAAGGGATGGACATGGTCAGCAACAATACTCAGGTAGGGCATGGTGTTTAAACAATGCTCAATTGGTACTAAGGGGTACAAAGTGTGCCAAGAAAATCCCCCCCCCCCCCCAACACCACCAGCCTAAACCATGGATCCAGGCTTTCACGTTTTGCCAAATTCTGACCCTACCATCTAAATGTTGCAGCTGAAATCGAGACTCGTCAGACAAGGCAACGTTTTTTCCAATCTTCTCTTGTCTAATTTTGGTAAGCCTGTGCGAATTGTAGTCTGTTTCCTGTTCTTAGTTGACAGCAATGGCACCGATGTGGTTTTCTGCTGCTGTAGCCCATCTGCTTCAAAGTTCCATGTGTTATGCATTCAGAGATGGTATTCTGCATACCTTGGTTGTAATGAGCGGTTATTTGAGTTACTGTTGCCTTTCTATCATCTCAAACCAGTCTGCCCAGTCACCTCTGACCTTTGACATCAACAAGGCATTTTTGTCCACACAACTGCCGCTCACTGGATATTTTCTCTTTTCCAGACCATTCTCTGTAAACCCTAGAGATGGTTGTGCATGAAAATCCCAGTAGATAAACAGTATTTTTTCAAATACTCATATCAGCCCATCTGGCACCAACAACCATGCCATGTTCAAAGTCAAATGCCCTTTCTTCCCCATTCTGATGCTTAGTTTAGAACTTCAGAAAGTCATCTTCACCACGTCTAGATGCCTAAATGAATTAAGTTGCTGCCATGCGATTGGCTGATTAGCAATTTGTGTTACCAAGCAATTGAAGAGGTGTACCAAATAAACAAGCCGGTGAGTGTATATCCCATATAACAATGGGCTTATTTCTCATTAAGGGTCAGTGGGCAGCAACATGCTAATCCATTTTTTATGGTTTGGTGGTCTGATAGGTGGCACTGATAGGCAGCACTGATGGGCACCGACAGGTGGCATTGATGAGCAATGATAGGTGGCACCGATGAGCACTCATAGGCAGCACTGATAGGTGCACTGCTGGTGTTAAAAGGAAGCATTGATAGATGGCCTTGATGGGCACTAATAGGCGGCGCCGATAGGCAGCACTAATAGGCTGCAGGGATAGACACTGATAGGTGGCATTGGTGAGCACTGATAGGTAACACTGATAGGCGGCATTGATGAACACCGATAGGTGGCACTGATAAGCAGCACTGATGGGCACTGACAGGTGGCATTGATGAACAATGATAGGTGGCACCAAAGAGCACTCATAGGCAGCACTGATAATCAGGGCACTGATCACCAGTGCCCTGATTATCAGTGTAAACAATGTACTAACAGTCTTGCTGGTTACCGGGTCTCTTTTCCTCACACAGATACAACGCTGGACAAAAGGACTGCCGATAACTGGCAAGTCTGTTTACATGTGATCGGCTGATCACATGGTAAAGGGCCGCTGTGATTGGCCCTTTACTGTGATCTGTGATCAGCTGTGTCCCAGGACTCAGATGGAAGAGGGGGGGGGCAGGGGGGCCCTTCGTGGTTTCTTGCACTGGGGCCCTGAAAGTTCTAGTTGCACCTCTGTCATGATTTACATGATTGTGTCATCTCTGAGCTGGTATCTTAGTCCAGAAGTAGATGGTGACCCTGGATGATGGCTGAACAACAATGGTCCTGTCCTTCTGGAGAGAAAAGAAGATGAAGGCATTGTTAGGGGGAGTACTGTGATCTCTGTGAGAGGTAATATATACCTGGAAGAGTACTCATTAAATGCAGTTAATATAAAAATGATATGTAATGACAGGTCCACTTTAATTACACAAGAATGCAGCACTTGGCAATGTAGTAGCATACAGCATGCTGGAAAAGATCAGGTGGAATAAAAACACATTTACATAACAGCCTCTCCAGGAGAATAGTTATAGCTCTAACGGCGACACAAAGTGGGGAGGGCAGTGCGGACTGTACACGACTCCCAAACTCACCCATAATATATCCGCCATCTCTGCGATTATTTACTGCAGCCATATAACTGTCTCTGTGGCGGCCCCATTTTTATGTAGAGTGGGTTACGTTTCTCAGCCCAGCACAGATCTAATTAGAAGAGGGAACACAGATGGGCCGCAGGGCACACTGCCTTCGTAAAGGCACGCCGACATCAATCCTCATCCTCAGAACTGGCGATGGTGCCTCAGCAATCTTCCACCCACCTGCCTGTCCGGCACACCCGGACGTTTCCTGCCAGAGAGGAGAGACACAAACCTTTCATGACAACACTGTATTTAAAATGGGTGACGTTACTGACATTAATGTGCATGCCATGCACAGTCCCTCAGGCAGTCTGGGATGAGTCGCAGCACCCGCCAACTCAGGATACCATTATTGGTGACTGTCCTATTAGAGCCCATGAAAACAGATTGGCAGTTGATTTATCTAACAGGCAAGCCTCACACACACACACACACAGCTGCTGATGTACAATGCGATGGATGACAAAGATGACACTCGGTGCCATACCTGCTCATAGTCTGGCTGTGGGGAACATAACCCATGGCAGGGCTTCTGTGCTGTGTGATATTCCTCAATGACAGGCCTAGATTTCTACACTCAGACATCAGTTGGGCCTGTAGGACATTCTGTGGTTACCACAGAGTGCCCACATACCTATGGGCAGAGCTTTTTTTCTCAAAAATTAGGTGCAGGAACTCAACCACGACCCCATTCAAATTTCACAAACAGTAGAAGGGTCTTAAAGGGGCATTAAATACCAGGATTTCATTACATACAGAGTGTAGAGTTCAGGGGGTTACACACAGAGTGCAGAGCTATCACTTGTAAACACAGAAACCAGACTTCTGTGTTTACAAGTGATTGTGGTGAGCAGGCACCAAAGGGTCTGAGCCAGAGGTGGTGGAACTGAGTTCCCCCAAGTTCCTCCTAAAAAAAATCCCTGAATATGGGTATACCTATGGGCATCCCAAGCATCATTCTGTCAGATATTCCAGGACACCCAGATTAAACTGTCATTTCATATCTAGGAGTAGATTTATATATATATAATGTGTGAGGGGCAGAAATGATACATGGAATCCTTGCAACGTGCCATGACCATTGTGAACATCTCTCCTTAATAGACATTCAGCCTGATGCCATTCTATAGGAAACCATCTTCCTTATTGCAGCCCCTTTAACCCTCCTGGCGGTATCCCCGAGCGTGACTCGGGGTGGATCTTTTCTGCTAAAATCGGTAACACCGAGTCACGCTCGGGGTAGCTATGCAGAGCCTGCAGCGCACGCTGGCTTACCTTGTCCCTGGATCCAGCGATGCCACCGCGCTGTGTGAGCGAGCGAGACCTCGCTCGATTCACACAGTGTCCTCCTGTGCCGTCGATCTCCGTTCCCTGCGACGTTACAACGCACGGGAGCGGAGATCGGCGCCAAATTAAAAAAAGTAAACAAACACTATACATACAGTATACTCATTGATGTGAATAGGCACTAATAATAAATAATAATGTGATTTCCTTTCTCGTTCATTGCAGCATGAAGGCAGACGCGCTAGTGTGAAAGGGGCCTAAAGTGACTCTTACATAGTTAGTTACATAGTTAGTCAGGTTGAAAAAAGACACAAGTCCATCCAGTTCAACCACAAAAAAATAAACAAACAAAAATAAAAAAACACAATACAATCCCATACACCCAACTCCATACCCACAGTTGATCCAGAGGAAGGCAAAAAACCCCAGCAGAGCATGATCCAATTTGCTACAGCAGGGGAAAAAATTCCCTCCTGATCCCCTGAGAGGCAATCGGATTTACCCTGGATCAACTTTACCTACAAATCTTAGTACTCAGTTATTTTATGTACATTTAGGAAAGAATCCAGGCCTTTCTTAAAGCAATCTACTGAGCTGGCCAGAACCACCTCTGGAGGGAGTCTGTTCAGGGGCGTAACTAGAAATCACAGGGCCCCATAGCAAAATGTTGTATGGGGCCCCCCAGAGCCGCCCTAGTGTCAATGCAGCGTGACCTGTGCCCCATACAGCGTGACCTGTGCCCCATACAGCGTGACCTGTGCCCCATACAGCGCGACCTGTGCCCCATGCAGCGCGACCTGTGCCCCATGCAGCGTGACCTGTGCCCAATGCAGCGTGACCTGTGCCCAATGCAGCGTGACCTGTGCCCCATACAGCGTGACCTGTGCCCCATACAGCGTGGCCCGTGCCCCATACAGCGTGGCCCGTGCCCCATACAGCCTGGCCTGCCTGTGCCCAATACAGCCTGGCCTGCCTGTGCCCAATACAGCCTGGCCTGCGCCCAATACAGCATTGCCTGTGCCCAATACAGCATTGCCTGTGCCCAATGCGGCATGTCCTGTGCCCAATACAGCGTTGCCTGTGCCCAATACAGCCTGGCCTGCCTGTGCCCAGTACAGTCTGAACTGCCTGTGCCCAATACAGCATTGCCTGTGCCCAATACAGCCTGGCCTGCCTGTGCCCAATACAGCCTCACTTGTGCAGAGGAAGAGGCAAGTCGGCCGGATCAGCAGAGAGAGCGGGATTGCCCGCTGTATTAGCTTTCATTTGAATTTCCCGTCTTCCCGGGGCTCATCGTCACATAGCCCCACCTCTTAGCTCAGCGCCTTTGATGACATCACATGTCCGACACTGGACCGGCGTTCTGTCGATCAAAGGTGCTGGGCCAAGAGGTGGAGCTATGTGACATGAGCCCCGGGAACACTGGAAGTTCTAATGAAAGCTATTACAGCGGGCAATTCCGCTCTCTGCTGATACAGACAGCTCGCCTCTTCCTCTCCTCTCTCTTCCCCTGGCTGGGAGACCATGCCGGCGATGCTCTTATCCTCACCGGGCCCAGTGTTGCCAACCCCCCCAAGTGAAATTTACTGGCAAGTTCCCGCGCCGAACGTTCTGCGCATGCTCCGTGTTAAAATTTCCCGACGTGCTTTGCACGAAATTACGGCGCCCCAATGTTTTTTTTGAATGGCGACGTGCGTTGCGGCGTTTCGTATTCCCGGACGTCTTACACAAAAAAAAAACGAAATTCGACGCGGGAACGACGGCCATACTTTAACATGGCTGATCTAAAGATAAGCCATGTTAAAGCAGGTGTAACTTTGCGACGGGAAAAAATGACTAGCGTCGACGTACGAGATTGCAAAAGAACGTGCGGATCTTCGTGGATCGCCGTAACTAGTCATTTGCATATTTTACGCTGACCGCTATGGAATCGCCACCTAGCGGCCGGCCTAGAATTGCATCCTAAGATCCGACGGTGTAAGTCAATTACACCTGTCGGATCTTTTGGCTATCTATGCGTAACCTGATTCTATGAATCAGTCGCATAGTTAGGACGGGCGGATCACAGAGATACGACGGCGTATCTCTTCTGTGAATCTGGCCCATAGTATTTAGTCACTAAATTAAGACACTAAACTACAACGGCAAGCATGGCTGGTGCAAAACTATTTTGCACCCAAGGCGAGACCAGCTACTTGCGCGCCCCCCCCCCCCCCTTTAAAAAAATTAATAACTAACATTAATTCAATAATTTTAGCACCAGAACTCCTGGTGGAAGGATGGAAACAGGTGGACAGGAGTGCAGCAAGTTGGAGGGAGGATGGAGCCAGGTGGACAAGAGAGGGGGGGTCAGCCAGGTAAGGGGATGGAGCCAGGTGGACAGGAGAGGGATGTGTAGCCAGATGGAGGGATGGAGCCAGGTGGATAGGAGGGGGGTGTAGCCAGGTGGAGAGATGGAGCCAGGTGGATAGGAGGGGGTGTAGCCAGGTGGAGGGATGGAGACAGGTGGATAGGAGGGGTGTAGCCAGGTGGAGGGATGGAGACAGGTGGATAGGAGGGGGGTGTAGCCAGGTGGAGGGATGGAGCCAGGTGGATAGGAGGGGGTGTAGCCAGGTGGAGGGATGGAGACAGGTGGATAGGAGGGGGTGTAGCCAGGTGGAGGGATGGAGACAGGTGGATAGGAGGGGGGTGTAGCCAGGTGGAGGGATGGAGACAGGTGGATAGGAGGGGGGTGTAGCCAGGTGGAGGGATGGAGCCAGGTGGATAGGAGGGGGGTGTAGCCAGGCGAAAGGGATGGAGCCAGGTGGATATGAGGGGGGTGCAGCCAGGTGGAGGGATGGAGCCAGGTGTATAAGAGGGGGGTGTAGCCAGGTGGATAGGAGGGGGTGGAGCCAGACGAAAGGAATGGAGAGCCAGGTGGATAGGAGGGGCTGCAGCCAGGTGTATAAAAGGGGGGGGTGTAGCCAGGTGGATAGGAGGGGCTGCAGCCAGGTGTATAAGAGGGGGGGTGTAGCCAGGTGGATAGGAGGGGCTGCAGCCAGGTGTATAAGAGGGAGGGTGTAGCCAGGTGGATAGGAGGGGCTGCAGCCAGGTGTATAAGAGGGGGGTGTAGCCAGGTGGATAGGAGGGGCTGCAGCCAGGTGTATAAGAGGGGGGTGTAGCCAGGTGGATAGGAGGGGCTGCAGCCAGGTGTATGAGGGGGGTGTAGCCAGGTGGATAGGAGGGGCTGCAGCCAGGTGTATGAGAGGGGGGGTGTAGCCAGGTGGATAGGAGGGGCTGCAGCCAGGTGTATAAGAGGGGGGTGTAGCCAGGTGAATAGGAGGGGCTGCAGCCAGGTGTATAAGAGGGGGGTGTAGCCAGGTGGATAGGAAGCGCTGCAGCCAGGTGTATAAGAGGGGGGGTGTAGCCAGGTGGATAGGAGGGGCTGCAGCCAGGTGTATAAGAGGGGGGTGTAGCCAGGTGGATAGGAGGGGCTGCAGCCAGGTGTATGAGGGGGGTGTAGCCAGGTGGATAGGAGGGGCTGCAGTCAGGTGTATAAGAGGGGGGGTGTAGCCAGGTGGATAGGAGGGGCTGCAGCCAGGTGTATAAGAGGGGGGTGTAGCCAGGTGGATAGGAGGGGCTGCAGCCAGGTGTATAAGAGGGGGTGTAGCCAGGTGGATAGGAGGGGCTGCAGCCAGGTGTATAAGAGGGGGGTGTAGCCAGGTGGATAGGAGGGGCTGCAGCCAGGTGTATAAGAGGGGGGTGTAGCCAGGTGGATAGGAGGGGCTGCAGCCAGGTGTATAAGAGGGGGGTGTAGCCAGGTGGATAGGAGGGGCTGCAGCCAGGTGTATGAGGGGGGTGTAGCCAGGTGGATAGGAGGGGCTGCAGCCAGGTGTATAAGAGGGGGGGTGTAGCCAGGTGGATAGGAGGGGCTGCAGCCAGGTGTATAAGAGGGGGGTGTAGCCAGGTGTATAAGAGGGGGGTGTAGCCAGGTGGATAGGAGGGGCTGCAGCCAGGTGTATAAGAGGGGGGTGTAGCCAGGTGGATAGGAGGGGCTGCAGCCAGGTGTATAAGAGGGGGGTGTAGCCAGGTGGATAGGAGGGGGCTGCAGCCAGGTGTATGAGGGGGGTGTAGCCAGGTGGATAGGAGGGGCTGCAGCCAGGTGTATAAGAGGGGGGTGTAGCCAGGTGGATAGGAGGGGCTGCAGCCAGGTGTATGAGGGGGGTGTAGCCAGGTGGATAGGAGGGGCTGCAGCCAGGTGTATAAGAGGGGGGGTGTAGCCAGATGGATATGAGGGGCTGCAGCCAGGTGTATAAGAGGGGGGGTGTAGCCAGGTGGATAGGAGGGGCTGCAGCCAGGTGTATAAGAGGGGGGTGTAGCCAGGTGGATAGGAGGGGCTGCAGCCAGGTGTATAAGAGGGGGGGTGTAGCCAGGTGGATAGGAGGGGCTGCAGCCAGGTGTATAAGAGGGGGGTGTAGCCAGGTGTATAAGAGGGGGGTGTAGCCAGGTGGATAGGAGGGGCTGCAGCCAGGTGTATAAGAGGGGGGTGTAGCCAGGTGGATAGGAGGGGCTGCAGCCAGGTGTATAAGAGGGGGGTGTAGCCAGGTGGATAGGAGGGGCTGCAGCCAGGTGTATGAGGGGGGTGTAGCCAGGTGGATAGGAGGGGCTGCAGCCAGGTGTATAAGAGGGGGGTGTAGCCAGGTGGATAGGAGGGGCTGCAGCCAGGTGTATGAGGGGGGTGTAGCCAGGTGGATAGGAGGGGCTGCAGCCAGGTGTATAAGAGGGGGGGTGTAGCCAGATGGATATGAGGGGCTGCAGCCAGGTGTATAAGAGGGGGGGTGTAGCCAGGTGGATAGGAGGGGCTGCAGCCAGGTGTATAAGAGGGGGGTGTAGCCAGGTGGATAGGAGGGGCTGCAGCCAGGTGTATAAGAGGGGGGTGTAGCCAGGTGTATAAGAGGGGGGTGTAGCCAGGTGGATAGGAGGGGCTGCAGCCAGGTGTATAAGAGGGGGGTGTAGCCAGGTGGATAGGAGGGGCTGCAGCCAGGTGTATAAGAGGGGGGTGTAGCCAGGTGGATAGGAGGGGCTGCAGCCAGGTGTATAAGAGGGGGGTGTAGCCAGGTGGATAGGAGGGGCTGCAGCCAGGTGTATAAGAGGGGGGTGTAGCCAGGTGGATAGGAGGGGGTGGAGCCAGGTGGAGGGAGTCACACATCAGTGATAAGGTCTGACTAGAACTTGGAATCCTTCACCCCCAGCGCTTCCCCCGACCACCTCTTACCTTGTACACTTCTCTTCAGATCAGCTCCCTCCACATGGCAGCGGGCAGCAGTCGGTGTCACAAGTCCCAGGCTGTGAGTCACAGCTCATGCAGGGAGACCTCCTCCTACAGCTTGTCCCCCGTCCGATCAGCTGATCTGTTGGTTCCACCCCCGGGCTTCGGCAGACGACCGCGGAGAGGCTGGGAAAGCAGGGCAGGCTGCAGGACCCAGCGTGTGTCCTATGGCTAGTCCATCCGGGTGTCTCTGTGCACAATGTCCCTCATCCTGCTCCTCCAATGGCTGCACGCCTGCACATGACCCAGGGAGGGAGGCGGGGCGGGCAGAGAGCTAACACCCACAGCTGCTGGACATTGACATGGTCACTTTCTGGGGGAGGGGGGGTCTGCCTGCTCCTTCTCACAGCCAGCCAGATGGAGCTGCGGGAGCCGTTTCCCACTACACTACACTCCGCACCGCACCAGCCACCACCTGCCAGGTCCGGCCCGGGCCCCCCTGATCCTCACTCAGCTGCGGGCCCCATAGCGCCCGCGTAGGTCGCTATGGCGGTAGTTCCGCCACTGAGTCTGTTCCACATTTTCACAGCTCTTACTGTGAAAAAACCTTTCCGTATTTGGAGGTGAAATCTCTTTTCCTCTAGACGTAAAGAGTGCCCCCTTGTCCTCAGTGTTGACCGTAAAGTGAATAACTCAACACCAAGTACACTGTATGGACCTCTTATATATTTGTACATGTTGATCATATCCCCCCTAATTCTCCTCTTCTCAAGAGTGAATAGATTTAGTTCTTCTAATCTTTCCTCCATAGCTGAGCTCCTCCATGCCTCTTATCAGTTTGGTTGCTCTTCTCTGCACTTTCTCCAGTTCTCCGATATCCTTTTTGAGAACTGGTGCCCAAAACTGAACTGCATATTCCAGATGAGGCCTTACTAATGATTTGTACAGGGGCAAAATTATATCTCTGTCTCTGGAGTCTGGAGACTCTAAACTCTTTTTAAAAAAAAAAAAAGCCAACCTCTCTGACTTGCACCAAAGATGGTGCTATGGACTATGAACTGTGGACTGCAACTAACATGCACTGCTTGTTTCAAACAAATGAAAGTGAGGGAGAGGTTTAGGAGCTCATTGAGGACAATACATGAAGGCAGAAAACTTTTTAATGAATGATAGATTGCAGGGCCATAATAAATTGGAAGAATTCTTTTTGGAGAATAAGGATATCATTTAGTGCCACTTTAAGAACAACTACTAAAGGACTAAAACTGGCTATACGTGGAGTGAATTATGTTTGGCTCCTGATAAACCAGACAAAAATTGCTCAGTGGGTGGCCCTTTTGACTGCCTCCTAATTGACATCCCTTGATTAAAAATTTTTAAGAAACCAGATGAAAAATTGTTGGCCGAACACCACCTGCATCCAATCAGATTGTTAGAAATCTATATGTTCATGACCAATTTAAAGTAAGATTCCAGGCCACACCTAACTAATCTTAAAAATGCTCCCTCCCTCTCTCTAACACCTATGATGACTAACCTCTGTAGGAAATATGTACTGTATTTATCAGCGTATAACACGCACTTTTTTCCCCATAAAATCAGGGGGAAATCATGGGTGCATGTTATATGCCGATAGCATACCTCGGAGGGGAAGGAGGGGGACGAGCGCCCGCCGGAAATCACTGAGCCGTCATCTCCTCTCGGCTCTCACTTGGCTGTCACGTCACACACGCACAGTCCCGCCTCCGCGACCAGCATTGGACCAGTTTTCTGTCTATCACAGGAGATGGTCCAATGCTGATGGCGGAGGCGGGACTGTGCGTGTGTGATGTGACAGCCGAGTGAGAGCCGAGTGGAGAGGAGATGACGGCTCGGTGATTTCCGGCGGGCGCTCGTCCCCCTCCTTGTGTAATCCGTACACTAAGTTTTACTAGGTGGACGGCCAATCCTTGCCACTGCGATCAAAACCTGCATCTGCAAAGACGTGCCAGTAGAAATCTAGTCTCATTATTTGGGGACATCCCAGGCTCTACGATTACTTTGCCTGTGTCCTGTACTTTATGATTAAAGGGTTTCTAAAGCGTCAAGGATTTTTTACCTTTAATGCATTCTATTCTATTACAGACCCCTCACCCCCTTATACTTCCTGAACCCCATTGCGATCCAGCATTATGCAGGAGAGCTGCTGCTCTCCTAGCTTTGTCCCTCCCCTCCCATCTGTCAGGAAAGTCTGAGGGACACCCCAGAGACTGGCTTAGATTGCTTCAAAGTTGTTTATTAAAAAAAAATGTTTTTCCAGAAAATTCCCTCTTAAAATTGGGACGCGTGTTATACGCCGGCGCGTGTTATACGCCGATAAATACGGTATATACTTACCTATTTTCATCTCCCCTTTGTGATCAAGGGGCAGCTGCAGGGGAGAGGAGGGAGCACTGACAACAGATGGACAATAGGAACCTATGGGTAATGTCACCACTCCCAGGCATTGCCAACCGTTGTTACATGCTCTTTCTACCCTCCACTGCAGCTGCCACAGGTTGTCACTGCGAAGATCAGGTGACCCAGGGTGGACTGAAAAGTATATACATCTTTCTTGGGAGCGTTTTTAAGATTAGTTAGATGTAGCCTGGTATTCCATCATAAATTCCATCATAAACACTAAAATATTTTTTCTGGTCTATAGAGCAAACTATCGGGGCATCCAGTGCTGCTAAACCATAATGCTAAGTTCCATCCTTTGATTTTGACTGTTATGCTTAATGTGCAGCTTAAACGGCACCGCGGCTGCTTTTTTCACCTTTTAAATTTGGACCAATCAGAAGTCTCTTCGAGACTACATATACCATCATGCATTAGTGATCGGGCACGCCCCCCTGAAGACGTTGTACCTGACGAAACGTACGTCGGAGGCGGACCCGATCACGTGACGTGCCTCCCTGCCCGTACTAGCTGACAGCTGGGACGCCGAGCCGTGCTACGGAACTTTATTGATGGGCTGAAAAACATACTTCAAATAATGGGTTGAACATACTTTATACTCAGCTTCTAATATGTGACTTTTATAATATCTTGTAACTGAACCACAGGTAGCTATTATTTGGAGACATGACATATGATACAAGATATATGTCTAATATATATAGTTCTGGAACTAAGTTACAGTTCAGAGTTCTACATTTCTCATTTGCTTGTTCTACTATATAATGGCGGCTCAACCTGTAGCTCTCCAGCTGTTGCAGAACTATAGTTGTGCTCAAAGGTTTACATACCCTGGCAGAATTTATGATTTCTTGGCCATTTTTCAGAGAATATGAATGATAACACAAAAAACATTCCTTTCACCCATGGTTAGTGTTTGGCTGAAGCCATGTATTACCAATCAACTGTGTTTACTCTTTTTAAATCATAATGCCAACAGAAACTACCCAAATGACCCTGATCAAAAGTTTACATACCCTGGTGATTTTGGCCTGATAACATGCACACAAGTTGACACAAAGGGGTTTGAATGGCTATTAACTGCTTGCCGACCAGCGGCCACAGTTATACGGCAGCAAGTCGGCTCTGCTGGGCGAGATCACGAAGCTATACGTCATCTCGCCGGACAGCCAATAGGGGCTGCTTGCCGGGCACCCACGATCGCTCGTTACAGAGCGAGGATCGGGAGCTGTGTGTGTAAACACACAGCTCCCGGTCCTGTCAGGGGAGAAATGCCTGACCGTCTGTTCATACAATGTATGAACAGCAATCAGTCATTTCCCCTAGTGAGTCCACCCCCCTACAGTTAGAACACACCCAGGGAACATACTTAACCCCTTCCCCGCCCCCTAGTGTTAACCCCTTCCCTGCCAGTGGCATTTTTATAGTAATCCAATGCATTTTTATAGCACTGATCGCTATAAAAATGCCAATGGTCTCAAAAATGTGTCAATAGTGTCCGAAGTGTCTGCCATAATGTCGCAGTACCAAAAAAAAAAACGCTGATCGCCGCCATTACTAGTAAAAAAAAAAATATTAATAAACATGCCATAAAACTACCCCCTATTTTGTAAACGCTATAACTTTTGCGCAAACCAATCAAGATATAGACTGAGGAAAAAATTTTTTTTATATATATTTTTGGGGGATATTTATTATAGCAAAAAGAAAAAAATATTATTTTTTTTTCAAAATTGTCGGTCTATTTTTGTTTATAGCGCAAAAACTAAAAACCGCAGAGGTGATCAAATACCACCAAAAGAAAGCTCTATTTATGGGAAAAAAAGGACGCCAATTTTGTTTGGGAGCCACGTCGCACGACCGCACATTTGTCAGTTAAAGCGACGCAGTGCCGAATCGCAAAATGTGCTCTGGTCTTTCACCAGCAATATGGTCCGGGGGTGAAGTGGTTAAAGGGAACCATCCTTACATTGATCTGTTTGCTTGTAATTAGTGTGTGTATAAAAGGTCAATGAGTTTCTGGACTCCTGACAGACCCTTGTGTAACGAAATGTCCCACACTCTGCTTGAGTGCTTTCGTCTGAATATAGATAACAGATATTCCCAGGGCCGGCCCTACCATGGGACCCGATGGTACCATTGTACCAGGCAGCATTTTCAGGGGGGCAGCAAATTTCCTGCCCGCACGCCATCCCATTCTGCCTTTTTATACTCCTATATACATGTATAGAGCCATGATAGGTTCACTTTAGTTATCATGATATAAAATAATGGATGTGGGGGCATTTTGGAGGGCGTAATTTTTTTTTTGGGGGGGGGCAGCATTTCATTCTTGGTACCAGGCAGCACAATGTCTTGGGCCGGCACTGAATATTCCAACCGCTGAGAATTATAAACAAGACAATGCTCGTTTGGTTGCTGCCTTTATTTGAGATGACACACAAATATATACAGCAGGCTGAAAATACAAACTGTAACCAGAAACTTAATTAACATGAGCTAGTTATCTAATCATTTACCCAGACTAGGTGACTCAGAGATATGACCTTTCAGGGTAGACTTGCCATCTCCTCACTCAAAACTTACAACACACATAAGTATAAACACATCCCCCAATAGTTTACAAGGAGACAAAGATGTGTTAATGAGCACAATAACCTATTGGGTGAAAGACCCAGGTTTTCCAGATATCATTAATTAGCATTCCTTTCACATACATATGTCCACTGAGTCCCAAGCATGCAGAGACCATAATGGCCTCCTTAAAGGGGTTGTAAACCTTTGTGTTTTATGCATTAAGGTGAAAAACCACCTTGCAGTGTCCGGCCCCCCTGAGTCCCTGGTTTACTGGTCCTGAACTTCCGAGGGCACGATCCTGCGCTGTTCTCCCGCTGCTGTCAATCAAATCCAAAGGGGGGGCAGGGCCGAGTCATAAAATCGGCGGCTATGGACTACGATTGTATGGCACGGGAGTGTGCCCGCAAGATAGCCCCCTCGGAAGAGAGCTTCCCAGAGGGGGTTAGCTCTTGCGGGGAGGAGCCGCGAGAGCCACCGTGGGACCCCAGAAGAGGACGATTGGGGCCACTCTGTGGAAAACAAACTGCACAGTGGAGGTAAGTATGACATATTTGTTATTTTTTTTAAAAAGTGAACCGTTAGTGTCACTTTAATAATGTCCTTTTGCGTTACATAACAGAATATCTTCCTAAATGCTTATAGCTCCTCATGTGATTCATCAGACCAGGCCACCTTCTTCCATTGCTTCATGGTCCAGTTCTGAAGCTTCTGTGCCCATTGTATGCAGCTTTGGCTGTGGGCACAGGTCAGTATGGACAGACAGCTATGCAGCCCCATACACAACAAATTTGAATGCCCATTTTAATGCCCATTTAACACAGGGGGAACATGTTTCCTTGTTGCCTAATATATCCCACCCACTCAGGTGCCATTGTTACTAGATAATGACTTACCCTTGTGAATTGATATCTAAAGTTTTTCCCTTTAAGATTCCATATTAAAATTAATTTAAACATTGTCACACAAGTCTGCTCTATTAAAACAAAGGCAAATGCATTTAAGAATTGCTAATGGTGAGGAAGATTTGGAGATATTGGGCTGGAAGGTTGAGGCAGCATATGCATCTGGAAAAGGTTACAAAACCTCCCAGGATTAGTCACTGAATGTTTTGTGAAAAGACAGATGGAATTCTAAATACAGAAGAATGACTTAATCAGATTCCTTTAAACCTTTAAAGAAACATTTGGAGGAATTATTTTTTTATCCTTTCCAGAAATGCCCTGTTGCTATGTAGTCCTCCTAATCTGCCACTTTCTGGTCCGTGTCACTTCCTCCCTTGCCTGTGCTCCTGGAAAATGTGAGCCATCATTTCCCAGGAGTCTGCGGGCAGTACTGTGTTAAAAAATCGCGTTATTTCCCAACAGGAAATAACACGATTTAAGGCGGTTGCCATAACAATAGGGTGGGACCTTCCTCCATTGTTATGGCAACTTTAGAAACAATCATCACTATGGCCACCAGTGACTAGCGCATGCGCGAGATCGAAAGGTGCATGCTGGTTACCCAATATGCACCTCTCCAACACTTATCCGTGAAGAGTTATCGATTGGGCTTCACATGCCCACAATCATGATGGCATCAGCCAGAACAGGAGGGACAAACTTGTGAGTATAAAATATATATTTTAGCAACATCCACTAATAACCTTTTATAATCGTTTTTTTATTTAATAATACATTATGCTCGAATCAATAAAAAAAAAAATGTGTCTGGAACTCCGCTTTAATTGACTACTGACTTAATTTCCTGCCCTGTACTCTCCCTACACAGGTTCCTGCCGACCATCACCTCCTGCTGTAGACTATCCTGGAGAACCATCCTCTGACTGGCTGCATAGAACTCCCCCTCTTCCTGTTCTCCATAAGATTTCATGGCATAAAAGTCTGAGATTGTCCGGATGGCTGTAGAATTTATTATCACTGATGGCTCTCCAATCAGTCCCTGATAATTCCCAGACATCAATTCTGGATTGGGTCAGTGATCTTTCCAGGGGATCTCCACACTCATAGGCGTGCGCACAGGGTGTGCCGCTTGTGCCTGGGCACACCCTAATTACCCCATGTACATTAGCATGATCCATTGGTGGCACCAGATGGGTGGTTGGGGGGTGCCAGTGACCAGTGTAAATGCCCCCATTAAAGGCTAGGTTTAAACTTAGGAACCCATTACACCCGTATTTAGGGTGTAACGTAATATGCTCCCAATCATCTGTCTCCTACCATCAGAGCCTCCTCCCTGTAACAGCAGGTGGTGTTCATGTGTGTTTGAGCTTTGGGGTGCACACCCTAATGCAATAGGCTGTGCACACCTATGTCCACACTTGTTCTTCGGTGACCCTTTTGGGGGGGGCACAGAATTATGGGATGACTTCGTTTTTAAGCACCTTCACTTTGTTGATGGATACAGTCCAGTACAGAAACGAACACCCACGGCGCTTTAATCATGGAGATACTGGACTGTATGTGTTGTGTCCCAGACTGCCACTGCTGGGAGGCAGAAATAAAAGCCAACAGGCATAAGAGAACTGACAGAGCAATATATATTGTATATATTATATTACATTTATATATATAGAGGGGGTTAGCCCGGCAGCGGATGTGTGTGACCCCCTGGATGGGTTCAGCACACAAAAACAATTAGGCACAGCAGACAGTGGTAGGAGAAAAACAAAAAGGTGCTGTTTTTATTTGAACTATATACAAAATAAATGTGACAGAAACAAAAGAAACACAAAAATAAACCCTGGTCACTTGACCGCTCACTAAACACATCTGTGTCCCTAACTAACACCTGGGTACAGCCTAGTGCTGCCCCAGTCCCTAACTTCCTGCTGTTTAAAGTTGTGGTAGTAGTAGTCACACAGGTTTTGTCTCACCGCACAGAGAGCACTCCCCAGACTATTCACACAGGTCTGGTTCCAGGTTCGTTTTCGACGGAATTCGAAAAATCCAGTCGAATTCGAAAATATTTTGACCGGATTCGATAATATTTCGACCGGATTCGAAAACAAATTCTATTCGAATCGAATTCGAAAACAATTCGATTCGAAAACAAATTCGAATGAAAATTGAAAGCAAATTTGAATCAAAATCTAAAAAATATAAATCGATTTCTAAAAAAGAATTCAATAAAATAGAATATAAAATAATAAAACAATAGAATGAAAATTAAAGAATAGTAAAGAACAGAATGGAATTTAATAGAAAGTAATCAAATACAATAGAATATGACCTGGCTTCTTCTATCTATCTTCTATCTATCTTCCATTTTCTGAAATTCGAAATTCATATAGAATGAACTCAAATTCGAATAGAAAAATATTAGAAGAGTAGAATAATAAAATATATATATATATAGAACAAATATATATAAGAACAAAAAAGCTGCGCCACAAATTTTAAAACACTCTTGATAGGAAACTCTGAGAGTATGTTATATAGAAAAAGTCCATATATAAGTAACATGAATCACTTAAGATAAAGTCTGTGAGGAAATAAACATATCATTTAGGTGATAAGCATAGATTCATGTAGGTTAAATCACTGCAGATAATGTCCTACGATCTACACCACCAAGTGATATGTAAAAACAGTATAGGTGAACCCTCCACCGGAATATTAGGCCGCTTACCAGAGGGCAAGCAAATCGAGCAATTGGCTATAGCCCAGCCACGGCCTTTATCTCCTCAGGGACACCAGATGGAACAGGTTAACCACAGGTACTCGATGGCAGCCAACTCCAATTAGATTGGTTAAAATATAAAAGAGAGGTGCACCATAGCGTGACTCCGTTTTACAAAAATATTTATTTAAAAGTTGAGATATACTCACAAGCAAACGATTTTAAACAGCATGTAAAAAATCCATACAAATGCCGGCCGGCATACAAGGAGCCCTCCTCCTCTGCGTGGTGACGTCACTGCGTAGCCTCCCAGACGCGTTTCATCATTCACAGGACGTTATCAATGGGGGTAGGGCTTAAACAGTGAATCACCTTATATATAGAACTGCCGCTCATTGTGAGAAGCGGCACAATAGATACAGAAATGCCATCTTAGATGTGGTAAAACTTGCCCATAGTCGGCGGCGCGGCATTACACTGCCGGGCAGTGTAAATAACTTTAGTAACCTTTTAAATTCCCAAAGTCCCTAACAGGGGCATCGATTAACCACTTTAGCCCCGGGCCTGTTTTTCAGATTCAGTGTTTACGAGACTAAAACATTTTTTTTTGCTAGAAAATTACTTAAAACCCCCAAACATTATATATTTTTTTTTCCTAGACCCTAGAGAATAAAATGGCAGTCATTGCAATACTTTTTATCACACCGTATTTGCGCAGCGGTCTTACAAGCGCACTTTTTTTTAAAAAAGACAACAATAAATTTGGCCCAATTTTATATATTGTGAAAGATAATGTTACGCCGAGTAAAATGATACCAAACATGTCACGCTTAAAAATTGCGCCCGCTCGTGGCATGGCGTCAAACTTTTACCCATAAAAATCTCGATAGGCGACGTTTAAAAAATTCTACAGGTTGCATTTTTTGAGTTCCAGAGTAGGCCTAAGGCTAAAATTATTGCTCTCGCTCTAACGATCGCGGCGATACCTCACTTGTGTGGTTTGAACACCGTTTTCATATGCGGGCGCTACTCGCGTATACGTTCGCGTCTACGCGCGAGCTCGTCGGGACGGGGCGCTTTAAAAAATTTCGCATTTATTTTTATTTATTTTACAATTTTTAACACTGAAATAAAAAAAAATAAAAAAATTATCACTTTTATTCCTATTACAAGGAATGTAAACATCCCTTGTAAAAGAAAAAAGCATGACAGGTCCTCTTAAATATGAGATCTGGGGTCAAAAGGACCTCAGATCTCATATTTAGACTAAAATGCAAAAAAAAAATGACAAAAAAAAAAAATGTTGCTTTAAGACGCTGGGCGGGACTGACGTTTTGACGTCACTTTCGCCCAGCAGAGCTATGGGGATGGGTGAAGGAGATTTTTCCTTCAGTCTCGTCCCCAGTCACCAGCCGAACGGTCCCAATCGCCTCCGCCGCTACCGACGGCTACGGTAAGCGGCGGAGGGCGCGGGAGAGAGGCGGGAGGGGGGGCCCCTCTCCCGCCACCGATAACGGCGATCTCGCCGCGAATCCGCCGCGGAGACCGCCGTTATCGTGTACCGGACCGCCCACTGAAGAGATGAATATCTCGATTGTGGCAGCAGCTGCTGCCGTTACCGAGATATTCATCTTTAAAGTGATGACGTATAACGACGGTGGGCGGTCAGTAACTAGTTAAGAGAAAAAATATATATAAAAAAGCAATTGTAAAAAGGCAATTATAAAAAACGGCATGTAAAGAGAAAACAAACAGAGTATGCCTGGCACAAGCCATCTCCCCTCGCTTCACAGTCCCTACAGCCAGGGCCGGATTAACAAGGGGGCTGATGGAGCTGCAGCTCCAGGCCTCTTTCTCAAGATAGGCCCATTTGCCCCAAAAAAAAAAATCAGAAAAAAAAAGATCGACTTCGGGGGTTGTAGCTCGATGACCAGAGGTCACAGAAACCCCACATTTAGGGGGTAGGCAGTTGAAGACCTACCCCACAACTGGTCAAAATATGGGACGGCTATCATTTATGGTTCCGGAGATACAGGCCTGCTTGCACAGCCTGTCAGAAGCTACATTTAGAGCTGCCAATATAAATACAAGCTGACACACTGCAGCAGACTGATAGGATCACAGTGCTTATAATAATTATTTGTATATTACTCATGATAATTAACCCCTCGCCACCCAGGCCAATTCTGACACTTTTCTACTACATGTAAAAATCATCATTTGTTTTTTGCTAGAAAATTACTCTATGGTGGTCTTTGCACTTTTTATGTTGCACGGTATAGAGCTGCACGATTCTGGCTAAAATGAGAATTGCATTTTTTTGCTTAGAAGATAGATCACGATTCTCTCACGATTCTTGCGGCGTAACATCATCTTTCACATTAAAACAAAACAAAAAAAAAATGGGCTAACTTTACTGTTTTGTTTTTATGGTTTTTATTATTCATTGAAGTGGGCAAATGCAGTGTGACATAAAATATTGCAGCAATTGCCATTGTATTCCCTAGAGTCTCTGCTAATATATATATAATGTTTGGCGGTTTTGAGTAATTTTCTAGCAAATAAAATTGCTTTTTAACTTAAGAAACAAGTGTTGGACTTTAAGGCCCCGTACACACGACCGGATCTATCCGCTGGGATTTATCCGCGGATCAGTTCCAGCAGATAGATCCGGTCGTGTGTACGTCCGAGCGGACATTTAACAGCGGATTAAAATCCAGCCGACGGATTCCCAGCGGATAAAAATGTCTTAGAATGCTAAGAAATCTATCCGCTGGAATCCAGTCCAGCGGACTGATCCGGTCGTCTGTACAGACTCACCGTTAGCACGATTTTTTTGGTATCCTAAACGATGCTTTAAATTTTTTTTAGGTTAAATGTTTAGAGTTACAGAGGAGGTCTAGTACTAGAATTATTGTTCTCGCTCTAACGATCGTGGCGTATGTAACCTGTGTGTATCTGGCTCTGATACTAGCCAGTGCCTACCCAGCCACTGACTACTATCTCTCCCCAGCCTGTCCCCACACACCCTCTCACCTGCTGACCTGTGGATGGGGGCATCACTCCTGCAGTGTTATTGTGTTCTGCCAGTGAGTACAATGATCAGTGTTGCTAACTATAGCTGGCAGCACTGATTGTTGTACTCAAGTCGATTAATAGATTGACTTGTGTAAAACCAGCTGGCCCATACATAGATCGACTATGGCTGGTCTCTGCATAATTGGCATAATTTCAATCCATGTATGACCCGCTTAACCACTACACAGTCCCAAATATCCTTCCACTCCTGTACATAGTGCTCACTGTCATACTCTCCACACTTCTCTCCTATACATAGTGCTCACTGTCATACCCTACACACTCCTCTCCTGTACATAGTGCCCACTGTCATACCCTCCACACTCCTCTCCTGTACATAGTGCCTGCTGTCATACACTTCTCTCCTGTACATAGTGCCCACTGTCGCACCCTCCACACTCCTCTCCTGTACATACTGCTCACTGTCATACCCTCCACACTCCTCTCCTATACATAGTGCCCACTGTCATACCCTCCACACTTCTCTCCTATACATAGTGCCCACTGTCATACCCTCCATACTCCTCTCCTATACATAGTGCCCACTATCATACCATCCACATTCCTCTCCTGTACATACTGCCCAATGTCATACTCTCCACACTTCTCTCCTATACATAGTGCTCACTGTCATACCCTACACACCCCTTTCCTGTACATACTGCCCCATAATACCCTCCACACTTCTCTCTGGTATGTACTACCCTCTGTCATACCCCCACACTCTTCCTGTATATACTGCCCAATGTCATACCCTTCACACTCCTCTCCTGTACATAGTGCCTTTTGCCGTACCCTTTGCACTCCTCTCCTGTACATAGTGCCCACTGTTAGACCCTCCACATTCCTCTCCCTCACCTGCACATACTTCCCACGTATATACCGTCCATACTCCTCCCCTATGTCGCTTACCCACAAAAACAGTTCTTTAAAATTATACTGAATATCCTCAATGTTACCAGCTCTAGAATGGACACACTTTTGTTAGTTCAACTAAAGGAAATCTCAGTTCTCATATTTGTTCTGCCCCATTATTAGTACTCATTTAATTTTGTGATTACTACTGTGATGTATAGAGGAACATCGGGGATCTCAGCTACTCTAAATATAGCACTTGTAAAAAAAAGTTCCCCTGAAAATATTTTTTAAATGTTGGTAACTGTGCACTTAGGCACTGCCCAAGGGCCACTGGGTCAGTAGGGGCCCCATGAGAGGCTCCTGGGATCCTGTGATATTAAAGTGGTAGTAAACTTTCCTGACATTACTACTTTTTAGAGGCCCTGGGGTAGGTTATGCCACAATTTACAAGTATGCACAGCATATTAGCACATTAGTGTACACTTAAATTTTCAGACTGAGCCCTCCAGTGCTGCGATGTGATGAATCATGTGGGCCCCGGCCACTTCCATCTTCACCCGCTCTTCCTTCTGGGTTCTGTGCCTTTGGTCACTTGCCTTGGCCGGGCTGCGTTCATGTCATTCCCACGCATTTATTATTTATTATTATTATTTTATTATAAAAGGCCCCACCAAAATCCTCAGCACCAGTCCCATGATGTTCTTAATCTGGCCCTGCCTACAGCTGCTCAGACCCGCCATCTAGCACTTATCTGGAAGCGCCATTAGAAGGCAAATATAAAAATATAACATGTTAAAAAGACAAGACTACTTGGATGACCAAGCTATGGTTCAAGTATAAAACTCTCCAAGAGAGTACTCCAGGGAGCCACTAATAATGAAGGTACACTTACGGGGGATCAATAGTATATTAACCCCAAGGTGCACGATCTAGAAACCTTGAAAGGTAAACAGACCAATTATTATTTAAATTTAAATAAATAAATACAAAAATACCTAAATAATTAATGTGGTCTAATTAAGAAGTGTTTTTCACCAACCCCTCCTGCCGAGGGCAACCTCCCAGCGAGAGGGATGGTCTCCATCACTAAGTGTTATGAAGTGCCCATCTATTATAGATGGTGTGAAGTAACTAAAACAAAATAAATGTTATTCTAATTATTTAAATGATCCTCAACCTCATAAGGAGGTATGTGTCTCATAGGTGAAAATTAAAATCTAACAAGAATCAGTAAAGGGAAAATACCCCTCTGGTGACTATACTCAGTAAATGTAAGGATCTTAACCTAAACTATAAATAGAATCAGGAGAATTGGAGTCACCCAATCGCCCTGTGTGAGGACATTTAATATGTGAAAAAGGGTCACTATGACTGTGGCCATTGCTAAAAAATCGTGAAAAAAGTGTATATTAAATTATAAAGATACAAAAACCAAACCTGCTTCTATTGGTGCTTTTCACAATAAGTGCACATCATGCGTTATTAATAAATGCATTTACATCCGTTTCTATATTCAAACCATAAGGAGTATACGTTTTAAGGTGGTATATCCAACCCATTTCCATTTGTGAGATTTCTCTCACTAGATTACCTCCCCTCCAATGTGACTTATATTTATCGATCCCCAAAAAGAGAGTATTTGAAGGATCTTTTTTATGCTTCAATTTATAGTGATTGGAAACGGAACATTTTTTAAACCCAGCCAGGATGTTGGTGATGTGCTCGTTCACCCGTACCTGAAAGGACCTCTTGGTCCGGCCCACATATTGCAGGCCACACGGGCACTGTAGCAGGTACACTACGCCTGTGGAGGCGCAGGTAATGCACGATCCGATCTTATAATCCCTACCAGTGGCTGTAGAGATAAAGGATGTGACACACCTCTCAGTGTTAGCATTCAAAGCACAGACTCTGATAAAAAAAAACTATTCCTCTTAGAGGAGGGTCAATGACATTAGCCGATATTTTATTCCTTAGGGACTATACCCCCTTGAAAATTACCCAAGGTTTTGGGGGCAAAATGTCTTTCAGTAAAGGGTCACTCATGGCAATATGCCAATGTTTATTAACAAGATGAGTGATAGCCCTATGCTGAACGGAATAAGTGGTTATGAATGACACCCCTTCTGGGAATTTATTACCTTCCACATCCACCTTCTTACGTAAAAGATCACTCCTTTTAATGGCAAGGACTTGATTAAGGGACCCTTGTAAGGATTCCTGGGAGTAACCCTTCTCTAGAAAGCGGTCAGTTAACACCCCAGCCTGGGTCAGAAACTGCTGGGGATCTGAGCAGTTCCTCCTCAGCCTGAGGTACTGGCTTTTAGGAACTCCTTTAAGCCATGGTTCATGATGACAACTGTCTGTCGGTATGAAGGAATTGCGATCTGTATCTTTAAAATACATGGGGGTAGCAAATTTGCCATCCCTAATCTCAATCTTCAGGTCTAGATAATGGACATCCGTCTGGCTAGCTTCATATTTTAATTGTATCCCCCTATTGTTAGAATTAAGGCATACTATAAAGTCAGTCAAATCCTGATGTTCCCCAGCCCAAAACCATTCCGTTTCCAATCACTATAAATTGAAGCATAAAAAAGATCCGTCAAATACTCTCTTTTTGGGGATCGATAAATATAAGTCACATTGGAGGGGAGGTAATCTAGTGAGAGAAATCTCACAAATGGAAATGGGTTGGATATACCGCCTTAAAACGTATACTCCTCATGGTTTAAATATAGAAACGGATGTAAATGCATTTATTAATAACGCATGATGTGCACTAATTGTGAAAAGCACCAATAGAAGCAGGTTTGTTTTTTGTATCTTTATAATTTAATATACACTTTTTTCACGATTTTTTAGCAATGGCCACAGTCATAGTGACCCTTTTTCACATATTAAATGTCCTCACGCAGGGCGATTGGGTGACTCCAATTCTCCTGATTCTATTTATAGTTTAGGTTAAGATCCTTACATTTACTGAGTATAGTCACCAGAGGGGTATTTTTCCTTTACTGATTCTTGTTAGATTTTAATTTTCACCTATGAGACACATACCTCCTTATGAGGTTGAGGATTATTTAAATAATTAGAATAAAATTAATTTTGTATTAGTTACTTCACACCATCTATAATAGATGGGCACTTCATAATACTTAGTGATGGAGACCACCCCCCTCGCTGGGAGGTTGCCCTCGGCAGGAGGGGTTGGTGGAAATCACTTCTTAGACCACATTAATTATTTAGGTATTTTTGTATTTATTTATTTAAATTTAAATAATAATTGGTCCGTTTACCTTTCGAGGTTTCTAGATCGTGCACCTTGAAGTTAATATACTATTGATCCCCCGTAAGTGTACCTTCATTATTAGTGGCTCCCTGGAGTACTCTCTTGGAGAGTTTTATACTTGAACCATAGCTTGGTCATCCAAGTAGTCTTGTCTTTTTAACATGTTATATTTTTATATTTGCCTTCTAATGGCGCTTCCAGATAAGAAGCGCTAGATGGCGGGTCTGAGCAGCTGTAGGGACTGTGAAGCGAGGGGAGATGGCTTGTGCCAGGCATACTCTGTTCGCTTTCTCTTTACATGCCGTTTTTTATAATTGCCTTTTTACAATTGCTTTTTTATATACATTTTTTCCCTTAATCGATGCCCCTGTTAGGGACTTTGGGAATTCAAAAGGCTCCTAAAGTTATTTACACTGCCCTGCGGTGTAACGCTGCGCCGCCGACTATGGGCAAGTTTTACCACATCTAAGATGGCGTTTCTGTATCTATTGTGCCGCTTCTCACAATGAGCGGCAGTTCTATATATAAGGTGATTCACTGTTTAAGCCCTACCCCCATTTATAACGTCCTGTGAATGACGAAACGCGTCTGGGAGGCTACGCAGTGACGTCACCACGCAGAGGAGGAGGGCTCCTTGTATGCCGGCCGGCATTTGTTTGGATTTTCTACATGCTGTTTAAAATCGTTTGCTTGTGAGTATATCTCAACTTTTAAATAAATATTTTTGTAAAACGGAGTCACGCTATGGTGCACTTCTCTTTTATATTTTAACTGATCTAAATGAAGTTGGCTGCCATCGAGTACCTGTGGTTAACCTGTTCCATCCGGGGTCCCTGAGGAAATAAAGGCCGTGGCTGGGCTATAGCCAATTGCTCGATTTGCTTGCCCTCTGGTAAGCGGCCTAATATTCCGGTGGAGGGTTCACCTATACTGTTTTTACTTGATGGTGTGGATCATAGGACATTATCTGCAGTGATTTAACCTACATGAATCTATGCTTATCACCTAAATGATATGTTTTTTTCCTCACAGACTTTTACTTAAGTGATTCATGTTACTTATATATGGACTTTTTCTATATACCATACTCTCAGAGTTTCCTATCAAGAGTGTTTTAAAATTTGTGGCACGGCTTTTTTGTTCTTGTTTTATTATCGCACGCTAGCTGCCGCCTATGGTGTGTTAATTTAGTGTGACTATCAGCGCAGTTTTGTTTTTCCTCCTTCCTCTCTCTATATATACAGGTGGTTCTCAAAAAATTAGCATATTGTGATAAAGTTCATTATTTTCTGTAATGTACTGATAAACATTAGACTTTCATATATGTTAGATTCATTACACACAACTGAAGTAGTTCAAGCCTTTTTATTGTTTTAATATTGATGATTTTGGCATACAGCTCATGAAAACCCAAAATTCCTATCTCAAAAAATTAGCATATTTCATCTGACCAATAAAAGAAAAGTGTTTTTAATAAAAAAAAGTCAACCTTCAAATAATTATGTTCAGTTATGCACTCAATACTTGGTCGGGAATCCTTTTGCAGAAATGACTGCTTCAATGCGGCGTGGCATGGAGGCAATCAGCCTGTGGCACTGCTGAGGTGTTATGGAGGCCCAGGATGCTTCGGTAGCGGCCTTAAGCTCATCCAGAGTGTTGGGTCTTGCGTCTCTCAACTTTCTCTTCCCAATATCCCACAGATTCTGGTCAGGAGAGTTGGCAGGCCAATTGAGCACAGTAATACCATGGTCAGTAAACCATTTACCAGTGGTTTTGGCATTGTGAGCAGGTGCCAGGTCGTGCTGAAAAATGAAATCTTCATCTCCATAAAGCTTTTCAGCAGATGGAAGCATTACGTGCTCCAAAATCTCCTGATAGCTAGCTGCATTCACCCTGCCCTTGATAAAACACAGTGGACCAACACCAGCAGCTGACATGGCACCCCAGACCATCACTGACTGTGGGTACTTGACACTGGACTTCAGGCATTTTGGCATTTCCCTCTCCCCAGTCTTCCTCCAGACTCTGGCACCTTGATTACCGAATGACATGCAAAATTAGCTTTCATCCGAAAAAAGTACTTTGGACCACTGAGCAACAGTCCAGTGTTGCTTCTCTGTAGCCCAGGTCAGGCGCTTCTGCCGCTGTTTCTGGTTCAAAAGTGGCTTGACCTGGGGAATGCGGCACCTGTAGCCCATTTTCTGCACATGCCTGTACACGGTGGCTCTGGATGTTTCTACTCCAGACTCAGTCCACTGCTTCCGCAGGTCCCCCAAGGTCTGGAATCGGTCCTTCTCCACAATCTTCCTCAGGGTCCGGTCACCTCTTCTCGTTGTGCAGCGTTTTCTGCCACACTTTTTCCTTCCCACAGACTTCCCACTGAGGTGCCTTGATACAGCACTCTGGGAACAGCCTATTCGTTCAGAAATTTCTTTCTGTGTCTTACCCCCTTGCTTGAGGGTGTCAATGATGGCCTTCTGGACAGCAGTCAGGTCGGCAGTCTTACCCATGATTGCGGTTTGGAGTAATGAACCAGGCTGGGAGTTTTTAAAAGCCTCAGTAATCTTTTGCAGGTGTTTAGAGTTAATTAGTTGATTCAGATGATTAGGTTAAGAGCTCGTTTAGATAACCTTTTCATGATATGCTAATTTTTTGAGATAGGAATTTGGGGTTTTCATGAGCTGTATGCCAAAATCATCAACATTAAAACAATAAAAAGGCTTGAACTACTTCAGTTGTGTGTAATGAATTTAAAATATATGAACGTCTAATGTTTATCAGTACATTACAGAAAATAATGAACTTTATCACAATATGCTAATTTTTTGAGAACCACCTGTATATATATATAAATATATATATATATATATATATATATATATATATATATATATATATATATATATATATATATATATAATTACATTTATATATATAACCATCTTCTGAAATTCGAAATTCATATAGAATGAACTCAAATTCGAATAGAAAAATATTAGAATATTAGAATAGAGTAGAATAAAATATATATATATATATATATATATATATATTTTATTATTCTACTCTTCTAATATTTTTCTATTCGAATTTGAGTTCATTCTATATGAATTTCGAATTTCAGAAAATGGAAGATAGATAGAAGATAGATAGATAGAAGAAGTCAGGTCATATTCTATTGTATTTGATTACATTCTATTAAATTCCATTCTGTTCTTTACTATTCTTTGATTTTCATTCTATTGTTTTATTATTTTATATTCTATTTTATTGTATTCTATTTTAGAAATTGATTTATATTTTTTAGATTTTGATTCAAATTTGCTTTCAATTTTCATTCGAATTTGTTTTCGAATCGAATTGTGTTCATATTCGATTTAAATAGAATTTGTTTTCGAATTCGATCAAATTTCGTCCGCGGGTTTTCGATTCGAAAACGTTCGTTCGGATTCGGTTAAATTAGTTAATATTACAATTCGGGAATTCGTATGCATCCGAATGTCCGAATAATGAAAAATTTGTGTGAATTTCGATTCGGAACGAAACGAAATGCACATGCCTAATAAGCAGGTGCAAACAGACACATGGCTAATGTCTAATCGGGTCTGCATGAAACACTGACGTCACCCGATCTGACCGTGTGGACAGTACAAACATATGTAATTAAAGAAATCAAACCCCCAACAGCAGAAAAACATATGAGAAAAAAAATACGCAATTTCGGTAAATCCCTTCGAAGCACCTTCTTAAATGTAATAGACCGGTGGTCTCCAAACTGCGGCATGTGGCCTGGATGTGGCCCTTTGCTTTTAGCCAGCCCTTGGGGCACTATTTCATCCACTGACACCCACAATGGGGCATAATTACTCCCAATGACACCAACAATGGGACACAGTTCCTCCCAATGACACCAACAATGGGACACAGTTCCTCCCAATGACACCAAGGATGTGGCACAATTTCTTCCAATGACACCAACAATATGGCACAATTCCCTTTACTGACACCAAAAATAGGGCATTGTTTACTCTCATTGACTCAGGACATTTTCTACTCCTGATTGCCATAGTTCAGCCCCCATAAGGTCTGAAGGAAAGTAAACTGGCCCTTTTTTTTTGAAAGTTTTAAAAAGGGGGGAATAGGGTTGGGACTTTGAATGAGGCATGTGATAGACACTTCCCACAGGCCTCCATCCCTGTAAATGTATAAAAAGGGGGGAAAGTTGGGACTTTGAATGAGATGTATATATGGAATATAAAAAATGTTTCCATAATAGCCAGGCTCAAAATTACCAACCAAAAAAGCACTAAACCAAATTAATCTGTCTAACTGTATGTAATTAAAAACAGAGGTTTAGTTGCGTGTATTTGCAAATACCTGGGTAAGCTGCAGGCCAACGTCAAGGCACTCCGTGTACTGCAGTCCTAGCTATGATTTTTAAAGCCTCCTAAAGAGGAGCACAGGCGTGCTAATCAACTATAGGTAGGGGTGGGTTTAGGTTATCACCTGCCCCCTATCTATTGATTATAAACCTCTAAACCCCTTTAAGTTGTAGCTGAACTCCAGAATAAGCAACTTTGGGAAAGCAGCAATAACCGGGAAATTCCTGCTCAAAAGGTAAAGTTCTATGCTGGATTACTGCACAGATTGGGAAACATGTATAAAGTATATAAAGATTTTAAAAAATTGACATATCTTTAGTATTTAGAAAATGTCTCATTATCAGACTTCAAGTGGTGTTTTTGCACTGTTTCAGAAAAATGAAAAAGTGAACTAATGCCGTACACCCTCCCTACTCCCCCAGTCCCTTCTGTACTTACCTCCATGGATGCTGAGCTCTCAGTGCCCACACAGCCAATGCAACAGTCTGGGGATTTGACATCTCCGTGCAGCACTTCTGGGTTTGGTCAGATTGATTCTGATTGGTCAGCCCTGGCATTTTTAATAAACTTTTCTATTTTTATATACTTTTTGACAATTCCATCCTATTATTACAATCCATACCATCCCATGGGCTTTTTTCTCCTATAAATTTCCAAATTTTGCCGGGATGTGATTGTGATTCCTTGGAATTGCATAACAACTGATCTAGCTTCATTCTTTTTTCTTTAAACTGGTCAGCCCTGGCATAGAGCATTGCTCTGATCAATCTCTAAAGTGCTGAACAGAATTGTTCCAGTGCGTTCTTGATGCTTTTTCATGCTTCATGCATTTTTGTAGGAGGAGGGGGAGGAGGAGACTGGTTGTTAACCGCTTCAATTCTGGACACTTTTACCCCATTCCTGCCCACGCCAATTTTCAGCTATCAGTAATGCCACACTTTGACAATTGCGTGGTCATGAAACACTGCACCCATATGACATATTTTTTTCACACAAATAGAGCTTTATTTTGGTTTTATTTATCGGTGTATAACATGTACTTTTTTCCCCTGAAATTCGGAGGCAAATCATGTGTGCGTTTTATACGGCGATTCATGGCTGCCTCGGAGTGAAAGGAGGGGACGAGCGCTGGCGGATTACACAGCTGCGATCTCCTGTGTACCCGGCGTTCAGTCACACATAGTCCCGCCTCCTGGCCCAGCATTGGAATCAATGTTCTGTATATCATAGGAGCCAGGCCAGGAGGCGGGACTGTGAGTGACTGCGAGATTGCGGCTCTGTGTAATCCAGCAATGGTGAGGCTGCAATGATGAACAAAGGCAGGGCTGCAGATGGGCACTGAGCAGGCTACATTGATGGGCAATGGAGAGGCTGCAGATGAGCACTGAGCTGGTTGCAATAATGGGTATTTGAGAGGCTGCAGATGGCCACTGATCAGGCTGCAATGGAGAGGCTGCAGATGGGCACTGAGAAAGCTGCAATGGAGAAGGCTGCAGATGGGCACTGAGCAGGATGCAATGGTGAGGCTGCAGATGGGCACTGAGCAGGCTGCAATAATGGGCAATGAAGAGGCTGCAGATGGGCACAGCACTGACCAGGCTGCAATGGAGAGGCTGCAGATAGGCACTGAGCAGGCTGCATTAATGGGCAATGGGGAGGCTGCAGATGGGCACTGAGCAGGCTGCAATTATGGGCAATGGAGAGGCTGCAGATGGGCACTGATCAGGCTGCATTGATGGGCACTAATTAGGCTCCATTGATGGGCAATGTTGAGGCTGCAATGATGGGCACTGATAAGGCTGCATTGCTGGGTTGTGTGACCCCTATTTTGCTTCAAAGTTCTTTAATTAAAAATGATTTTTTTTCCTGAAACTTCCCTCCTAAAATTAAGGTGTGTGTTATACGCATATGCGTGTTATACGCTGATAAATACAGTAATCACAGAAAAAAATACCTACAATTTAGAAAAAAAATCGTCTGTTTTACAATTTTGCAAATAAATTATCTTTCTTCATAATTAAGGCCAACATTGTATTTTGCTACATTTCTTTGGCGAAAATAGCCCAATTCAGTGTATATTATTTATTCTGTAGGAAAGTTGTACAGTCCACAAACTATGGTATATATCTGAAAATCAATCAATCCTGATGTACATTTCTTGAGGCTCCAGCAGTAAAAAACACCTCCCTGTTCGGTTCGCAGCAGAACATGCGTGAACGTGAAAAATCAAAAGTGCTAATTAATGGTTAATAATATGCAAGTTATTGTCATAAAATGCGTTTGGGGACCTGGGTCCTGCCCCAGGGACATGTGTCAATACAAAAAAGTTTTAAAAACTAGCGTTTTTTCAGGAGCGGTGATTTTAATAATGCTTAAAGTGAAACAATAAAAGTGATATAGTCCTTTAAATTTCATACCTGGGGGGTGTCTATAGTATGCCTGTGAAGTGGTGCATTTTTTAGAACAGTCCCTGCACAAAATGACATTTATAAAGGAAAAAAGGAATTTAAAACTACTCTACTATGGCTATAATGAATTGTCGGGTTCCGGCAATACAGATAAAAGTAATTGAAAAAAAAAAACGGCATGGGTTCCCCCCAGTCAACCCCGAATCAAATAAAAAACAATTGTGTGGGGGTCCCAAAATTCCATACCAGGCCCTTCAGGTCTGGTATGGATATTAAGGGGAACCTTGCGTCAATTTTTTTCCATAGTTTTTAAGGGGAACTCCATGCCAAAATAAAAAAAATGGTGTGGGGGTCCCCCCAAAAATCCATACCAGACCCTTATATGAGCACGTAACCTAGCAGGCCACAGGAAAAGAGGGGGGAGGAGAGAGTACCCCCCTCCTGAACAGTACCAGGCCACATGCCCTCAACATGGGGAGGATGTTTTGGGGTCCAAAGCACCAAGTCCCCATGTTGATGGGGACAAGGGCCTTATAGCCACAACCATTGCCCGGTGGTTGTGGGGGTCTGCGGGCGTGGGGCTTATTGGAATCTGGAAGCCCCCTTTAAGAAAAGGGGACCCCCAGATCCCGCCCCTACCCTTTTCACCAAAAAGTGACAAAAATTGTAAAAAAAACACAAAACACAGCTTGGGACATGTCCTTTATTAAAAAAAATAAAAAATCCAGCTATGTAAATGCCATTCTCGAGTTCCATAACGACAGCTGTTATATGGCTGTGGGCGGGGCCACCCGGTTACGTGTGCGGGTGACCCCGCCCCCTCTGACACCACGGGGAAGTGCAGTAGGGTTACTCAGTGATGTGTACGGGTAACCACGCCCCCTCTGATGCCATGGGAAAATCAACATGGTGCTTTAAATGTTGAAGAATCTGGATGGAAAATTCTTGGCCAAACAGCACCTGCATCCAATCAGCTTTTTAGAAATCTATATGTTCATAGGCAATTTAGCCCTTGTTCACACTGGGCCAAATTGACATGCAATTGGTCCAAATCGGAGCCTATTGCCGGCAACTGCACCGTCCTAGTCGTCAACCACTGCTTTGCTAAAGAAGCTGAGGGTAAAGGTGATGGACTGGCCAAGCATGTCTCCAGACCTAAACCCTTTTGAGCATCTGTGGGCATTCCTCAAACAGAAGGTGGAGGAGTGCAAGGTCTCTAATATCCACCAGCTCTGTGATGTCGTCATCTTCCTGTTCTTTGTAGTCACACTACCCCTAACGCAGGTGGTGGTCAAACACTATAGCTGCATTCTTTGTTCTTCACCTTTAGCAGCCCTCTTCCTCATAAAGCAAGCATGCCTACCAGTACTCAGTTGCCCCCAGGACTTATACACAATGCTATAGTAAGCACAGCAAGCAGGTACTTGTGGTTGGCAGACAAGCAGAGTGTTTCAATGACAATCCAGGTAAGAATCAGACAAGGTTCAGAATAGTCAGGGTCCTACTGTAGTCAAAAGGCAGGCAGAGTTCTGAGCATATTCAGTATTTGATCCGAGGTCATCAACAAGAGAATCCAAACTAGCAGGCAGGGCAGACATACAGGGTGCTTTGAGCATATGTTAAATACAATATCACAGCATGAGACTGCAGGCTTGACTGGACACATTAATCGCCTTGCAGGTGGACAGAAAGGCAGGGAGAATGCATCACAGCCAAAACTGGGATGCTGAAATTAAGCCAGCAACTGTGATAGAGCAGGAGTGCTACACACTCAAATGCTAGAATGTTTGCTCTCGCTATAATATTTGCGGTAATACCTCATGTGTGGTGCGCGACTTACCTGTGCGTTTTCTTCTGCGTACGAGCATGGAGGGATGGGGGAATGTCAATTTTTTTTTATTATTATTTATTTTATTATAATTTTTTATTTTTACACTATGCCTTTAATTATTATTTTTTTTAATCACTTTTATTTCTATCAACTCTTGATTGGGTCAGTGGTTCTTCCAGGGGATCTCCACACTAGTTTCTCATGCCACGTACACACGGTCGTTTTTTGTGATGAAATAAAACAACGTTTTTCCTCATGAAAAAAAACGACGTTTTTCTAATTTCATCATAAAAAACGACATTGCCCACACACCATCGTTTTCTGAACATGCTCTAGCAAAGCGCGGTTACGTACAACACGTACGACGGCACTCTGTTCCATTCAAGCTCCCGTCTCATAACTTGCTTCTGAGCATGCGCGGGTTTAAAACGTTGTTTTAGCCCACACTATAATTTTTTATGACACAAAAAACGACATTTTGAAAAACGACATAAAAAATTGAAGCATGTTCAAATTTTTTTTTGGTAGTTTTTTAGAAGACAAAAAACGATGTGAAGCCCACACATGATCATTTTAAATTACGTTTTTAAAAACGTCGTTTTATTTCATCACAAAAAACGACCGTGTGTACGTGGCATCAGTGACCCTTTTTATTTTTTAACTGGTTAAGACCCGGACCATTATGCAGGTTAAGGACCTTGCCCCTTTTTGCGATTCGGCACTGCGTCGCTTTAACTGACAATTGTGCGACGTGGCTCCCAAACAAAATTGGCGTCCTTTTTTTCCCACAAATAGAGCTTTCTTTTGGTGGTATTTGATCACATCTGCGGTTTTTATTTTTTGCGCTATAAACAAAAATAGAATGAGAATTTTGAAAATAATGCTATATTTTTAACTTTTTGCTATAATAAATATCCCAAAAAAAGATATAAAAAAACGTTTCTTTTCCTCAGTTTAGGCCGATACATATTCTTCTGCCTATTTTTGGTAAAAAAAATCACAGTAAGCATTTATCGTTTGGTTTGCGCAAAATTTATAGTGTTTACAAAATTATGGCGGACACATCGGACACTTTTGACACATTTTTGGGACCATTGTCATTTTCACAGCGAAAAGTGCTATAAAAATGCACTGATTACTGTGAAAATGACAATGGCAGTGAATGGGGTTAACCAGTAGGGGGCTCTGAAGGGGTTAAGTGTGTTCTCATGTGTGTTTCTTACTGTAGGGGGGCGGGGCTGGACGTGTGACGTCACTGATCGTCGTTCCCTATATCAGGGAACAGACGATCATTGACACTGCCACAGAGAAAAACGGGGAAGGTTTGTTTACACTCACCTCTCTTCTTCAGCTCCTGTGGTTGCGGGACCCTCGGACCTGATCGCCGTCGGTTTCCCGCGATCGGGTCTGCGCGTCCCGCAAGCGCGGTCACGGAGCTTCGGACCGGGTCCTGAGCGCGCCGCCGGCGGCACGCTCGTGACCCATGGCTGAGCTCTTAAAGAGGACGTATATATACGTCCATGTGCTTAGCCGTGCCATTTTGTCAGCGTATATAGTCGTGCGGCGGTTCTTATGTGGTTAAGCTGCCCCTTTAATTTTTTTTGTCACTTTTATTCCTATCACAAGAAATGTAAACATCCCTTTTTGGAGACATCTGGGGCCTATAAAACCCCAGATCTCTCCTCTACCCTTCAAAGCATGAGATAAAAAAAAAATAGATTTGATGCTTTCCAAAAAACGACGTCCAATGACGTCGCTTCCGGCCTTCTACACCATAGAGATGGCCAGGGACCTTCCGTCCTCATCCAGCTCTTTGATAACCTGGCAACACCGTCGGATTTAATATTGGGCCCCCACGATCATACAGGAAAACCCAGAGACGTGCTGCATGTAAAAGCAATCCAACAGCTAATTAGCCACTTTTTAGATTAAAAAGAGGATCGCCGGGTGGAAAAAAAAGATGCAGCCAAACCTCAGTACAACCACTTGAAGTCAATCCTGTACATGTATGTGATTTGGTGGCAAGTGGTTATACCCAACTACAAACAGTTTTATCTGATGTGGCTCTAAATTGCAATCCGTAAGAGCAGTTGATGTGTTCGATGGTTCCCCACCAAACATCCTGAAACATTTGTGGGATAGCACAGTCATGAACAAGAAGCTTCAGCCACTAAAAGCACTGCGAGAAGCCTGCTGAATTTGACTGCAATAGATTTTACAGATGAGGGTTAAACTTAAGGTACAACCAAAGGCTCCTGAAATGCAGTCTAAACAATTCCCTAATCCAGTTAGTATGTGATGCACAAGCCTAAAAAGTAAACACACAAAAAGTTAAATTTATTTTCCTGACTCCCCCCCCTTCATTTGTGTCTCACCTGCTCCCCTCTCCCAGACACTGCAGCTCTCAATGGGAGGGTTTCAGCACCAGAGGCAGTGCTGCCAACCCAGAAAGCAGTGGGTTGGACTGTGGCCAGGTGCTGGTTGACAAGCTACAGGACTGTAATTGTGAATCAGCAGTGACTATACTGATGGCCACATACCCTAAAACAGCTTTTCATCCCACTGTAATACAATCAGACACAGCCTACATGGGAGTGACAACTCTGCTCCGAATGCAGGAGCAGTGCAGCATCGTTGTCACACCATCACAGAAGGCTGCATTAGGTGTATTTCACCTGTAGGATCGACATATATTTGTGGGAATTTGCAGAGGCACTAAGAGAAATCTACATGCAGATAGACTTATAATTAGGTGCTACAGCACATATTTTATTATTAGAATGCCAACGTTTACTAACTTGGTGTTTTCTGGACAGCATTAGTGGTTTCCCTGTTGAATGCCCAGAGCTGCAGTCCTGTCAGTGTGCTGGTGACCGATGTGACCACAGTGCTAATGAATGTCCATAGATATGTTTTCTGGACTTCAGTACAATTAGGACACATCATATGGAAACCGTAGACATTTTATAGATGTTCTTAGACCCCCCCAGAACAGATGGAGCAAAAGAAAATATAGTAAATGAATATACAATACATTCTTATTATATCAGTTTTTCCTAGTTACCTTTTAATGCTCTGTAGGGAATAGAAGGAGAGAGGTGCCTCTAAGTGTAGAGGTTTAAAATTACTTTGATGAAGAAGGACAATTGTGAGATTAAAACGATCACATCAAGAGTAAAGCATCCAAAGTGTCTGTCTCCCTCCACCCCAGCTCCCACCATAGTAATCCTCCACTTGCGACTAGGAAGTCAGCTGTAGGATGAAGAGATCACTGAACCAGGCTTAGAGTGCTCGCGGAGTGCAGGGTAGGGCGTAATGACGTCACTGAACCGTGCAACGCGTTTCAGAGCATGCGCACTGCGAATGTAGTGACAGTCACGCTCCTTTTTCAACCTGCTAGACTAGGATGCTGATACAAATATATATAAAACACAATGGAGCGTGCCAATACTTAATGGGAATGCATAATGGAGCATCTCCTAAAGCCATTCAACATAAGGTAAACTAGTACTAACATTAAAGAGCAAAACATTTCTGTACAATAGATGCTCATAAAAGGATTAAAAAAAGTATTGTTTCATAACAATTCATAAAATACTATATACTATACATATATACTATATAACAATGAAATAAATAAAATATACATATGAGAATAGGTATTAAAATACATGTAGTAGGTTATCATGAAACTCAAAATATGAAAAATAATACAAAATGATTAGGAAAATAAATAACAAAATAAGTAACAAAATAAGTAAACACAATATGAGAGCTACATGACCAGCTGAAATTACTGAATTAATGTAATGAAATCATTAGTATGGGAATATACTTTATGCAGTGGTAATATCACAAAAAGAAAATATGCAATGTTTAAAGCGGGGGTTCACCCTAAAAACAATTTTCTAACATTACATTGAGCTCAGTCTCGACATTGACAGTATGCCGTTTTTTGTTTTTTTTGCTGTACATACCTCGTATAGCTATTTTCTTAGCCGGCTTCCGGGTAGTGAATCCCGTGGGAGTGGGCGTTCCTATGCAGCTTCTTTCGTTCGGCTTCTTTCGGCAACTCGTGATGCTCCTTATGCGACAGGGGGGTAGTTTTTGTCATCACGTCAATCACTAACTGCTGCATAGGAACGCCCACTCCCGTGGGATTCACTACCCGGAAGCCGGCTAAGAAAATAGCTATACGAGGTATGTACAGCAAAAAAAAAAAAAAAACATCGGCATACTGTCGAGATACTGTCAATGTCGAGACTGAGCTCAATGTAATGTTAGAAAATAGTTTTTAGGGTGAACCGCTTTAAATTAAAGTCAAGCCACTAAAAAATACTATTTATGCTGTTTGTTTATAGCACTTTCAGGTGTTCTCTGAACAAGATCACTAGTTTGCGCCTTTTTTTTTCAGTTGTTTGAAGCTTTTAGTGCCGCATACTAGTTTTCCTGCTATATACCTGTGTTTATAATTTATTGTGTTCATTTTCTTTTAATGCATTAGTTGCCATGGAACTCATTACTGGCATAGTACAAATCTGAGTGCATGTGGTGCACAACAAACCCCTCATGGACTGTAAGGCACACTCTCGATGTAGGAGTAAAAAAATATATATATATTTTGACATCAATATCATTAAAATTGAAAGATAAAATAGAAAATAATCATGTACAGACAATGTTAACAAAACATTGGTGTGTTACATATGAATACCCTTATCACGGAGGCATGGCATCCAAAGGGCTACCCATAGACAATTGTGGGCTAGCTCGGACTTCGTAGTGTCCTTCCTCAGGGGTTATTGTTTGGGTATTTAAAAAAAATCAGGTGAAAACATACACTAGCTATGAAACGCATTAGTTCCTGCGGGATGTGGTGGTATGCAGATGAGCCCCATGATGGGTGGACAGCAGACATGCAGTCAAGGCCAGTTTCACGTACACAAGGACCCCAATGGAGGTAATAAGCCCCAAGCGGCATCAATCAATCAGTATGGTGATCTGTAATTCAGAGAATTCACCTGTCAACCATCAGCATGCTCCTTGCATCGTTACTGGTAGAAAAGCACACACATATGGTACACTAGTAGACCTATATACTACCATACCCCTGTCTAGGTTTTCTGACAGTGCCACCCTTAGGGGCAAAAGACATCACATATTTGACAAATTAAAAAAACCCAGAGAAAACAATACAGTCCACCAACTAACAGTGGTGGGACAAGTTCTTTCTACAAAAATACCAAGAAACCAAAATCCCACGGAGAGGACTCAGAATCACTAAAGATGTCACTTACATTATAGGCCAAAAAGAATGGGTAGGAATCTCTGAATTTTGTACGTCCAAATGGATGGACATTCTAAATAATAATTCTAATAATTTTTTTTTTAGACTTACCAGAAATGGCTGTGGCTAGGCAGATCGTCCTGATCTGCCACTTCCTATTCTGCGGGGATCTTCTGTCTTCTCCTCCTCGCATTGCCTCCTGGGAAATGGGGCTCACTGTCTTCTGGGACCTGTGTGTGTCCCAGAAGACAGCCACAGATTCACAAAGCGTCGCGCGACTCGCGCATGCTCAGTAGGAAACGGGCAGTGAAGCCGCAAGGCTCCACTGCCTGTTTCCCTTACTTTGAATGGCGCCGACGGGACCTGATCCAAAGGGCGGCCAGCATTGCGGGCACCCTGGACAGGTAAGTGCGCCTATTAAAAGTCAGCAGCTACAGTGTTTGTAGCTGCTGATTTTTTTTTTATATTCCGCTGGACCTCCGCTTTAAATCGTAACTTCAGTAATTTTTTCAACTTTCAATCTATTAAATCTTCTGCCCTTCTTGTTCTAACTTTGGATAGTAAAACATATTTTTCTGCAAGTAAATACCTTATACAGCCCACTTTCAGTTTCTTGTTTGGTAAAAAGTCTAGGTTTATGACACCATGCACAGCTCTATCTCTCTTTCTCTCTCTCTCTCTCTCTCTCTCTCTCTCTCTCTCTCTCTCGTGAGAGTTTACCAGAAAGGGAGGGGGGATGAGTCATAAGAGGGCCAATGAGAGCTGCAGAGCTGAAGGTGTGTGTATGTGTAAATCCAGGAAGTGAACAGGCAGCAGCGTCAGCTGCCCACAGTTAAAATGGTTGCAGCCAGACTCAGTGGAGGGAGATTTCTGCAGCATATTTGGCAAGTACAGAATCACAGTATATATAAAATAATATGCAAAGTGGTTGGAGGGAAGCTTCAGAATAGCAAAGATATTTTTATTACAAATTATGTGAGCAGACTGCAGTTGCTCTTTAATCCTTGTACATACTAAATTTTTTTCTTCTTTCAACCCAGTGGTTTGAATGAAAAAACCTCGAAGCTCTGGTCGGAGCCGCTGTACTAACCATCCAAATTTACACTGCTGCTGAGCTGTTTTGCTCTAAAAGGGGGACACTCCGATCAGCGCTCTCTTCCATCGGCTGAGAGCGCTGATCGGAAGTTGCTGGACTGCTGGTTTTCGAGCATGCTTGTCTGACAGAAAATTGACCAAGCGGCTGGCTTCCATTGGACAGGGTGGCATACACAAGGGCCGAATGTCAGCTGTTTTTTTTTTTTTAACCGGCCATGTCTCCTGACATTCAGCCCATGTGTACGGGGCTTTACGCATGCTGGCCAGATCCTATCACAAGAGATTATGGATTATAATATAACCACCCACTTATCTTGGCTTTGTACAATTAAGGAAAACACTAAACGGGATAAGGATCTACTCAGAAAAATTAAATTAGGGAAATGTAAAGAAATTTCGACGATTATAATTACAATCATGTATAATTTAGGAAATGTAAATCACACAGTGATTTTTTTTCCCTAACCACTTCAGACTCAACCATAGCAAGAGACTTGCTCATGATTTTATTCATTCATTTCATCTCTACTTTGGTTTCGCATCATTTGTGGTTTTCCATATATCAATTTATTTATTTATCTATTACTTTTATGTAGCGGGGGCATTTTTGCCTTTTAATCTTGTCTTAATGTTGTGCAGTATTGCTTCATGACTAATGCTATAAATTCGTATTTGGCACCATCTAGTGGTTAAAATGTGAAATGGACTTCATTCATTTTTGTTTTTTAAGAGCACAGTGAATTATGCAAATCACCTACCCATGAACACTTGGGGCTGAAGTGCATGCTGGGAAGGAGATAAAAAGCCCTGTAGTGGCCATCTTAGGTCTCTTGTTCCTGGGACGCATGGCCTGCAGCAGAGCTCTGTGTGTGTGTGTTCCACAGAGCTCTGGCCTACATTTTGCTGATCAAACCAGTGACTCTTGGAGGAGTCAACTGAGAACTCCCGGTCGTCTGTGAAAAAAAACAATGCAGAAGTGTGATCAAACCAGCGACTCTTGGAGGAGGTAACTTAGATCTCATGGTCGTCCGTGAAACGGTACAGCGTGACAGTGTGTTCGCAGCAAACAGACTGAGATCCTGTGGAGTGGAGGCATCCATCTGCCTGGACATCGTGTGGTGAGAGGGCTGATGCCCAGAACTTTGTACTGCTTTTCACACACTTAGACTGAGTGCGTAGTGTTGCTGGGACCAGTGGTTCCACGGAACGGTTCAGTTCAATAGAGTCACATGTGCATAGGCCTCAAGCCTGAATTGATTGTTTGGTGACTGCCGCTGGAGGTGCGCTTCTAGGAAGGAGTGCACAGATACTTTTCACAATCTAAACTACAGTTCTATATTGTTCTACATTGCTTATTGTTTAGAGAGCCTTTTGGATTACAATCTTTGTTTCACAATAGCTAGCAGAAGAAAGAAGACCAGAGACTATACTATATTCTTATCGCAAGGCCTTGCAGTGTTGTCACCATTTACTAGAGACTGCAAGGGGGGGGGGGGGATATTGAGTTAATTATACTGTAATATATCATTCTTGCCAAATACTGTGTTCCGCATAGTGGGTTTCATAGTGTCTACATGGTGTGCTGGAAGTGGGAAGGTGCTCAGTGCTGAGGTTGTTGCCTGAGCATTAGTCCCACTTGGAGACACTCCTGCTGGAGCAATACAGGAGGCTCTCGGGCTATTGCCACTTATAGCCTCTTGTCTCATTGTTGTCTACCAATTGTGATTCCATGTTAACGTTAAAACCTGTTCTAGTAAAGTTACCTTTTGCTTTAACATAATCTGTTGTGAGGCTTGTTAATTCTCCAAGCAGGTGTAACAGTGTATGCCCGGGTGACAACACAGGTAAAGTGAATATAATCTGTGTCTATTTACCTATCTTTTATTATTGAGCTTTACACCAGCACTGCACCACAGTTGTGTCAAGGGGAGTGAGACCAAATTATTGGGGGGGTGTTAAAGCAGAGTACAGGCCCAATCAATTACCAGCGGCTCCTTCGGGGGTAGCGCTACATTATTATTTGTTATTTTTGCCTATCAATATTAATTATAAGCCGTACCCACCCCCTTCCTCACCCTTTCCCTAATGGCTTGTTCCCTCCTTTTTATCTTATTTCATTCTCTGTTGTCCTCTGTCATTTTTCCAAGTATTTCTCTGAAGATTTAAAGTCTTTCCACTATCCCCATCTCTTATTATATTTATTGAGTTGCCCTGCATCACAGCTGCATAGATATTCCATTTTATTGTAATTTTCCACTCTTTCAAACCATTCTTTTATGTCTGGTTTTCTTGTACTTAACCATTTTTTTGGTATCAATCCTTTTGTGGCATATATCAATGGTGGGATTAATGTTTCCCTATAGCTTTTATTTGATTCTTTTGATTCATAGAACAAACAGGCTTGTATGCTATTAGATATCTTTTCTCCAGTTATCGCTTTCATATATTCCTGGATTTCCTGCCAGTAGTCCTTTATCTTTGGACAGTCCCACCATATATGTGTAGTTGTTCCAATCTAACCACATTCTCTCCAACAGAGTGGGGTTTTGTCTTTACTAAATTTATGGATCACTTCAGGTGTCCTATGCCATCTCGAAATACATTTATAGTTCATTTCAATTGTGTTCATATCAGTTGTGGTGTTATATATGGATGCTATTATTCTTTCAACTTGTTGGTCGTCCAATTTCTTGTTTATTTCTTTTTCCCATTTCTCTATAAAATAAGGTTTTTCTTGCACCTCTAATTCTGTCAAAATTTGATATACTCTTGATATCACATGTCTTAGTGGGGTTTGTATGGTAAATAGTTTTTCTAGTGCTGTTAATTTCTTTCCGTCTCTGAAAGGTGAAGGTAATGAGTTTATCAGATGTTTTAATTGTAGATATTCCCATTCATTGTTATCCCACCTGTTTTTTCATTTATATCCTGAAGTGTTTTTATCTTTCCCTGTTCCGTGATGTCCTTTATTTGTGCTGCCCCCATTTAATTTCCAAACCGAGCCCCTTTCCCAGGGATAAAAAGATGTGTTTCCGTAAGTGAGATTAAAGGTGAGTTATAAATTCATTTATTCTGTTTGTAAATTAAATCCCATATTTTGAAAACATTTTTCGTTAATTCATGCGTGTACTATTTTATTATAATATTTTCAATTCGGACCCATTTTTTTTATTTTTCTTTATTTCTAGGGTTGAGCGAACCCGAACTGTAAAGTTCGGGTTTGGTACGGACTATGTTTTTTTTTGTACCCGGACCCGAACCCGGACATTTTGCTAAAAGTTCGGGTTCGGGTCCAGTGTTCGGCAATTTTACGGCGGGCTGCAGGGCAGCCAATCGCCATTTGTTTGACTACTGTGACTAAGAAGCCATCACAGCCATGCCTACTATTGGCATGGCTGTGATTGGCCAGTGCAGCATGTGACCCAGCATGTGACCCAGCCTCTATATAAGCTAGAGGCACATAGCACAGCTCGTCACTCTGCTTTAGCTAGGGTAGGGAAAGGCTGCTTCTGATCTGAGGGAGAGATTTAGATAGAACTATCCTGCTTCAGAAATCTACACCAGCACTGCATTTCTTTTTGTGAGATACTCTGCATTAGATAGTTTAGGGCAAGGTTCCTGCTGATCTGAGGGAGAGATTTAGATAGGACTATCCTGCTTCAGAAATCTACACCAGCACTGCATTTCTTTCTGTGAGATACTCTGCATTAGATAGTTTAGGGCAAGGTCCCTGCTTGTTCTTATAGGGAGAGAATTATATAGGAGTCAGTCCTGGTTCACAAATCAAATTGCAGCTGCACTGCATCTCTTCCTGTGAGATACTCTGCATATTGCAGCAGCACTGCATTTCTTTCTGTGAGATACTCTGCATATTGCAGCAGCACTGCATTTCTTTCTGTGAGATACTCTGCATTAGATAGTTTAGGGCAAGGTTCCTGCTTGTTCTTATAGGGAGAGAATTATATAGGAGTCAGTCCTGGTTCACAAATCAAATTGCAGCTGCACTGCATCTCTTCCTGTGAGATACTCTGCATATTGCAGCAGCACTGCATTTCTTTCTGTGAGATACTCTGCATTAGATAGTTTAGGGCAAGGTTCCTGCTTGTTCTTATAGGGAGAGAATTATATAGGAGTCAGTCCTGGTTCACAAATCAAATTGCAGCTGCACTGCATCTCTTCCTGTGAGATACTCTGCATATTACAGCAGCACTGCATTTCTTTCTGTGAGATACTCTGCATTAGATAGTTTAGGGCAAGGTTCCTGCTTGTTCTTATAGGGAGAGAATTCTATAGGAGTCCGTCCTGGTTCACAAATCAAATTACAGCTGCACTGCATCTGTTCCTGTGAGATACTCTGCATATTACACCAGCACTGCATATGTTCCTGTCAGATACTCTGCATTAGATAGTTTAGGGCAAGGTTCCTGCTTGGTCTTATAGGGAGAGAATTATATAGAAGTCAGTCCTGGTTCACAAATAAAATTGCAGCTGCACTGCATATGTTCCTGTAACATACTCTGCATTAGCTACTGTAGGGAAAGATTCCTGATTGTGCTTATAGGGAGAGAATTAGTTAGGAGTCAGTCCTACTTCACAAATCTAATTGCACCAGAATAGTGTCCCATCATTGTTATCATTGGCAGGAATAGTGTCCCATCATTAGTGTCAGTGGGAGAAATAGTGCCGCATCATTGGTATCAGTGGGAGGAATAGTGTCCCATCATTGGTATCATTGGCAGGAATAGTGTCCCATCATTTGTGTTAGTGGGAGAAATAGTGCCCCATCATTGGTATCATTGGGAGGAATAGTGTCCCATCATTTGTGTCAGTGGGAGAAATAGTGCCGCATCATTGGTATCAGTGGGAGGAATAGTCTCCCATCGTTGGTATCAGTGGGAGGAATAGTGTCCCATCGTTGGTATCATTGGCAGGAATAGTGTCCCATAATTTGTGTCAGTGGGAGAAATAGTGCCCCATCGGGAGGAATAGGGTCCCATCATTTGTGTCAGTGGGAGAAATAGTGCTGCATCATTGGTATCAGTGGGAGGAATAGTCTCCCATCATTGGTATCATTGGGAGGAATAGTGTCCCATCATTTGTGTCAGTAGGAGAAATAGTGCCCCATCATTGGTATCATTGGGAGGAATAGGGTCCCATCATTTGTGTCAGTGGGAGAAATAGTGCCGCATCATTGGTATCAGTGGGAGGAATAGTCTCCCATCATTGGTATCATTGGGAGGAATAGTGTCCCATCATTTGTGTCAGTGGGAGAAATAGTGCCCCATCATTGGGAGGAATAGTGTCCCATCAATTGTGTCAGTGGGAGAAATAGTGCTTCATCATTGGTATCAGTGGGAGGAATAGTGTCTCATCATTGGGGAAGGTTCCTGCTTGTCAAGATTTTTATTTTTATGTATTTTATGTTATTTTAAGTTATTTCCCTATCCACATTTGAGTACTTGCCATGCTCTTACCAACATTTTGCTGCCATTTGCATTCCTCTAGCCCTTTCCCTTCGTTTTTTAGAGACATTTTAGTAGTCAAAAAATCAGGTCCCCATTGACTTCAATGGGGTTCGGGTTCGGGTCAAGTTCGGGTCCCGAACCCGGACTTTTTTCCGAAGTTCGGCTGAACCCGTCGAACCCGAACATCCAGGTGTCCGCTCAACTCTATTTCCCCATTCTACCATTCATGCAATGATCGTGGCCTTGTAATATCTATTTATTGTTGATAATCCTCTGTGTTTTTTTTCTCTTGTTAGAATTGCGTAGTTCAATCTCTGCTTTTTATTTTGCCACATATATATTATCAACATTGTTATAATAATCTTAAAAAACTCTGTGGTATATCTATGGGTAACATCTGAAATGTATATGTTATTTTTGGGAGGATAGCCATCTTAAACAAATGTATCCTTCCTAACCATGAAAGCGATATTATTGTATTCTTCTTTAATTCTGTTTTGATCTCATTCAATAGAGGAATATAGGGCCAGATTCACAAATGAGATACGACGGCGTTTCTCCTGATACGCCGTCGTATCTCTGTTTCTATCTATGCGACTGATTCATAGAATCAGTTACGCATAGATAGCCAGAAGATCCGACAGGTGTAATTGTTTTACACTGTCGGATCTTAGGATGCAGTACCGCGGCCGCCGCTGGGGGGAGTTTGCGTCGTAAACCAGCGTCGGGTATGCAAATTAGGAGTTACGACCGATCCACGACGGTTTTTCGTGTTCGCTACGTCGCCGCTAGTATAGTTTCCCGTCACTAAGTTACACTTTTTTTTTGGTGCCTTAACTTTAGTCAGCAAGTGTATTGCTGTCTAAAGTATGGCCGTCGTTCCCGCGTCGAAATTTAAAAATCAACGTCGTTTGCGTAAGCCGTCCGGGAATACGGAAGTACGCTACGCGCGTTGCCGTTCAAAAAAATGACGTCACGCCGCGCAAAGCGCGGCGGGAGTTAGGAAACGGAGCATGCGCAGTAGGTCCGGCGCGGGAGCGCGCCTAATTTAAATGGCACACGCCCATTTGAATTGGCCCGCCTTGCGTCGGAGGCCGCGGGCGTAGGTTTTCATCGCAAGTGCTTGGTGAATCAGGCACTTGCGATGAAAAATTGCGGCGGTGTAACTTATCTAGGATAAGTTACTCCGCCGCGATTCTACGTGAATCGGGCCCATAGTTAGCAAGGTACAGGCTATCCACTGTAGATGTCAGTTTAGCTCCAAAATAGGACAACTCTCCTCTCACCGAAGTGAATGGAAATTCCTTCTTCTTTCCCCACCCCTATGTTTAAAATTTCTGTTTTTATAGGATTATTTTGAAGTTTGAAAGTTCTCCGTACTTTTTTATTTCCTTAATTATATTTGGCAAGGTCACTCTTGGATTAGTTATGTACATTAAGACATCGTCGGCGTATGCCACTACCTTATGTTCTTCTTTACCTACTCTCGCCCCCTCTATATTTTGGTTATTTCACAGCATTGCCAGAAAATGTTCCAGCGTTCGTTCTTATAGAAGTGGCGAGAGCGGGCACCCCTGCCTTGTCCCATTGTGCATTTCAAAAGGGCTGTGACATCTTACCATTGACCTTGACCATTGCCATAGGTCTACTGTACAGATTTTGTATCCAGTGTCTAATTTTATTTCCCAGTCCCAGATAGTGGAGTGTATCCATCATAAATCCCCAGTCTACCCTGTCCAATGCTTTCTCAGCGTCTATTGACAGGAGTAAGACTGGGGGTTTTCCTCTCTTATTCTTATGCAGTAATAATATGGTTTTTAAACTATTATCTCTACCAGGTATAAACCATGTCTGGTCTGGGTCTACCCATTCTGGCATTAGATTCTTTAAAGGATCACTAAAGGATTTTTTTTTTTTTAGCTAAATAGCTTCCTTTACCTTACTGCAGTACTGGTTTCATGTCCTTATTGCTCGTTTTTGCTTTGAAGTTGCTGTAAAACTGCTCTGATCTCCACACTTCCTGGTTGTCTGTTTCCTTATAACCACAGTACTGGGAGCTTTTCACGGTGGTCTAAGCTGTCATTACTGTGTGTCTAAAACTTAACAGAACCAATCAGATTCATTTTAAAAACAAAACACTGCCCTGGATTTGTTTGTTTTTGTTCTGTGTGTCTCTCTAGTTCACAAGAACATGAAAGCAGTTTAAAAGTGAAACTAACCTGCAGGCACATTATATGATTGATTTTTATCTATTTGTAATCATTTTTAATTTCAATAGTTTTTATTGAGAGATTTTTAAAAATGATAACAAGCATTCATAAGAGAATGTCATAAACATTGAGACAACATTAGTAACAATAACAGTACATTCCAAGTCCTGAAGCGAGAACCTCTAAATCCTTCCCCCAATAACACTAAGGAGTATCCAAAAAAACAAAACAAAACAAAAAAAAAAACAAAGGGGAAAGAAAATCAACCCTCTCCATCCTCAGGCAAGGCCGTTTGACCAGCCCTGGGGCAATGAGTCCCCCTAAAGACATGTCGGGGGAACTTCCCAGCGGGCAGGGCGCAGCGACCCCACCCTCCCGAGAGGCCCCTATGGGGTCAAACTGCCTCTCAGGGGATGCAATCACCACCCTCCCCCACCCGGCTACAAGCCTAATTATAACTGTAGAGACGAGAGAGGAAGGTAATCACTCAAATGGCTTAAACGCAGCCATGTATGGTAAAAGTGTAGGAGAGATAAGGCGAGAAACGTGCTACCTCCGTCAGGGGGTAGCACCAGCGGTTAAGTGTCCGAGCCGCACACCCGGCCTCAGAGAAAGATTACAGAAGTCAGCCCAGGTAATAAAGTCGCTGTAGGCAGGGCTTCAGCGCCCGCAGGGTTCCTAAAGGAAACAAAAAAAAGGGGGGAGGGGGAAAGTAGAAAAGACAAGTCATGACGTAGTCGAAGCGAGAACTTCGACGATCAGATCTCCGATCCAAATAAAGGGGAGAAGGCCCTCATGTCGGGAAATTTTCCTTGGAGCGCTTGTGGTCTTGTTTCAGCCAGGTGTGCTGCAACGAGCTCGCTGGTGAGGGTCTCTTGGTAGAAGCAGGGGTGCCCCTGCTGGTCTGCATGGCCACGGGATCCTGTGAGAGGATCCCCAGATGAGTCAGGAGGTGCTCCCCCTCAGCCAAGGAGGAGAAGCCATAGCTTTTGTTCTTGAAGGAAAAGTTTAGACGGAGAGGGAAGGACCATCTATAGGTGATTTCCTTTTCCAGTAGAAGCTGCAGCAGCGGTTTAAGCAATCTTCTTTTCTGTACCGTGTATGGGGAAAGGTCGGCAAAAATCTGTATCTTGTGTCCATGCAGCGTCAGGTTATCCGCGTATCTCGCCTTCCTCATCACATCTTCCTTAACCGAATAAAAGTGGGGCTTAACTATTATGTCTCTGGGAATACCATCTGAGCGGGGTGGCTGCAGGGCCCTATGAGCTCTGTCCAGCTCCAGACGATGATCAGCGATATCTGGAATAAGGTTTTTTATGAGGGATTTCACAGCAACCTGCATCTCTTTCACCGACTCGGGGAGCCCCCTGACCCTAAAGTTATAGCGTCTCGATCGGTTCTCGAGGTCATCGATTTTTGCAAAAGCGGTTTCTAATTGGTCCTGAACCTCCTGCAGCCGCGCTGTGTTCTGATTAATCCGAGCCACAGACTGATCAGCCTTTTGTTTAATCATGTCCATCCTCATCCCTATTTGCTGCAGATCGGCGTGGATGAATGAAGTAATCTGGGCAGCATTTTGGGCTAAGCTTTTAGAGAGCATTTGTGCAAAAGCCTCCATCATAGATGGAAAGTCAGTGGGGATGGGAGCAGAATCAGCAGCATCACTAACCTCCAGCAGTAGGCCTGTGTGTGAATCCAGCCTGGGGGTAGAGGGGGGGCCATAGCTAATCCTTCCCAGCAAGGACTCCGTGGATGCTGGGGATGCTGCCTGGGGCAGTGGGGGGTAGTCCGTACCTGGGGAACGCGGCAGATCTAGGTCCTGGTCAGCTATGGATCCTCCTGTGTCTCCCTCAGGAGGTATGTCAGGCCGCGCCGCCGCCATCTTGGCATAGCTGAGGGGGCCGGGAGACGCCGCCATCCGCCGTGAATAGTCCCTCCGGGCTGGCGCTACTGTCCTGGGCTGATTCCCGGGTACTTCCCCTACCCGAAGATCCCGGATAGAGTGCTGGGGGGGGCGCCCTGAGAGCTCCGGTGGCTAACGCAGGGCCGTGGTGGAGCAGAGCTCTAACAGCTGGCGGCCATCTTGGGAGCTGCCGCGCATGCGCCCTATTTGTAATCATTTTTAAAAGGAATCAGTTAACTTTTATGTCTCTATACCCTGTAAACAGTAATTTCAGCAAAAATTTTTTTTTCCTTTAGTGACCCTTTAATCGGGTGGCAAGAATTTTTGCATATATCTTTGTGTCAGCATTTAGTAGTGCTATAGGCCTATAGCTAGAACATAATGGGCCAGATTCTCGTAGCTCCTTTTACAGGCAAGTGCTTTATTCACAAAGCACTTGCCTGTAAAGTTGCGACGGCGTAGCGTAAATCACCCGGCGCAAGCCCGCCTAATTCAAATTAGCCGGGTAGGGGGCGTGGAGCATTTAAATTAAGCGCGTTCCCACGCCGAACGTACTGAGCATGCGCCGTCTGGAAAATATCCCAGGGTGCATTGCTCCGAATGACGTCGCAAGGACTTCATTGGTATCGACGTGATCGTAAATGGCGTCCAGCCCCATTCACGGACGACTTACGCAAACGACATACATTTTTAAATTTCGACGCGGGAACGACGCCCATACTTAACATTGGTTGCCCCTCATATAGCAGGGGCAACTTTACACTGCGCAAACCTAATGTAAACGTCGTAACTTCACTGCGTCGACCACGCGTACATTCGGGAATTCGCGCATCTGGCTAATTTGCATACTTGACAGGGAAAACGACGGTAGCGACACCTAGCGGTGGAAAAAAAATTGCATTTAAGACCCGCCATGTAAGAGCCTTACGCCTGTCGGATCTAAAGGATATCTATGCGTAACTGATTCTAAGAATCAGTCGCATAGATACGACGGCCCAGATTAGGACTTATGACGGCGTACATGGCGTTGCGCCGTCGTAAGCCCTATGAGAATCTGGGCCATAGTCTTTTCCTGGTTTTGGTATTATAGTGATATGGGCCATTAAAGATTCACGTCTTATTTCCTCATCTTCCCCTATTTTATTAAGGTAGTTGCATAGTCTCAGGATCAGTTGGCTCTGAATTTTTTTGTAATATTTGACGGTGAACCAATCCAGTCCAGGGCTTTTCCCGGGGTGTGTTTCTTTTAATGCTCTTTTAATTTCTTCCTGCGTAATTAATGCTTCCAAGGCTGGTAATCGTTCATGTATTTTTGGCAATTTTGGGTACTTTAGATATTCTTGTATTTTTTTTCCTCTTATCTTTCTCCTTATATGTATCTTCATTTCTAATCGCATGTGTCTTTTTTAGTGCACAGTCCCCTTCCAATCCACTTCCTAAAAAGAAAGCTCACAGAAGAGGATGTAAAGGGGGAAGAAACTGATTTTAACGCCAACCTCAACAAACACCGCAAATTGTAAAAATCTTTAATCTCTCTTCACACATTCTCTCTACAGCAGAAGCTAAATTTCTTAGTTGAGGATTACATTTTGCCCCAACCAATAAACCGAATCCGTTTTTATTATTTAAAGATCTGAACAGATACATCCATAATCTTACTTTAAAAAGATATTACCATATTAAGCAAGAAAAAGATGGATTTACTCTGGATCAAAACAACAATACTCCTGAACCTGTATTATCACCTGTTATATTGATGTCATGGACACATTGGATTTGCTATACTCTGACATTTCTCTTAGTCTGTAAACACAATATCTGGAAACCTCCCCGTTCATATTTATCTTTGAGACAGAAATCAATATTTTATCACCTCTAATGTCGTTCACTCTATTCGACCATTTAGACAAAGATTTGGTGAACATAGACGGTTCATAGAGGAGGGAAAGGATAAACAGAGTGTTCCCCGGCAATTTTTAGAATTTTATAAAAAAAAAACACAGTTGGACTACAGGCCTGGGTCATTGAACAGATGCCAGAGTTCTTCCTGAGACTGAACGTTATAAAAAAACTGTGTGCCAAAGAAACTTTCTGGATTTATACCCTTAACACTCTCTCACCAGGGGGTCTTAATGAAGAAATTGAAATTGCTACCATTCTGTGACTTACGGCATCTTCTCCCCAGCATGGTCCATTTCTTTCCTCACACACTTGATTGATTTATATATACATATCATTTAACCATTAACTTTTACTCATTTCTGGTTACTGCATACTATGACTATACTATATCTCTATATGTTTATTGGGGTGGCTTCATTTTCTCAGTGGGCAGTTGGTCAACTTTCTACCCAGTGAGTATAGAATATAAAATAGTACGGTATTACTGTACAACATGTTTTTAGTGGTTATATCTTTTATTAGCTTCCAAATGTGCATTGATAATGCTTTATTTGCTATAAACAAACAGCATAAATAGTATTTTCTAGTGGTTTGACTTTAATTTAAATGTTGCTTATTTATTACCACTGCATAAAATATAGTCCCATACTAATGATTTCATTACATTAATTTAGTAACTTCACTTGGTCATCTAGCTGTCATATTGTGTTTACTTATTTTCTTATTTATTTTGTGTTTTTCATATTTTGAGTTTCATGATAACGTACTTCATGTAGTTTAATAGCTATTCTCATATACAGTATCTCACAAAAGTGGGTACACCCCTCACATTTTTGTAAATATTTTATTATATCTTTTCATGTGACAACACTGAAAAAAAATCACACTTTGCTACAATGTAAAGTAGTTGAGTGCACAGCTTGTATAACAGTGTAAATTTGCTGTCCCCTCAAAATAACTCAACACATAGCCATTGATGTCTAAACCACTGGCAAGAAAAGTGAGTACACCCCTAAGTGAAAATGTGAGATACTTTGTGAGATACTGTATATGTTTTATGTATTTAATGTATCTTTACATATAGTATTTTATGAATTATTATGAAACAAATCTTTTTTAATCCTATTATGAGCATCTATTGTACTGAATGAATGTTTTGCTCTTTGATGTTAGTACTAGTATTCCTTGTGCTATATGGCTTTAAGAGATCTAGATTTCTATAAGATTCTTTTATAGTTTTAAATACATGGACTATAAACTTGGGGATTGTTCTCTTTATCCCCCTTTTACATTTTAAGTACTATTTATGTTGTTTGTTTACAGCACTTGTGTGTGTTCCCTGAACAAGATCACCAGTTTTGTGACTTTTTTTTCAGTTATTAATCCTCTATAGAATGCCCTCCTATTTACTGACACAAAGCACGCTCTTCGAACATTTTGGAGTTCCCAGAGATTACCTCTGAGTCATATGAAGTTTTTTGTAATAGCTTTTAATACAAAGAAACTTTAAAAGAAAGGTCTGCATCACAGGAAATGTACACACTGATCTATTATTAGGCGCTTTTTCGATTTTCTATCACCAATCACCCTTCTCAAATGTCTTCAGTAAGTGACACAGCAAGTTCTTGTTCTGAGCATTTTCATTTGCAACAAAAAAACATAAACTCATTTTTTTTTTGCTTTCATTTGCAATTTAGAGACATTTGCAACATAACACTGATCTCAAAATGCCTATAGTATGGTTAGTAAGCCCCTAAACGGTCATTGCTCGAATAAGCAAATATTGTACATTGTACATGAAAGAGGGTTCGCTGGATGACAAAGTACTGAGGAGCTCCGTCTGTGGACGATATTAAAAATGTCTTAAATTCCCACAGCTGCAAATGATAAAGGAATCACATGGAGCAGATATTGGCATTTGTAAACCTCAGCAGCCATTTAGGAGAACAATGAAAAATCTTTACTGAACAAAGTGGCATAAAAAATACTCAGTCAAGTCCTTGAAAATTTGTAATGGGCTACTTAACAGTGAGGGTTCCAAATCCTCAGAAATGGTGAACCAGAGGTCAGGAAGAGTACATGGGGCCAGAAGGAGAACAGGGGATATGGAGGGTGCACAAGGGATTTGGAGGGTGTGCTGAAGACATGGGGAGAGTATAAGGACATAAGGGGTGTGCAGGGGACTTGGAGTGAACATGAGGGACACAGAAGGAGCATATGGGACATGAAGGGGGTGCAGGGGACATAGGGGGAACCAGTAGTGTATTTAGGTTTTGTGCTGCCCTAGGCCTGACTAAACTCATTCACCCCCTAATCTAAATATGACCCACCCCTACCTTCCAAGGCCACATCCCATTCTGTTTAAGACTCGCCCTGAAATTTTCAAGTGGGAACACTAGTTCTGAGGGCCTGGGGGGGGGGGGCATTGGATTCCCTTAATTTGCATAGATTTCCTGTCACTTCCTGTTTGGCTATGGGGCAGGAAGCGAAGGGAAATCGCTGCAATGGGACAGGGATGGTAAAAAATAAACTGACCGGGGCTATAACCCTCCCTTACTCCAAAATTAAAAAAGTGTAGAATTTTTTTTTAAAAAGTGTTGCCTATAGTTCTACTTTAAGCACAAATTTCTGATAATTTTTATGGAGAGGACTAAGAAGATATAACAACCTCAATAGTGCAGCAGAAAACATATAGCACAGTGAGGAAGGTTTGTGGTTCAGGATGATAGGACAGTCAAAATTAGAAGCAGCGCTCTCCCCACAATTGTGGAATGCCGGCTGCCTGCATACCGGAAGCAGTGCGGCTGCTTTATGGGGGCACTAGACTAATTTGCCTCCCAGCCCAGTCCACCCCATAAGACTGGCGCTACACAAATAGTGTAGCGCAAGCCGGCAGGGACTCTTTCCGTGCTGCCAGGACACAGCATTGGGGGGAACACAGGGGACACATAAAAAGTATAAGGGTGTGCAGGAAACATGGAGAATACACAGAAGACATGGAGGGAACACAGGGGCATGAAAGGTGTGCAGGGGACACAGGGGACATGGGGGAGCACAAGGGATGTGGAGGGAGTACACAGACATGAAGGGTTTGAGGGGGATTTGGGCAGTGCACAGAGGACATGGAGGGAGTACAGGGACATGAAAGGTGTGCATGAGACATATGAATTGTGTACAGGCCAGGACACAGAGGGAGCACAAAGAGATACTGTAGGTGAGTACCGTGTTTCCCTGAAAATAAGACCTACCCTGAAAATAAGACCTAGCACTTTTTTCCAGGAGGGCTGCAATATAAGCCCTACCCTGAAAATAAGCCCAATGTCATGGATCTGCCACTTAAGGGTTAATGGTGCAGACTGATTTCAGTGATTAACAGCAGGCTGCCCTATTTAAACACTTCAGCAGCACAGGGTCTTTGCTGCCTGATCTGCAGTTCTGACGTGGATCCTATCTGAGACCTGTTTGCTATCTGAAACCTGATTTGAACACTGAACTTGGCTTGTTTTGACTACTCTACCTGAAACCTGATTTGAACACCGAACCCGGCTTGTCTGACTCCTCTCATCTCTCCTATCCTGACCCGGCTCCGTTTGACCATCCGCCTGCTTGACTTCACTGCTGCCAGATCCACCTGCTTGTTTACCGACCATTCTTCAGTCATCTTTCTGCACGATCACCTGTTATGACCCGGCTTGTTTGACCCTGCTTTCCCGGTATACCTGAACTATTACTAACTTGTGCAGCTGTAGTCGCAGCTTCTGTGCGGGTCGCTGACCCATCCTACCTGAACTGTTACCAACTTGTGCCGCTGTAGTCGCAGCTTCTGTGCGGGTCGCTGACCCATCCTCCGCTGTACGTTCAGCATCTACTTGCCAGAGGTATTCATCCACCTGCTTGTACACATCACCACCCGACACTCCTACCCCTCTGTGCTCCGAGCCCGCTGTCCCATATCCAGTGGCTCGCGAACCAGAGTCGTAAGAGACGCTACCCTGCATCAGACTCTACACACCAGGTTCGTTACACCCTAGTTCGAGGTGATTGTGTGATTTTTGAGGAAACGCAGTATAATCCTGTTACGGCAGTGTGCAGTGTGTGTGTGTCTCTCTAGCGACGCTCAGCTGATCTCCCCGCTGGTCTCCTCTTCTCCCGCCTGTCTGCGTGGGATCTTGGCCCCCCTCCCTTCACAGAGCTTCGGCGGGTCACTAAAAGTACCGTACGGTGCAGAGCCTCTGCAATCAACGTGTGGTATGCAGCATGTATACTCCGGTCTCCACAAGGCATTTACAGGTATTTTTTTTCCTCACTTGCTGGTGTGCCCTATTGCCTGCTTTGAGCATTGCAGAGGGAGGGGGGCTGGGGTCCCTCGCTGGTGGCTGGGAGAGGTGGAGGAAGGCTGAGGTGTTTGGCACTGTTGGATTGCAGGGGCACACATTCTGTATTGTGTGCTACTGTAAAAGAAAGAATTTGGGCATTTTAAGTTTTTTAAAACTGGGCATTCCTGACAGGCAGGGAGAGAGAGAATATATTAAGACCTACCCCGAAAATAAGCCCTACTGGGTCTTTTGTTGCCAAAATTAATATAAGACCCAGGCTTATTTTCGGGGAAACACGGTAGCGTAAATTTTAACTGAGCATGATTATATGTGTAGGTGGTAAAAACGAACCAGGCCTAAAACCTGAATGCTTTGTAATATCTTATCTCATCCCTTTCAGAAAAAGATCAGCAATTGCTGCCCTGTTTAACTCTTACAATGCCAATACTAACTATTCCTTGATATAAAAAAAAATAAAGAACAGCAAACAAATAAAATGGAAAGCACACCTTAGAAGTGAATTTTAGGTAAGTACAAATGTGTACTCACTCAGAAGACACTGGAGTTATGTTTTAAATGTGTCAATGTTGAGGACTGCAGAGAAAAAAACGTGCTTACCCCCCTTCCTGGCAACATCTCATGTAAAAACATGTTTTATAGCTCAAGGTTCAGGAATATGAAGGATCTCCAATAATTCAGTCATTTTCTCTGGCGCACACTATATTGCCAGGTGACGCCACACACTCAGTATACGACATATTATATAGGAGCCCCTGGTTGTGTCTGGCAGACATAAAGCAGACCGGTAAACAATACAGACAGAAATGTTATGTATTTCAGGCCGCAAAGCTCATGCTGGCATTATATTAGTGGGTGAAGCATGAAGTGCAGGCCAATAATTGCCCGCTTTCACCCAGCAGACATCTCTGACAGAACCAGGAAAAGTTTATTAAGACCTCAACAGGGACAAGTCCCCTGACCAGATGCTGGAAAATTCAATTAGGGATGTCTGGAAGGCAGATTTTTATCTCCTGGTCGTGAGTTGTCTGCTGCTTGACAGAGGCAAGACAGGAAATGAATTCTAATAGCATTGTTAGCGGATAATAAGTGTTTTTCAGTTCATGGGCTTAAAGGGGAATAGCATGTGTGTTTTCCAGTTTACATTCACTTATTATCTTCGTAACACTTTTCCTGGAGATCAGGAGTTTGACATGTTATGCCCTTGCTGTGTCTTATTTCCTGATTGGAATTTTTTACTGATCAGACATAACATGATGACCACCCACCTTAGCATTATGACCCCCACCTAACATTGAGTAGGCCCCCTTTTTGCCACCAAAAATGCCCTGAGATATGTCGAGATATGGACTCCACAAAAATGGCAGGACCCAAGGCTTCTCAGCAGAACATTGCCCAAAGCATCACACTGTCTCCGCCAGCTTACCTTCTTTCCATACTGCATCCTGGTGCCATCTCTTCCCCAGGTAAGCGACCCACACGCACTCAGTCTTCCCCATAATGTAAAAGAAAATGTGATTCATCAGACCAGGTCACCTTCTTCCATTATTTGGTGGTCCAGTTCTGATGCTCACATGCCAATTGTAGGCACTTTTTGCTGTGGGCATGGGCTAGTATAGGCACCATGACCAGTCTGTGGCTATACAACCCCATACACAACAATCTTTTCAGTAATGTGAGCTACTTTAGTTCTTCTATTGAAACAGACTACACCAGCCTTCTCTGTCTATGTGCATCAATGAGCCTTAGCCATCCATGACCCTGTCACAGGTTCTCTGTCCTTGGACCCCTTTTTTTAGGTCCTAAACACTGCAGATCAGGAACATCCCACAGGACCTGCAGTTTTGGGTTGCTCTGACCCAGTAGTCAAGCCATTGCAATTTGGTTTGTGTTAATGTCACTCAAATTCTTACAAAAATCTTTTTTTGCTTTCCATTCATCTACTTTATGGACAACATGTTCACTTTTTATCTAATACCTTCTTAATACTTTCAGATGCCATTGTAATTAAATAATTAATGTCATTTGGTGTGGCCACCGCACCCTTATAACAGCGCACACCGCGCGGCTCCGAGAAGCAGGGAGCGAACAAGACCACAAAGTCCCTAAAGAACCAGGGTAAGGACCCCCCAAGGGACATGTATTAAGCCAATAAATTATCTGGGGCACTGGAGGCTGAACGGGTGGAAAGAGGGGAGGCTGCAAACCATCTTGGATGTGGGCAAGGGACACAGAGTGCATGGGACACTCTGTTTGATATACACAGTGCTGAGGATATGGTGTCACAGGCCTCTCAGATCTCTAATCCTAGGGGGGAGGGGGAGTCTGATCAGCCTACCCTGGCAGAAATACTTTGGGCAGTTAATAAATGCACAGCTTCAGTTAACACCCTAAAATATCAGTTTGGAGGCTTGAGGGAGGAAATGTGGTCACCCTACCTAGGCTAAAGAAGTAATTTCAATAATAATGAAGTGTGTCAGTGTTCATTTTTAAATGTGAACGTTTATTTTTAAAAGGGAACAAGGCTGCCAAATCCCCAAACAATGACTAATTGATTGATTGAATATAAGATTTAAATTATTATAAGTATTATAAGTTCCAGGTTTCGACTCTCAGATCATGACACCATAAGACTAAGGCCTTGTACACACGGTCTGACAAAACCGATGAGAATGGTCCGACGTTTTCATCGGTTCACCGCTGAAGTGGCCTGATGGTCTGATGTGCGTACACACCATTGTTCCAAAAAACGATCGGGTCAGAACGCGGTGACGTCAAACACACGACGTGCTGAATAAAACGAAGTTCAATGCTTCCAAGCATGCGTCGACTTGATTCTGAGCATGCGCGGGTTTTGAACCGATGCTTTTTTGTACTAACCATCGGTTTGGACCGATCGGGCAGCGGTCCATCGGTTCGGTTTTGAAGCACGTTTTAAAATTTTGGACCGAAGGAAAACAGACCGATGGGCTATACACACGGTCGGTTTGGACCGATGAAACTGAACCTCGGTCCATTCTCATTGTTTTTTTCCGACCGTGTACGGGGCCTTAGTTTACACTTGTGGTTGGAGGAATGGTGTAAAAATAGGCAATTTAATGCGTTTTTAGTATCCCCCAATCACCCCCTCCATAGGCTGCAAAGACAGTTGGACAGAGGTACACCCATGCTGTAAAGCTTTACGGCAAAAATAATCCCCATTCTCAAGTTCATCAGACAGCACTGCTGCTGAGTGTGACATATCAAGTGAATAGGGACACATTGCAACTGTGAGCCAAACCTTAGGTGGTATTTCCATTTCGAAAGCCAATTTGGTTGTCAAAGAAAAAAAAACAGGCAATTAGGAAGCAATGGTATCTCCTCCTAAATGAATGCCTGTCAGCTGTACCTGTGCCACTCTGGGAAAAGCAATCCACCATGGATTAATCTTCAAAAAAAGTGATGCATGCTGTATGTAAATGAGATTTATTTGATTCAGCCAATGAATGAACCACCAAAAATACACCCCCAGCAGTGTAGAGAGATCGATGTATGCACACCCAGGTTGAATTCTTTCTCCAGTTCCCCATTGGTCTACCTATCCATGTCCCAGCACGTCTGCTCAAAGATATGGTATGTGTCATAGGAGAAGAAAGTCTCTCAGCAGGCTAATTGTTTCTAAATGTCCAAGCACCATCTCTCATGTATGGCCAAATGTTGGACGAAATGCAGCAAAGAATTTATTTCATAATGGAGAATAAAAGGGAACCTGACAAAAATTCAAATCAGCCTAACCACCATTATTTTGACAGCTGCTTAAAAAAAGTGTGGTTTTCAAAGGTACTAAATCCTCAGTGGTCATCTACATAGAGACCTATATGCCACAGTTAGAAGTTGACTGCTGGTTATATGCATTCAAAAAAGAAAAATGATAGACATTGACCACAAACAGACAAATTAATATCCCCCAAGACCCTTTCTTTTAGCAGATCTGGTCATCTCTGAGATCTGATTCGTCTCTTCCGCTTTGACTTCCCCTCCAGCTGCATTCTCTGCATCTCACAGAGCAGACGAGGCCCCAACCTAGTAAAATATTCATGATATTACTCATACAAGCTGTCCCCCACCCTCCGCCAAATCCTCATCTATTATTCATCACCTAACATATGTGTATGGGACGCTGTGATTGGAGAGAGCGCCATGAAGGACCAGGAGCCACTGTGTGTAATCGGGTGACCCCTTCCTGAACCCCCTTCTGCCTCATTTACAGAGACTAGGGAGGAGTGGAGGGATATTGGCCAGACTGATTTTGCCTCCAAATGTTATTTTTGATCATTGAGCTGATTAGGCAAAATTTGCGTGAAAAAAAAATACTATTTTTTTTAATGTCCTTTGTATTTGTTAGACTGTAAACTCTAATGCCGCGTACACACCATCACTTTATGTGATGAAAAAAAATGACGTTTTTAAAAACGTCACTTTAAATGACCGTGTGGGGGGGAAAACGTTGTTTTATGTCTTGTAAAAAACGACCAAAAAAAATTGAAGCATGCTTCAATTTTATGTGTCGTTTTTCAAAAGTGCACTTTTTACTTCACAGAAATTGACCGTGTGTAGTAAAAAACGTCGTTTTCTAAGACGTTTTTTCATCCACGCATGCCCAGAAGCTACTTATGAAGCAAGCTTCAATGGAAAAACGTGGTGGAACGTAACCTCACTTTGCAAGATCATTGTGAGAAAAACGATGGTGTGTAGGCAACTTCGTCTTTGAAAATTGAAGTTTCAAAAACGTCATTTTTTACTTCACAGAAAGTGTCGTTTTTTTTCATCACAGAAAGTGATGGTGTGTATGCGGCATAATGCCGCGTACACACGATCATTTTTCAGCATGAAAAAAAATATTTTTTTCGTCATGTAGAAAAAACGTATTTTTTTCCAACTTCATCATTAAAACGACGTTGCCCACACTCTATCGTTTAAAAAAAATGCTCTAGCAAAGCGTGATGACGTACAACATGTACAACGGCACTATAAAGGGGATGTTCCATGCGGATGACGCCACCCTTGAGGCTGCTTTAGCTGATTTCCTGTTAGTAATAGACGATTTGCGTTTTTCAACTTTTTATCTTGCATGGTATTTGCGCAATAATTTTTCAAACACCTTTTTTTTGTAACTTAAATTAGCCCAATTTTTTGGTAAAATATGAAAGATGATGTTACGCCGAGTAAATAGATTCCTAACATGTCATGCTTTAAAATTGCGCACACTCATGGAATGGCGCCAAATTTCGTTACTTAAAAATCTCCATAGGCGACGCTTTAAAATTTTTACAGGTTACCAGTTTAGTTACAGAGGAGGTCTAGTGCTAGAATTGTTGCACACGCTCTAACGCACGCGGCGACACCTCACATGTGTGGTTTGAATGACGTTTACATACGTGGGCTGGACTTACGTGTGCATTCGCTTCTGAGCACGAACTACCGGGGACAGGGGTGTTTTTAATTTTTTATTTATTTATTTTTTACTTATTTATTTATTTTTTACACTTTTTTTTTCATTTTTTTTTTATCGCTTTTATTTCTATTACAAGGAATGTAAACATCCCTTGTAATAGGAATAGTGGGCCAAATCCTCAAAAGAGATACGACGGAGTAACTGCTGTTACTCCGTCGTATCCCTGGTCCTAACTATGGAACTGATCCACAGAATCAGTTTCCCATAGTTAGGACGAAGATCCGACATGTGTAATTGAATTACACTGTCGGATCTTAGGATGCAGTACCGCATCCGCCGCTGGGGACATTTTGCGTCGAAATGCCGTCTCGGGTATGCAAATTAGGACTTACGAAGATCCACGAAGCTTTTCAGCTTCGTTTTTTCTCCGTAAGTTTTATTTTGCAAACGCAAAATTAGGGCTGCTTTTACAAGGTGTAAACTGTTTACACCTTGTAAAAACAGGCCTTTCTTGCTCGCGACGCGATTTTTTTTAAATTTTAAATTTTTTTTTGGCGCCATATCTTTTTTTTTTTTTACCCCAAAGCCCGACGTAACGTAATTTCGCGCTATGCACGTCGGGAAAATGACGTCACGAGCATGCGCAGTACGGCCGGCGCGGGAGCGCGCCTCATTTAAATGGGAATCGCCCCCTGGAGAAGAGGAACGCCTTGCGCCGGCCCGATTTAAGTTACACCGCTCAAAATTTCGAGGTAAGTGCTTTGTGGATCGGGCACTTAGTTGGAGATTTTGCGGCGGTGTAACTTAAATGGAAAAAGTTACGTTGCGCCGGGTTTTTGAGGATTAGGCCCAGTGTGTGACAGGTCCTCTTTAAGGAGAGATGCGGGGTCAATAAGACTCACAGATCTCATTCTTACTAGCCGCAATTGTGGTTTGTTTACTTACGGGTACCCGGGCGTGACATCATCACATCGCGCCCGGGCCTCCGACGGTCATAGAGACGGTCATAGAGATGACTGGTGACCATCTACCCCTTTTCTGAACCAAATACATTTATCTTGGTCTCATCAGACCACAGGACATGGTTCCAGTTATCCATGTCCTTAGTCTGCTTGTCTTCAGCAAACTGTTTACAGGCTTTCTTGTGCATCATCTTTAGAAGAGACTTCCTTCTGGACGACAGCCATGCAGACCAATTTGATGCAGTGTGCGGCCTCTGGTCTGAGCGCTGACAGGCTGACCCCCCACCCCTTCAACCTCTGCAGCAATGCTGGCAGAACTCATACGTCTATTTCCCAAAGATAACCTCTGGATATGACGCTGAGCAACTTCTTTTGTCGACCATGGCAAGGCCTGTTTTGAGCGGAACCTGTCCTGTTAAACCGCTGTATGGTCTTGGCCACCATGCTGCAGCTCAGTTTCGGGGTCTTGGCAATCTTCTTATAGCCTAGGCTATCTTTATGTTGAGCAACAAATCTTTTTTTGAGACCCTAAGAGAGTTCTTTGCCATTAAGGTGCCATGTTGAACTTCCAGTGACCAGTATGAGAGAGTGGGAGTGATAACACCAAATTTAACACACCTGGGACCTTGTAACACTAACGAGCAACATGACACTAGGGAGGGAAAATGGCTAATTGGGCCCAATTGTTGCCAGTGGTTTAGACATTAATAGCTGTGTGTTGAGTTATTTTAAGGGGACAGAAAATGTACACTGTTATACAAGCTGTACAGTCAATACTTTAGATTGTAGCAAAAGCAAAGTGTAATTTCTTCAGTGTTATCACATGAAAAAATATAATAAAATCTTTACAAAAATCTGAGGGGTGTACTCACTTTGTGAGATACTGTATGTATATATATATATATATATCTATATATATATAGATATATAGGCTTATTCTTTTTTTTTTTCTTTTCTGACATGGTCTCTTCACAGAGACATACATTTTTTTAATTTAGGCTGTCTCCTGAAGAAGTGGGCGCTATTCCATGAAACACGTCGAGATTTCAGTCCAATGTGCATCTATATGAGTGTATTTGCAATATTGTATATATCTAACTAATCTACGTCAATATATTTGCATTCTGTTAATTTTATAACAACATATGTATTGTCCAAATATGTCTGGTTCTTACTTTAAAATGGAATACATTTTGTACGTTTTAAGAACTTTGTTATCAACTTTATTTGGTGCAACTCACTAAAGGGCTTGTTTACAATTTAAAAATAGACAGAAATCTGTCTTTTAGAGGTTGTAGCAATATTACCGCTATTAAATGACTTCTGGATAAGTCTGGGATTCAGACAGGAAGATTGAATTGGTCATATCTGTCCATTTTTTTGTCCATTTGTAGAACTGCGCAAAGGCTAGATTTGGGTCAAACCAATGATTAACCTAAACTCTAAGCTCATCTCTAGTCTCTGATAAGGAAATCAACAACCTCTGCTCATTGTGAAAGGTGAAAAGTTACACAGTAAAAGTAAAGATTAGAAAGTAGAGAGATATAAGTGCACCATGGACCTTATGAGGCTTTTAAGCTTGCTGTGTAGTACCTCCCATAGTATAGTGGCTATTTAAAAGCTCTCAAATATACTAATTCACTTAGGAATTTGCAAAAGCAACACCATTAAAAGGGACATTAATATCTGTTTTTTGAAACACTTTATTTAGTTGACTGAGATTCTGAAATGCTTTGCTGTAGGATAGGTGGCAACTGTCTCAACAGACTGCACAACGTAATATTCCAAGGACGGAAAACAGCACGTTCTAATAACACCTGCCTGTTATTCATTCTTGTACAAACGGTTTTATTAAAGTTCAGTACAACATAACAATACAGTAGCATTGATGGTCATAGTATGGAACAAATAAAGAATACATGCTGCTAATTCATTCTACCAAGTAAACCTGTTATGAAAATAGCATTATGCCTTGTGCACACGATCGGTTTTCCCGGTGGTAAAAAGTCCACCGGGAAAACCGAGGGGAAAACCAAGAACCTGCTCGGTAGCTTTTTCCCCCTACACACGGCCGGGTTTCCCAACAGGAAAACTGCCATGAGAGCTTGGTCGGGAAACCCGGCCGTGTATATGCTCCACCGCTCCCCATAGGGAAACAGCCAGCTTAAAAACCACCGGGAATCCCGACGGTAAAAAACAGAAAGAGAACATGTTCTCTTTTTTTCCCGCCGGGATTCCCAGAGATTTTCCTGTTGGGAAAACTGCGATGGAGCATACACACGGCCGGGATTCCCGGCCAAAAGCTCTCATGGCAGTTTTCCTGCCAGGAAAACCGGTAGTGTGTACGAGGCATTAGCTTAAAAGCACCTAATATTGTAATTTAACCATTAGTAAAACATCATTATTTTTATTATAACTGGTCCATCAATTCTAGAAAAGATGTCAGTTGTGGGAGCCATCAACCGAGCTGCTTCTTTATTTTCACTTAAAAATCATTTTGAAAATTTGATGAAAATTTGAAAATTTAGCTGAAATTTCTCCATTTCAGTCAAATTAATTGGATGAACTCTGAACTTAAAGAGGAGCTGCAGTCATGTTTGTGTTTTTTAAAAGCCAGCATCTATAAAAACTGTAGCTGCTGACTTTTAAAAAACAGATACTCACCTATCCCTGTATCCAGCATTGTGCTCACCCGAGCCATTCCTTCCCTCAGTCTTCAGTCTCCGGCATCTTAACTGTGGGCATCCAGCTGTGACAGCTTGTGGCTTCTCAGCTACAGTGCCTTGCAAAAGTATCCACCCCCCTTGGCTTTTTACCTATTTTGTTACATTACAGTCTTTAGTTCAATGTTTTTTTAATCGAAATGATATGTGATGGATCAGAACACAATAGTCTAAGTAAAATTTTAAAAATACATACGGTACATAAAACAATTTTTCAGAAATAAAAAACATATAATTGGCATGTGCATATGTATTTAACCCCTTTGTTATGAAGCCCATAAAAAACTCTGGGGCAACCAATTACCTTCAGAAGTCACATAATTAATGAAATGATCAATTACCCAAAGAACACCATCCCCACAGTGAAACATGGTGGTAGCAGCATCATGTTGTGGGGATTTTTTCAGCAGTCGTGACTGAGAAACTGGTCAGAGTTGAAGGAAAGATGGATGGTGCTAAATGCAGGGATATTCTTGAGAAAAACCTGTATCATTCTGTGTGTGATTTGAGGCTAGGACGGAGGTTCACCTTCCAGCAGGACAATGACACCAAACACACTGCTAAAGCAACACTTGAGTGTTTGCCTAGATCAGTGATGTCGAACCTTGGCACCGCAGATGTGCTGACATCACCAGGGGCGGACTGATGACTCATGGGGCCCCCGGGCAATAGAAGATTATGGGGCCCCGAGCTTACAGATGGCCACCAAGCCAGGAAGCAGTACCGAGGCAGGGCAGCTAAAATCTCGGGATTTTCACATCAAAAGCATGTCGGTTTTGGACATATCAGGGACAGATGTAAAAAAAAACACAGATTTTTACATACTGTCCCTGGTTTTACTGAGCCTGGCAACCCTGATGGGGCCCCCTAGTGGTGTGGGGCCCTCGGGCAGTGCCCGAGAGCCTCAATGGTCAGTCCGCTCCTGGACATCACGGATATCAGTCCAGGCACCGCGTCATCCTGACAATGGAAGTCTGGATCTGACAGGTGCTTGGAGTGAAACCCGTCTCAGCCTCTCAGTGAGAGGCTCAGTGCAGAGGCACCGGAGGACAGATGCAGCATGGGACCCATGCTGCATCCACCTAGGTTAGTATAAATTTCAAAAAAATGAAACCCATACTTCTCTTTTAACCACTTAAGGACCGCCGCCTGTAAATATATTTCGGCAGAATGGCACGGCTGGGCAGATGGACGTACCGTATCGATGGAAGCTCCGGGACCACGGGACCCGATCGCTGCTGGGGTCCCGTGATCGGTCCCCGGAACTGAAGAACGGGGAGAGCCGCGTGTAAACACGGCTTCCCCATGCTTCACTGTGGCGGCTGCATGGATCGTGTCATCCCCTTTATAGGGAGACACAATCGTTGATGTCACTCCTACAGCCACACCCCCCTACAGTTGTAAACACACACTAGGTGAAACATAACCCCTTCAGCGCCCCCTGTGGTTAACTCCCAAACTGCAACTGTCATTTCCACAATAAACAATGCATTTCAAATGCATTTTTGCTGTGAAAATGACAATGGTCCCAAAAATGTGTCAAAATTGTCCGAAGTGTCCGCCATAATGTCGCAGCCACGAAAAAAATCGCTGATCGCCGCCATTAGTAGTAAAAACAAAAATAATTAATAAAAATGCAATAAAACTATCCCCTATTTTGTAAACGCGATAAATTTTGCGCAAACCTACAGATAAACGCTTATTGAGATTTTTTTTACCAAAAATATGTAGAAGAATACGTATCTGCCTAAACTGAGGAAAACATTTTTTTAATATATATTTTTGGGGGATATTTATTATAGCAAAAAGTAAAAAATATTGCATTTTAGTATATTAATATTGCTCCCGCGCCGGCCGCACTGCGCATGCTCGTGACGTAATTTTCCCGACGTGCATAGCGCGAAATTACGTTACGCCGGGCTTTGTGGATCGCGACGGGACAATAAAGTTGCGTCGGGTAAAAAAAAAGATACGGCGCCAAAAAAAAAATTTAAAATGAAAAAAAAATCGCGTCGCTAGCAAGAAAGGTCTGTTTTTACAAGGTGTAAACAGTTTACACCTTGTAAAAGCAGCCCTAATTTTGCGTTTGCAAAATAAAACTTACGGAGAAAAAACGAAGCTGAAAAGCTTCGTGGATCACCGTAAGTCCTAATTTGCATACCCGAGGCGGCATTTCGACGCAAAATGCCCCCAGCAGCGGATGCGGTACTGCATCCTAAGATCCGACAGTGTAATTCAATTACACATGTCGGATCTTCGTCCTAACTATGGGAAACTGATTCTGTGGATCAGTTCCATAGTTAGGACCAGGGATACGATGGAGTAACAGCAGTTACTCCGTCGTATCTCTTTTGAGGATTTGGCCCACTAATCTTATATGGCCTCAGGATGGCAAAGTACAAAAAGTGCAAAAAAATTTACATGGTAATAAAACCAAAGTGCCCGTGCCCAAGTCCGCTTTTGGGGCACGTCCACCAGAGGTGTGACATGGTTCCGGGTTCCATACAACCCCTCCAGCAGAATCTGGAGGTCTCCCCTTGAAATCGATGTGCAATATCCGGGGTAATATACCATCGTGATATACATTTAAAATTCATTTCTCTCATCCCACAGTTAGTTGATGTAATGTGCACCATCTTCAAAATTTTCCCAAAATCTTTCTCCGTATCCCCTGTTGCCAACTCCTCATCCCATTTTTTAATGTACGAAGGTAGCCCCTTATTTTTTAATCCCAGCAGTATTTTATAAATCTGTGAGATCCCGCCTCCTCAGCTCGGAGCTAAGCACAGACGCTCTAGTGGGAGCAAATTTCCCTCTAGCCTGATCGGATGAGGAAGGGAGTCCACAAAATGTTTCAATTGTAGATATCTCAGCCAGTTCAACTCAAACATTTCTTTGTGTTCCCCAAGTTCCTGATAAGTACAAATTTTACAGTTTTTCAGTATATCCCCTAGTTTTATGTCAGTTTTTTTAATCCAACTCCCAGTCAAGCTTACTTTCCCCGGTGCAAAGTAATTTGTGTCATATAGTGGTATTAGTGGGGAATTGTATCCCCATTTTTCATTTTTGTGTACCCTATCCCATATTAACATAGATATCCGTGTAATCGTGTATAAGTGCTCTTTTAACTGTCTAAATTGTGTCGGAACCCAAATCTCCTTCCCTAACCTTGCTTTGTTTAAACTACTTTCCAATTTAACCCACAGTTTTTCTTTATTTTCTCTAACCCATTCAACCACCCGTGTCATGTGAATGGCCATATAGTATGCTTTGATGTCTGGTAACTCCAAACCACCGTGCACCTTATCTCTGGTTAATATAGACATACTTATATGCGCTTTCTTTTTCTGCCATATAAATCTAATTAATAACTTTTTTAATATTTTAAAATATGCTTCTGGTATTGCTGCAATCGGCAGCATTTGTAACTTATACAGGATCTTGGGCAGCGTAAGCATTTTAAAACTATTTATTCTACCTAATATAGACCTCTGTCTGGAAGCAATTTTTTTTAAATCCATTTTAATATCATTCAATAGTGGGATAAAATTATGCTGATAAATTAACTCAAGAGATGTTGTTATATTGACCCCTAGATATTTCAATACCATGTCTCTCCAAATAAATGGGAAGTCTTTTTTATATCTACTTACATCATGTGCTTTCACACTAATATTCAAGATTTCAGATTTTAAGGGATTGATTTTGAAATTAGAGACTTCTCCATAGTCTTTTAGAGTTTTTAAAAGACTAGGGAGAGATGTAGTTGGATTCACTATATATAGTAAAATATCGTCGGCATATGCCGCGATTTTGTGTTCCCCATCATCTGTCTGTATCCCTTCAATGTCAGGATTATTTCTAATCCTAGACAGTAAAGGTTCTAGAGACAAGATAAACAATAAGGGTGACAAGGGACAGCCTTGTCGGGTCCCGTTAAACATCTCAAACAGGCCAGATACTGTCCCATTTACCTTAACCCTGGCAGTTGGGTGCTTATATAATGCTTTTATCCACCCCAGCATCTTAGGGCCTACCCCATAAAACTCTAATGTAGCCTGAAGATGTCCCCAGTCTTCTCTGTCGAAAGCTTTTTCAGCGTCTATCGACAGTAGTAGACCTGGGGACTTACCCTCTTTTATTCTCTGTATCAATAACAGTGTCTTAATACTGTTATCCCTACTTTCCCTGCCTGGGATAACCCCCACTTGGTCCTTATATACCAGTTCATTCATAATTTTCTGCATTCTACCAGCTAGGATTTTAGCAAACAATTTTACGTCTGCATTTAATAGTGAAATAGGTCTGTAACTAGAACACAATAAGGGATCTTTGCCTTCTTTAGGGATAATCGTAATTGCAGCCTCTAGTGCCTCACAACAAATATCCCAATTAGTACCGATGCCATTCATATAAGAACACATCTTAGGAACTAGAATGTCACTAAATTTTCTATAATATTCAGTTGTTAGCCCATCGGGACCTGGGCTTTTCCCAGTTGGGGACTCACTTAGATTTTTCCTAATTTCAATTTCTGTTATAGGGTCCTCTAGAAAACTAAGTTTATCTACTGGTATTTTATTTAATCCTGCTTCCTCTAAGAATTTTTTATTATATTCTGCTCTCCTTTTCACTTTCTCGGGCGGATTGTTTTGAATTATCGAGTACAGCTTCCCATAGTAATCTTGGAATATTCCCGCAATCTCGGGAGTTGTATGTACCTTATTTCCTTTACTCGTTTGTATGCATTCAATACAATTTCTTGTAGATTCGTTTTTTAACATTTTGGCTAGATATTTGCCCGACAAGTCCCCCCATTGATACCTCTCTTTCTTAACTATAAGACAAGCTGATCTGTTTTCTTGTTCAATAAGGTCCCTTAGTTCCTCCCTTTTTAGAATAACCGAGTGTCCAGCTACACAGTCCCCTGTTAGTTTATGTCTCTGTTCGAGATCAAGAATTGTTTTATGTAACTCATCACGTTTCTTCCTCCTTTCTTTTATTTTAGCTGTTCCGATTGCAATCAGAATACCTCTGATATAAGCCTTGTGGGCTTCCCATACTAATGCTTCTGACATATGTTCTGAACTATTTTCTTTAAAATACAGTTCTAATTCCCTTTTGATCTTATTTAAAACCTCTTCATCTTGGAATAGATCCTCATTAAGTTTCCATGTTCTAATGTTCTTTTGTATTCCCGCTATGTTTAAATTAATTGATACTGGAGCATGATCCGACAAAGTTACTATTCCAATATCTGAACTTTTGACTGTCTCCAAAGATCCATGGTCCACCAAAAATAAATCAATTCTAGAATAAGTCCCGTGTACAGCAGAGCAGAATGAGTAGTCACGTACTTTTGGATGTTGTATTCTCCAAACATCCATCAATTGGTGTTGATGTAATTTCTTTTAAAGTAATTTCCGTTGTGCATTTCCGCCCCGCTGCACACGCGACGTACAATCGGCATCTGGGTCCAGACAGAGATTCATGTCTCCGGCCATAATTACCCTGCCCGACTTGAAATCCATAAACCTTTCAATTACTCCCTTGAGAAATTTAACAGGGTTTTGGTTTGGGCCATAGATATTACCTATAGAGTAATCAACTTCATTTAATTTGCCCCTGAGGAAAAGATAGCGCCCCTCGGGGTCTACCATTCTCTCCCCCAGGGCAAATCTAACTCCCCTGGCAAAACCAATGGCAACTCCCTTTGCACGTTTAATCGGTGAGTCCCCATAATACCATAGCGGGTAGTCATGTGAGCTTATTTTAAGATTAGAGTCCAGTGAAATATGGGTTTCTTGTAATGGAACTATATCTGCTTTAAGATATTTTAGTTCTCTCAGAATGTTACTTCTTTTTATGGGATTGTTCAGACCACGTACATTATACAAAATAATTTTTAGGGTTCCTATATTATCTGCCGGATGGTATACACCAGGTTTTGATGTCAACCGTATGCAGCTGCATCTAACATCACTACACTGCAGATTCGGAGAGAACCCCAATCAAAACCCACCCCCCCATTCCCACCGCCCCCCAATCCCTCCACCCCCTCCCACCCCCACCCCTATCTTGGAACCCCCCGCCTCCCCCCACCCACAGCATCTCCTTCCCAACCTACCCCCCCAAAACCTCCCCCTACCACCCCTATCATAGTGGGGGATTACAGCCTTCAAAAGGCTCAAGGATCCGTGGCCCTCCTTCTCCATCCTGCCCTACGGTTCTCCCCCCGAGGTTGAGCTCTGATGTGAGACCCTCAGAGAGCTACTGCCACCCGTCCCCAGCATCCAGGCCCCTGTTTGAACTTATATCACGTATAACTTGACTCGTAACCCCATACCATTCCCCGTTCCCCCCTCCCCCCCCCTCATCTCCAAAAATGCTCCATAACCGTAAGTTCTTGGGCCTTTGTCCCCTGACCCCTCCCCCACCCCCTAAAGCCGCCCTGATTCTCCCTCATTCTTGTTAATCTTTCCACTGTAACTATTTTCCTCTTTTATTTCCTGAGATGAGGTGCCAGTTCTGTTGTACAAGTGTATCGGATGTATTCCCATGTATTTCACTCCAGCCAGGTATATCTATCAAAGGGATATCAAGTCCCTTACAGAACTTAGCCAGCTCCTCAGGAAACCTTAGGGTTGCGGACCTGCCTTCCTTCCTTCCCGTTAAGCATGCAGGGTAACCCCAAAAGTATTGAATATTATTCATTTTAAGATGTTCCAGTAGGGGTTTTAATAATCTCCTTCTGGTCAGGGTCTCGGTAGAGAGATCTGGAAATCTGTAAGTTAACCTCATTAAACTGCGCAGGTCTAGATTTCAGGGCCTGCCAGATTTGTTCTTTATCTTGGAAGTTATGGAATCTGGCGATCACATCTCTGGGTGTTTCAGCCAATTCCAAAGGTTTTCTGATCCGATGGAACCTTTCAAATTTAATTTTTTTATTTTCGATTTTTCCCAATAATTGGCCAAATACTTTATCCAATTTTTCTTGGAGATCTTCTCCTTCCTGATCTGGCAAACCTCGAATCCTCAGGTTTTTCCTCCGGTTCCGATTTTCTTGATCTTCCATTTTGTACCGCATATTCCTTTGCTCCCTCTGTAAGCCTTCATCTGATTTTTTAACTCCAAGGCCCCGTACACACCATAGAATCCATCCGCTGAAAAATCTCAGCGGATCGGTTTCAGTGGATAGATTCTATGGTGTGTACATTCCTGCGGATATTTATCCGCGGGAATTTCACGATTCCAGCAGATAAAAATTTGTAGACATGTCTACAAATCTATCCGCTTGAATCGATCCCAATGGATTGATCCGCTGATCTGTACAGACTCACCGGATCAATCCGTCCGAAGGGATCCCCCGCATGCGTCGTAATGATTCGACGCATGCGTGGAATTCCTTATATGACAGCGTCGCGCTCGTCGCCGCGTCATCATCGCGGCGACGGCACGACACGTCATCGCGAGGGGATTTCGGCGCGGATTTCGATCCTATGGTGAGTACACTCCATCGGATCCAAATCCGCTGAAATCCTCGAGAGGATTTATCCGCGGAAACGGTCCGCTGGACCGTATCCACGGATAAATCCTCTCGTGTGTACTAGGCCCAACGCTTCTGCTGACTGGCAGTCCAGTTTTTCCTCTGTTTCTTCCACTCTTCTTAATAGGTGATTCATATCATCATGTACTATAGATATCTCATTTTTTAACGTCTGCTCCATCCGACTGATAGATATTTGCAACTTTGAAAACATCTCTAATAACTCCCCTTTTGATAGCGGTAGATCTATGTAACTTGCGCCGCTTGGTCCTGCAGCTACCTCCTCTGTTTCTTCAGTTGTCCTTATTTCCGATTGCCTTCTTTGACTGTTTTCCAAGTGGCCCTCTCATAGTCTGCTTTTGGCCCCAGCCATTCTCCCAGAGCTGTCTTTGGAGCCATTTTGTGTCATATATTTTTTTATAGTGCCTGGGCTAGCACTAGTTTTGGGGGCATTGGCTACCGCTCCTCTTACCGGACGGCCTCTCATTCTCACTTCCCTCTTTTCTGCCTTACCGGAAAAAAAAGCACTCCAGAGGAAAGTAAGACCAGGGAAGAGAAAAAAAAAAACTCAACAGGGAAACAGCCAAGTATCAGCTCAGGTAATTTTCACTTATTTTGTACCTTTATGGTTATGTGGTTTTGATTTAGGATTTAATAGTTTTCCCCCTCTTCTTCTTACTTGCTTTTCTACTCCTTTAAGAAGGAAGAAGTAATACTCGCGGCTTGTGAAATAAATACATTGTATTATACTGTTGCGGTTAATGCGACTGATGCGACTGAACACCAAACGTTACATTTGGATTTTTATATAATTGTATTGGATCAATATACCTCCCCCTTTCCTCTCCTAATTAGTTATCTCACTTATCCTGTTATACTGTTATAATGAGACAGACCGACTGTACATACTGTGCATGCTATGCATGTTGTAGAAATGTTCAATCTATGGTCCCAATCAGGGGACAATCAGGTGGATCCTCTTAAAATCTCATTAACAGTCGCTTGAATATTCCATGCAGAATTCAGTATATTCTGTGCTGAACATTAACAGTCATTAACAGTCATTGGCAATCAAAAGAAGTTTGGCTGCTGAGCAGTCTTTTAAACACAGGAGGTATGGAATAAGGGCAAGGTGACTCACCGTTCGTTGAACTCTCTGTACGCTCTGTGGGTGCTGTCTTTAGATTGTTTGTTTTGATATTACCTGTTGTAACTCCTCGCATTTGTACCTGGATTACCTGGATGTACCTGTATTATGACCGCTGATTCATTGGTCCTTCAGGCGTCAGTTACCTTGCAAAGGGGGGGTAGAATACATAGAACCACTCGCCCCAAACCAAAGCCCACAGGTAAAATCCAAGCCACCAAGTTGAATCAGCGAAAGGGGAGGAGGGGTGGAGGATTTTGATCCTTTACCTGGGTCACCCAGAGCACAGCAAGAATCTACGTAAATCAGTTTGTTAATGTGGGGTGTGCAGTGACATCACTACGAATTCACCCAACTTAACTATGCTCTGCTCCTGGTCTGTGTACGTAGTCTCCTTCCACTAAGCATACACTAAGTGTACAGCATGCCTGTGACCCCACGCACCAGACATGCCAGCTGTCAACTGTCCCAGTCACCTCAAACAGGCTAGGCACACTGACTGTAGGGGGGGGGTCGGAGCTCCGCACAGCTGATCGCTCGACTGATCTCCGCAAACTGGGCACTCGAAAGGAGGGGTGGAAGTCGGAGATCCTTTAGCTGATCTCCGCAAGCCAGGCACGCTAGAAGGAGAGGGGGGGGGGGTCGGCGCTCCACACAGCTGACAGTGTCGGCACTCCACACAGCTGATCGTTCCGCTGCTCGCCTTGTTCGCCGCAAAACTGCGCTGACACTCGGGAGGAGAGTGGGGGGGGGGGATCTCGGCGGTCTCTCAGCTGTTTTTACCGCTGAGCTGAGCTCTGCATACTACCGCCTGCGGGGAATGTACACGGTACACGAGTCTCGTGGAGCCATGGGTCCAAGGTCAGCAGCTCTCTGGACGCTCCCTCACGTCCTCACGTCATGCCCCTCCTCCGGTTGTCACCGGTTTTAATGTTTTTTTTACGGGGACATTTTTAGTCATTGTGAATTTAATGGCATGGTGATCTGTCCATGGTTGCGGCTCATTTTCCAGAATATTGATTTCCAGATCTTGTCTGAAAATGAGATCAAGCGTGTGACCTGAAGCATGAGTGGGCCCACATACTAGTTGATGCAGACCTAATCCTTCCAAGTGGTCAATGCAGGTGTCGGTGACAGGGTCTTGTGAGGAGTTGGCCCAGAGGTTGAAATCCCAGAGCAGCAGGAGGGGTTTGGTGTTTAGGGTATAGGTGGACATGAACTCTGTCAATGACATGAGCAGGTGCGTTTTTGGACCGGGTGGTCTATAGCACAGTAGTATGTGGATGGTGTCCTGGGGATTTGTTTGTAGTTGCAGAGTGAGGGTTTCCATAAATATAATTGAGTTTTGAAGGTCTGGTTTAGTGATCGAGAGGTGAGTTTTGTGGATCACCGCCAGGCCTCCTCCTGGATTTCTTGTCGCTGTTTTACTGCCGATCTTGTATTGACCAAAGCGCATATGTGCTTCGGTTGGGGTGAATGCATGTAATTTTTGACTGTCGATCGTCGATTGAATCTTAACAGTTGCTCATTCCTTAGAGCTTTTTTGGTGACGACTGGTAATATTGAGGCGAATGGCTTTAGACCCCAAATGATTCCTGCAGAGTATGTCAGATTAGACATAATTGCAGAAAATGTCAGGGGAAGGTGATATTGATTGGGGAGGTATTCAATGATAAAGGGAAGGAAGATTTTTCAAGCGGGTTCCCCACCTGCTAAACCAATCCTCCCTGGTTGATCCAGAGGAAGGCGAAAAAAACCTTAGCCGTGCTATGCCAATCTGCAGTGACAGGGGAAAAAAAAATCCTTCCTGACCCCTTACGGGTGATCGGGGGAGCCCTGGATCAAGCACTAAGTAGTGGTAGTCCCTGTATTTGAGACTGTTGGGGCTGAGGATGTGGGTGGTGGGGGGAAGGGGTATACTCACACCTGAGTACACAAAAGGGGGCCAATTCCAAGCTTTTGGGCTGGGGAAGGGAAGTGGGGGTACGTCCTTGTGAGATCTCTATTGCTGGGGTGTAGCAAGATGGCCGCCGACCGGGACTAGGCCAGAGCCAGGGGCTGTGCTACTGAGTGAGGTCAGGTTGTATGGCGGAGGAGGGTCTGGGGCATCGAGGGGCGACGGTGGAGGTCGTCCTGGAGCAGGGGGGGTTTAGTGATATTTGAGGGGGGTTTGTCCCGGTGCAAGCGTGGCGTGCCGCTAGGCCGCGGCCGAAGCCGCGGACCTTCCTAGATGCGGTCGCCGCGAACTTGCCGGGGGATTGAGTGGGCCGAGGAGGGGTTGAGGATGGTGGAAGCTGCGGTGGAGAGGTGGCAGAGGGATGTACCGATCACAGCTGGGGATCTGAGGGGATAAAAAACTGGCCGTTTACTCCCCTATGTTGGGCCGACACTGCGGCTTATCCTGAGAAGGACGCCCGCATAGTAGCCCCAGGGGAGGTGGAGGTGGGGAGGTTGATGGGCCTGAGCCACAAGGCCTTACCTTGATGATGCTTGTGGGAGGAAGAGGAAGGCTAAAGGGGGAGGAAGAGCAGTTGTCCTGGGCTTGTAGAGAACCCTGCCTGTCTGGAGCCAGGAGCCGTGCGTCCTACTGCTAGGTACGCAAGCCGATTACTACTGGCATCAGTTCTAGCCCTGGGAAATGAGAGCAGACTCGTTGGAGAGCGTCCTGCTTCACCTGTGCAGGAAGGAGTGTCTAGAGGCTCATGGATGACTGCAACAGCGCATGCGCACAGGGATCTTGCGGGAAAGAAGTCCCCCGCGTGCATGCGCGGGAGTGGCGACATCACGGCTCCAGCCACTCACAGCGCTGGAGCCACGATACCCGGAAGACATGTCAAGGCAACATTTCAGCTACCTCGGCGTGGACCAGGTAAGTTACCGACGCCTCGTTTCTAAGGTAAGTATTTCATAATGAGTTAATATGCGGTGCATACTAGCTCATTATGCCTTTTGCCTTACAGGTGAGTAAAAAAAAAATGGGGTTATACAACCGCTTTAAGGTATGGTAATTTTTACATAATTACATTGGTCCAGTTTGAATCAATGTACAAAAAAATTGAATATCATCAAAAAGTTAATTTATTTCAGTAATTCAATTCAAAAAGAAAATGTCATAGATTATATAAATGCATTACAAACTGAGTGATACATTTCAAGCATTTCTTTATTTTTTATTTTTTTTAAGTTGTTTTTATTAAAGTTTTTCACATAAAACAAAAGAAAACAAAAGAAAACACATACATAGCTCAAGTGCGTACAGTACAGTCACAGGAATGGCTAGCACAATACATCACTGCAATGCGTACATGATGTCAAGTAATAAGATCGGGTGAGGGTATATCAAATCTTAACCTAGTTACAGCCCAAGTACACCTGTATGGCAGCTCAGCCGGAACTGCCCGTATACATCAGGAATATTTAAGACCACCTATGCGGTAGCGAGGGCCAAGCTATATAATCGTATCTCTGTGCACTCCAATTGAGCAAGCAGTCTCAGGCCCCGTCAGCCAAGCACGCCAAACTTTGTCGTACTTCAGTGGACAGCCCCGATTGGCATATGTGTCCCTGTACAGGGGAAGGCTGGTGTTCACCAAGCGCTTCCACTGCACCAAAGAGGGGGGTGTGGGTTTCTTCCAATGCATAGCAATATTTTTACATGCATAGAAAAGCAACAGGCTGACTAGAATGCATTTTGCGTAAGTCGGGACAATGGTTTCAATGATTCTTAAGAGACACACTTCCATCACCAATGGCATCTGGACCACTGCAATTTTATTGACCATGTCTAACACTGTCTCCCAGTACTGTTTCACCCAGAGGCACTGCAAGAAGATATGGGAGAAGTCGCCCAGGGAGGCTCCACATCTCCAACACTCCGGGGGCCAGATTTACAAAGAGATACGACGGTGTATCTCCTGATACGCCGTCGTATCTCTGAGATCCGACGGTCGGATCTATGCGACTGATTCATAAGAATCAGTTCCGCATAGATCTCTCTTAGATCCGACAGGTGTAAGTGACTTACACCGTCGGATCTTAGGCTGCAATCTCCCGCCGGCCGCTAGGTGTCGCCTCGTTTTTTTACGCGTCGGATATGCAAATGAGGAGAACCGCCGATTAAGTAACGAACGCCCGCCCGTCGCTTTTTTTCACGTCGTTTGCGTTCGGCTTTTTCCGGCGGATAGTTACCCCTGCTATAGCGTATCCTATGTTTAGTATGGCCGTCGTTCCCGCGCCGAGTTTTAAATTTTAACGTCGTTTGCGTACGTCGATTCAGAATTCAGCCCGACGCAGGTTACGCTCACGCCGAAACCACTGACGTCCTAGCGTCGTCAGTGTGAGCAATGCACGCCGGGAAATTTAGCCGGCGGCGCATGCGCATTTAAATCAGCGCGGGGACGCGCCTGATTTAAATACTACACTCCCCCTAGCCGCGGAATTGGAATTCCGCCGGGGGGGGGGGTTACGATCCGCCGGTGCAAGTTTCGAGGTAAGTGCTTTGTGAATACTGCACTAGCCTCTCAAAATTGCGCCGGCGGATCGTAAATCAGATAGATTACGCGGATCTAAAGATCCGCTAATCTATCTGAATCTGGCCCCAGAGGTTCATCCTATGAAGTCTGTGCGGGGTGAAATATGCTCTATGAACTATTTTATACTGCACCAACCTGTCTCGGATAGAGACAAGAGATCGGAAAGGGAGATACCAGACATCATCCTAGTCGTCAGCGTCTAGAGTGGGGATGTCAACTTGCCAACTGGACTGCAGCCTGTCTAGAGGGGGGAGAGACACAAAGAGCAAATACGAGTACAAATGCCAGGTGGGTTTTGCATCAAAATTAAACCTAAGTCTTCTCTCCAGCTCCGACTGGGCCACGATGCAGGAGGAAAGCGCAAACTGAGCTGTGAAAGCATGTGACAACTGGTGGTATCTAAAAAAATAATGATTGGGCAGGTTAAAAGTGGAGAAGAGATCAGAGAAGGGCAACAAGGCATTTTGTGACACTATGTGAGATACGAGTTTAATGCTGTATTTTGACCATGCGTAGGGATCTAAAAGTTTATAGAAGTGAGATAGGCTAGGATTGATCCAGATTGGGGCATTTGGGGAAATTTCAGAGGAATTACATTTTTCAATGGCTAGTCCAGTTCGCCACGCCCGCAGGGTGGTAAGCATGGATGGGGTCAAAGGATACGGAGCACGGGGGCCCTGGTACTGCAAGAGTTGGAGGGCCTCCAGCGAGCCAACCACTAAAGCCTCCAGCACATTGGAATAACTCGTCCCGTCTGGCCACAACCACCAAGCCGCAGTCACCAACTGCGTGGCAAGGTAGTACTTGTAACAGTCCAGAAATGCCATGCCACCCTGCGTCAGCAGCCTCATTAATGTTGTCAGCCGGTATCTGGGCGGAGAGGGGCCCCATATGAAAGAGGTGAAAATCTGGTTCAATTTCCGAAAAAAGGACTTGGGCACCCACTGCGGGGAATGGCGGAAGAGGTAAGTAAACTTGGGAACAACCTTCATTTTAATAAGATTCACCCTTCCCCAAACAGACAGAGGGAGATTACTCAATGATTTAAGCTTTGATTGGGCCTCTAGAAGCACCAAGGCCAGATTCAGCGATATATAGTCTGAAGCTGAGGCGGAGACGTGCACACCTAAAAACGCAAAAGAATTGACCCAGCAGAGGGGACTATCAGGTGGGGAGGTGGACCTGGCCGCTTGGTCAATCGGAAAGAGTAGGGACTGGGAGTCCTGTGACCGATGCAAAGGTAATATAATAATAATTTAAATATTGAAGAAAGTCCATATAGTGCACAAGTGAAAAATCCAAATAGTGCTCCAATGTAAAGTGATTAAGTGCAGTTGATCAGAAATTCTGTGATCCACAGGTAAAGAATCCTCCACCGATTAACTAAATAGATAGATGGCCTCTCACCTCAGCCATTCGACCATGGCTAGGTCACAAAGCGTTTTACACCTCCCAGGTGTGAGCAAGAAAACCTTCAAATCCCAATAGGCAGGCAGCTACCAGCAACTCAGCTCAGCCAATATCCAGGTCAGCAGGAGGGTATATGTGAATAAGAGAGGAAACAGACTAGTGCTCTCTGTCTGATAGAACTAGGTATTTATTGAAAAACAGGTAACAACTTACAATTAGTGGCACTCAAAGCCGAGTGTGAAGCATCAATAGCGTGTATCAGAGCTGCAGGCTTCCGATTCTATGATCTGTTCACACACCAGCATGTGAGACGGCGAGCGCGGGTGACGTCACGTAACTCCTCCCCCTTTCGTACGTTACGTCCCAATAGGCGGGACTTCATCAGCATAGGGTGGGGAGATTAACGTGTGCGTCCCGCTGCGTGTTATATAGTATGCTGTTGCCTCGGCAACCTAGCACAACAAATAAAGACCTGCCAACAGCGCACCTAGGGCGCACCTCTCGAGAGTTACACGTGAGAGTGGGAGAACATGTTAGTAATATACGACGGGGTATTCGAAAACCACAGTGTATCAAAGCACTTTAGAGAATGCCACAATAGAGACCCCAAAGGTCTCATATTTTAGGGCATCGAGAAAGTTGCTAAGCATTGGAGAGGGGGACATTATATCCGGCAACTTAGCCGACGAGAATCATTCTGGATATATGAAACTAAAGTTTCCTCCCCGGCCGGCCTTAACGTGGAGTTTGATCTCAATTGTTTTATTTCCAATCGCTAAGTAATCTTTTAATAATTTTTTAAAATTAAAATTTTATTTTAATAATTTTTAGTAATTTTGTATCTTGATTGTGTATTGGGGAATCTTACATGAATTTTATATGAATCATTTATGAAATAATTTTTTATATATGATAGAAGCTTTTGTTTTTATATATGATTCTGTATGGATTACATATGAATTTTATATGAATTTTTAATTTTTAATTTTATTTATATACTGTATATTATACTGTTTTAATATGCTGGTATTGACGGATTGAGATATTATCTTGTATTGGTAATTTGTTCCGTGCTGCATGATATGGCAAATTTTGCTATGTTATGGAGTAAATGAATGTCCTTGGTGACATTCACAATATTTATGTGTTAGTGAGAAGGCGACCGTGGCTGATGTCACCTAAATTTGATTATATTTATTAATTAATTAATTAATTTTTTTAAAGAATATCGTATCTGCCCCCATCTTTCCACTTTATGTTGAGCATAGAGTTGTTTTTAGTCTGCTTGGCAATCTGTTAAGTATGACCGGCTGTCTTCTATTATATAGACACAAGATGGCGCTGTTGGCAGGTCTTTATTTGTTGTGCTAGGTTGCCGAGGCAACAGCATACTATATAACACGCAGCGGGACGCACACGTTAATCTCCCCACCCTATGCTGATGAAGTCCCGCCTATTGGGACGTAACGTACGAAAGGGGGAGGAGTTACGTGACGTCACCCGCGCTCGCCGTCTCACATGCTGGTGTGTGAACAGATCATAGAATCGGAAGCCTGCAGCTCTGATACACGCTATTGATGCTTCACACTCGGCTTTGAGTGCCACTAATTGTAAGTTGTTACCTGTTTTTCAATAAATACCTAGTTCTATCAGACAGAGAGCACTAGTCTGTTTCCTCTCTTATTCACATATACCCTCCTGCTGACCTGGATATTGGCTGAGCTGAGTTGCTGGTAGCTGCCTGCCTATTGGGATTTGAAGGTTTTCTTGCTCACACCTGGGAGGTGTAAAACGCTTTGTGACCTAGCCATGGTCGAATGGCTGAGGTGAGAGGCCATCTATCTATTTAGTTAATCGGTGGAGGATTCTTTACCTGTGGATCACAGAATTTCTGATCAACTGCGCTTAATCACTTTACATTGGAGCACTATTTGGATTTTTCACTTGTGCACTATATGGACTTTCTTCAATATTTAAATTATTATTATATTGTCTTAGATTTTATTTGCGCTGCACTATTTTATACACTATTTGACTCTGGGACTTTTTATTTGAATTTATCCTGAGTGCTGGCTTGCAATCTTTTGTTTTTTGTTTATTATTCCAGCGCTGAATTTTTCTTTACATCACCGATGCAAAGGTGCCCAGAACATTCAAAGCTCCCCTAAGCGAGGGACCCACGTCATTGAGGAAGAGCAACATGTCGTCCGCCTACAGGGCTACCCTCTCCTCCAGCACCCCACACAGAGACCTTTAATATGCGGTGAAGTGCGGAGAGCTTCCACCACCGGTTCAATAGCAAGGGAAAATAGGGCCGGAGAGAGAGGGCAACCCTGTCTAGTTCCCCTGAAGAGCGTGAAGGGGACGGACAGTCCACCACCCAGGCGCACCGAGGAGGTGGGGGACCTGTATATCACCTGGAGCAATTTTATAATAAGTAGAGGAAAGCCCATCCTGCGCAAAGTTTCCCACAAAAAGGGCCACTTCACCGTATCGAAGGCCTTTTCTACGTCTAACGAAGCCACTGCCTGCGTTCCCACATCGATGTGTTGAGTATGAATGTTAGTGAAAAGCCTCCTGAGGTTAACATCTGTGGACCACTGGGGCATGAAACCCATCTGGTCCGGATCAATCACTGAGGGCAACATGGGGTACAACCGGAGGGCCAGAAGTTTAGTTACTATTTTAAAATCTGTATTAAGAAGTGCTATGGATCGGTATGAAGTGCAGGAAGTGGAGTCCTTGGGAGGTTTGTATATCAGCGTTAAGTAGGCATGGTACATAGATGCAGGCAGACTGCCATCCGCCAGACATGTGTTATATAATTGTGCTAACAAGGGAGCCAGGAGGCCCACATGTGCTCTATAGAAGTCTAGCAGGAGTCCATCCGGCCCAGGCGCTTTGCCAGGCGGAAAGGACCGGATGGCTTTCTGAACTTCTAAGGCCGTAAATGGTTGAACCAAGGTTTCCCTCTCGTGGTCGGAGACCCAGCCGAGCGCCAACGGATCCATTAGGTCGTTTAACATCTCAGGCCGGAAATCCGCGGACAGGCCAGAAGAATACAGAGTCTTGTAGAAGTCATTAAAGGTCTGTAGGATGTCAGCGGTGGGGGACACTGTCCCACCTCCCGGGGTCTGCAAGATCGGTACCAGCATGAGAGGTTGGTCGTGCTGGGCCATCGTGGCCAGCAGATGGGCGTTCCGATCTCCTTGCTCAAAAGCCCTTTGTTTACCCTTATATGTTTCCAAGAGTGTGGTCTCAGCTAAATGTAATTGTAGATTCCTTTGAGCCACCATCAAAAGATCAAAATGATCCGGGGTGGGATCAGAGTTGTATGTATCAGTATGGTCAGTAACCGATTGTTCCAGCGCCCGAGTCTTAGCCAAATGCTGCTTTTTAACACTGGCGATGGAAGAGATGTATTGCCCTCTGGTGTATGCCTTAGGCCCCGTACACGCGACCAAACATGTATGCTGAAACTGGTCCGCGGGTCAGTTTCAGCATACATGTTCGGTCGTGTGTAGGCGCGAGCGGGCCGAATTCCAGCAAACATTTGCCCGCCGGGCCTTTTCCCAGCGGGCAAATATTCCTGGACGTGTTTTAAAACCGTCTGCTGGAATCCTGCCCGCTCGGACATGTACGGTCGTCAGTACAGACCTACCGTACATGTCCGAGCGCCCGCCGTCCCTCGCATGCGTCGAATGACTTCGACGCATGCGTGGAAGCCTTTAAATGGCAGGCCCGCCCACGTCTTCGCGTCATCGCCGCGTCATCGTCGCGTCGACGACGCGGACACGCCCCGCGTATTGTTTACGTGCGGACTTCTGTACGATGGTTAGTACAACCATCGTACAGAAGCCCTCTGGCAGGCATGTACGGTGAAAACGGTCCGACGGACCGGTTTCATCGTACATGTTTGCTCGTGTGTACCGGGCCTTAAAGGTATCCCAAATAATGTCAGGGGAGGATGAACCCACATTCTGTTCCCAGAATTCAGCTAGCAGGGGGTGCAGAACACCAGAGATATCTGGATGAGTTACCCACTGGGCGCCCAACCTCCAGAGCTCGCACTCCGTGATGCCGGTGAGCGGAGCACCACTGCCAAAGGGCTATGGTCCGACAAACCGCTAGGAAGATAGTCCGCCTCCAACACATCCGCTAACAGTGCAGGGTGGGGGAAGGCCAAATCTATCCGAGATGCGGTTTTGTACAAACCTGAAAAACACGAATAGGCCCTCGCGGCAGGGTGCTTCCACCTCCATATCTCTTCCAGACCCACCACCTGAGCCCAGGCCGGCAGGTCCATACACCGATGCTTGGGCGGCGTAGGTCTATCAAGGTCCGGCAAAATGATCTTTTCTATCACATCATATAACAGCAGATGAAAACGGGGGAGGAATGTACAAGTTAACAACAATATACCTTTGCGCCCAGAGCGTGAAGACCAGTATCACATATTTACCAAGGGGGTCCATGCGGACCTCTTCTATCACACAGGGAAAATTCTTGTGAATAAGGATTGATACACCTCTAGCGTATGTAGAATACATGGCGTGTATCGCTCGCTGTATCCAAGGTTTTTTAAGAGTCAGGATCTTGCTGCCCATAAGGTGAGTCTCCTGAAGGAGAATGAGCCGAGGGGAGTGGGATTTTAAGTATTGAAAAAGGAGGGCTCATTTTAACTTAGAGTTGAGGCCTCTAACATTCCAGGAAAGCATGGTAAAGGAGTTAGGCAAGCGGTCAGCCATCCGGCAGGGGGGGCAAAAAAAAGAAAGAATATTGTCTAGGATGCACCCTGGGGCACCCCAGGAGCAGCAAAATCCTGATCACATTGCGTTGAATACTGACAGCACTTAAGCATATCACATTTACTGAACAGAAAAAACATCATACAAAAAAACATAAACAGCACAACTATTATCAAACTTCCCAGGCACAGGGTGCCTATCCTACTATGTCCCATCCCTCCGCCAATGGGTAGGGGGCTGGGAATAGTTTCTCTCCCCAACAACATACAAAAATACAGTGTAAAAGAGCCCCGAAACAGGGGGCCCTACAGGCGCCAGGTCGCTCGCATCAGCAGCCGGACGGTGGTACAGAGTAAATGACCCAATGGTCAGTGTCCGGAATTCAGGAAAAAAAGGGGACACAACAGCAAAAAGAAAAAGAAAAAAGGGGGGTAGCAGTCCTGGAATGCTACTGCGTCCGTGAACCGAGGTGATGTGCGTCTAGATCAGTGCACTGAGCAACAGAACTCCTATGATAGTATCTGGCAAGATTCCCCATCCTGAACAAATTCAAAGTGCTGGAAGTATACAGGGGCCAACAAACCACAGTCCCCAGGCCAAGAGCGACCCCTCGAGGACGTGTTAGCAGCCCCACACAGGCTAGTAACGGTTGAGGAGGAGCGAAATTAGCAGAGGCCATAATGAAAAATAAGTACAAAACACAAAAAAGTAAAAATGGGGGGATGGGGGGGTTATCTCAGGGCCCCCAGGAAGGAAGCAAATGCCAAAAAAGTAGGGGGTGACTGTCAGTATATCAAAAAGAGATACTTGCCGTGGGGGGAAATCCATTAACAACCCTCCAACCATGACAGAGCCGCCTCCGGGTCCATGAAGAAGCGCGTCTGGTCCCCATCGATCACTTGCAGCTTGTAGGGATAAAGCAGACTCAGGCGTCTCCGCACCTCTGTAAAGGAGCGGAGGCGATGTTGTACCTCTGGGGAGTAATCAGGAAACAGCATGATCTTGGCCCCATTGTAAAGCAGACCACGCTTCTCCCTGGCAGCCGCCAGGATCCGATCCCTGTCTCTATAATTCAGCAGGCGAAGCAGGAAAGGCCGGGGTGGGGCTCCAGGAATCGGGGGTTTAGGGGGGACCCTGTGGGCCCTTTCCACCACAAACGTAGGCGGCATGGCAGGCGGGTCCAGGAGGGAGACAAGGAAGGCTTCTGTGAATTCTGCAGGCCTCAGGCCCTCCGCTTTTTCAGGGAGGCCTAGGACCCTGATGTTATTCCTCCTGAGCCTATTCTCTATGTCAATGGGCTTCTCCTGCAAGGCTTTAACCTGTAGATGTAAGGCATGGAGGTCCCTGGAATCAGCCCTGGTGGTGTCTTCCAGCTGGGAAATGTGGTCTTCTGCCTCAGTGACTCAGGCCCTAAATTTGTCCATGTCATGCCTAATTTGGCTGACATCCGCCACAAGGTGGTCTATCTTGACCATCACAGAGTCCCGTCCAGGGATGGACTGGGACAAAAATTTGGCCCTGGACTTCATCCAGACTGGCCCACTTTAATTTTGCGAACACGCACAAAAACAGTTTATAAACTAGACACGGTACAGGAGATGATCAGAGACTGCAGACATAGTACAGGAGATGGTCAGAGACTGCGGACATACTACAGGAGATGGTCAGAGACTGCAGACATACTACAGGAGATGATCAGAGACTGCGGACATACTACAGGAGATGATCAGAGACTGCGGACATACTACAGGAGATGATCAGAGACTGCGGACATACTACAGGAGATGATCAGAGACTGCGGACATACTACAGGAGATGATCAGAGACTGCGGACATACTACAGGAGATGATCAGAGACTGCGGACATACTACAGGAGATGATCAGAGACTGCAGACATACTACAGGAGATGGTCAAAGACTGCAGGCATACTACAGGAGATGATCAGAGACTGCGAACATACTACAGGAGATCGTCAGAGACTGCGGACATACTACAGGAGATGGTCAGAGACTGCGGACATACTACAGGAGATGGTCAGAGACTGCGGACATACTACAGGAGATGGTCAGAGACTGCAGACATACTACAGGAGATGGTCAGAGACTGCAGACATAATACAGGAGATGATCAGAGACTGCGGACATACTACAGGAGATGGTCAGAGACTGCAGACATACTACAGGAGATGGTCAGAGACTGCGGACATACTACAGGAGATGGTCAGAGACTGCGGACATACTACAGGAGATGGTCAGAGACAGCGGACATACTACAGGAGATGGTCAGAGACTGCGGACATACTACAGGAGATGGTCAGAGACTGCAGACATACTACAGGAGATGGTCAGAGACTGCGTTCATGGCTGAACCCAGTGTAACAGTATATAGTATCGCAGGATTTCTCCACTCCATTTAAACCATCTCTGTAAAGATCAAGTTGGTAATCTTCCTTTGAAAGTACACCCATGTGACAACTGTAACTGTCATTCTGATTTTTTTAATATGCAGCATGGCGGGGCGGTGGGGGGGGGGGAGGGGGAGGGAAATGAACTGTCTGCCACCCACTTGTCCAGTAGTGGGTGGCAGACAGTACATTTCTCTCCCCCCCCCCCATGATGCATATTAAAAAAAAGAATGGCAGTCATCACAGTCACAGATCATAATCTGCATACATCCGATGCTAACTAAGGCATTAGTTAATAGCCAATAGGTAACTAAGCACTTGTTAACCTTACTTGCTGCCGGAATGGTGCGGTGGTGGTGGCACTGAAGCGTACTGTACTCGAGTCGTTCTTCCTCGGCGGCGCTTGCTCCGCCTCCTCTTGTATCCTGAACGGCCTCTCTCCTCGTGCTCGGCTCCTCCCATCCCCTCCCGCATACAGCCGTGAGCGTGACCCCTGAGATACGTCACGCCGCTGGGAGGTGATCAGGGCCGCTCTAAACATAGGAGGAGGCGGAGCCGGAGGGAAGTGGCAGGCCAGCGCAGCTTGATGGACGCCGGTTATTGGCTGATGACGGTGCCGCCGACGCCGGGTATCTCGTAAAGCAATGTAAATGAAAATGACAGTGATTGACAGCCGGCCCAATTATCCGATCGGCCCACCGGGATTCTCCCGGTACTCCCGATGGCCAGTCCATCGCTGGTCCCGTCCCTCCTTAATAGCCACCAGGAGCTCTGCATGTGAGGCGGCGTGGGATGCCGTTGGATTAGGGGAGGCTGGGGAGCTGGCAGACATCGTTAGTGTGGGGAGCCTCGTGGGCAAGATGCCTGCCGCGGACCGGTCACCAGTCACCGAGGACGAGCGGAGCTTACCTGGAGACAGCCTCGGGGTGCCGGGTGCCTTCTTCCGCCCCAGGGTGTCAGGCAGGCGGCCGCTGTAAGGAGGAATCCGTGCTGGAAATCAGGTCAGGATGTAGGTAGGAGCGGAGCTCAGCAGTCACACGTCTCTCCTTCACATCTCGGCCAAGGCCGTCTTTCAAGTATTTATTTAATGATTATGGATTATAGCTAGTAAAAACTCGATATTCAGTATCTTAGAAAATTTGAATATTGTAAAAAAGTTCAATATTGTAGACTCAGTCTGGTTCAGTAGGTTGCATCAGGGTTCCCCAACCCCCGGTCCGTGGCCCACTGCCGGGCCGTGGCCTATTTGCAGCCGGGCCGCGAAGGCTGCACTGTTTGAGGTGCGGTGGCGGGCAAGCAGAGAGATGACATCTCTCATCGCCCGCCTGGATCATGGCACTTCCGCCCACACACTGCAGCGAGGTGTGGGAGCACAGAGATGAGATCATCTCTCGCGGCCCACCCAGAACACGGCACTTCCGCCCACACAGCGGGGCTGCTATACTGTGGCGAGGCGCGGGAGCAGAGAGATGAGATCATCTCACACCGCCCGCCCGGAACCCTATACTTCACAGCATAGTGACAGTGGAGACTGGGGTGGCTGTGCTGTGGGTGGCTGGGGGCTTCCCCCCCACCACTCGGAGTGCTGCCACAGCAACAGACCAGACCTACAGGGAGATGGAGATTGCAGCTGCAGGCATGTATGTCCTCTTCCACCTGCTGCTCACTCTGCTCCCCCCTCTTCTTCCCACTCGGGTGTACAACTGCATAAGACGACAGAGTGGCTGTCAGTGTCTCCTTCCCCTGCTCCCCCACTCAACTTCTGTAACCTCACAAGAGAAGGGAGAGAGGGCAGCTCTGTGGATTCTGGCTGCTGAAGCTCCAGTACCCCTCCCCTCCCATTGGCCAAGGGGAGGAACCAATTGCAGGAGATCAGCAAAGGACCATGGGACATGAAGTGGCAGGTGACATGGCAATCCACACCTGGTGGCAGGTGACGTGGCAAGCGACAATCCACACCTGGTGGCAGGTGACGTGGCAAGCGACAATCCACACCTGGTGGCAGGTGATGTGGCAAGTGACAAACCACACCTGGTGGCAGGTGACGTGGCAAGCGACAATCCACACCTGGTGGAAGGTGATGTGGCAAGCGACAATCCACACCTGGTGGAAGGTGATGTGGCAAGCGACAATCCACACCTGGTGGCAGATTCTGCATTATGGTGAGTTTGAACTATTTAATTTTACATTACAATGCAATGACAAATAATGCGCTTCAATCATCCCAACACCATATCAGCCATTGTTCTATGATTGAAGCGCTAACACCAGCCATTTCTTTGAAAAATTGCCCGCGAAAAGCTACATAACAACTCAACCCCCCCCCCCCCCCCCCCCCGGGCCTTGGCCCGATTCTATTCCACAACGCCGGACCTCGTGCCAAAAAGGTTGGGGACCACTGGGTTACATGATCTTAGGGAGGACTGCTAACTTGGCAGTTGTCCAGAATACAGTCATTAACATCCTCCATAAGGAGGGTATTGCTAAAGAAGCTGTTCACAGAGTGCTGTATCCAAACATATTAATGAGAAGTTGAATGCAAGGAAAAAGTGTGGTAGAAAAAGTTGCACAAGCAACAGGGATATCCACAGCCTTGAGAGGATTGTGAAGCAAAGGCCATTCAAGAATTTGGGGTAGATTCACAAGGAGTGCCCTACGACTGGTGTCAGTGCTTCAAGAGCCACCACACACAGACGGTTCCAGGACATGGGTTACAACTGCGCATTATTTGTGTCAAGCCACTCCTGAACCAAAGACGTCAAAAGCATCTTACCTGGGCTAAGGAGAAAAAGCACTGGACTGTTGCTCAGTGGTCCAAAGTCCTCTTTTAAGATGAAAGTCAATTTTGCATTCAATTTGGAAATCAAGGTCCCAGATTCTGAAGGGAGAGTGGAGAGGTGCAAGTTGCATGAGGTACAGTGTAAAGTTTCGACAGTGAGGATTTGGGGAGCCAGATCATCTGCTGGTGTTGGCCCACTGTGTTTTATCAATTCCAAAGTCAGCATAGCGCTCTACCCAGAATTTCTAGAGCTCCTCATGCTTCCCTTTGCTGACCAGCTTTATGGAGATGCCAATTTAATTTTCCAGTGGCACCTGCCCACACTTCAAAAAGTACCAATACCTTGTTTAACCACTTAACCCCCGGACCATATTGCTGGTCATAGACCAGAGCACTTTTTGCGATTCGGCACTGCGTCGCTTTAACTGACAATTTCGTGGTCCTGCAACGTGGCTCCCAAACAAAATTGGCGTCCTTTTTTCCCCACAAATAGAGCTTTCTTTTGGTGGTATTTGATCACCTCTGCGGTTTTTAGTTTTTGCGCTATAAACAAAAATAGAGCGACAATTTTGAAAAAAATTAATATTTTTTACTTTTTGCTAAAATAAATATCCCCCAAAAATATATATATATATATAAAAAAAAAAATTTCCTAAGTTTAGGCCGATACGTATTCTTCTACATATATTTTGTAAAAAAAAAATCGCAATAAGTGTTTATTGATTGGTTTGCGCTAGGGTTGTCCCGATACCGATACTAGTATCGGTATCGGGACCAATACCAAGCATTTGCCTGAGTACTTGTACTCGGGCAAATGCTCCCGATGCCTTACCCGATACTTGTACTGTCAGCGGTGCTCAGTGCGTGGGGAAGTTGCAAGCACCCATCACCGCTGTATAGATTTAAAATTAATTTCTCCGCTTCTCTCTACATCCCTCCCCCCGAGCGGCTTTCAGCTGCCAAAGCCCCAACAGGGCTGAAAAAAATAATTTAAAAAAATAAAGAATAAAAAAATCAAAAGAATAAAAAAAATTATTGTAGAAAAAAAAAAATTAAAGAAAAAACACACTGACACGGTAAACCCCCCCCCCCCCCCTTAAAAAAAAAGAAAGCATTATAATTAAAAAAAAAATTGTAAAAAATTAAAAACAAATTGTTAAAGATAAAAAAAAACTACTGACACATGTGCCGCTGTCACATGAGATTAAAAAAAAGTATCGGTATTCGGTATCGGCGAGTACTTGAAAAAAAGTATCGGTACTTGTACTCAGTCTTAAAAAAGTGGTATCGGTACAACCCTATTTTGCGCAAAAAATGAAGCGTTTACAAAATAGAGGGTATTTTTTACTAGTAATGGCGGCGATCATCGATTTTTTTTTTGGTACTGCGACATTATGGCGGACACTTCGGACACTTTTGACACATTTTTGGGACCATTGGCATTTTTATAGCGATCAGTGCTATAAAAATGCATTGGATTACTATAAAAATGCCACTGGCAGTGAAGGGGTTAACACTAGGGGGCGGGGAAGGGGTTAAGTATGTTCCCTGGGTGTGTTCTAACTGTAGGGGGGGGTGGCCTCACTAGGGGAAATGACCGATCTTCTGTTCATACATTGTATGAACAGAAGATCAGCATTTCTCTCCCTGACAGGACTGGGAGCTGTGTGATTACACACACAGCTCCCAGTCTCCGCTCTGTAACGAGCGATCGCGTGTGCCCGGTGGCCTGCGCGAGAGCCAACGTATAGCTACATGCTCCTGCGCAGGGGAGCCGACCTGCCGCTGTAAAATGACGGCGGATGGTCGGCAAGTAGTTAATGATCATGGTATCACTGTGCTTGATTGGCCAGCAAACTTGTCTGACCTAAGCCCCATAGAAGGAGGAAGATGAGACACCAGACCCAACAATGCAGATAAGCTGAAGTCCGCTATCAAAACAACCTGGGCTTCTACAACACCTCAACAGTGACACAGGCTGATCGCCGCCACGCCGCATTGATGCAGTAATTATACTATACTGTACATGGACATACTTTTCAGTAAGCCAACATTTCTATAATAAAAAACTTTTTTTAATGGTCTTATATAATTTTCTGAGATACAGAAGTTGGGGTTTTCACTAGCTGTAAGCCATATTAATCAAAATTAAGATAAATAAAGGTTTGAAATAGATCACATTGTGTGTAATGGATCTGTTTTATACTGTATAAGAGTTTTACTTTTTTAATTGAATTACCAAAATAAATGAACTTTTTGATAATTTTCTATTGGAAATCACTGTAGAAGGCATCACCATAACAGTGATCTCAACTAGCAGCTTTTGAGTCACATGCCAAGTGGCTGCCTTGCTCTATGTGCACACAGGAGGTCGCTTTCTCAACATGGGTGCCATTTAGAAAACATTGCATATTCTCAATGAATGCAAAACATTCTCTGATTGGATGAGGTGGAGTATTGGGGTGGTGATGTCATGATCTGTCCTCCAATCAGAAAACAAAGAATGCAAAGTGTTCTCTGAATGGCGCCAATGCCAAGAGAGTAACTTCCTCAACCCGGAGTCACTGTAGTAATGGTGCCTACTACAGTGTTTACCACCTTCCACGGGGATCCCACAGGTATGGCACATACATACTTACATCAGTCCTTAAGTAAACGTCATCTTCAGGGCAAAGAGGACCTGTCAGAGGTACCAGGGCACCTTATTCTCTTTTTACAGGAAATAGGGAGATTTTTTTGCAATTCTTCTGTCAATGGATTCACTCAGCTGACTGAAACTGATTCATGACGGCCTACCATTATGTAATTAGAAGGTCAACACAATTGGATTTCCTGACTTGTGTTGGTTGATTTGTGTTGGGGGGTGGGAGGGGATCATGGCCATTCATCTTCAATTGCTGACACTGTTCTGCAGATCTCCATAGAGGTCAGTGATGGAATAATTGGCAGAATATATCAATATGTGTCTCTTAGGTAAATAGGACAGAGCAATGTTCTGCAGATCTTTAGGCGCTGTTCTCACCACTTTAAGCTGTCTCCTGCGTGTAGCCGATTCATTTCAAGAGGCTGCCCTACCTTCAGAAACATGGCGGTAAAAGTGCTGGACCCTTTCTTTAAAATCGCACCACACGGAAATGCATGGTGTTTTGCCAAAGTGTGGGGTGCCAATAAGAATTAATGATATCCCTGCATGCCTGCTAAGGAACAGCATGTTTTTCTTGCGTGTCAAGAGTGCTAACAATTGTGCGCGCATTCCCGACACGCGATAGTGTGAACCAATCAGTGATGGAATAATCTGCAGAATATTTTAAAATGTATCTGTTAGGCAATAGATGGGATGGAGCAATGTTCTACAGATCTCTAGAGGGGTCAGTGATGGAATAATCTGTAAAATATACCAATATTTATCTGTTAGAGAGTAGACGGGATGGAGCAATGTTCTACAGATCTCTGGAGGGGTCAGTGATGGAATAATCTGTAAAATATACCAATATTTATCTGTTAGAGAGTAGACGGGATGGAGCAATAATCTGCAGATCTCTAGAGAGGTCAGTGATGGAATAATCTGCAGACTGTATTAGTATGTATCTGTCTGGGTGTAGATGGGATGAAGTGATGTTAGGATTTTTTATCCTGCCTGATGGTAGAGATTTGTGATGGAAGTGCTCCAGGTATTGGCAGTCCTCTGACTCATGGTCCCCCTATACTGTAATAATCAGAGGGACATTTGGAGGGCTCCCTCTGAGGTTCTGGTAATTAGATGATACAGATCAGCATTTCATTATGGAACATCCTGTTCCCAGCTCTGAGTTATATAAACTTTAATCCGCTCTTTATGTTTTCCGATCTCTTATACCTGCAATGCAGCTTCTCCATCAGATGTGAACATTGAACAGGAAAGTGTCGCCCTCTACTGACTACCTCAGTGTATAAGAAAAAGCATACAAAGAGGACCTGTCTGCATCTCTACTGGGACAATGGCATTTTATATTATCACATTGTGTCAAATAAGACATGAAAAACAAGCTGGGACGCCAGAAGATGATTCTGATACAGTTTCAAAGCAAATATTTTCGCTAAAAATCTTGCTAAAGTAAAAGGAATATTAGTAAAATATTACACTGTTAACCCAATAGGGGTAATTCTACAATATATAATATAATATAATAATATGTAATAAATTATATCTGGGGAGTAGCGATGTCACTCCTGTATAATATAACTTCTATACGAAGAGGGCTAATGTCACTGCTGTATAATATACCTGGTATATGGGTCTGGTATTGACTGGGGAAGGACCCCATGCCATTTTTTTGCATGGAGTTCCCCCATTAAAATTAATACCAGTATCAAAGGATCTGATATTGATTTTGGGGAGGGTAGGGGGCATGTCTATAGCAAAAGTAATATATGGAAAATAAATAAATAATGTAATGGGGATGCCCCCCAGAATACACAGCAGACCCTAATCCTTCTTGGTGTGACACTTCACTGGCAGGTTTGTTTTAAAAAAAAATATATATATATATTTTAAATGTTGCACTTTGAACATTACATTTACTGCACATTGTCCCATGTATATTTAAAGCTTTCTTTTTCTTTTTTCTTTTGGTTCAGCTTATTCCAACTCTGGTATTTTCAGCAGATGATGACGATTTTGTTCCTGTCAAATAAACTGAAAATAGCTTTAATGTATATCAGTTGCAATCTGGATAATGCACCCATTTAGAAAGCCCCACGAAGATTTACTGCCATTTGCGCTTTGTAGATTGACTGTCTGTATGGCTGAATGAACTGGAGGAACACAATCCAATGAAATGTGAACTAGAATAAAACTCCACTTTAGCAGAAAAGCTAAAATAACTCGAACCATTGCAGAATGAGCTTTAGAAGTATCTTACTATTTAAAGCGGTGGTTCACCCTCCATAACAACTTTTTAGCATAAAATTCGGCATAGTAGCGCGAGTTACAGTATGCCTGTCTTTATTTTTTTATCCCCGTACTCACTGTGCACTCTTAGATACAATATTACGACTCCTCGCGGGGAATGGGCATTCCTATGGAGAGGGAAGGTGATTGACGGCCGGCTCTGGCACGTCACGCTCCCCGAAGACAGCCGGAACAGGTCTCGGCTCTTCACGGCGCTATACGGCGCCTGCGCACAGACTATACGCAGGCGCCGTGAAGCGCCAAGTCCTATTTCGGCTATTTCCGGAGAAGCGTGACGTGCCAGAGCCGGCCGTCAATCACCTTCTCTCTCCATAGAAACGCCCATTCCCCACTGGGAGTCGTAATCTTGTATCTACGAGTGCACAGTGAGTACGGGGATAAAAAAATAAAGACAGGCATACTGTAGCTCGCGCTACTATGCCGAATTTTATGCTAGAGGGAATTTTTTTATTTTTTTTTATTAATAGGGTGAACCCCCGCTTTAAGTCACTGGGAAATCCTAAGCAGGTTGTATTTGCAAATGGACCGCCCTAGGTAATGACAACATGTGATATTGAGCCTCCAATAATGAAAGATCTAAAATCCAATGAATGAAAAAGGAGAGCCAGGGACAGTCAGGCTGGGGAGGAAAAAGCTAGATGATGCTAAACGTCCCCCAGGAAATGAGATGAGCTATATCCGACTTGCATTGTGGGAAGCTCACAGTGTGCAGTGAAATCAGAGTAAGCATGTTCAGTGCAGGGGAAAAACCTGTACAGCTGTGCCAGATTAAAGGGAAGGCTGGAGTTCAGTTTAAGGCCCCTTTCACATGGGTCGGATCAGTAATGATCCGCCCCGTGAACCTCCGCTTGGTCAGCGGGGATTGCTCCGTTGATCCCCGCTGAGCTGGCAGATGACAGAGCGGTCCCCGCACACTGTGCAGGGACCGCCCTGTATTTTCTCCACTCTCTCTTATGGGGCGATCGGATGAACACGGATCGTCTGTCCGTGTTCACCCGATCCGATCCGGCGTATCGGAGCGAGTCGGATGTCAGCGGGCATATCACCGCTCACATGCGCGGCTCCATAGAGGAGCACAGAGCGCCCATTCAGGTCCGCCTAAAAAACTGGCAGGCAGACCTGAACGGGCCGCCCGTGTGAAAGAGCCCTTAGGCTTCATGTGCACTTGACTGTGGGAAAATGCAAAACACGTCAAAATCACAGTCAAAACGTTCCTATCCTGAACGTGATTCTTCTGCATTCAGGAGAGGGGGGTTGCACCCAGGCCCGGATTTCCCACAAGGCCACCGAGGCCAGGCCTCGGGGCGGAAGGGCGCCATGGGGCGGCAGCGGCATTGAGTCCCCCGACGGCCAGTTAAGGGCGGCAAGTTGCTTTCTGGAATCCGCTTGCTCCTTAAGTGATTGCGGTGATGTGTGTTGCCGTCCCCTTCCCCCCACATACCTCTCTCTACTGGCTCTGTCTTCGGGACTCCGTCCTCCCCCAGGCTGCTGAGTCTGTCTCCTGTGACTGTCCCTGCCACCGATGTACACAATGAGAGGGGTAAGCTGTGACAGGAGTTCTAGCACAGTGCTAGGACTCCTGTTTTGGGGGTGATAGGGTCAATAAAGCGAACCTGTCACCTCCAATTGCTATCACACAGGGAATTGTTTTCTCCTGTGTGATAACTTTATTGCCAAGTGAAAAAAATTTGATAAAAAAATAAAAAAATAAGAAATAATTAAATTATTAAAATAAAAAAGTAATTAAAAAGTAAAGAATAAGAAAAACAATATTAAAAATAATAAGAAAATTATACAGAAATAAAAAAAGTAAACGACACGCTACAAAATAAAAACTATTAGAACTAACTGTGCCGCCCTTGCCATCCGGTTGCCATTCTCCATTGATTTGGGGGGGTGGTGGTTCGGTTGGCGGGGGGGGGGGGGGTGCATTGCGGAACCTGGCCTTGGGGCGGCAGGGAGAGCAAATCCGTCCCTGGTTGCACCTCCCGTAACTGCAGAAGCTCCTAAACACTGCTAAAACCTATGTGTACATGGACACATAGGGGGTTATTTACGAAAGGCAAATCCAATATTTACGAAAGGCAAATCCAATTTGCACTACAAGTGCAAACTATAAGTGCAAAGTGCACTTAAAATTTCACTGAAAGTGCACTTGGAAGTGCAGTGCAATTTCAAGTGCACGTTGCACTTGTAGTTTGCACTTGCAGTGCAAAGTGAATTTGCCTTTAGTAAATAACCCCCATAGACATTTATGGAGCTGAGTTTAGGAGCTTTGGCAAAAAAACACCAAAAGATCCTAAACTCAAGTTTAGGAGCTGTAGTGTACATGAAGCCTAATGCACACTGGGTTAGAAAAAACACCAGTGTTCTTGGAAGAAAAACAACAACAAATTTTGAGCATTTTTGTACCATTTTTTTTAGGAGCATTTAGTGTTTTTTTCTGTAAAAAAAACTGCTCTCAAAAATGCAAAATGGAAGGGCTGTTTTTTTCTGCTCATAAATGCTGAGCTTAAAACATGCCCCTAAATGACCTAATGTGCATGGACACATAGGATAACATTAGATGCTTATACAGGTAAAACGCTAAACTCCTCTAGGAGAAGCGTCTTTCTTTATCGTACATCATGGGACACAGAGCAGCATAGCCATTACATATGGGTTATATAGTATACCTTCAGGTGATGGACACTGACACTCTCCGACAGGAAGTTCCCTCCCTATATAACCCCCACCTATAGTGGGAGTACCTCAGTTTTTTCGCCAGTGTCTTAGGTGTTGGTGCACGTTGAAGGTTGTGCCTGCAGTTTGTCCTTGGGACCAGGGCCAGCCGACCGGATCCGTCCAAGGTGCTTCATAGCCAAAGTGGACGGTACCCGGGCCCCAATTCGTGGATGGGGTTTTGCCTATAATGCCTCTCCTTGGAGGGCTGGACTCTGGGTTCCAGGACTGGGTTTTTAACCTATGGATACCTGCTGCCAGTAGTGCTGTATAGGTCCAGGTGTGTGGTGTTCCTGACTTGGACCCCGGTCCCTGAAGGTCTATGACCATTCCCACGGTGAAGGGGGAAGATTGGGCCTCTTGCATGAGCAATACCCTGCGGCGTGGAAAAGGTAAGCGGGGGGCCTACGGAACTTGGTTTGTCAGTAGGCCCCCCACAGGCGACTCTGGGGTAAGCCTTTTTTATGCCTCTGTGCATGGGCTAAAAGAGAAACCACAAAGTCTGCATGACTGGATGGCTCAGACACCCAGGTATACTGTTCCTCTGGCTGGGCTAGTAGACTGCTGCTGCTGCTACAAGGTGGTTTTGCTCGCATGTCAGGATTAAAAAACTTACTTCCTGGTTGTCTGTGTGTGTCTTCCAGCAGCTCCTGGGCTCCTCTCCCCACATGGCTTCCTGCTTCCTCAGAGCGGCGTCGGGAGCGCGCACGCGCGCACTGTTATAGACGGCGGGGCGCGCCGACGCTGCGTGGAGGGGGCGGGGGACGCCCGGGGAGTCCCCTCCCCTCTGTACATCAGAGGGGAAAACTCTATTTAGCCTGACAGTCTGCTGTAGGCTGTGGAGGGACACGGAGCATCGATGCTGAGCTGAGCAGGATAGGTTTGCCTATGTTATGCTGACACAGTGACACCTAGTGGCCGTTTTTTTGTACACACCTTACTAAAGAGCTGTTTAAGCTCATATTTTTCTCTAGAAAGCCGGTGTACTAAGTAGCAGTCAGAGTACTTTTATTATTAGGTGCTCTCCTAGCCCAGCATTAAGGGAAGCAATATTAGGATGTGATTAAGCCCTTGGGGCACAATATTGTTATCTCTTGTTAGGTTTTGGGAAGTTTAGTTTCTGTCTAACATTACCCTAGCCTAATTTTTTCCTCATTTATTTAAATGTGTGTTTTTCTCCAGCTATTACAGTTGGTTGTATATTAGCGGAGTATCTCAGATTTGTTTATTATGGCTCCTAAGGGTGCAGGGAACGCTAAAAATGCTAAAGGTGTTAAAAAGCCAAAGGGTTCCCCATCGGGCTCTGAGGATATTCCCCAAAATCCAGCTGCCCCTACCTCCCCGGAGGATCCGGAGGTTGCTGCCCTGGGTGAGCCATCGGGGTTGCTAGGTGCTACGGCTGGCCCTATTCAACCAACTCCTTCCTATGTCACGGAAGAGATGTTAGCCTCCACCTTGGGTGGATTTGAAAAAAGGATGGCCGTTTTTATTACGGCCTCTTTATCCGGGAAGAAGCGGGCTAGGTCCCCGTCTCCCAGGTTTGAATCTCCTGAGGAAGATGTCCTTTCCACTGAGGAATTGGAAGATACAGGAGACCAGGCTGAGGATCACCTGGACCATTTAGGTTCTGAGGATTCTACTATAGAAGAACCTTTTTCAGCTTCTCACGCAGAAAAACTGTGGGTTCAGTCCTTAACGGATATGGTGCGGTCAGCTTTTAAGATGCCTTTGCCTCAGCCTCTGGCTTCCGCTGTGTCCTCATTGGGCTCCCTAAAGGTGCCCCAAGCCAACTTGGTGTTTCCGGTTCATCCTTTGTTAAAGGACCTGATATTTCAGGACTGGGTTAAGCCAGACAGGATTTTTTTGCCTCCTAAAAGGTTTGCAGTTATGTACCCCTTAGAGGAGGAGTTTTCGAAAAAATGGGCTGTCCCCACTGTTGACGCAGCCATATCATGTGTCAATAAAGCTTTAACGTGTCCAGTGGACAATATTCACATGTTCAAAGATCCTGTGGATAAAAGACTTGAGACCTTGCTGAAGGCATCCTTTGCCACAGCGGGGGCAGTGGTCCAGCCAGCCGTAGCTGCCATTGGCGTCTGCCAGGCTTTAAAGGACCAGGCAAAGCAGGCCCTAAAGGACCTCCCGGCTCAACAGGCTCAGGACTTGGCTGACCTACCCAGAGCTTTATGTTTCGCGGTAGAAGCTATCAAGGATTCAATCCAACAGGCGTCCCGCCTATCCCTGTTTCTGGTTCACATGAGAAGATTACTTTGGTTAAAAAACTGGTCTGCAGAAACCCCCTGCAAGAAGCTCCTTACAGGATTCTCCTTTCAGGGCGAGAGATTGTTTGGAGAAGATCTTGACAAATATATTCAAAAGATCTCTAGTGGTAAGAGCACCCTCTTGCCGGTTAAGAAAAGATTCCGGGGTCCCTCTTTTAAGCGCCCAACCTCTCCAGTCCCAGGGCCTTCATCCTCTAGGCAGTATCGACGGCCCCCTGGACGCGCACCTGCAAACAGGCAACAGGGGCAAGCGGCAGGGAACAAAAGACCGTGGAATCGCAAGCCGGTTAAGGCTGCCCCTAAGTCGGCCTTGTGAAGGGGCGCCCCCACTCTCTCGGGTGGGGGGAAGGCTCCGGTACTTCTCGGAGTTGTGGGGGACCAGAATCTCCGACCAGTGGGTGCTGTCCTCAGTGGCTCAAGGGTACAAACTAGAGTTTCGGGAGTTCCCCCCTCCTCACTTTCAGGCGTCAAGACTCCCAGGCGATCCTCAAAAGCAAGCCTCGCTTCTATCCGCCCTAGATCGTCTCCTATCTCAAGGAGTGATTATGGAGGTACCAGCAGGGGAACAGGGACAAGGGTTTTACTCAAACCTCTTCGTTGTCCCGAAGCCAAACGGCGACGTCAGGCCTATACTGGACCTAAAGTTATAAAACCGCTTTTTAAGAGTCCGTTCCTTTCGAAAGGAGTCCATTCGCTCGGTGGTGGCCGCCCTTCAAGGAAGGGAGTTCTTGGCCTCCATCGATATCAAGGATGCGTACCTGCACGTTCTGATTTTCCCCGGTCATTACAGGTTCCTGCGGTTTGCCCTAAACCATCGGCATTATCAATTCGTGGCCCTTCCGTTCGGGGTAGCCACGGCCCCTCGGGTTTTCACGAAGATCCTGGCTCCGGTATTAGCCCTCCTAAGGGAACAGGGCATTCTGGTCATGGCTTACTTAGACGACCTGTTGGTAGTCGACCACTCAGCGGCCGACTTAAGTCAGGCGGTATTACTGGTAGTAAACTGCCTAGAGTCCCTGGGTTGGATCCTAAACCGGGACAAATCAGCCTTCCAGCCCACAAGAAGGTTGGAATATCTAGGTTTAATTTTGGATACGAGCCAACAAAGGGTCTTCCTGCCCCAATCCAGGGTAGATTCGATAAAGGAGTTGATCCAAATAATTCTAAGCAGCACAAGGCCGTCCATACGCCTCTGCATGCGCCTATTGGGAAAACTAGTGGCCACCTTCGAAGCAGTGCCCTATGCCCAGATCCATTCTCGAGTATTACAGAGAGCGATTCTCACGGCCTGGGACAAAAGGCTCCAGGCCTTGGATCTTCCCATTTCTCTTTCCTATGCGGTAAGGCAGAGTCTGTGCTGGTGGTTGGTCCCAAAAAATCTTCTGAAGGGAAGGTCGTTCTGTCCCCCCTCATGGAGGGTAGTAACCACGGATGCCAGCCTATCGGGCTGGGGTGCAGTCCTAGACGGGTTAACCCAACAGGGGAAGTGGTCAAGGGCAGAATCAGCCCTATCCATAAATGTCTTGGAGATCCGGGCGGCTCGGTTGGCTCTTTTGGGCTGGACGGAGATTTTGCAGGGCTCCCCAGTAAGGATGCAATCCGACAATGCCACTGCCGTGGCTTATATAAATCATCAGGGCGGCACCAGGAGTCGGGCAGCCCAAAGGGAGGTAGATCGGATTTTTTCTTGGGCAGAGACCCATGTCCCCTGCATCTCAGCGATCTTTATCCCTGGGGTGGACAATTGGCAGGCGGATTTCCTCAGCCGCCAACAGATGTCCCCAGGGGAATGGTCCCTCCATCCCGAGGTGTTCCAGGACATCTGTCAGAGGTGGGGAATTCCGGAGGTGGATGTGATGGCCTCCAGGTTCAATGCAAAGGTACCAAGGTTTGTCTCTCGAACAAGGGATCCATTGGCCTACGGGACGGATGCCTTGGTATGCCCTTGGCATCAGTTTGCGCTAATCTATGCCTTCCCTCCGTTACGGATGCTACCCCGTCTTCTTCACAGAATTCAAAGGGAGCGCAAGCCAACAATTCTAGTGGCCCCGGCGTGGCCCCGGAGGCCCTGGTACTCCTTGATAAAAAGGATGGCGGTAGAGGAGCCCTGGGTTCTTCCTCTGCGTCCGGACATCCTCTCACAAGGACCGTTCTCCCATCCTGCCTTACAGGCCTTAAAATTAACGGCTTTGCGGCTGAATCCCTGATTCTCAGAACCAGAGGCCTTTCAGGTCAGGTCATTTCCACTCTTATAAACGCAAGAAAGCCAGTTTCCAGGTTAATATACTATAGGGTGTGGAAGGCATATATTGCCTGGTGTGAGACCAAGAAATGGCACCCCCGCAAATATGCCATTGGTAGAATCCTGGAGTTTTTACAACTGGGAGTGGAAAAAGGTTTGGCAGTTAGCACAATCAAAGGGCAAGTGTCTGCCTTGTCTGTTTTTTTCCAGAGACCTTTGGCTACCCATTCTCTAATGAAGTCTTTTTTACAGGGGGTTATTCGGGTTAATCCCCCGATTAAAGCTCCCCTGTATCCTTGGGATTTAAATTTGGTTCTGTCTGCCTTGCAAAGGCAGCCCTTTGAGCCCTTGTCTGAGATCCCTTTGGTCCTGTTGACTAGGAAACTAGTGTTTCTGGTGGCCATGGCATCGGCCAGAAGAGTGTCGGAGTTGGCAGCCTTGTCATGTAAGGCACCTTAGTTGTTACTGCATAAGGACAGGGTCGTTTTAGGGCCGCTTCCGTCCTTTCTGCCCAAAGTGGTGTCTAATTTCCACCTCAATCAAGATTTGATTCTTCCATCTTTTTTTCCAAAACTGTCCTCTAAGGAAGAGAGATTACTACATTCCTTGGATGTGGTTAGAGCTGTAAAGATTTACTTGAAAGCTACAGCTCAGATTCGTAAGACGGACGTCTTATGCATTCTGCCAGAAGGGCCTAAGAGGGGCCAGGCAGCATCTAAAGCCACTATTTCTAAGTGGATCAGGCAAATAATTATACAGGCTTATGGCCTGAAGGGGAAGACTCCACCCTTGTCAGTTAAGGCTCATTCCACTAGAGCTATAAGTGCCTCTTGGGCAGCGTATCACCAGGTCTCTATGGCTCAGGTCTGCAGGGCAGCAACCTGGTCATCTGTCCACACATTTGCAAAATTTTATCAAATGGACGTTAGGAGGAACGCTGATTCAGCTTTTGGGCAGGCGGTACTCCAGGCCGCAGTTTAATCTCCTCTTGTCCGATGGCACCTCCTGTTTTTTCTGGTTGTCTCCCTCCCCTCATGGAGCATTGCTTGAGGACATCCCATATGTAATGGCTATGCTGCTCTGTGTCCCGTGATGTACGATAAAGAAAAAGGGATTTTTATTAACAGCTTACCTGTAAAATCCTTTTCTTGTAGTACATCACGGGACACAGAGCTCCCACCCCTCTTATGGGGAATTTTGGGATGCATATTGCTTGCTACAAAACTGAGGTACTCCCACAGTGGGTGGGGGTTATATAGGGAGGGAACTTCCTGTCGGAGAGTGCCAGTGTCCATCACCTGAAGGTACACTATATAACCCATATGTAATGGCTATGCTGCTCTGTGTCCCGTGATGTACTACAAGAAAAGGATTTTACAGGTAGATTACCCTGAGAACTTGGGTTTAACAGTGGAGCTCCATTATCATATTTTACAGCCGGTCCGCTTCGCTCGGTATATCCGAAGCAAGGCAGTGTCAGATAAGACTGGCAGCACAATTTTGACACCCCCTCTACTATCACAACACCGTCCTGAGGTGAGAGTTTTGTCCTGTTGGTCTGGCCCTGGACATAAGGAGGCTCCTAATTGTAGCCACCCGCAAAGAGGAAAATATGTTGCCCTGGTTCAGGGCCTTGAGAAGGTCTCAGAGAGGATTGTATTCTTGAGGGAGGATGTGAGGGACCTCCTGGGTTGATGTTTTTAACCCAGGGTGAGTACCCATCCATGTTGGTAAAGGGATGGGGTGGATTGTCAAACACCCATTGCCCCCACCCAAAGAGCAAACTGGACATAGCCTGGGCAGCTGGGTGCAGCTCTGTAGACGCCTTTTGCTATGAGAGCGGTCAGGTCTCTAAGGATGGGTGAGACTCCCTCCTTCACCTCACCTATAGCCCTCCAGCATAAAAAGGTGTTCAACGGTCATCCAGGTCATATACTGTATATCCCAGAAAGTGACTTGCTGAGTTGAATGAAGTAACACACTAATGGCAGCTGATAAATGGAAGCATTCACGTGCAGATTAGAGCATTGATCCAGTGAAAGTAGAGATAAGCTTTATCTCCACCATAAACCAATTCTGAGAATGTTCTGACCATATACTGTACAATGTGCGTACTGTTTGCTCGTTACCTAGACTTCCCTCTGCCAACACAGAAATGTACAGAATAGAGTAATAGCGATCACAGAGCACCAACATACACCATGGCCTCATCGTTGCATGTGTGGTCTGCTCTGGATGCCAGTTAGGCACTCACCAACAATCCTACATACAGTATGCCAGATTGATTTATAATAAATGAGCTGCAATTGTTAATGCGCACTACGGCTGTGAAAATAATGAATGGGATCTTATCATACAAATCTGGGCTTTCAACCAATCAGTCGTGATCTACCTGTCAATCCCTGGTATGTGACTGGTAGATTTTGAATGACCCCACCATGTCGCCAGCTCCTGATCCCGCTATGCTGCCAGCTCTTGACATGTCGCCAACTTCCGACCCCGCCGTGCCATCTCCCTCATTGTCAGAACAGCATTGCAATGTAAAGGAAGTCCCCTGATTAACACACACACATGCAGTATACATACACAGTATACACACACAGACACACAATATACACACACAGTATACATACACACAGCATACACACACTGAAAAGGTACTGGAGAGGCAGGGCAGCTATAATCTTGGGATTTAACAAAAAAAAACACAGATTTTTACATACTGTCCCTGGTTTTAATGAGGCTGGCAACCCTGAAGGGGCCCCCTAGTGGCATGGGGTCCTCGGGCAGTGCCAGAGTGCCCGAATGGTCAGTCCGCCCCTGTACAGACCTTTAGTAAAAAAGTGCAGTGCAACAATATAAACAACTTAAATGAAATGTGCAATAAAACAAAAATCATAAAGTGAAGTCTATATATTAATCTCAAGACGTCTTTCATCAAATGTATTTCATGTTTCTAACTTCTTGCTATTAATATACATCTTTCATATGTGATCCAAAATATTTTGGCACCAACAGGTTAAATATTAAAAACAGATTGCCCCTTTAAGGATAAACTTCTATGGATACCACATATAAAGATGGCCGCTCATGGACTTTCAGTCGTGATGACATCATTAAACTCCACCTCCTGACATGTCTTGTCCCATGACCTTGTGACTTCCTCACAGGAAAAACGTTTTTCCCGTGAGGAAGTTCCGAGGTCACATGATGAAACATGTCAGGAGGTGGAGTTTAATGACGTCATCATGACCGGAAGTCAAGGAGTGGCCATCTTTACATGTGGTATACAATCTGTTTTTAACATTTAAAAAGGAGATTCACCTTGTGCACTGGATTTTTCAGTGCACTTGTTTTGTGAGTAGTTTTAATCTTTCGGGTTTATACAATTAGGTAAATATTTACTAAACCATGAGAGTTTGTTTGTTTTTTCTTCCTGGCTTGTGTGGCTGGGAAAGCGCTTATGACATTACCTGAGTGTGGGTAAGGCTAGGTTTACACTGCCGCGAATTTACACTGCCGGCTGCGGTTTTGCCGCGATTTTTGATGCGATTTTGACCCGAAATCGCAAAGAGTAGTACAGGAACTACTTTTTGAAATCGATGCAGCGGCGCAGATGCGGCGTCGCACCAATTAGGACGGTGCAATTGCCGGCAAATGCCGCCGATTTGAGATGCGATTTGACATGTGAAATCGCATCTCAAATCGTACCCAGTGTGAACCTGGGCTAAAACTGCAAGGTAAGAGGCTGAAGCGACAGGTGGTGGCCACTGCAATAGATTGTGGCTCAAGTTTAAAAGATTTATATGAACAGCAAGGAAACATTAATATATAGACTTCACTTTATGATGTTTGTTTTATTTATGGTGTAATTAATTTTGTTTCATTGCACTTCATTTAAAGCGGGGGTTCACCCTATAAACAAAAAAAAAAAAATTGTTTTTCTTCTAGCATAAAATTAGGCATAGTAGCGCGAGCTACAGTATGCCTGTCTTGATTTTTTTAGCGCGGTACTCACAGTGCAATCCTACATTGAAGATACTGACTCCCCGCGGGGAATGGGCGTTCCTATCCAGAGGGAGGATGATTGACGGCCGGCTCTGGCACGTCACGCTTCTCCGGAAATAGCCGAAATAGGCTTGGCTCTTCACGGCGCCTGCGCATAGTCTGTGCGCAGGCGCCGTATAGCGCCGTGAAGAGCCGAGACCTACTCCGGCTGTCTTCAGGGAGCGTGACGTGCCAGAGCCGGCCGTCAATCATCCTCCGTCTGGATAGGAACGCCCATTCCCCGCGGGGAGTCGGAATCTTCTATACAGGATTGCACTGTGAGTACCGCGCTAAAAAAATCAACACAGGCATACTGTAGCTCGCGCTACTATGCCTTAATTTATGCTAAAATGTTGCTATGGAGGGTGAACCACCGCTTTAAGTTGTTTATGTTGTTGTGCTGCACTTTGAATATTTTTTTATTTTTTTGTGGTGTGGGAACACGACAGCTGTGAGAGGTAATTAAAATGTAATTTAATTTAAAATTTAAATTAGGCGCGCTCCCGCGCCGGACGTACTACGCATGCTCCGCTTTGAAATTCCCGCCGTGCTTTGCGCGAAGTGACGTCATTTTTTTGAACGGCGACGTGCGTAACGTACTTTCGTATTCCCGGACGTCTTACGCAAAAAAAATTAAAAATTGAAATTCGACCCGGGAACGACGGTCATACTATAACATGGCTCATCTAAAGTTAAGCCATGTTAAAGCAGGCTTAACTTTGCAACGGGAAAAAATTACTAGCGACGACGTAACGAACGCAAAAACCGTCGTGGATCGCCGTAAAAGCTCATTTGCAAACCCGACGCTGGAAAACGACGCGAACTCCACCCAGCGGCGGCCGAAGTATTGCATCCTAAGATCCGACGGTGTTAGTCAATTACACCTGTCGGATCTTAGGGCTATCTATGCGTAACTGATTCTATGAATCAGTCGCATAGATACTCCCAGAGATACGACGGCGTATCAGGAGATACACCGTCATATCTCTTCTGTGAATCTGGCCCTCTGTTTTTACTCTTGACCTTTGCATAGCATGTTATTTACTCCTGACCCTTGCACTCTGCGTTACATACTACTGACCTCAGAATGCTACATTATTTACTAATGACCCCTGAACACTGTTACTGATTACTGATCCCCGCACTGTGTGTTAATTTCTCTTGACCTTTGAACTGTTCAATAAGTCCTGACCCTGGCAATCCGCAATAATTTTTCCTGACCACCACGCTCTGGATTATGCTACTGACCTCAGAACTCTGCAATAATTACTCTTGACCTTTTCACTCTAGGTTACATACTAATGACCTTTGAGATTCTACTGAACCCTGCACTCTGTGTTACTTAACCACTTAACCACCAGCCGCCGTCATATAACGGCGGCAAGGTGGTTGCTTAACTGGGGGTCGCCGTTATTTAACGGCGCCCACCAGAAGCAGTAATGCGCGCCGCCTCGGGCGCGCACACTGAAAATTCTGTGCGCGCCGGGTTTATGAGACCCGGCGCTACACAGATCTCGGTAACTGACCGACAACAGCGGTCTTTTACCATGTGATCGCGCCGTCCAATGACGGCGCGATCACAGGTAAACAAACCGGCGTCATTTGATGACGCCGGTTCCTCCCTCCTCTCGCTGTACCGATCGGTACAGTGTGAGAGGAGAGCGCGGATGGCAGCAGCAGTGTGGGATGGATCTGTGACTATTGCAGTCACAGATCCATCCATCCCTGCTCAGCCATCCCTGCATTAACCCCTGCAATACTCTGCCTTCCCTGCGCAATACTCTGCAATGCTCTGCCTTCCCTGCGCAATTACTCTGCAATACCCCCTGCGCAATAATCTGCAATACCCCCCGCGCAATACTCTGCAAAACCCCCGCGCAATACTCTGCAAAACCCCCGCGCAATACTCTGCAAAACCCCCGCGCAATACTCTGCAAAACCCCCGCGCAATACTCTGCAAAACCCCCGCGCAATACTCTGCAAAACCCTGCGCAATACTCTGCAAACCCCGCGCAATACTCTGCAAAACCCCCGCGCAATACTCTGCAAACCCCCGCGCAATACTCTGCAAAACCCCCGCGCAATACTCTGCAAAACCCCCGCGCAATACTCTGCAATACCCCCGCGCAATACTCTGCAATACCCCCGCGCAATACTCTGCAGTACCCCTTGCGCGATACTCTGCAATACCCCCGCGCGATACTCTGCAATACCCCCGCGCGATACTCTGCAATACCCCCTCGCGATACTCTGCAATACCCCCGCGCGATACTCTGCAATACACCCGCGCTATACTCTGCAATACCCCCGCGCAATACTCTGCAGTACCCCCTGCCAGTACTCTGCAGTACCCCCTGCGCAATACTCTGCAGTACCCCCGCACAATACTCTGAAATACCCCCCGCGCAATACTCTGCAGTACCCCCCGTGCAATACTCTGCAGTACCCCCCGCGCAATACTCTGCAATACCCCCCACGCAATACTCTGCAATACCCCCCGCACAATACTCTGCAATACCCCCCACACAATACTCTGCAATACCCTCCACACAATACTCTGCAATACCCCCCACACAATACTCTGCAATACCCCCCACACAATACTCTGCAATACCCCCCACACAATACTCTGCAATACCCCCGCACCATACTCTGCAATACCCCCGCACCAATACTTTGCAATACCCCCCGCACAATACTCTGCAATACCCCCCGCACAATACTCTGCAATACCCCCGCACAATACTCTGCAATACCCCCGCACCATACTCTGCAATACCCTCCACACAATACTCTGCAATACCCTCCACACAATACTCTGCAATACCCCCCACACAATACTCTGCAATACCCCCCACACAATACTCTGCAATACCCCCCACACAATACTCTGCAATACCCCCGCACCATACTCTGCAATACCCCCGCACCATACTCTGCAATACCCCCGCACCAATACTTTGCAATACCCCGGCCAATACTTTGCAATACCCCGGCCAATACTTTGCAATACCCCCGCACCAATACTTTGCAATACCCCCGCACCAATACTTTGCAATACCCCGGCCAATACTCTGCAATACCCCAACACCAATACTCTGCAATACCCCAACACCAATACTCTGCAATACCCCAACACCAATACTTTGCAATACCCCGGCCAATACTCTGCAATACCCAGAAAATACTCTGGGGAAAAAAATGTGTTTTAACCACTTCCCGCCCACGTCATATGAGGTCCTTGACTTTGTGCAGGGATATCTAAATGATGCCTGCAGCTACAGGCATCATTCAGATATCATTTTTTTCAGCCAGCGATTCTCTACACCATAAGAACGATCATGGCGGCTGTTCCGCCTCTTGATCGTTCTTATGGGAGGCAAAAGTGGACGTCCCCACTCCCTTCGCCCTCCGGTGCTTCTTCTGACTCACCGCTGCGATCGAAGCCAGGATCGTTTTTTTTTTTTTTTTTTTTTTCAGGCTTCCCAGCCTAGAGGTGAGATGTGGGGTCTTATTGACCCCATATCTCACTGTAAAGAGGACCTGTCATGCTATATTCCTATTACAAGGGATGTTTCCATTCCTTGTAATTGGAATAAAAGTGATCAAAACATTTATTTTTGGGGAAAAACGTGTCAAACTAAAATAAATAAAGTAAAATGAACAATAAAAATAAAAAATAAATATTTAAAGCGCCCCTGTTCCCACGTGCTCGTATACAGAAGCGAATGTGCACGTAAGTCCCGCCCACATATGAAAACGGTGTTCAAACCACACATGTGGGGTATCGCTGCGAACGCAGCAATCATTTTGGCCCCAGACCTCCTCTGTAACTAAAAACATGTAACCAGTAAAAACATTTAAAACGTCGCCTATGGGGATTTTTAAGTAGCGAAGTTTGGCGCCATTCCACAAGCGTGTACAATATTGAAGGGTGACATGTTGGGTATCTATTTACTCGGCGTAACTTCATCTTTCATATTATGCAAAAACATTGGGCTAACTTTAATGTTTTTTTTTTTAAAAAGCACAAAACTGTTTTATTTCCCAAAAAAATGCGTTCGAAAAATTGCTGTGCAAATACCATGCGCGATAAAAAGTTGCAACGACCGCCATTGTATTCTCTAGGGTCTTTGCTAAAAAAGCATATATAATGTTTTGGGGTTCTATGTAATTTTCTAGCAAATAAATGATGATTTTTACATGTAGGAGAGAAATGTCAGAACTGGTCTGGGTGCTCCAGAACGCCTGATGGTGCTCCCTGCATGTTGGGCCTCTGTATGTGGCCACGCTGTGTAAAAGTCTCACACACGTGGTATCGCCATACTCGGGAGGAATAGCAGAATGTGTTTTGGGGTGTATTTTGTGGTATGAATATGCTGTGTGCGAGAAATAACCTGCTAATATGAAACTTTTGTGGAAAAAAAATAAAAATAAAAAAAACCTTGATTTTGCAAAGAATTGTGGGAAAAAATTACAACTTCAAAAAACTCACCATGCCTCTTTCTAAATACCTTGGAATGTCTTCTTTCCAAAAAGGGGTCATTTAGGGGGTATTTGTACTTTTCTGGCATGTTAGGGTCTCAAGAAATGAGAAAGGCCGTCAGTACTTCAGATGTGATCAAATTGATAAATTTTCAGTAATTGGTACCATAGCTTGTAGACCCTATAACTTTCACCCAGACTAAATAATAACCCTTTTTTTTTTTTTTTTAACCAAAGATATGTAGCAGTATACATTTTAGGCCAAATTTATGAAGAAAAATTCATTTTTTGCAAAATTTTATAATAGAAATGAAAAAAAAATCATTTTTTTACAAAATTTTCGTTCTTTTTTCATTATTAGCGGAAAAAATAAAAACCGCAGAGGTGATCAAATACCACCAAAAGAAAGCTCTATTTGTGGGAAAAAAAGGACAAAAATTTCATTTAGTTACAGTGTTGTATGACTGAGTTATTGTCATTCAAAATGTGAGAGCACCGAAAGCTGAAAATTGGTCTGGTTATTAAGGGTGTTTAAGTGCCCAGTTGTCAAGTGGTTAATACTGACCTCTGAACTCTGCATTCTATACTACTAACACCTGAACTTTTCCTTACTTGCTACTGACTCTTGAGTTCTTTCAACCTTCCTTACAATATAGGGTCTTGCTAGGTTATCTCCTTAAAAAAGCATGATGCACATGATCTTTGGTTTCTCCCATGTTGTTCAGGTAGAGGGTCTTCAAACTATGGCCCTCCAGTTGTTCAGGAACTACAATTCCCATCATGCCTAGTCATGTCTGTGAATGTCAGATTTTTACAATGCCTCATGAGAAGTGTAGTTTCACCAAAGCTGGAGGGCCGTAGTTTGAAGATTCCTGACTCCCCAGTGTTGTCTACCTTGACACACAAAAGATTAGTGCTAGCACTTTTTTATATGCATCAATAAATATGAATCAGCAATATAAACAGAAGGATAAATCAATTAATCATCATATAGTAGTGATACCTTCATTACATTCAGCTCCACCCTGAGTCCAATTCAAATTGCAATTAAGATGAAACTGCTATTGCTATTAATCCTCATCACCACTAGAACAAGGTTTATAACTCGTATAGTTCAACACAAATGATCTTTGCTGAAACAAAACAATATGTCCCTTACACTGCAGTGTTCCCCAACCCCTGGGCCGCGGACCGGTACCGGTCCGTGGATCAAACAGTACCGGGCCGCCCGAGGAACTTTAAATTATTTCACTGTGGCGGCCAAGGTGCAGAGCATTGCACTCCCGAGCCCGCCCATTGTGTGACAATAGCGAATGAAAATTCGCTATTGTTACACTGATCCTCCTGGCCAATCAGCGCTGCTGTCCCGCCCTAACATACGGGGCTGCAAGGCTACGCTACACAGCGTCGCAGCCGCCCGATGAGAGCAGAGAGAGAATTACGTCATCTCTCCGCCCTCCCCCTCTATGCATTCCCGCAAGCGAACGGCTCCCCTCACATCCCCGCCCTGAGACTGTAAGTACAGTGGGCACTGCGGAGGGACATGCATATTGTTTTATACTGGGACATTTTTTTTTTTTTATACTGGGACATTTAATCTTTTTTTTATTATGGGACATTAAATGTCCCAGTATAAAAAAATGATTAAATGTCCCAGTATAAAAAAACGATTAAATCATTTTTTTATACTGGGACATTTAATCATTTCTTTTATACTGGGACATTTAATCGTTTTTATACTGGGATATGTTATAATTTTTTTTATACTGGGACATTTAATCATTTTTTTTTATACTGGGACATTTAATCTTTTTTATACTGGGACATTTAATAATATTTTTTCACTGGGACATTGAGGGCCGGTTCACACTGCACCAATGTCCGAGTTCGGATGTGATTTGCACCGCACTGCAGTGCACATCACATGCGATCTCTGTGCGATGCGATTTCAGCCATAAAAATTGTATGGCTGAATTCACATCAAACTCGCACAGGACCTTTTTTTTTTCGTAGCAGAAACGGATCGCATGGGTGTTCACACCCATGCGATCCGATTCCTGTCCGAGTTTGCAGATCGCACTGCGATATGCAAACTGATTTGGGGGTGTTGTTAACTTTTTAATGACACTCCCAGCAGTTCGCATAGGGCAATGTGAACTGCCGCAAAACATGTGATGCGGGAACCCGCAACGGATTTGCAGGGTTCCCGCACTAACCGCGAACGCAACACATCGCGATTCCTCCTACCGGGCCTTGGAAAAATATTCTTCCACATATTGGTCCTTGGTGCCAAAAAGGTTGGGGACCACTGCCTTACAGGATCCCACAATAGCAGAGGAAGAGGACAAGCATGGACGTATTGCCCAGTGGGCGAAGTTGACTTTTTTTTTTTACAGAACTTGCAAACCACCCACATTCAGATTTATTTTTTTTCAACTGGAAGTGCAGTTGGATATAAAAATATTAAAAGTTGGAGGTACAACCACACATTATATATATATATATATATATATATATATATATATATATATATATATATATATATATATATATATATATATATATATATATATATATATATATATATATATATATATATATATATTAAATGCTTACTTACAGCGTTTTCTTTTCTTTCAATAACTCATTTTTATTCACTTCCCATGTGCCTTTCAACAGCTAGAAAACTTGACTACTGCAGGAAGAGCCGATTTCCTAGTACAGAGTCCTCCTTTCTTACATATCATAGCCCTTTACTCTTTCGGAGTGTCTTATTACTGTTTGTATTATTTAAAAAGTGTTGTTCTGCTCAAGACAACATAGATATGTGTAATAAACACTCACAAACAATACAATGAAAGTGTTACACTACAAACGTAAAAAATATATATAATCACTAAAAATAAAATAAAAACTCTCCATATGTGATTACACGTGATAAGATAAAAACATAAACTGTGATGTCAATCGCTATATATATATCACACATACTGTAGCAGTGCTCCACCTCCAGCCATTAACATCACAGTTTATGGTTTTAACCTATCAAGTGTAACCACACATGTAGCTTTTTATATGAGGTGGTTATATATATATATACACATACGTTTTTAAGTTGTTTGGAGTAGTGTAACACTTTCATCCTATTGTTTGAGTGTTTATTACACATATCTATGTTGTCTTGAGTAGTGTAACACTTTCATCCTATTGTTTGAGTGTTTTTTACACATATCTATGTTGTCTTGAGCAGTGCAACACTTTTTCAATATTACTTTTTCTGGTGTGGAAACACATTTAGTGTTAGCTGCAGCTCTGCATTTTTCTATTTGTTGAATTAGTTTTTTTGATGGTGCACAAAGTACTTTTTATATATTATTACTGTTTGTGCTGGCCCAGCTCCCCAAGCTCTCCCATTTATTCTCTTATATAACCTATTAAATAGCAGCTGTCCAAGATTGCAGCACCAAGCATGTCGGGGCTTTTGCATGTCCACACAAGGGAGGTTTTTACAGATAAATTACATGCAGAAAATACATTAAATGCACATATAATCCTATGGGAAGATATTTGTTGAAATACATTTTCTGGTCTCAAAATTTTTACATGGCCATATACAGTAAATATGTACAGCTTGTGTTTGAATTACCTGAAGGAAATATGGTGATATATTATACCATCCTATTCCTAAGGGCATGTATACATGGACAGCCAAGGGATGGTAAAAGCAGACTTTTTAGCCATGGTCTTAACCTCCCCCCTCTGCTGCCCACCTGAAGATGGCATTCAGCTGCTTAGGGCTGTACACATGCTGTGCCCAAGGTGCCATGGCAAAAATTAAACAGCACGTCACATTCAGTGGGCAGTACCTCAGCCGAACGCCACCGATTTAAGAGTATGGGGCCATGCGGTAATAATTCAAACGCCTTTGAAAAGGGAGTGGTGGCAAGGGTTGCTGCACGTATGAATACTTAGCATATTATATCAATAGATACAAAAATGATACATTGAATATATACAGCACCATTCGAGAAGTTGTAATCTTTGACCAATGTGAAAAATAGCACTCATTTGCTGTCTTTTTGGAAAAAAAAAATCTTCTATCCATTAAAGTAAGGACTCACCAGACTTTCTATAAATAGAGGTCTAAAGATCTCAGGTGAGTCATTACTTCATGGGGTAAGGGTGGAATGCCTTGTACACACGACCGCTTTTCACAACGAGAAAACTGCCATTTTTTATATTGGTCGTGAAAAAGGAAAATTTATATGAAATACTTACCGTAATTTTCCTTTCCTGATGGACTCCATGGCAGCCTACGTGTGGGTTAATCCCGCCTCTCATACCTCATAGGACCCTACTCCCATAAAGCTTTGCTTCTCCCAATAGACTGTGTTCCGTAATATAGCCTACTCCAGCAAAGGGGAGGGAACTCCGGCTGCCATGGAGTCCATCAGGAAAGGAAAATTACGGTAAGTATTTCATATAAATTTTCCTTTTTCCTGACAGACTCCATGGCAGCCTACGTGTGGGAAATAACTAGCCATACACACCCGGGTGGGCAAATTGCTGGTTAAAGAAAAAGTTGTAATTGACATTGTCAACAGATAAAACATGTAAACCAAAATTAACCGACGATAAGGAAGCCGGTTCCACGCAGTAGTGCGTCATAAATGTATTCAGTGATGACCAAGAGGCCGCTCTGCAGATTACTTCCGGAGAGACGTGTCGGGCAGCCGCCCACGACGTAGCCATGCCCCGAGTAGAATGGGCGGTTACCGCTTCCGGTGGAGCCAAACCCTTCGCTTTATAAGCCCCTTGGATTGCCTGTACAATCCATGCTGCAATAGATCTAGGGGAAGCACGCATTCCCTTGTTCTTTCCGTGAAATGAAATAAATAGATGATCGGATTGCCGAAAAGATGCCGTAGCTTCCAGATATTGTTTTAATACATTCCCAACATCCAAAGGATGAATTTCAGAGTCCTCAGAAGAACGAAAGATGGGAAGGACGATCTCTTGGTTCTCATGGAAGACTGATGTAACTTTAGGTTTGTGACCTAGCATAGGAATCAGGACTACCCGGTCCGGGAAGAACGTAAGAAAAGGTTCCTTACATCCCAATGAGCCAATTTCCGAAACCCTTTTCGCTGAAGTCATGGCCACTAGAAAGACCGTCTTGAGAGAAAGATCTTTGATTGGTTGTTGGTCTGAATTCTGTATGTTTGAGAAAAAATCCAGAACTAGCGGAAGGTCCCATTTGGAGAATCTTGGTTTTCTTAGAGGTCTCAGTCGGATAGCTCCTCTGAAAAACTGTCTGACGAGAGTGTGAGTGGCCCAGGATATCCCGGTGAATGCGGAGATAGCCGAGACTTGGACTCTTAGTGAGCTTACAGATAGAGGTAGCTCAAGACCCGTCTGAAGAAAACCCAGAATGTCCTGAATTCTGGGATTATTAGGAGAACCGTCCATAGAAGTGGTATAGTCAGAGAATTTTGACCATATCTTTTGGTAGATTCTGTTAGTACTTGGTCTCCTAGCGTTCAATAGGGTGGAGATGGCTCCGCTTGGACAACCTAACGCTTCCAACCTTCCCCTTTCAAGAACCAGGCCATCAGATGTAGATGGGTTGGACATGGATGAGGAGTTGATCCTTGTAGCAGGAGATCTGATCTGGATGGAAGAGGAACTGGATCCCGGAAGCTCAGCTGAAACAGTAATGGGAACCACGGCCTGTTGGGCCAGTATGGGACTATTGCCACTATCTCGACTTCCTCCCACCTGAGTCTCGATAGAAACTTGAGGATGACTGGAATTGGAGGGAAGGCATAGGCTCTGCGAAACCTCCACTGATCCGTTAGAGCATCCACCCCGAAGGCCTGGGGACAGTGACATCTGGTGTAGTACTTCTCCAGCTTGAAATTGCATGGGGATGCAAACAGATCCACTTCTGGTGAAAAATCCAGTGACAGGATCCAACTGAAAATCTCGTTGTGGAGAGACCACTCATTGTTGTCGAGGGATGTCCTTGACAGAAAATCCGCCTGTAAATTCTGAGATCCGGGGAGATAAACCGCTGTCAAATCCTTCAAGTGTGTCTGCGCCCAAGACATAATTGGATTCACCTCCTTCAGTAGAGACAGACTGCGAGTACCACCCTGTCTCTTGATGTACGAGACTGCTGATGTATTGTCCATCCTTAGGAGGACTGAAGCCCCCTTTATTAGGTGAAGAAAAGCTTGTAGGGAACAGAAGGCTGCGCGAAGTTCCAGCACATTGGACACGATTTTCTGGGACGGAAAGTCCCACTTCCCTTGGGCTACTTCCTTCAGGCAGAGAGCCCCCCAACCTGTGTTGCCGGCATCTGACGTGATCGTGATTCAAGATACAGGAGCTAGGGAATGGCAATTGAGGAGATTTTTCCTTAGTAGCCACCAGGAAAGACTTTCCCGCATGTGTGACGTTATCCGGATCAATTGGTTTTGTGATCTCGGGTCCCACTGTTGAAGAAACCCCTTCTGGAAGGGCCGCATCTTCCACTGTGCCCATCTCACCATCGGAGTTGTGGAGACCATGGTGCCTATAATGTTGAGGCATTGTGAGGCTTTCAGGAAAGGAGACTCTAGAGCGCAACGGATCCTGTCGCGAACAACTGGGATTTTCTCCAGGGGCAAAGAGATGGTACTTAGAGATGTATTGAATTGGGCCCCGAGAAATATCAGTGATTGTGTTGGTACTAGGTGACTCTTCTCCTTGTTCAGTAGCCAGCCAAACTCGGTCAGAATCGATATGACCAGATCCCGGTGCGTCAATATTTGCTCCTTGTTTTGCGATAGCAGTAGTAGGTCGTCTAGGTAGTGGTGTAGACGAACGCCTCTGGTTCTGATCAGGGCTACAACAGCTAGTAAGAGTTTTGAGAATACCCGTGGGGATGTTGTGAGTCCAAACGGGAGACAAACGAATTAGAGTCGAATATTGCCTACTGCGAACCGCAGATACTTCTGAAATTCCATTGCTATGGGCACATGAAAGTAAGCATCTTTCAGATCTATGGCCACAAGCCAGTCGCCTGGTTGAACTGCTTGCCGGATCGTGAGCAGCGATTCCATTTTGAACTTCTCTTTTTTGATAAAGGTGTTCAGATGTGTCAGGTCTATCACTGGTCTCCAGGAACCTGACTTTTTTTGGACCAGGAAAAGGGGTGAATACATCCCCTGGAACCTCTCGGCCGTTGGGACATGTATAGCGGCACCTTGAGCCACAAGAGAGTTCGTGTAGGACAGGAGGACTTGTCTTTTTTCTTCTGAGCATGGAATTGTTGTGTGAATGACTTGAAGAATAGGGGGTTCTGTAAAAATCCAGGAATGGCCTGTAGATATTGTTTTTACTGTCCAGAAATCTTTTATTGAGGCTGCCCAGACATGCTTGAACTGGAAGAGACGAGCCCCGACTCTTTCCGTCTGGGCCGGCTCTATATCAAAAGGACTTAGGAGCCTCACGTCCACCAGAAGAAGGGCTTTTTGCCGGCTTCTGACCAGAGGGTTGGTTTCTTCTCCAATTCCTCCTAAAATCACGTCCAGGTCTGTACCGACGGGCCTCCCTTGCCCGATCTTGATCTTGCCTGGGAAAGAATTTTTTCTGTCCATACGGACGACGATCCTGGGGAAGGAACCCTGACTTACCCCCTGTGGCTCGGGTGATGGCATCATCTAGTTTGTTCCCAAACAGGGAAGAACCCAAAAAGGGTATCTTGCACCATGCCTGTTTAGAGGCAGGGTCAGCCACCCAAGGGCGTAGCCACAGGGCACGCTTGGCTGTGACAGAGGAAAGCATGACCCGAGACACTAGACGTATAAGGTCAAGGGAAGCCTCCCCTAAGAAGACTGAAGCCATCTTTAGTTCTTGGACTGGGATGCTTCCAGATATGTCTTCAGAGACACAAGATAACACAGTGTCCATTTCACCTGTCCAGGCCTCCATTGCTTTTGACAGGGCTGCCAGCGCTAGGGCTGGTTTACAGGCCATGCCCGCTGTAATATAAATTCGTTTTAAGTCAGTGTCTATTTTCCTCTCCAGACCATCTTTAAAGGAAACGGTGTCTTCCAAAGGGAGAGTAACGTGTTTCACCAGTCTCATTAAGGCCGCATCGACTAGAGGAGCTGACTCTAAATGTCTCACCTCTTCACTTTTGAATGGGTATAACTTCGCTATCTTGGATAGTAAAGAATTTTTCTTGTCTGAACCAGACCATTCTTCCATAATTACATCTCCTAGTTCACCAAGGAGGGGAAAGTTTGGGCGGTCTTTCTTAAGCTGGCTAAAGAACTTCCTTTGCTTGGAAGGTGCTTCTACTGGATCCTCCCATTTTAAAGCGTCCTTGACTGCTTTCACCAATGTTGGGACCAGGGAAAAATCAAAACCAGCAGCATAATGGACATTTTCCATTTCACTTTCTGAGGAAACACTTGGAGAGCGGTTGACTCTAGAGGGCCCCGCAACTTCAGGATCATCCTGTACCAGGACTGGGGATGGTTCAACAGGAGGAACAACCGCTTGGGCGGAAGTAGAGATGTTCAAGGATTCTTGGACCACTCTTCTGACCAGGGCTTCAACCTGCTGGTCCTCACCCCCTCTTTCCCTTACAGCACGGGAATAACATGGCTCACAGAGGGATTTTCCTTCTGGGACCTGAGCTCTACATCCCCAACAGGAATTCCTTTCAGAATGACTGGAGTGACGGTGAGAGTGGTGACCAGACGAGGATCTAGAACCTTCTCTATAATGCTTAGATGAAGATCTAGAGCTTCTAGAACTTGAATGATGTTTTTGTGGTTGAACTTCAATAACATCTTCACGTGCTATTATTTGAGGAATAGACCTGGAGGGACTGGAAACAAAAGAGACAAAATACAATTTTTTTTTTTTTTTTTTTTTAACCAAAACCCATAGAAAAACAGGCAGAGGGAATAAATTCCATCCTACCTGCAGCGTAAGGTTTGGCCACAGGGGGGCGGTGACACATCCATAGCGGTGAGGAAACAGTACTAAAAAAGAAACCAACAGGAACCGTGCATCAGGCAAAAGGACCCATAATCACAGTGCTTACACAAGGCATAAAAGAGCAGTCTCCTACCTTGATCCACAGCCAAGAGACATACACCTAGACCGTCAGGGATGTGCCACCATATAGCTGTGTTTGACAGCTATTTAAACTTGCCGCCCTGTCGATGACGTCACCGCGCACCGGCGTGCGCATTCGCGGTGAACCTGCGTCACCTCGTCGGCCTTGCGCGCATGCGCGATCGCGGCTAGCTAGACCAAGGAACTCACACACAGCCAAGCCTCGTTCCCAGAACGAGGCGTGCTCGTGCGAAGACCACAAGCAGGCGGCGAAGCTGGAACGCACTGCGCTCCAGCGGCCATACCTGGAAGGGAAAAGACAGACTACACACAAAAACTGGCTGCCATGATAGGTAAGAGCATAAGTTTATACATTACCACCTTAGGAAACCCATGATCCGGCCTGGATAAGGAAGCCACCGCTGCTTACTCTGCAAGGTCTGGTAATTTAGAGACCCCCTGCTAATAGCCAGGGTATGTGGTCACATAATCGCTTACCTGCCAGTGGCAGGCTAGTAAGCATAAAAAGGGGTACCGCAGACAAAAAATGTCCATCCAGCTAATAGCTGAGATCTGTAGGACTTCAGAGCCACCAGGCATGGGAATCAGGGACTAAAAAAGGTTTTTCTTTAAACAAACGATTACTTCGGTCCTAGGAGGAGGACAAAAAAGGAACACAGTCTATTGGGAGAAGCAAAGCTTTATGGGAGTAGGGTCCTATGAGGTATGAGAGGCGGGATTAACCCACACGTAGGCTGCCATGGAGTCTGTCAGGAAAACCGGTTGTGTGTATGCTCCCTAGCAGTTTTCTTGACAAAAAAACTGCCTGCAAAAAAACAGCTCTTTTTTCTCGTCATGTTTCCCGTCAGTCTTTTTCTCGTCGCGAAAAACGGTCATGTGTATGCTTTTCTGAGTAGAAAAAAAAACGTGCATGCTCAGAATCAAGTATGCAGCCCAAAAGCAGCCCAAAGGGTGGCGCCATTTTAAAGGAACTTCCCCTTTATAGTCCCGTCGTACGTGTTGTACATCACTGCACTTTGGTCTGACTTTTTTTGCATTAATGTGTGTATGCAAGTCAGGCTGAAGAGGAATCACATCGGGAAAACTTCGTTTTTTTTTTCTGCTGAGAAAAATGGTCGTGTGTACGAGGCAGAAGAGTTTCTTACTGTTGGACACCGAATAAGTGTTGAGAATCAATTTTATTTGCAATGCAATTTATAGCGGATTAAGGGTGGAGCTGCATATATTGAAAACTTCACTATCTGATGACAGTTTCGGTTTATTGCCAATGCCTACTTACAATCACCGGCCACTTTATTAGGTACATCTTGCTTGTACTGGGTTGGACCCGCTTTTGCCTTCATTCTTCTTTTCATAGATTCAAGAAAGCGTTGGAAACATTCCTCAGAGATTTTAGTCCATATTGACATGATAACATCAAGCAGTTGCTGCAGATTTGTTGGCTGCACATCTATGATGAAAATCTCTCATTCCACCACATACCAATGGTGCTTTATTGGATTTAGATCTGGTGAGTGTGGAGGACATTGGAGCACAGTGATGTCATTGTCATGTTCAAGAAACCAGTGGTGAGATGATTTGAGCTTTGTGACACGGTGCATTACCCTGCTGGAAGGAGCCATCAGAAGATGTGTACACTGTAGTCATTTAACCACTTAAGCCCCGGACCATATTGCTGGTCAAAGACCATGCCACTTTTTGCGATTCGGCACTGTGTTGCTTTAACTGACAATTGCGCGGTCGTGCGACGTGGCTCCCAAACAAAATTGGCGTAATTTTTTTCCCACAAATAGAGCTTGATTACCTCTGTGGTTAAATAGAGCGACAATTTTGAAAGAAATTAATATTTTTTACTTTTTGCTATAATAAATATCCCCCAAAAATATATAAAAAATACGTATCTTCTACATATTTTTCGCAATAAGCGTTTATTGATTGGTTTGCGCAAAAGTTATAGCGTTTACAAAATAGGGGATAGTTGTATACCATTTTTATTCATATTTATTTTTTACTAGTAATGGCGGCGATCAGCGATTTTTATCGGTACTGCAACATTATGGCGGACACTTTTTGGGACCATTGGCATTTTTATAGCGATCAGTTCTATAAAAATGTATTGATTACTATAAAAATGCCACTGGCAGTGAAGGGGTTAACACTAGGGGGTGAGGAAGGGGTTAAGTATGTTCCCTGGGTTTGTTCTAACTGAAGGGGGGGTGGGACTGACTTAGGGAAATGACTGATTGCTGTTCATACATTGTATGAACAGACGACTAGGCATTTCTCCCCTGACAGGACCGGGAGCTGTGTGTTTACACACACAGCTCCCGGTTCTCGTTCTGTAACAAGCGATCACGGGTGCCTGGCGGTGCGCCCCTATTGGCTGAACGGCGAGATGACGTAGATCTACGTGATCTCGCCCAGCAGAGCCGACCTGCCGCTGTATAACTGCGGCGGCTGGTCGGCAAGCAGTTAAAATAGTGGAAAAAAGTTGCGCTACTAATATAAAAAGATCAGCTAGCATCAACAATAAGACTAATTGTGTAAGAAAATAAAAGAAACAAATGCAGCGCTGAAAGAAAATGTGCAAATCTCCCAATGGATATCAGGGGTTAATGTACAGTGTGAAATCGTGAAAGGTAAATTTAATGGAGAACCATTCAAAGAACAATGGTTCCTCGTCTGACCCCCCCTTTAGTAACTCGCGTCAGGGGCCCGCCCCCTTTTTTTCTTTTTTGTTTCTTTTTTTCGTCTGACTTTAGCAACTCATGGCAGGTGAGAGAAGAGAAGAGATGACACATTCGTTACCACAACCCCCCCCCCCCCCCCACTCCCCTGCTTATCATCTCGTGGCAGGTTTTCTGCTCTGGGAGGCCCTGCCTACAGCTGTGTAAGGGGGCCCAAAATTTGTGATGGCTGCACTGTTCATTTCCATAGATATTATGGCAGAGTGCTTGGCATTTATGAGATGGAATAGCAGAGCTGCAATATACAGGGTGGTTTTCACATACAGCACCAAAGGAAGTGCATCCAACACCAGGGAAAGGGGATGGGTACTCTTACCCCAAACTGTGGACACACACGCTCAAATGAGTATACAACGTGATCACAAGAAATACTTATATTTGCCCATGGCATTATATCTTTAAGGTTTTTCTTCGTTGACAGGAGTGTCACATATATACAGAGCAATTTATTATTATATTCTTGTATACTATATTTCTTTGTTCTTTAAATGGTTCTCCGTTCAATTTACCATTCACGATTTCACACTGTAAATTAACCCCTGATACTCATCGGAGAATTTTGTACATCATTTTCTTTCAGAGCTGCATTTTTTTCTTTTAATTGGAATATTTACTATAGCAAAGAGTAAAAGATATTGGGGGTTATTTACGAAAGGCAAATCCACTTTGCACTACAAGTACAAAGTGCACTTGAAATTGCACTGAAAGTGCACTTGGAGGTGCAGTCGCTGTAAATCTGAGGGGTAGATCTAAAATGAGGGGAAGCTCTGCTGATTTTTTTATCCAATCATGTGCAAGTTAAAATGCATTTTTTTTTATTTTCCTTGCATGTCCCCCTCAGATCTAAAAATGACTGCACTTTCAGTGCAATTTCTAGAGCACTTTGCACTTGTAGTGCAAAGTGGATTTGCCTTTAGTAAATAACCCCCTTTGTGTTTTTTTCAATTTTTTTTTGTTAATAACGCAAAAAATAAAAACCGCAGAGGTGATCAAATACTAGTGTTGCTCACGAATATTCGCATTGCGAATATTCGACTCGAATATAGCATATTCGAGAAATCGCGCTATATTTCGAATTTCGCGGTGAATATTCGCAATTCCGAATATTCGCATTTTTTCAATTTGATTTTTAAAACAGATCACATCCTATCGACGTCTAAAAGCATTGCTGGTATGATTAGAGACCCTGGGCCGAGTAGCTAAGCTGAGGCGATCCTTTTATGTTGCCAAATTGAAAAAAAAAAAAAATTGCGATTTTTCGCTATTGCGAATGCGAAAATGATTGCAAATTTTCGATAACTGTGGTAGGAGAACTCTGATTGTCTCTGATGCAAAAGGGGGGGGCTTTGTGTATGTGTATGTTATGAATATTTGTATGTTTGATATTATTATTTTTTGTAAGAAGGAAAAAATTGCGCATACCTTAAAAAAGGGGAGAATACAGCAGCAACTCAAAAATGTTATACAACATAAATTAATACAAGACAGAAAATGGAGTCGCTCTACAAGAATAACAAATATGTCTAGTGACAAGACATGTGGGCAAATTATAAAATAAGCAAGCGCAAATAACTTGTGAAATACACAGTGAAACAAATATATAAAGAAATATAGTCCCAATAATAGAAAAATAATCTTTCATAAAAATGTCTTTGATATGTGAAGTGAAAAAAAGTCCAAAGCATGCAGCATGAACGTGTTCAATCTTCAAGGTGTTTGATTGACAAACGGCTGTGACAGATGGATAGAGTAAAGAATCACCACCAATGCAAAACACTTTTTATTTTCTATTGTAAAATATCAAGAATATTCTGAGCCAATCAGAGTGCTCCTTCAGCATTTGCCGAATATTCGCAATTATTTTGTATTGTAAAATATCAAGAATATTCTGAGCCAATCAGAGTGCTCCTTCTGCATTTGCCGAATATTCGCAATTATTTTGTATTGTAAAATATCAAGAATATTCTGAGCCAATCAGAGTGCTCCTTCTGCATTTGCCGAATATTCGCAATTATTTTGTATTGTAAAATATCACGAATATTCTGAGCCAATCAGAGTGCTCCTACAGCATTTGTCGAAATTGCGCAATAAATATCGCATTCGCATGTTGCGATATTTCGATAAAATATCACGAATATTCTGAGCCAATCAGAGTGCTCCTACCGCAGTTATCAAAAAATCGCAATTATTTTCGCATTCGCAATAGCGAAAAATCGCAATCATTTACTTTCGATAAAATATCACGAATATTCGAATTTAGCGAATATATCTCGAATATTCGAATATATATTCGAGATATATCGCGAAATCGAATATGGCATATTCTGCTCAACACTATCAAATACCACCAAAAGAATGAAGGCCGCTTGACCCGCCCTGCACTAAGGAAAGGGAGCCTCCTTGACTACTGGATGCTTGGCAACCAAGTGGGGCGTCAACCTAATCAGGGAGTCGGAGTGGCTCTGCTGGGATTGGCTACAATGGCAAGAGGTGATGGGGTGGAGCCAGAACTCTAGAAAAAGCTATGGGTTGCCAAAATACGATGGTGTGGCTTCCGTGGGCTTCGTTGGGCGCAAATGTTGCCTGAACTGTTGAACCTCAGAAGATTTGTACAAGGTCCAATTGTCCTTATCATCCACGCTGGGGGAAATTACGTAGGCCTGTCTCGTTATGTGGCCCTCATTTCATCAATTAAACGTGACATTGCTCATTACTGTGCCACGTTCACTAATCTGACTGTTGTCTGGTCTGAAATTGTCCCCCCCCTGGTCTGGGCTCACCACACCCCAGGTGCGAGCCTGGAGTGTTTTTGGCGCAAGGTGAATGCTCAAGTATCGAAGTTCATTCACCGTATTGGTGGTATTGTGGTATGCCACAGGGAGCTGGAAGGGGACAACAGTGATTTCCTGCGACCTGATGGGGTCCATTTGAATGAGATTGGCATTGACATTTTCCACCTGGGCCTCATAGGTGGTGTTGAGCAAGCGCTGGCTGCGGTGGGACGCTAGTCAGTGTACCACTGACTTGCGTGTGGCAGTTTTACCTTGCCAGCAATTTATGGGCTAAGCCCTCAAGTTGAATTACGGGGTCAGTTTAATGCCTGTCTCGCACTGATGGTGGAGACAGGCCTCTTAGACTAGAGGGTTTTTTAAGAGATGATCACGGTGTAACCGTGACTGGCATGGTTATTGGATTTTGAAGGTTGTTACACCAATATGTTCAATAAAGCTGTGGCCTTGCCCTACTTCCAACTTGGTCTATGTGTATTTTTTGGGGGACAAGGTTTGTTATGGCTTAAATAAGGGGAAGTTAAGTTAAGCCTAAGCTTTTCAGCAGTCAAGAAGGCCCCTTGACCCGCCCCGCACTAAGGAAAGGGAGCCACAGCTTCTGTCCTTATCAGATGTAATCCCTTCTCAGCCTCGTGTGTCTGCTTCCAGTTCCCCTAACACACTGTCTGACTTCCTGGTACAGCCCCTCCTCCCCCAACATGCATCAGGAGAAAGAGGGTAAAGGTCACAGTGATCTATCACAAACATCACACCTCCTTTCCTTCCCAAAAAACAAAACAAAAACATAACAAGAGAACAAAATGTTGAACACATAACATAACAAGGCAAGCAAGATCAGTTCAGCAAGTAGTATCTCCAACTCAGTTCTGTGATTTTTGCAGCACTTCATGAGCCCTTTGTCTCTGTTTCCTGACCTCCAATGTGTCCCGTAAGATTTCAGCGCTTTGCCAGCGAGGCGTTTGACGTCTTTGACGGGTAGACTTACGAAGAGGCACAGCACCGGGAGGGATAGAGTCGGTCAAAGGTTCTGGAGATGTCAGTGGGTGTCCCACAGACAAATCAGTCTCTGTAACTCCAGGCACATGTCCGGGCTCCTCGGGAATATGGTCACCAACCGGTTCAGGGTTTGGTTGTAAACTTGTGGGATCATGCCAGACACCATGCCATATGTCACCAGCAGAGTTCAGAGTAGACTCTGGTGGGTGGTTAGAAAGAGGGGTCGGTTTTGTCACTAGTGGCCGGCAAATGCGTTTCCTCAATTGTGAAAGGTGTCGTCGAACACAAATGCCTTCCTCCAGGCGAACAAGGTACATTCTTCTTCCAAGAGTTCCATCAATAACGCCAGGAAGCCAAGGAGGCAAAGCTCTGTAATTCCGAGACCATACAAGATCACCGGCACGGAATCCCAGACGGCTCGGCGGAGGAGGTTTTGGTGACTGTTCCTGCGGACGAACTTAATCAAGTTCGGTGCGGAGATGCCTGCCAAACATAAGAAAAGCTGGTGACAGCCCAGTAGTAGCGTGTTTCGTGTTACGGTACATGATCAAGAATTCCAGCAGCTTCTCCTCTGACATTCCAACCTGGTCCAGAGTGGACAGTAAGTGCTTCTTGAATGTCTGCACAAATCGTTCTGCCAGCCCATTCGAGGCTGGATGATAAGGAGCTGTTTTGTAGTGTTGGACGCCCAAGCCACTAAGGAAGGATTGAAACTCATGCGATGTAAATTGAGTTCCATTGTCGGAGACTATGGCTGTTGGCAAGCCATATTGAGCAAAGAGCTTCCTTAAGACTAGAATGGTAGCAGCTGAGGTAATAGAAGGCATTTGAAAAACCTCCAGCCATTTTGAATGCGCATCTACCACGATCAAATACATTTTACCCTGGATGGGGCCAGCAAAATCAAGATGGAGTCTGCACCACGGTTCTGTTGACCATGGCCAAGGTTGCAGGGTTCCTTTCTTTTGGGGTCGCTGGGCTTGACAGCACCCAGGACATTGAGCAACATAATCTTCAATTGCCGTATCCATTTGTGGCCACCAAACATAGCTCCGGGCTCGCTGCTTCATGCGCACCACACCAGGATGGCCTTCATGCAGTATCCTTAGCATGGTTGATTGCAAGTACTGGGGTACAATCACTCTATTGCCCCATTGTAGGCAACCAGCATTAGTCACAAGCTCACATTTTCTGGCAAAGTACGGATGAAATTCACCTGAAACTCTCTCTGGCCATCCAGTCTGAACATAAGAGAATATCTGAGACAGGAAAGGATCTGTGGCTGTATGTCTGGCAATCAGGGAGGTGGACATGCAAGATTGTGGCCTGTGTACTTCCACTACACGTATCTCTCTTAGTGGGTGGTCTCCAAGTGGCAATCTGGAAAATGCATCTGCATTGCCATGGGTATCATGGGAGCGGTATCTGATAGAATAAGCATAAGCTCCTAAAAATAAAGCGTACCTTTGTAAGCGAGATGTGGTTGTTGTAGAAATTCCTTTCTGAGGGTTCAGTATTGACAACAGAGGTTTGTGGTCAGTGATAAGTGTGAACTCCCGACCATAGATGTACGCGTGAAATTTTTTTGTGGCCCATACAATGGCCAAAGCTTCCTTGTCTATCTGGGAGTAGTTTTGTTCTGCTGAGGTTAGAGACCTGGAGGCAAAAGAAATGGGGCGCTCTGTGCCATCCGGCATGACATGGGAAAGCACGGCACCCAGTCCATAAGGCGAGGCATCACAAGCCAGGATGACGGGTTTCTTTAAATCATAGTGGACCAGAACGCGAGAAGACAGAATGAGTTCTTTAGAAAGCCGAAAAGCTTCTTCACATTTGTCTGTCCATATCCATTTAGCTCTTGCATCCAGTAAGCGATGTAATGGGTAGAGCTGGTGTGCTAGGTTCGGCAAGAAACGGTGGTAGTAATTTAGGAGGCCAAGGTAGGACCTGAGCTGGGTGACATTCCGGGGGGTAGGGGCATGGGTGAGGGCTTTAACCTTTTCTTTAGTAGTGTGTAACCCATGTCGGTCCACCGTGTGGGCACAAAATTCCAGTTGAGACTTGAGAAATTCGCATTTTGAAAGATTGACACGTAAACCATACTTTTGGAGTCTCTCTAGCACAGCTTCAACATTCTTTCTGTGTTCTTCATCAGTGGGACCAGTGATGAGCATGTCATCCAGTAGACATTGGGTGAAAGGTATTCCTGCCAGGATCTCATCCATGATCCGCTGCCAGATGGCTGGAGCTGGGGCTATGCCAAAAACCATGCGGTTATACTGGAATAATCCTTTATGAGTGTTAATGGTCAACAGATGGCGTGAATCTGGGTGTACTTGCAGTTGCAGGTAAGCTTGTTTTAAGTCTATTTTTGTAAACTTTTGCCCCCCAGCCAGTGAGCCAAATAAATCTTCAAGTCGAGGCAATGGGTATTGATCCACAAGAAGTTGGTTGTTCAGGGCTACCCTGAAATCACCACAAATCCTAATGTCTCCATTCTTTTTCTTGACAGGCACAATTGGCGATGCCCATTCACTTCTATCCACTTTCGTTATGATCTTCTCAGCCAATAGGTGGTCCAGCTCTGCTTCCACTTTCTTCCGCAAGGCAAAAGGTACTGATCTTGCCTTACAAAAACGAGGTGTAGCACCAGGCTTCAAGAGGAGGTGGGCCATCTTTCCTGATTCCACCCAATGGTCTACTTCAGAAAGCAATGTACATTGGGCAATGGCAAAAGGAGGCATGCCCAGGGCTTTGATCCAGTCCCTTCCATACAGCGGAGGACCTCCTTTCCTTACAACATAAAGGCGTAGACTTTGACTGCGGTTGCCTAATGTAACAAGGGGTTTTACATAACCCAAGGGCTGTAGTAGTTCCTTGCTGTAGGTTTGTAGTGTGAGCTTTGTAGGTTTCAGCGGCAGGGACAGACCCGATGCCTTTAAATCAGTCCATGAAATGACAGACACAGCCGCCCCTGTATCAACATCCATGGAGACAGGACAGCCATTGAGTGTGACATCCACTTTAATCGCAGGAGTACTCCCAGCTACTCGAAACAGTCCAACATGCTGGACACAGGTCTCCTCATCAGAGCTAAAACCGTTATTGTCCATATCCACACGGAATGTCTGTTTACGTCTATCTTTTGTGGTAGTGTTCGGGGAGCGAGAGCTGCGGCAAACACGCCCAATATGACCAGTCTTTCCACAGCGAAAACAAACAACATCCTTGAACTTGCAAGCAGGCGCACTGTGAGTAGTGTTACCACAACGGTAGCAAGTCGGGGTCCCAGAGACAGAAGAATTAGGGTGGCGAGGTTTAAGCTGAGTGGCAGGGGACGGGCGTCTCGAGCGTTGAGTGATAGCAGTGTGGAATATTTCCTCACCCTGGCTTGCAGGAGTTGTAGGTGGTGCCTTCAGTAGGGTGGCGTCCCGTGTTGCCAACTCCATGACCGTAGCAAGGTCAGTGGCTTTCGTCAGAGTCAAGTCGGGTTCTGTGAGTAAACGTTTCTGTATGGCTGGGTCGCAGAGTCCCATGACGAACATGTCACGAAGAGCCGTCTGTAGGTAGTCTCCAAACTGACAAGTGGCAGCTAGTTTACGTAAAGCAATGATATATGTCTTTATATCCTCCCCGGCCTGCTGCCTTCTACTGTAGAATTTAAACCGCTCTGCGATTTCTAACGGCTTCGGGTTGTAGTGTGCATGTAACGTCTGAATTAACTCAGGCAGGGGCTTAGAGGCTGGCTTGTCTGGAGAAATTAGGTCTCTGAGAGTTCCATATGCAGCTTGACCCAATGCTGTGAGAAAAACTGCAACTTTCTTATCTACAGTCACATTATTTGCTTCCATATACTGTTCCAGCCTCTCCACCCAGGAGCTCCATGACTCAGCCGCAGGATCAAATGGTTGAATAAACCCTATGAAGGCCATGTGTGCTAAAATCCACAATCCTCGTCGCCACTGTTATGTCCCCTGGACACTCTGTGTCTCTCAGGTGTTGCTGGCAGTGCTGCCAGTATCTGCTCAGCAAGTTACACACACAGGCCGATGTACTACTTAACCAGAGCGAGGTTTATTACTCAGAACATTATGGCATTCTTACATGGAGGAGTCTTAATCCAAACAGCTTCTGTCCTTATCAGATGTAATCCCTTCTCAGCCTCATGTGTCTGCTTCCAGTTCCCCTCACACACTGTCTGACTTCATGGTACAGCCGCTCCTCCGCCATCATGCATCAGGAGAAAGAGGGTAAAGGTCACAGTGATCTATCACAAACATCACATGGGACATGCCCCAGGACACAGCATTGGCAGGACAAAGGAGATGCAGAACTGTCCCAGTAAATGCAGGACAGTTGGGATCTATGGACCTATTTCTGTAAACACAGTGCACAGCGACACAATTTTCTTGCTCAGATTGTGTACAAGAGCGGGTCACAGCACAGAGTACACAATCCTTCAGGTCCCTGCGGCTAAATAACTGAACATTTGTCCCCTCTGAATTTGTAGATTATTTTCCTCCACGAGGCCTAAAAATAAGCAATGAGTATCTATTCTGGGATCTGCGCTGTATCTAGAACACTTCACCTCTATTTATATCACAGAGGAGACAGACGAACACTATGGAGCCCATCATGATCTACTGATAAGGATGACATTTTTTTTATATACATGTCACAACAAACCCACAGAAACATCTAAAAATTACACAGCAAGGCTGATCTGTGGCAAAGAATAATTTCTACGACTCTGAAGGCAGGTTGAAGCCTTTCTAAATTCTAACGGAAACTTCCAGTGATACAAATACATACTGTAGCTGAGCTTTTGAAAGTACAAGTTGTCTGGCTGTCATCCTTATCCTCTGCCCTCAACACCTACAGGGTTCATTTACATATTTGGTAGCCCCCTTAACCACTTCCTTACTGGGCACTTAAACACCCCTCCTAACCAGACCAATTTTCAGCCTTCAGCGCTCTCACACTTTGAATGACAATTACTCAGTCAAGCAACACTGTACCCAAATTATTTTTTTGTCCTTTTTTTCACACAAATAGAGCTTTCTTTTGGTGGTATTTGATCACCTCTGTGTTTTTTATTTTTTGCGCTATTAATGAAAAAAGACTGAAAATTTTGAAAAAAAATGTTTTTTTCGTAGTTTCTGTGGTAAAATTTTGCGAATTATTAATTTTTCTTCATAAATTTTGGCCACAATTTATACTGCTACGAGTCTACAAGCTATAGTGCTTTAACGCTGTGCCTCCGTAAATTACCTGCGCTACGCTTCATTCATGAAGCAGTAGCTACGTAATTTGCGCGGGCGCTCCTTAAAACTGCCCGGCGTAAGGGCGCGTAATTTAAATGATCCCGTAGGGGGCGTGGATCATTTAAATTAGGCGCGTTCCCACGCCAAACGTAGTGCGCATGCTCCGTCGGGAAACTTTCCCGACGTGCATTGCGGCAAATGACGTCGCAAGGACGTCATTTGCTTCAACGTGAACGTAAATGGCGTCCAGCGCCATTCACGATTCACTTATGACGTAATTTTCAAACATCGCGACGCGGGAACGACGGGTATACTTAGCATTGGCTGCCCCTGCTAATAGCAGGAGCAGCCTTACACGGAACCCGACGAACGTAAACGACATAAACTGCGTACGTAGGGCGCGTGTACGGTTGTGAATCGGCGTTAGTATGCAATTTGCATACTCTACGCTGACCACTACGGGAACGCCACCATAAGAGCCTTATGACAGTCATATATTAGGCTGCAGTCGGCGTAACAAGCTTTCTGAATACAGAAAAGTCATTACGCCGGCGCAACTAAGCAATTGCGCTGCGTAACTATGGTTACGCAGACGCAATTGCTTACTGAATCCACCCCAATGTCCCATTCACCTTGTAAACTCTATTACACCACTTGTACCTACAGGTAAGCCTATAATAAGGCTTACCTGTAGGTACTGTAAATATCTTCTAAACTTGCACTGTTTAGGAGATATTCAGAGTGCATGTAGCTGATGACATCATCGGCGCATGCTCTCTGAAGGTCATGCTTATAATGATGGACCTTCAGAGCCCGTGCCGGAAACGGCGGCTCCCACAAGCATGCGCGGGAGTGACATCATCACACCGCCTGCCACTCATGTAGTCAGAGGCCGTGAACCTGGAAGGAAGAGCGGGTGAAGATGTCAAACGTCTTAGCGGTGACATGTTGAAATGCTTCGTCTAAGGTAAGTCTCTCATAATTTGCTAGCACATTATGACATTGCACTCTGCATTGTGCACTGGTCCAAATCATTTTGTGGAGAGGAGATTATGGTGTGGGGTTGTTTTTCAGGGGTTTGGGGTTGGCCCCTTAGTTCCAGTGAAGGGAACTCTAAAGGCATCAGCATACAAAATATTTTGGACAATTTCATGATCCCAACTTTGTGGGAACAGTTTGGGTTGGCCCTTCCTGGTCCAACATGACTGCTCACCAGTGCACAAAGCAATGTCCATAAAGATATGGATGAGTGAGTTTAACCACTTCCTTACTGGGCACTTAAACCCCTTCCTGACCAGAGGACTTTTTGCGATTCGGCACTGCGTCGCTTTAACTGACAATTGCGCGGTCGTGCGACGTGGCTCGAAAACAAAATTAACGTCCTTTTTTCCCCACAAATAGAGCTTTCTTTTGGTGGTATTTGATCACCTCTGCGGTTTTTATTTTTTGCGCTATAAACAAAAATAGAGCGACAATTTTGAAAAAAAAAAAAATATTTTTACTTGTTGCTATAATAAATAGCTCAATTTTTTTTTTTTTACGTTTTTTTTTTATCCTCAGTCTAGGCCGATACGTATTCTACATATTTTTAGTAAAAAAAAAAAAAAAAATCGCAATAAGCGACTGGTTTGCGCAAAAGTTATAGCGCCTACAAAATAAGGGACAGAATTATTATTATTATTTTTTTTTTTACTAGAAATGGCGGCGATCTGCGATTTTTATTGGGACTGCGACGTTTATGGCGGACACATCGGACACTTTTGACACGTTTTTGGCGCCATTCACATTTATACTGCAATCAGTGCTATAAATATGCACTAATTACTGTATAAATTTTTTTTTTACTAGAAATGGCGGCGATCTGCGATTTTTATTGGGACTGCAACGTTATGGCGGACACATCGGACACTTTTGACACATTTTTGGCGCCATTCACATTTATACTGCAATCAGTGCTATAAATATGCACTAATTACTGTATAAAAATTTTTTTTACTAGAAATGGCGGCGATCTGCGATTTTTATTGGGACTGCGACGTTATGGCGGACACATCGGACACTTTTGACACATTTTTGGCGCCATTCACATTTATACTGCAATCAGTGCTATAAATATGCACTAATTACTGTATAAATGTGACTGGCAGGGAAGGGGTTAACACTAGGGGGTGAGGAAGGGGTTAAATGTGTATCCTAATTAGTGTTCTAACTGTGGGGGAGGGGGGGGTGACTGGGGGGGGTGACCGATCTGTGTCTCTATGTACAAGAGACACAGATCCGTCTCCTCTCTCCCCTGACAGCACCGCTGTCTGCGAGAGCCGGGAATGAGAGATGATCTCATATGTAAACATATGAGATCATCTCTCATTGGCCGCACAGATCGCCTAGGAAACGGCCGCTCCGATTGGCCGTTCACGGCGATCTGTGACTGGCTGTGTCCAAGGGACACGGCCAGCACAGCAGTTCCCCGCTGCGCGCTCGGGAGCGCGCGCGGGGAACGCGAAAAGGGGCGGCCGTAAAAACACGGCCTCCCAGAGAAGTAGAGCCACCCGGCGGCCGTATATAGTCGTACGGCCGTCGGGAAGTGGTTAAGGTGGAGGAACTTGACCTCAACCCGATAGAACACCTTTGGGAGACTACGAGCCAGGCCTTCTCTCCAACATCAGTGCCTGACCTCACAAATGCGCTTCTGGAGGAATAGTCAAACATTCCCATAAACACACTCCTACTCCTGACCTCTGCACTCTACGTTACATACAATTGACCACAGTACTCTGTGTTACTTTCTACTGACCTCTGAACTCTGTGTTGCCTATGCGCTGGGTTGGAAGGGTCCCCTGTTCTTTGCTTCAACCTTTTCCAGACCCTCTGGCACTCCAGGTTGAGTGTACAAACATAATATCACAGGAAATCACCAAAAGTAATTTCCCTCTTGTGAGTTACAATACTAGTGCTACATCAAGGAAAATTGGCACCAAACCAGGTAGTAAAGGCAAACTTAATATATTGTCACTCAATATGGTTTGTAACCAGGCAAGCATAAAATGGATTAACTATGGTAATTTAATATACAAAGTGATCAAGAGTAGGGACTAGGCATAAGATGACAAATTTGCATCCAGATCAGCATAAACAGTAGTAGAGCCAGCTCAAGTGCAACAGTGAACAGTAGTAAAGTTTAAACTACTGAATGCTGGAACTATATTGCCAGAGCACATTTATGGCAGCAATGCTTGTCCTAAACAGACTGGTATTCACTGTCCAAAAAAAAAAGAGGTGGTAGCAGAGGGGGCAGGGGAATAAAGGGGGCTTGCAGAATCATTATGTCTGGTGGGGCAGTCTTTTGAGATGTTCTTCTGCCGGCTATTGTTGAGTTCCTTAACCACTTAAGGACCGCCTCCTGCACATATACGCCGGCAGAATGGCACGGCTGGGCACATGTACGTACAGGTACGTCCTGTACTAGTACCGAGCCGTGGGTCGCGGGCGTGCACCCCCGACCCGGTCCGAAGCTCCGGGACCGCGGGACTCGCGGACCCGATCGCCGATGGAGTCCCGCGATCGGTCCCCGGAGCTGAAGAACGGGGAGAGCCGTGTGTAAACACTGCTTCCTCGTTCTTCACTGTGGCGGCAGCATCGATCGTGTCATCCGTTTTATAGGGGGACACAATCCCCCTACAGTTGTAAACACACTTCAGGTCACACATAACCCCATCAACGCCCCCTGTGGTTAACTCCCAAACTGCAATTGTCATTTCCACAATAAACAATGCATTTTAAATGCATTTTTTGCTGTGAAAATGACAATGGTCCCAAAAATGTGTCAAAATTGTCCGAAGTGTCCGCCATAATGTCGCAGTCACAAAAAAAAACACTGATCGCCACCATTAGTAGTAAAAAAATAATAATTAATAAAAATGCAATAAAACTATCCCCTATTTTGTAAACGCTATAAATTTTGCGAAAACCAACCGATAAACGCTTATTGCGATTTTTTTTACCAAAAATAGGTAGAAGAATACATATCGGCCTAAACTGCGGAAATTTTTTTTTTTATATTTTTGGGGGATATTTATTATAGCAAAAAGTTAAAAATATTGCATTTTTTTCAAAATTGTCGCTCTATTTTTGTTTATAGTGCAAAAAATAAAAACCGCAGAGGTGATCAAATACCACCAAAAGAAAGCTCTATTTGTGGGAAAAAAAGGACGCCAATTTTGTTTGGGAGCCACGTCGTACGACCGCGCAATTGTTAGTTAAAGCGACGCAGTGTCAAATCGCAAAAAGGGGCAAGGTCCTTTAGCTGCATTTTGGTCTGGGTCTTAAGTGGTTAAAGAGTGTCTGCACTTAACTACAGTCCCAGTTAATCTACATGCATTATAAGTATGGTACTGTCTCAGCACAGGTGCAAGGTAGATGTAGTTCTGATGCGGTAAAGGTTGGGTATGATGTGGTATAGGATTGGTATAGCTTAAAGGTGTTGTAAACCCTTGTATTTTTTCACCTTAATGCATCCTATGCATTAAGGTGTAAAAACACCTTGCAGTGTTCAGCCCCCCCGTTTTACTCACCGTGGGAGCAATCACACGTCGCTCGCTCCACGGCTTCTCGGCTCCTCATTGGATAGATTGATAGCAGCACAGCCATTGGCTCCCCCTGCAGTCAGTCAAATCCAATGATGCGGCTGCCGGGGGGGGGGGGGGGGGAAGGGGCGGGGCCGAGTCATCAGTGGCGTAGCGTGGGGGTGCCAGGGTTTGCAACCGCCCCGGGCGCAAAATTTAGAGGGGCGCTGTCACAAGTGTGGAGAGGAGGGAGCACCAACAACAGATGGATCATAGGAACATATGCATAATGTCACCACTCCAGGCTTTACCAGTCATTATCAAGCACACTCTCCTCTTTCCTACAGCCAGCGCTGTCTCACACAGTGGATCATGTGACCAGATTGGAGCTAGCTGAAAATAGGTAAGTCCATGGGTCAGGGAGCTGCAAATTACTTGCCTCGCCCCAGGCACTGACAACCCACGCTGGAGTGGCGCCAAATGGGCTTTTTAAATCAAGCCAGTGCTAAGGTTTAGTGCTGCTTTGCCTTCAGCCTTCTGTGTGTCCTGAGAACCTGTGACCCTGTATGCTGACTCCTGTTGCTAACCCGGCTCATTTTAACTACTCCTTGAACTCTGTCTGTACTGACCTTGGCTTGCCTCTTAACCAGCGCTTTTGCCTGCTCCATTTGCTACTGCTTCACTGATCAGCTTGTGCCTGTGCCCCTGTACACAATCTGCCAGTGTGTCACCCAGCCTGCCTGACCCTGATATTCCTCCTGCTGTCACCAGGATCTGCCTGCCATCCGGCTGTGTCTGCTTTTCCACTGTCTGCTACCAGTATATGCCTCGCCTGTCTGATGTTGCCAGTACTGGCATGCTTCTGTTTTCTGCTCACCATCTGCTACCCAGCCTTCCTGCTTTACTGAAGACCACTGGAAACTAGCCCCCGCAGATGTGGACCTGCTCTGCTAGCAAGAATTACAGGCACTAATCCCATGACTATGGTATACCAGAATTCACCCTGACCGCTAAAGCCCCTTTACAGTTAATACCCCCCCACTTAACCTTTAATAAATAATGAGACCACTACTTAATGTTGGAGTAAAAACTGGCCGTAGCAGCCTCCTTTATTTTAAATACTCTTTAAATAATCATAAATAACCAATAACAAAAACCCATAACACATAGAGAAAAAACACTTATTTCCTGAGATAATAACCTCTCTAACATGGTGCTGGACTTTGCAGGACCCATTAACCATTAACTCGTTAACCTTTAAACTTTGTAACTATGTAACACTTTTTTGGCACTGCGGTGTCCTAACCTCTGGTCATAGGCCTCAAGCCGAAGCTGGCTCAAAGACGACCATTGACCGCAGTGCCCCCATTCACCAACCTTCCAGCTACATTAGTAGACTGGCAACTAGAAACCCCTTCAGGACCCCTCCCACCGCTGGGTACTGGCGTCCATCTTTGGGGTAATATCTTCTCCTGCAAAGTCCAAAAACACCCGCCACCAGCACCCAAAGGTAACCCCTTACCTATGGGAGCACCTCCACACCCTCATCGCTTGCTGTACCCCCTCCTCTAAACGCAACACCCACATATCAATCCCCACGTCCGTGAGGTGAACACCATCACTCCTGAGGTATCTCCATGTGTCCACTTCCAATTCGGGGTGCCGAACCACTAGCCCCCCGTTCCTGAGCACAAACCGCCCCACATTTCTGTTTATCTTCCTGCGCGCCCGATTCACCCCCTCTACCGACCTGGCCATCCTCCATGTTGACCTGGCCACCATGTCTGACCACACCACTATCGTATCCGGAAAGGACATCCGGATCCGTTGGAAGTCAAATTTAATGTCCCGTGCTATCTCCATCATCGATCTCACTCCAAGATCATTCCCCCCGGCGTGAATAACCAGAACCTCCGGTGGCCTGTCCAGCCGTGCAAATTTGTGCACCTCCGGCACCACCTTGCTCCATAACATCCCGGGGACCCCCAACCACCTTACACTCGCCTCCTGTCTCGATATTCCCAGATGGCGACCGGTCGGGCGATTGTCCGCCCGTCTGGCCCCCCGAACCACATAGGAGTGGCCCATTATCCAGACCAAAAGCGGTCCAGTACCTGAAAAACAGTAAACAGAAAACACGTCACCAACATACCCACATAGAGATAACCCGCTTTTGAGTAATCACTGTCACCCCTTTGCCCCATAACTCAAAACCCACTCCCCAGACCTTCAACCCAAACTAGCCACCAGCTGCGGCCTAACATATAATCGAAACCGCCTGGATTCCCAACGCCCTATCCTCTTTATTGCCTCTTCACCCAGTCCATTCCTTGCCGCCTCCGTAGCTGCCCCGATCCTAAAGGAATGAGCCGAGAACTCCTTTGCCACCAGGCCCAATGCCCCCAGACACTTCCTAAACACTGCCACAAACTGATATCGTGACATCGGGGACCCATTTTCGTGTACCAAAAAGGCGCCCCCCACCCCCGGACGTATGTCCAGGTAGTCCCTTACCAGCCCGACCGGGCACAACTCCGACCCTTCAATTGGGAACACGTGAACCGCCCTTCCCTTGCCACTCTGATCCGTTTTGGACCTTCTGAGCCACAACGTGACCCCCTCCGGGGTCCAACTGACATCCGCGACTCCCATGCCCCCCTGGACCAATTTCGACGGGCTCACCAGCTCGCCCACCCTAAAGGCCCCAAAAAATGCCAGCGCGAATGCCGCGCGGAACAATGTAACTTCAAACCTGGATGAACATATCGCCCCCACTTTAGCCAGGATTCCTCTCAAAACTTCGAAAGACAGCGGGCGGCGAGCGTCAGGTCGCCGCCCCTGTTTCCTGTACCCTTTCAGAGCTTGTCGCACCCAGAAGTCCTTTGTAAGATCCGGCCACCCTTGCCATTTGAACAGAAATGCCAACCCGGCCAATTTCTTATCCAACGCCGACGGCGACACTCCCGCTTCCATGTTTCTAGACAAAAAATACAGAACCAGTGTCCTCACCTCCGGTCCCGAAAGGTGAACCTCCGATTCCCTCACCAAATCGCTCCACTCCGACCATACCTTCTCATAGGCCCTCATAGTACCCTCACTCAACGATTTCCTAATCCAGGTGGAGATTGTTCCAATGGAATCTGCCACAGCCACTCCGGACAAGGGACCCCCCGTTCCTCTGCCTCCGGCACCAGCTCCCGGAACCTGTCCCACTGAAACCGAGACAAAGCGTCAGCCACGACATTGTCCACACCCGGTAAGTGCACCGCATACACAAACACATTCAGCTGCATACAGCGCAGCACCAAGTGTCTCAGGAGACGAATCACTGGAGGAGAAGACGCGGTAACTCGATTGATCACCTGCACGACCCCCAAGTTATCCCCATGGAAGCGCACCTTCCGATCCCGGAAAGACGTGCCCCATAACTCAACCGCCAGCACCACTGGAAACAGCTCCAGCAGCACCAAATTCTTTGTAAAGCCCGCAGTCACCCAAGACTGCGGCCAAGAGCCAGCGCTCCACTGACCCTGAAAGAAGGCCCCAAAGCCCGCACCCCCGGCCGCATCCGTATACAGCTCCAGGTCAAAATTGCTGACCGGGCCGGACATCCACAAGGCCCTGCCGTTAAAACCCTCTAGAAAAGAGTGCCATACCCGCAGGTCCTCCCTATGCTCCTTCAAGAGCCGCACATAGTGATTGGGCAACCTAAAACCCGCAGTGCTAGCCGACAGCCGTCGACAAAAAACCCTCCCCATCGGGATGATCCTGCAGGCAAAATTCAGCTTACCCAACAACGACTGCAAAGCCCGCAGCTGCACCTTATGCACTCCAATCATACCCCTGACCTCCGCCTTGAGGCCTTCTAGCTTATCCTGCGGCAAACGGCATTCCATCTTCTCGGCGTCTATGACTATGCCCAGGAATTGAATGACAGACCTAGGACCTTCCGTCTTTTCGGGCGCCAAAGGCACCCCAAAACGTTCCGCTATGTGTTCTAGCGTAGATAACAAAACCGCACAAATCCGTGACCCCCCCGGTCCAATGCAGAGAAAGTCATCCAAATAGTGGATGACTGAATTCACTCCCGCCACGTCTCGCACCACCCATTCCAAAAAGGAACTGAATTGTTCGAACAACGCACAGGATACCGAGCAGCCCATGGGCAGACATTTGTCCACATAGAACTCCCCTTCCCAGTGACACCCCAACAACCTGAAGCTGTCCGGGTGCACCGGCAACAGCCGGAAGGCCGCCTCGATGTCCGACTTGGCCATCAACGCCCCCCGACCGTATTTCTTGACCCATCCCACCGCCGCGTCAAACGATGTGTAGCACACCGAACAATCACCCGCATCAATCGCATCATTGACCGACCCCCCTTTCGGAAATGAGAGGTGGTGAATGAGTCTGAACTTGTTTGGTTCCTTCTTCGGTACCACCCCCAACGGTGATACCACCAGACCCTCCAAAGGGGGGGATTCAAACGGGCCCCCCATGCGGCCTAGCCCCACTTCCTTCCGTAGTTTCTCAGAAACCACTTCCGGGTGTTGGAGAGCCGAACACAAATTCTTGGACAGCGGCGGAACCACCGTCAAGCTACAAGGAATACGGAACCCCACAGTAAAACCGTCCTCCAGGAGCTGAGCCGCCGCTCTGTCCGGATACCTACCGAGAAACGGCAGCATCCTTCTCACCATCACCGGGGTGCTCCCTCTTACCTGAAGAATCCCCGGGACGTCCCTTGCCCTGCTTGAAGCAGCGGGAAGAGGGGTGATTACCTCCACACCCGGAGCACTCATGCTTGTATCGGCACGACCCCCCAAACTTGCAGCTACCCTCGTTGAACTGCCAACAAACCCCCTTTTTCTTTCCGGCCGACTGTCCCAGGGAAGAGGCTCCGCCGGCCCCGCCCTGAAAAAACGGCGCCGACGTCCTCGGAGCCGTCATAAGCCGCATCCAAAGGCTAATGTCCTTGGCCTGCAAAATGTTTTGTATCAAAATACTTCAACTGGGGTACATATCTGGATATGTACCACAGTTGAAGTATTTTGATACGAAACCGGTCGGGTCATTTGATCATATCCACCCTAACTGCGCACAGTCTGTTCTGCCTTCTCTGAAGTTTGTGTGCCAAGATTGCTGTGATTACCTTGCAGTGTTGTCTGTTTATGGACATTTGGTGTGATATTGTGTTTTTTAAGACCCACTTGAAATCATGTGAACATGTCCTTTTGTGAATTTTTAAATACATTTTTTACGCGATGAGGAGGTGCTCTCTCTCCTTTTATTTTTATACTGGTATACTGGATCCCTGGAGAATTTTCACCGCTACTAAGAACATCACCATCACCATCATACGTTCCTGGTTCCTGGTTTGATCGGAGTGGGAAAGCCCTGCTGGAAAGTGCAACAGGAGTGTCCGGAAGGTGACCCTGGTAAGGCAATCGGCCTACACAAGCCTTGAGGACCCCCCGCCGTATGGTGAGATGTGGGTCTACAACATCCGGTAAGGGCAATTTATTTCTACTGCTGATCAGTTTCGGGAATGAGATACCACTGACCAAAAAGATTGATGTTCCTTTTTTGGACTGTATATCTATGAGATCACAAGTTACCTCCATGCAGGAAATGGGACTATGTGTTTTATGACATCTAACCATCCATTAAACACACGAATTGCACTTATTGAATACCACAGAAATTTGTTTTAATTCATGTGTGCATTTTTCTTTCTTTTTTTGTGATTCTTCATCCCAGCAGGTCTGGGATTTTTTAGGTTGCTGTACCTAGAAGTTCACACCAACACTGGTTTGGGGAGCACCCCACTGACCCTTGTAACTTAGGAGGACATCTTTGTCACTCCCTGTATATTTACTATTCACCAACACTGATCTTGTTGTTGAGTTCACTTATAATATTGCCCAACAGGGCATATTTGTTCTTATTGGCGCTGCACTTTTTCTTTATATTTATTTTTCAAAGTTAAAAAATGTTAGTCATATTATCATTTATGAAAAAAAAAAAATTGTTCCACTTAGCGGGATCCCTGACTAACAGCTGTCTTTTAGTCCTGTCAATTTTTAACAAGCATATGATTAGAGCCTGAGGCTTTAATTGGCTTGTTTGATGTTGTCCTCGGGATTGCAGAGCACTGCGCCCTGATTGAACCCTCCCACTTTTGCTTTTAGCAAATTAAAATTAAAATTCGCCACTTCCGGCTTCTGACTTCTTGTCCCGACCAATCAGGAGGCTGAAGATTTGGAACACGGAAGCTACTGGGTATCAGGAGAGCCTGAGCAGGTTGGAGGCTCCATTTGCAGTAAAGTTTGCGCCCGCCCCCCCAAAAAAAAATTCACCAGCCGCCACTGGTAACAGGACTAGCATGGGCTGGTAGCAACATTATTTTAATTCAGTTAAAGCTTGCAGATTATCCTACTTTCAATCACAGAATCGGCTGTGCTGCATGAAGTGTAATGATGGTCCTTTACAGGGCCAGGACTAGGGGGATGGGCAGGAGGGAAGCTTCCCTGGGCACTGTGATATCATGTGAGGTGGGGGTGCCACCTGGAGTTTTCCTGCCAGTACAATCTGACAGAAGTATTGACAGCAGCATTATTACTACTACTGTCAGCATTGAGCTAGAAAAAAGGAGAGAGCAGGGAGGAGGTTCGAGTTGTGTTCTCTCTCCCCTCCAGGTTCTCCTTCCTGTCACTTCCAAGTTCCTCGATCGGAACTGTCAGATCGGGACTAAGCAGGGGTTACTTACTCCATCCCCTTCCAGCAAAAAAATTGGGTGGGTCCCAATGGCCGTAATCCCATAACCCGGTCCTGCACCTCTCTCTGCTACCTGTCAAAACTGTGCAAATAAGCTTCCCCTAGGCTCCTCCTCAACTGGGAGGTGTCACGATGAGGAGGGGCCGTGGAGGAAAGAACATCCCACAGACATCTGCCACGCTGTATCCGAGGTCTGTGTGTGAGGGAGGGGGTATTGTACAGGGGACATAACTGGAGGGGGGACATAGTAGCATATATTTGTGCTGGGGATGAGAGTAGTTGTACTAGGAGGGGGAGGGAGAAGTGGATAAGGGATAGGAGGAGGGGTTCGGGGGGTGGATATGTGCTGGAAGAGGGGAAAATGTGTGCTAAGTGGTGGGATTGGGGAAGAGGATTTATGCTGGGAGGAGGAATTTGGGTGGTGGTGGGATAAGATTTGTTCTAGAATGGGTAATTTGTAGAGGATGTGCTAGGAGGGTGATATGAAGGGATCTGTGCTGGAAGGGGTTGTGCTAGGAAGGAGAATGGGGTGAGAGGATTTGTGCTGAGAGGAATAATTTGGGGGGGGATTTGTGCTGTGGGAAGATTTGGGGGCAGGGCTAGGAGGGGAGATTTGTGCTGGCAGGAGAGTTTATTTAAGGGGGGAATTTATTTAAGGAAGGGTGATTTGAGGGTAAGCATTTTTACTAGTAGGTTGGATTGGGGGGACTTGTGGTGGAAGGATAGACTTGGGGAGATTTGTGCTGGAGGGGGAATTTGGGGGGTAGCGGAGGTAAGATTTGTTCTAGGTGGGGAAATTTGTGGAAGGAGGGGATTTGTACTGGGGGTGTGTGTTAGGTGGGGTGATTTAGGGGTATTTGTGCTAGGCAAGAGAATGGGGTGAGAAGATTTGTGCTGAAAGAGAAAAATTTGGGTGGGTGGGGGAAGAATTTATGCTGTGGGGAGATTTGGGGGGCAGAGCTAGGAGGTGGAATTTGTGCTGGGAGGTGGGTTTATTTGAGGGGGATTTGTGTTAGAAAGGGTGATTTGAGGGTAAGTATTTGTACTAGGAGGGGGATCAGGGGATTTGTGCTGAAAGAAGGTGTAACGATCAGGGGTTAACGCTATTTACGATATTCCATTCCACCAACACTCCACAATCCAGCAGACGAACCCCAATAACGAGACACAGCTCTGTTTGAGGTTCAAACGAATAGAGCCTTTAATGGGAAACTCAGGCTTTTATACAGTTAGAAACACCAACGAACAATGACTGAACTCCACCCACATCATTATACAATGAGCCCAATACACATCTTTTAGTCAGACTTTCTGGCACCAGGTCTGACACAATCCACATGAGCTAATTAGCTACAGCTGACAAGTCAGACATCATGACTCCGGCTTCTCTCACCTGCTATACAATACACATTCCTTTAGTAGACCTAAGTCAGACATCTGACCTTTAGACTGTGCTAACTCACAATACATATCTATCATCAATAGAAATTCACACAATACAGTGCCAATTAGCATAACACAATGAAAGGTCTTTAGAAGCCAGACTCAGGTTAGTTTACATGACAGTAGCAGACTTAATTACCCCCTTAACAGTCTGTGTTCCCACATGAATGAGTCACTCTTCTATTGACCTGTTGGGTTCAGAATCAACAACCTGTAGTTAGTTTTTCTAGACATTCTTGAATATATTATGGATTACAGACCCAGGTTAAAGCAATCCAACATATGTTCATTATTTCCTGGCTCAATCTGTGCCCAAAAGTGACTCCCATTTAAGAAGGGAAGGGGGAATTTGTGGTGGAAGGAAAGATGTGGGGAGATTTGTGCTGGAGGGAGAATTTGGGGGGTGGTGGAGATAATATTTGTTCTAGGACAATAAAACAAAGGGAATATTCAGGGCAAGCTCGGGAACACGCTGATGAAGTCCCCCCTGCAGACGTAACGTATGGGGGAGGAGCTACATACTGGCGGGCTGTACACAACTGCGATATTTTTTATTTGCAGCTGGGGTGAAAATCAATCAGCATGTCACATTCAGTGGTCAGTACTCTTGCCAAATTCCACCCATTTAGGTGTATGGGGCCATATGACGTATCACCCCCTCACATCCTTTAAAACACTTCTGAAAAGCGATTCATCGTGAAATGCTTTTTAGAGGGTGGCAGGGGCTGCTGCACGTATGAATAAGCCCTTACTTAGGATGCTATATCAATATAGACACAAATTAAACAAAATTGATACATTAAATAGATACAGAACCATTCAAAAAGTTATGATCTTTAACCAATGTCAAAAATAGGACTCAGTGTCTTATTAGAAAAAAAAAATCTTCCACCTGCATCCATTGAAGTAAGGACTCACCCAACCTTATATACGTGTAGCTCTACCCCCGTTGGAGCCGCTTAATATATGTATGGTCCTGCCCTCTGCCTCACAACCCCAAGAACTGTCTTAACCCCTCTGGCACACCTGGTTAGTAATGTTAGTGTAGGACCCAGCAACAGAGAGAAAACACAATAATAATAGCGCATGTAGTATATTTACCAAGGCCCTGGCTTCGGTCACTTCTCCCGCCTTTAGTAAGAGATAGAGTCTCACACAAGTTGTAAATTAACCATTTAAACAGTTTACTGAAGAAACTTATTTAGCACATTAGACACAGTGGGGGGGGGGGGGGGGGTCATTACAACATAGAATGGCAGCAATAACAATCAAAGTGTATGCAAAACCCAAACCTCAATGGTCACCTTAAAAGCATATGCAAACAGGCAAAGAGTAGGACTTATGCCGCATACACACGATCATTTTTCGGGTTGTAAAAAAACTAAATTTTTCAGGCACTAGAAAAAAACGAAGTTTTTTTCAACTTGATCATTAAAATGACGTTGCCTACACACGATCGTGAAAAAAAATGCTCTAGCAAAGCGCGGTGACGTACAACACGTCACTATAAAGGGAAAGTTCCATTCGGATGACGCCACCCTATGGGCTGCATTTAGCTGATTTCGCGCTTTTCTGTCTGTTACAGCGTGATGAATGTGCTTACTCCATTACAAACGGTAGTTTTACCAGAACCATAGCTCCCTTCTCATAACTTTCTTCTGAGAATGCGTGGATTTTTCACGTCGTTAAAGCCCACACACAACCATTTTTTACAACTCGAAAAACGACAACGTTAAAAACGTTGTGAAAAAATAGAGCATGTTCAAAAAAATTTGGCCCTTTTTTCAGAACTCGAAAAATGCTCTGAAGCCCACTCATGATTGTTTTTAATGACATTAAAAAAAGACAGAATTTTTTAGAACCCGAAAAACAGTCGTGTTTACGCGGCATTATGCTCAATATGATAAAACCCTGATACAGAGCACCTTCCCACTCCCCCCTCGGAGCACACACCACACCTATAGAAAAGTATCAAGGGCTGCCCCTAGATTTCCGTATAGTGTTATGCTCTGTGAACCTAAAGTTGTGATGCTGTATAGGAAATGGCAGTCTCTTTTCTTCTTCCTCTTCAGCTAGCTCAGTTAGATTATACAGCAGTGTTTGTAAATCCAGGTAAGGAAATTAGTAAGCAGTAAAGTAATAATAGAACTGGTATGCAGGTGAATGAAAGTTTGCACATAGATCACACTGATAAAGCTTGTTCTTTAATAAAGGTTGCAACTCAGTCTTACTTTTCCGCCCAGGGAAATCAACCTTGATGTTGTACTACACACAGTCTATGTCTGAGGCCTCGTACACACCAGCGGACATGTCCGATGAAAACGGTCCGCGGACCGTTTTCATCGGACATGTCCGCTCGGAGATTTTGGTCTGATGGCTGTACACACCATCAAACCGAAATCCGCGCGGACAGAGAACGCGGTGACGTAGACGACACCGACATTCTCTCTCGCACGAGTTCAATGCTTCCACGCATGCGTCTTTTTATCTAGTTACCCATCAGGCCATTCTGTGTCTTGGGCTTGTGGGTAGGTGAACTGGGCATTGTGAATAGGTAGTTTGTTGACTAAGTTTTAACATATAAGTCACTTCCTCCTTCACTACATTTCCCACAATGCTTTGTTTCATGGCTTTATGATAATAACCAAACAAAAGTCTTAATAACATTAAATAAAATGGACGCTAGAGGTAGCCAAACTCTTTCTTTTTTTTTTCTAAATAGGTTCCTTTAAGCTAGTGCATTGCACACTTACCTTTTCCTTCGATTTCCCTTCTAAAAAAATGTTTTCTTTGTCTGAATTTCTCACTTCCTGTTCCTCCTCAGTAAGCTGTTCTGGCTGACTAACCACCGCTCAGATTAAGGTGGCAAGTTTACTGAGGAGAAACAGGAAGTGAGAAATTCAGACAAAGAAAACAAAAAATTAGGAGGGAAATCGAAGGAAAAGTTAAGTGAACCAACAATGCACTAGCTTAAAGGAACCTATTTAGAAAATAAAAAACAAACCTTTACAACCCCTTTAACCAGTTAATCACCGCCCCATAGACAAAATACGTCTACAAGGCGGTTCCCTAAGTCTGGAAGGACGTCCATGGACGTCCTCCCAGAATCACGCTCCCGCGCGCCCCCTGGGGCGCGCACACAGGAATGTCCGTGACCGCAGGGTCCAGAGGATAGCGGAGCGATCACTTGTAAACAAACCGGCGTCATGTGATGACGCCGGTTCCTCCCTCCCCTCTCTGTACCGAACGGTACAGTGTGAGAGGAGAGTGGAGAGAGCGGAGGCAGCAGCAGTGCTGTGGGTTGGATCTGTGACAAATGCAGTCACAGATCCAGCCATCCATCCATCCCTGCTCAGCCATCCCTGCCCTATACTCACAATACCCTACAATACTCTGCCCCATACTGTGCAATCCCTGCAATACTCTGCAATACCCCACAATACTCTACAATACCCCACAATACTTTGCAATGCCCCGCAATACCCTGCAATACCCTGCAATACTCCGCCCCCTCCTGCTTCTACCGACTCAATGCTACGATCGAAGCCAGGATTTTTTTTTCAGGCTTCCCAGCCTAGAGGTGAGATATGGGGTCTTATTGACCCCATATCTCACTGTAAAGAGGACCTGTCATGCCATATTCCTATTACAAGGGATGTTTACATTCCCTGTAATAGGAATAAAAGTGATCAACATTTTTTATTTTTTTGTGGAAAAACGTGTCAAACTAAAATAAAGTAAAGTAAAGTGAACAATAAAATATATATATATTTTAAAGCGCCCCTGTCCCCATGCGAACGCACACGTAAGTACCGCCCACATATGAAAACGGTGTTCAAGCCACACATGTGAGGTATCGCTGTGAACGTTAGAGCGAGAGCAATCATTTTGGCCCAAGACCTCCTCTGTAACTAAAAACATATAACTAGTAAAAATATTTAAAACGTCGCCTATGGGGATTTTTAAGTAGCAAAGTTTGGCGCCATTCCACGAGCGTGTGCAATTTTGAAGGGTAACATGTTGGGTATCTATTTACTCGGCGTCACTTTATCTTTCACAATGTGCAAAAGAATGAAGAAAAAATACAAATTTGCTAAATTTTATAACAGAAACAAAGAAAAAATCATTTTTTTTTTACAGAATTTTCAGTATTTTTTCTCTTATAGCGCAAAAAATAAAAAACCCAACGGTGATTAAATACCACCAAAAGAAAGCTCTATTTGTGTGAAAAAAAGGACGAAAATTTCATTTGGGTGCAATGTTGTATGACTGAGTAATTGTCACTCAAATTGTGAGAGCATCGAAAGCTGAAAATTGGTCTGGTTATGAAGGGGGTTTAAGTGCCCAGTGGTCAAGTGGTTAAGGAAACAGTACATTAGTCAAGAGATAACTCTGGTAGTAGACCTGCTTTACATATATACACAGTGCCTTGAAAAGGTATTCATACCCTTTGATATTTTCCACATTTTGTCATGTCACAACCAAAAATTTTATTTTATTGGGATTTTATGTGATAGATCAACACAAAGGGGCACATATACCGTATTTATCGGGGTATTGTGTGCTCCGGCGTATAGCGTGCACCTCTAAAGTGGACCCGCATTCCTGTAAAAAAAATATTTTAGTACTTACAGTTTTGGTGTCTTGCGCGGCGTCCATCGGCGGCCTCGTTGGGTCCGGCGTCCGTCTGCGGCTTCGGTGGTGTCCTCCTTGTCGGGTCCGGCGTCCTTCTGCGGTGTCCTCCCCGCTCGATCCCCGCTTCCCGCGCTGAGTTTGAACTACTGCACCAGCATATACCGAGCGCAGTACACTCGTGTATAGTCGGGCAGGCTCCGCTCCTTTCGCAGTCACGTCCTGTGCGTCCTGTACGTCCAGGACGTGACTGCGAGAGGAGCCGAGCCTGCCCGACTATACACGAGTGTACTGCGCTCGGTATATGCAGGCGTAGTAGTTCAAACTCGGCGCGGGAAGCGGGTATCGGCGTATATCGCGCACCCACGATTTTGCCCTGAATTTCAGGGCAAAAAAGTGCGCGTATACGCCGATAAATACGGTAATTGTGAAAGAAAATGATAAATGGTTTTCAATTTTTTTTAACAAAAAAAATTCTGAAAAGTGTTGCATGCATTTGTATTCACCCCCTTTACTCTGATACCCCAAAACTGGTAGTGACATACCCAAAAAGACATGTAGCTGTAATTTCAGTGAAAGGTGGTTCTACAAAGTATTGTCTCAGGGGGGCTGAATACAAATGCACGCCACACTTTTCACATATTTATTTGTCAAAAAAGATTGAAAACCATTTATTATTTTCCTTCCACTTTGTGTTGGTCTATCACATAAAAATATCAATCAAATGCATTTACTTTTGTGGTTGTAACATGACAAAATGTGGACAATTTCAAGGGGTATGAATACTTTTTCAAGGCACTGTAGAGTTCCAAAGAACTCAGGTTAGCCATTACTTTACCCGGTAAGGGTGGAAGATTTTCTTACTGTTGAATACCAAATAAGAATCAATAACGGTTTTATTAGCAGTGCAATTTATAATCGATTAAAGGTGGAGCTGCATAAAATGAAAACATCACTATATGATGACTAAATGTCTCTGTTTATTACTGACCTATATTTATTGCTGTATACCAAGTGCTTGTAATAGTGTTTTTATACTCAAACACAAGGCCCATGGGCCGAATTTGGTCCAACCAGGCCATGACTCAGGTAGCCTGGATAACCTTAATAGCCCATTACGACACCAACCCATACCACCCACTCTTATGCTAAATTAAAAAACACCTGAGGCAACACCTGAGATTGGAGAAAAATTGGCCATAGCAGCCATAATGTTTTATTAACACTATTTAACATAACTAACATTTTATTAACTTTTACATTAGTTTAAAATATACATATAATACAGTTTCCAAACAGCCATATAAAAAATGGCAACCATACACAGACATGTGATCAAAGGAAGTAACACACATAACTTTTTACACCATTCTCCTGCGGGACATAAACAAACCCCCAGCCGCCAGCCTTAAAGGCATAGCAACACCCCCTATCCCGCAGTACACCAATTCCCGTGTTCCAGCGGACACCATTCCGGTGGAATACGGAGAGGGTCCATAACCGCTGGACCCCCACACTTCCGTCATAACTTTTCGTTTTTGACCTCCTGGACCACATGACACTGCCACCACTACTGCTGCTATGACGACCCGCATCCGTGACCTGTAAAAGAAGAACACACACGCACAACACAAACGAGACAAAAAACAGGGGAGGGTGGGTGGGAAAATCTGCCTCCTTCTCTGTCTCCCCCACACGCTGCTGAGCCCCGTAGCTCCGCCCCTCCCTTAAATAAACTCCCAGAGCCCGGGAAACTGATCCCCAGCACCGCCTACCCCCCTTTCCTCCCAGAATTGTTAACCCCCTGTGTCCCAAGCACTCTGGTCATGCCCGCCCTCTGCTTATTGCACTTCTTTCCATGCTCCGGGCTTCTCTTTTCATGTAGCGCTATCACCTCTTCTGCAGCTGTGGAGCCCCCCTCATCTACCCCTCCCCCCCCCCACAACCACCTTGTACCAGCAGTCAGCAGCAGAGAGGACAGCTCTCCTACACCAGATCCTGTACTTCTCCACACAAATGCGGAGAGACTCGTCTCTGCTATGTCTAAGTAGCTGAAACTCTGAGCATCTCAGCATTCGGCAGCAGAGAGGAGGACAGAACTCCCCTGCCAGATCCTGTGTAGCCGCAGCACTCCCTCATCTCTGCTTCTAATGGTCTCAACATTCAACATACTATGGCAGCTGACTCCAGCCCTCCTCTGGTCCTCCTCCAGACCCTGCTCTTTTTTCTTCCAAGGTCTTCCCCCAGCTCCTTTCTGGCAGCAGCACAAGGTAATGTAAGGGAGGGTGGAGGACTTTTGATGGTGGGGGTGCTTGACATCAGATGTAAGGGTTGTGGGGTACTCTGGACATCTAGCCTTACAGATACAACTGGTTCTTTGAGGACAACCGTAATGCTGATATGACCCACAATGAAATGGAGTTTGTCACCTCTTATATACTGTAAAGGTTTCTTCACAGTAAGAGCTGTGAAAATGTGGAACAGACTCCCTCCAGAGGTGGTTCTGGCCAGCTCAGTAGATTGCTTTAAGAAAGGCGTGGATTCTTTCCTAAATGTACATAAAATAATTGAGTACTAAGATTTGTAGGTAAAGTTGATCCAGGGTAAATCCGATTGCCTCTCGGGGGATCAGGAAGGAATTTTTTCCCCTGCTGTAGCAAATTGGATCATGCTCTGCTGGGGTTTTTTGCCTTCCTCTGGATCAACTGTGGGTATGGAGTTGGGTGTATGGGATTGTACTGTGTTTTTTATTTTGTTTGTTTATTTTTTGTGGTTGAACTGGATGGACTTGTGTTTTTTTTCAACCTGACTAACTATGTAACTATGTGTAACTATGTAACTGTAACCCCACGCAGGGTCTGCATTTCCTTCACCCATTTTCTGGCCGGGTGAGCCCCGTATTACTCCTAATTTGCAGGTTGGTCCTGCCCAGACCCCACATCTAAATATGTGGGGACAGTTCATCATGCCCACTTTGCAGATTGCTTCTGCCCAGACCCAGACATGTCCTGTAATTAAAATACGGTTGCTGTTCTGATTTTGGGACATGGCCCAGGACACAGCATTGGCAGGGCAGAGGACCACCAAGATGCAGAACTGTCCCAGTAAATGCAGGACAGTTGGGATCCATGGACCAATTTCTGTAAACACAGTGCACCGCGACACAATTTTCTCACTCAGATTATGTACAAGAGCGGGTCACAGCACAGAGTATACAATCCTTCAGGTCCCTGCGGCTGAATAACTGAACATTTGTCCCCTCTGAATTTGTAGATTATTTTCCTCCACGAGGCCTAAAAATAAGCAATGAGTATCTATTCTGGGATCTGCGCTGTATCTAGAACACTTCACCTCTTTTTATATCAGGAAACAGACGAGCACTATGGAGCCCATCATGATCTGCGGTCATGATCTGCGGATGAGGATGATATCTTCTTTACCTGTCACAACAAACCCACAGAAACATCTAAAAATTACACAGCGAACCAGACTTGCAGCATAGATTATCTTTGATGACTCTGATGGCAGATTGAAGCCTCTCTGAGTTCTAACAGATACCTCCAGTGAGAGAAATACACATGATGACAAAGCTGAGCTTCTTAAAGTACAAGTTGTCTGGCTGTCATCCTTATCCTCTGGCCTCAACACCTTCAGGGTTCATTTACACATGCTGTAGCCCCCTGAAGAGCAATCTGCGATTTTTAAAAGGTACTTGACAGGCAGTGAGGTGTTATGCTGCCTACTTCCTCAGAGTCTTCTTTAATCCATAAAAACCCCCCACTACTGCAGTGCAACCATGTGCATTGCATGCGGTTATGGGATAGTTGTGGCAGGCCCCAATCACTTAAAAGGGTTGCATTCGATGGGCGACATTTTTCACCAAATGCGGCCAGGGAAATAATGTTTGCCGTGCCATGATGCAAAGCATCTCAGCCACAGCATCTACAGTTGTGTTCAAAATTATTTAACCCCCCAATGCTGTAAAGGGTTTTAGGGAATTTAGTGTACATTTGTAATTGTATTCAGAATGAAATCCTACAAGGACTTCTTAAAGAACCATATGCAACTAAAATGACATCAATTGGTTTTGTAATACAGTAGTAAATGTTTATTTTGTGAATTCTTCATTTACACAATTATTCAACCCCTTAAAGACTACCACTCTGAAGAACAGAGGTTCATTGAAGTGTTTTCAATCAGGTATTGAAAACACCTGTGGATGTCAGGGAGCAGCAATAAAGCCTAATAAGCACCAATCAGGCAGCTTTAAAATGACTGTGATACTCAGCTCCTTCTAGACATTTACTGGTGTGGTTACAAACATGGTGAAGTCAAGGGAATGGTCCGGGAAGACAAGAGAAGAGGTGATTACTCTTCACAGGAAAGGCAATGGCTATAAGAAGATTGCAAAGATGTTAAACATACCAAGAGACACCATAGGAAGCATCATTCTCAAATTCAAGCCAAAGGGCACTGTTGAAACGCTACCTGGTCGTGGCAGAAAGAAGATGCTGACTTCGACTGCTGAGCGCTACCTGAAGCGTAGAGTGGAGAAAAGTCCCCTTGTGACTGCTGAGGAACTGACAAAAGATTTGTCAGATGTGGGTACTGAAGTTTCTGCTCAGACAATACGGCGCACACTGCGTAATGAAGGCCTACATGCCAGAACTCCCAGGCGCACCCCCTTGCTGTCTCCAAAGAATAAGAAGAGTCGACTGCAGTATGCAAAAATCATGTGGGCAAACCACAGAAGTTTTGGGATTGTGTTCTGTGGACTGATGAAACAAAATTAGAAGTGTTTGGGCCCATGGATCAACGCTATGTTTGGAGGAGGAAGAACAAGGCCTATGATGAAAAGAACACCTTGCCTACTGTGAAGCATGGCGGGGGGTCAATCATGCTTTGGGGCTGTTTTGCTTCTGCAGGTACAGGGAAGCTTCAGCGTGTGCATGGTACCATGAATTCTCTTCAGTACCAGGAGATAGTGGATAACAATGTGATGCAGTCCGTCACAAACCTGAGGCTTGGGAGACGTTGGACCTTTCAACAGGACAATGATCCCAAGCATACCTCCAAGTCCACTAGAGCATGGTTGCAGATTAAAGGCTGGAACATTTTGGAGTGGCCATCGCAGCCACCAGACTTAAATCCGATTGAGAACCTCTGGTGGGACTTAAAGAAAGCAGTTGCAGTGCGCAAGCCTAAGAATGTGACTGAACTGGAGGCTTTTGCCCATGACGAATGGGCGAAGATACCCGTAGATCGCTGCAAGACACGTGTGTCAAGCTATGCTTCAAGTTTAAAAGCTGTTATAACTGTAAAAGGATATTGTACTAAGTACTAAGATTGAATGTCAATTGGGGGTTGAATAAAACTGATAATGATGTGAGCACAGAAAAGACATTTGTGGTTATTTCATTATAAATGTTATGTTATATTTGTCTGACCTACACGTGCCTCTTTGATTTAATTGTAAGCAGGATGACAGGATGATCAAAATCAATGTCAAACTTGGCAAAACAATCAATTTCAGTGGGGGTTGAATAATTTTGAATACAACTGTATATAGCCTTGTAAGGCTGCCTTTGCAGCTTAGGGGTGGTGGTTGGGGTGCAGTAAAAACACCCCTCCCATGTCCGATTTTATCCCCCCCTCAAGGTGCTGGTGTAAAACAAGGCTTCACGCTAAAGTCAGCTGCATGATTTATTGTCAGTTTTCCAGACAGTGCTGAAAGTACTAGAAGAGGGTGACTTATCCCCGATCCCTCCTTAGTTTTTAGAAGGAAATTAACTGGGCTATTCAATTAAAAGAAAAAAACAAATAACCTTACAGTTATAGCAGTTGAAGTCAGTGATCTTAATAAAAGGTCAATCTCATTGATTTATTTTACAATAAACAGCTATTTAACTCAATAATTATAACCACATAAGCTTGTCAGCTTTTATTTTGATGAATGTCAGGACACCAGGGGAGGGTTATGGAGAAGAGATATATTTCTCTACTATTTAGGTTGTGGTCCCTTTAAGTTGAGTTCAAGGGACATCTTCTGAACAGATGCACACAGACAGCAAAACAAATGTTTACAGGGGTGATAACCCTTCTCTATGTTTTCAGAAAAGTTTAAAAATAGATTTTATGGCTGGAGCTACACTTTAAAAAAGTACCAGTTCAAAATTACAAACAGATTCTACTTAACAACAAACCTACAGTGCCTGTTTTGTTTGCACCGCCTGTATAATGCTTTTCAAAGTGTATAGGGCCAAAGGGGCTTGTAATGACCTGGGGGGAGTGGGGGGAAACCCATGCTATTTTTCTCAATGATTTTCATCCATATTGCAGGGACCAGACATTACATTAAAGCCGCAAGCTGTTTTAAATTACTTTTTTCTTATAGTAATCTTATTTTGTGCAGGGACAGTTCTAAACATGTGCCACCTCACATGCATACTATAGACACCCAGCAGGTACGATATTTAAAGGAATTTTTCTTTTCTTTTTCACTTTAACCACTTCCATACTGGGCACTTAAACACTCTCCTTACCAGACCAATTTTCAGCTTTCAGGGCTCTCACACTTTGAATGACAATTACTCAGTCATGCAACACTGTACCCAAATGATTTTTTTGTCCTTTTTTTCCCACAAATAGAGCTTCCTTTTGGTGGTATTTGATCACCTCTGGGTTTTTTATTTTTTGCGCTATTAATGAAAAAAGACCGAAATTTTTGAAAAAAAATGTTTTTTTCTTAGTTTCTGTGATAAAATTTTGCAAAATATTAATTTTTCTTCATAAATTTTGGCCACAATTTATACTGCTACATGTCTTTGATAAAAATAACCCAAATTTTTTGGAAATTATTTGGTCTGTGTGAAAGTTTTAGAGTCTACAAGCTATAGTGCAAATCATAATAAATTATCACATATGATCACACCTGATGTATTGAAGGCCTATCTCATTTCTTGAGACCCTAACAAGCCAGGAAAGTACAAATGCCCCCCAAATAACCCCTTTTTGGAAAGTAGACATCCCAAGGTATTTAGTAAGAGGCATGGTGAGTTATTTGAAGTTGTAATTTTTTCCCAAAACACTTTGCAAAATTAAGATTTTTATTTTTTATTTAAAAAATTTCACAAAAGTTTCATTGTAATAGCTTATTTCTCTCACATGGCATGTGCATACCACAAATGACACCCCAAAATACATTCTGCTGCTCCTCCTGAGTAAAACGATACCCCATGTGTGAGACTTTTTCACTGCCTGGCCACATACCGATGCCCAACATGCAGGGAGCGCCATCAGGGGTTTTAGGAGCATAAATTGCACATCTAACTAGTTGACAACCTATTACAATTTAGAAGGCCCTGGAACACCAGGACAATGGAATTACCCACAAAATGACCCCATTTTGGAAAGCTAACACCCTAACGTATAATCTATGAGGCATAATGAGTCTTTTGAACGGTTAATTTTTTTCCAGAAGTTTTTGGAATATGTGGAAAAAAAATGAAAACACATTTTTTTTACACAAAGTTGTCCATTGATAAGATATTTCCAACACATAGCATGTGCATACCACAAATGACACCCCAAAATACATTCTGCTACTCCTCCTGAGTAAAACGATACCCCATGTGTGAGACTTTTTCACTGCCTGGCCACATACCGATGCCCAACATGCAGGGAGCGCCATCAGGGGTTTTAGGAGCATAAATTGCACATCTAACTAGTTGACAACCTATTACAATTTAGAAGGCCCTGGAACACCAGGACAATGGAATTACCCACAAAATGACCCCATTTTGGAAAGCTAACACCCTAACGTATAATCTATGAGGCATAATGAGTCTTTTGAACGGTTCATTTTTTTCCAGAAGTTTTTGGAATATGTGGAAAGAAAAAGGAAAACACATTTTTTTTACACAAAGTTGTCCATTGATAAGATATTTCCAACACATAGCATGTGCATACCACAAATGACACCCCAAAATACATTCTGCTATTCCTCCTGAGTAAAACGATACCCCATGTGTGAGACTTTTTCACTGCCTGGCCACATACCGATGCCCAACATGCAGGGAGCGCCATCAGGGGTTTTAGGAGCATAAATTGCACATCTAACTAGTTGACAACCTATTACACTTTTGAAGGCCCTGGAACACCAGGACAATGGAATTACCCACAAAATGACCCCATTTTGGAAAGCTAACACCCCAACGTATAATCTATGAGGCATAATGAGTCTTTTGAACGGTTCATTTTTTTCCAGAATTTTTTGGAATATGTGGAAAAAAAATGAAATCGCATATTTTTTACACAAAGTTGTCCATTGATAAGATATTTCCAACACATAGCATGTACATAGCAAAAATGACACCCCAAAATACATTCTGCTACTCCTCCTGAGTAAAACGATACCCCATGTGTGAGACTTTTTCACTGCCTGGCCACATACCGATGCCCAACATGCAGGGAGCGCCATCAGGGGTTTTAGGAGCATAAATTGCACATCTAACTAGTTGACAACCTATTACACTTTTGAAGGCCCTGGAACACCAGGACAATGGAATTACCCACAAAATGACCCCATTTTGGAAAGCTAACACCCCAACGTATAATCTATGAAGCATTATGAGTCTTTTAAACGGTTCATTTTTTTCCAGAATTTTTTGGGAAATGTGGAAAAAAAATGAAAATGCTTTTTTTTTACACAAAGTTGTCCATTTATAAGATATTTCTAACACATAGCATATACATAGCAAACATGACACCCCAAAATGCATTCCGCTACTCCTCCTGAGTATGGCGATACCAAATGTGTGGGACTTTTACACAGCCTGACCACATACAGAGGCCCAACATCTAAGTAGCACTTCCAGGCATTCTAGCAGCATTAATTGCACATATCATTTTCTGACTACCGATCACATTTTTGAAGGCCCTTCATATATCTAACACATAGCAGGTACATACCAAATAACAAAAGATTACCTGTGGTTTTAGAAGTGCAGTGGTCCACAGAGGAGAGCATCAGTCCAGGCAGCAGACAGGGATGAGGTCAGCGACAACAAAAGCAATCATTCAGGCAGCAGGCAGGAATACTGTCCATAGTTCGTACAGGCAGAGAAACTGTCAGCACAGCCAGAGCACAGCCAAAGCACAGCCAAAGCACCGCCAAAAGCACAGGTCCAGGTAGCAGGCAGAGGTGTCCCAGCAGAAATACTGTGCAAAGTCAGTAGAGGCAGCAGGCAGATATATGATCAACACAGCCAAAGTATTAGTCCAAGCAGCAGGAAGAAACATGGTCCATAATGTCATGGGTCATTACAGGCAGTAATATGGTCAGCACAGCCAAAGCATTGGTCCAGGCAGCAGGAAGGACCGTCAAGCTTAGGGCCAGGGGGACAGGGGTAGAGGCTTCTCCCACCCAAATCGCTTTGAAGCCTCCGGGCAACCAGACCCTGTTCTGGGAGCACAGAAAACTAAAAACTGGTTTTCTCTACTCAGAACGCTTTTCTGAAGCCCCTCACATATGTGAGACCCCTGTGTACTAAAAGTAAATGGCCAAAAGATCAGTCCAAGTGGCAGGCAAAAACGTGGTAGATTAACAGGCCAAGGTCGGTGCACGTGGAAGTCAGAAACGTGGTTTAAATCGGCAGGCAGAGGCATCGTCGGTAAACAGGCTGAGGTTGGTACACATGGAGGTCAGAAACGTGGTTTAAATCGGCAAGCAAAGACATCGTCGGTAAACAGGCTGAGGTTGGTGCACGTGGAGGTCAGAAACGTGGTTTAAATCGGCAAGCAAAGACATCGTCGGTAAACAGGCCAGGGTCAGTTAATTAACATGGAAGGTAGTTACATGGTAGCAGGCAAATGGGGAAATGGCAGTCTGTTAATAATAAGGGGAACTAATATTGGATGGATGTATGATACGTTTTGAAGCACTGTCCCAGGCACAGGCCAGGTTGGGAGGGACAATCAGGACAGTAACAGGTGGTGTCTCTTCTTATTCCTGCTCTGCTGCATACACGGCATTTTTTTTGGCGTTTTCTTCCAGATTCTGTGTGGGGGATGCTAAAGGGAAAGTGTCGCTCGTGAAGACGACTCACACAATCAGAGCGAATGCTTCCTGGGACGGGATCTTGTTGATAAATGAGAGCTTCAATGATATCCTTGATATATCTGAGGTAGGAGATTTGTGGGTTTTGAGTTGGCCGATTGGCTTTTTTGTAGCAGACAAAGGAATTATAAAGGGCCATGTGAAACAAGTGAAACGCAACTTTTTTGTGCCAAAAATAGGACTTTCTTGTTGATAAGTAGGGCTGTAACATCTGGTCATTTAAATCCACCCCACCCATGTACAAATTGTAATCGTGAACACATTCGGGCTTTGTAATAGGGCCGTGTCGTCTTTGGATCTCCACCATGGTGTCATTGTGGATGGTAGAGAGGATGTGGACATCTTTCTTGTCCCTCCACTTCATGGCCAACACCTCCTCGTTCCTCATGAATGACGATTCTCCAGTTTTCAAATTTTTGGTCAACAAATTTTGTGGGAATCCCTTCCGTTTTTTTTTGAAGGTACCGCAGGCCGGGGTTTGCTTGCTGTAAAGGTGACGAAAAAGGGGCAGGCTGGTATAATAATTATCAACATATAAATGATAGCCTTTTCCGAACAGGGGGTATGCCAACTCCCAGACAATTTTCCCACTGGTTCCAATATATGTGGGGCAATCACGGGGCTGGAGCTGGGAGTCTTTGCCTTCGTAGATCCTGAATGTGAACACATATCCAGTGGCTCGATCGCATAATTTATTTAATTTTAATCCATACCTGGCTCTCTTGTTTGGGATGTACTGCTTGAAGTGCAGTCGGCCAGTGAAATGGATGAGGGACTCGTCCACACAAATGTTTTGGTCTGGGATGAAAACTTCTGCAAATCTCTGGGAAAAGGCATTGATTAGGGGGCGTATTTTGTATAATTTATCGTAGTGGGGATGATCTCGGGGAGGGCACTGTGAATTGTCATTAAAGTGGAGAAAACGCATTATCATGTCGTATCTTGTCCTGGACATGACAGAGGAAAATATAGGCATGTGTTCAATGGGGCGTGTAGACCAATATGAATGGCCTTCATTCTTCTTTGTAAGTCCCATATTGAACATAAGGCCCAAAAACATTTTAAATTCTTCCAATGTTAGACGCCGCCACTGGAACATGCGGGCGTAGGAAGAATTGGGGTTGGCGGCAATAAATTGGGATGCATATATATTGGTTTGATCCACTATATTCTGCATAAAATCTTCTGGGAAAAATAAACAAAAATAATCAAATTGAGAAAAATCTGTAGTGTCGGGCTGCACACCTGGCTGTGCGGTGAAAGGGGGGATGATAGCGGATCCTGAGTTGGCAGGCAACCATAAGGGGTTTGCCAGGGCATCGGGAAGGTAGGACTGGGGCAGGATTCTTCGAGTTGGGCGTGTATTGCCATTATTTGTACTGGGCTCCTCTTCCTGGGGTATGGCGCTGCTGGTGCTGGGCAGATCTGCAGATCTTGGTCCTGATCTTGGTCCTGATCTTGGTCCTGATCTTGGTCCTGATCTTGGTCCTGAACTTGGTCCTGAACTTGGTCCTGAACTTGGTCCTGATCTTGGTCCTGAACTTGGTCCTGATCTTGGTCCTGAACTTGGTCCTGAACTTGGTCCTGAACTTGGTCCTGAACTTGGTCCCGATCGCATTCTTTTGGGAGGGACGGTTTCCTCCGGGGACTCATACTCTGACTCTGACTCTGAGCCAGTATCCTCCACTGGCTCGTATTCCGAATCAGAATCGGATAATGAGAGCTCCTCGCTGTTATCCGACATGGTGGAAATAATGACAAATGCCTCCTCGGTTGTGTAATGCCTTTTGGACATTATGGCAGTATGGCAGTACTTATTGTTGGGCCTGCGTAATAGTACTGCTGGTGGCCTGTGTGGTGGTACCGATAAAGGTATTAGTGGCGGGTATGGGTGGTGGTGGTGGTACCGATGGCGGTACGGGTGGTGGTGGTACCGATGGCGGTACGGGTGGTGGTGGTACCGATGGCGGTTTGGGTGGTGGTGGTGGTGGTACCGTTGGCGGTATGGGTGGTGGTACCGATGTCGGTGGTACAGGTGGTGGTGTTGGTACGGATGGTGGTTGTACCGATGGCGGTACGGGTGGTGGTGGTACCGATGGCGGTACGGGTGGTGGCGGTACCGATGGCGGTGGTACGGGTGGTGGTGTTGGTACGGGTGGTGGTGGTACCGGTACCGATGGCGGTACGGGTGGTGGTGGTACCGATGGCGGTACGGGTGGTGGTGGTACCGATGGCGGTACGGGTGGTGGTGGTACCGATGGCGGTACGGGTGGTGGTGGTGGTACCGTTGGCGGTATGGGTGGTGGCACGGGTGGTGGTACCGATGGCGGTATGGGTGGTGGTACCGGTGTCGGTGGTACGGGTGGTGGTGTTGGTACGGGTGGTGGTGGTACAGATGGCGGTACTGGTAGCCTGTGTGGCGGTATCAATGGAGGTATTAGTGGCAGGAATGTGTGGTGGTACCGATGGCGGTGGTACGAGTGGTGTTGGTACCGATGGTTGTGGTACGGGTGGTGGTACCGATGGCGGTGGTAGGGGTGGTGGTGGTACGGGTGGCGGCGGTACAGGTGGCGGCGGTACCGATGGCGGTACGGGTGGCAGCGGTACAGATGGCGGTAAGGGTGGCAGCGGTACAGATGGCGGTAAGGGTGGCAGCGGTACGGGTGGTGGCAGTATGGGTGGCGGCGGTACCGATGGCGGTACGGGTGGTGGTGGTACTGATGGCGGTGGTACCGCTGATTGACAGATTGGCTGATTGACAGGTGGGCTGATTGAATGGTGGGCTGATTGACAGAGGGCTGATTGACAGGTGGGCTGTGTCAGGTCCTCTTTATTGGTGGGGGGGAGGGGGGGCTGTGTTGTGCTACTGTGTTGTGCTACAGTAAACTACAGTAACAAACTACACTGATCTCACTTACTGATCCCTGCTCTCTCCTCACAAATCGGTGTGTGAGGAGAGATCAGAGATCAGGTACTAACTGCCCTGTCTGTTTACATTTGTGACCGTCTGTGATTGGACACAGCCGGTCACGTGGTAAACAGCCAATTTCATTGGCTGTTTACCCTGATCGGGGAAGCGCTGTGTCCATGGGACACGCGCCTTCCCCGATCCCCGCTCTGCAAGCCTCTGGCGGCGCGCACGGAGCACGCCGCCGAGTTTGTTTTGACATGTGATCAGCTGCGTCTTTGACACAGCTGATCACGTGGTAAACAGCCAATGAAATTGGCTGTTTACCGTGATCGGGGAAGCGCTGTGTCCGAGGGACACACGCCGTCCCCGATCACCGAGCTGCGCGCCCCCGCGGGCGCGCGCTAGGCATTATCCTGCAGGACGTTCGAGAACGTCCTGTCAGGATTTGGTAACCACTTCCCGGACGTCTATTTCCTATAGACCGGGCGGGAAGTGGTTAAGCATCATTAAAATCACTGCTCCAGAAAAAACTACCGTTTTTAAAACTTTTTTTTCCATTGATACATGTTCCCTGGGGCAAGACCTGGGTTCTCAAACCCGTTTTCCGACAATAACTTGCATATTAGGCTTTAAGATGAGCACTTTTGAATTCGAACGTTCGAGTCCCATTGACGTCAATGGGTTTCTAAATGTTTGCGTGAACATTCGGTCCGTTCGAAGGTTCTGGTGCCAACCGAACTGGGGGGTGTTCGGCTCATCCCTAATAAACAGCATTGACAACCTGTATTCTATGTCATCAGAGGGAATTATTAACTGGTTCAGGCTGACAACTGATATCATGCAGAGATGGAATTGTGACATCAGCACTCACGACTCTTCTATATATGGTATATAATATAGGAGTAACATCGCCACTCTCCAGATAGAAGTAATTATACAGGAGTGACATCAATGCTCTCTAGATAAGTTTTATTATAAATGGGGGACATCACCATTGTCCAGTTATAAGTAATTATACAGGAGTACCATTGCTCTCTAAGTATAATTTCCAATATACAGGATGGCATCACCATCGTCAAGGTAAAAATGTAGAACCCTCTAGCTTAGTGTGCTAGTGTAAATAGATTTTTTTTCTGCTAGTGTAGGTAAATAAATTTGGCTTGGCTACCAGCCAAGCCGGTGTTGAATCTGGGTCAGAGTTGAATTACTCGGGGAGGCTGGATGACTCAAGCAGCACCTCTGGTACCTCACCCTATTTGTGGGAGCCATGAAGAAGCTTCCAGAAGAATTGGTGGGAGGTTAGGAGGAGCTGCTTGGATTGAGGCGGGCCCTAGCCAATCCCCAGCAAGTGGGCTGGCAGGGGGAAGGCACCTTTGAAATACTCAGGGGTCATGCCAGCAGGGGGCAAGTCAGGTGGAAGATAAAGAAGGAGTTCTGAGGAGGCTGTAGGTGGCCCTTGAGGGTAGAGTCAGCATGTCCAGGAGATCTCCAGTGAGAAGACAGCCGGGTGGCTGGTGAGTGTGCAGTCTGGGAGGACAGTGGTGCAGTCGGGAAGGACTGTGTAGAAGTAGCCAGGTGGGCTAGTTAAAGGGGTAGGCTGGCAGTGCCTGAAAAGGTGGTGCCGGAATCAGTAGTCACAGGGAAGCAAGCTGGACCCAATGGGCCTGGGGTCCCTGCCTGTAAATGGCTTTTGCTACAAGATCGGACCATTGCCTCTTTTGTTAGATTAACTAAAAGTGTCCAGCTGAGTCTGTGTTCTTTTTCTGTAAGCAAGTAAAGTGTTGGAGGAAGAAGAGGAGTGTATATAGAGACTGTATATAGGAGAGTTGTCCTTGAAGCGTTCCGCAAAGTCAAGTGGTCATCCCATAATAATCCTATTTCCTATCAAAGTTTTATCCCCTCAATAAAACCACAAAAACAAGCACTGGACTGTTTTCTGCCTCTGGGAGCCTGTTGAGTGTTGCCTGGCTGTGCAGGGTGGGGGATCCCTATTCCCCAGGGGCTCCTACGTGGGGTGCACTACATAAGTAATTATACAGAAGTGACAGCACCTCCAAATATAAGTTATATTATATAGGAGTGACATCACATCCAGATATAAGTTATTTTTGTGACATCACCTCTCTCTCTAAATAGTCTCTCCCAGCAGGCTAAGGGACTAACGAAACCCCTGCCAAGTGGCTGAGATGCCCATCCATTCATAATCTGACCTTGCGAAGAACTGGACAGAAGAGAAAAGGTGCAGCAACTCCAGAATTAGAGAGGAATCAGTGGATCTACTAACAATTAACCAGGACAGTTTACTACCTGGCAAACTAAATTAATTAGCAACCATGCCTAAAAACCAGGGTGCTACATGTATATAGGAAGTTGGCCCTGAAGTTTGCTGAAGTGGGCATCCCATATCCTCCCAACCCTATCCAAGTTGTTAACCCCTAATAAACAACAAAAACACAGCTAAAAAACATTTTCTGACTTTGAGTGCCTGTGAAGATTCGGTGTACTTGGCTGTGCATGAGTGGATGATCCCTGTTCATTTGCAGCTCCTACGTGGGGTTTGCTACATTTGCTACATGTAAAATTACTGTATTTATTGACGTATAACACTCACTTTTTTACCCTGAAAATAGAGGCTAAACTGTGCCTGTGTGTTATACGCAGGGGGCTGTGGAAAGTTTTTTCCTGAAACTTCCCTCTTAAAGTTAGGGTGCGTGTTATATGCCTGTGCGTGTTATATGCCGATAAATACAGTAGATCTTAGTTAGCTTTACATCTGCTTTAGCGAAACACAATATTAGGCTCTGAAGGATGGCGAGCTGTATGCCAGGTTACCCCAGGACACAGATTGATGGAACGTGACTAATAATGAATAACAACTATAAGGAAATGTTTCATGTGTAAGAACTAGTCACTAGAAAAGGAACTTGGCATCCTGAAATAGTTTCAGCTTGTTATAAGGTCATCTGTTCTCTGTCCATTGAGAAATATTTGCAGATCTGTGAGTCAGCAGAGTAGATGATCCCCGGGAGTTAATTTATAAACCAAATATTTTCTGCATATAAACCCCAAAATTATGAAATCTTTTTTAAATTAACCCCTTAACTCCGGCGCCTCCAGGACCTTTAAGGGGTTTCTGATGCTGGGAGGCAGGGTGGTGTAAGGAGCTTTCTGATCATTGACTGTCATGATTGGCTGTCACAGCAGTAACATGATCAGAAAGCTCCTGATCGCTACTTGTGATCAGGAGGTTTCCCATCATCTGACCACTGTGGGAGCCAAGCAAGGCAGTGTCATGATCATTTTCATTAGAGCCAATAGAGCGCAGTTACTGGCGCAGGTTTGTTTACATTTTGGTACACAAATATGCAGCCACTATGCGTCAAGGCCCATCTGATATTTGTGTACTCTCGGCTCTATAAGAGGCTAAAATTATAAACATTGATCACTTGAGCTCCAAAAGATTTACCCCCCTTCATGACCAGGCCATTTTTACAGCACTGTGTTACATTACCTGAAAATTGTGCAGTCATGCGAAACTATACTGAAATAAAACTTTTTGCACTATAAACAAAAAAAGACAGACAATTTTGAAAAAAAAAACAAAGGGCCAAATCCTCAAAAATCCTGCCTAACTTATCTTTTCCCATTTAAGTTACACTGCCTTAAAAATTCTACCTAAGTGCCCGATCCACAAAGCACTTACCTAGAAATTTCAGGCCGTGTAACTTAAATGTCTCCGGCGCAAGGCGGTCCTCTTCTGCAGGGGGCGATGACAATTTAAATGAGGCGCGCTCCCGCGCCGGCCGTACTGCGCATGCTCGTGACGTAATTTTCCCGACGGGCAGCGCGTGAAATTACGTTACGCCGGGCTTTGTGGATTGCGACGGGACAATAAAGTTGCGTCGGGTAAAAAAAAAGTTACGCGCCGGAAAAAAAACTTCAAAATTTAAAAAAAATCGCGGCGATCGAAAAAAAGGTCTGTTTTTACAAGGTGTAACTAGTTTACACTTTGTAAAAGCAGAACTAATTTTACGTATGCAAACGTAAACTTACGCAGAAAACACAAAGCTGAAAAGCTTTGTGGATCTCCGTAAGTCCTCATTTGCATACGCGAAGCGGCATTTCGACTCGAAATGCCCCCAGCGGCGGATGCGGTACTGCATCCTAAGATCCGACAGTGTAAGTCTCTTACAGATGTCGGATCTTCTGCCTATCTTTGGAAAACTGCTTCTGAGGATCAGTTCCAAAGATAGGCACAGGGATACGCAGGCTGAACAGCAGTTCCGCCTGCGTATCCCTTTTGAGGATTTGGCCCAATATTTTTTACTTTCTGCTATAAAACACATCCAATAAAAGAATGTAAAAAAAAAATCTAATCTCTTAATCAATTTAGGCCAATATGTATTCTGCTGTATATTTTTGGTAAATAAAATCCCAAAAAGGAAACATTGATTGGTTTGCTCAAAAGTTATAGCGTCTACAAACTATGGGATATTTTTATTTATTTTTACTTGTAATGGCAACGATCAGTGACTTATAGTGGGACTGTGATATTGTGGCGGACAAATCGGACACCTAACTGACACCTAACTGACACTTTTGACACTTTTTGGGACGAATGACATGAATACAGCGATCAGTGCTAAAAGGGGAAGGCATACTTGTTTACATAGGCACACTCGGGTTCTGCTTGTGTCCTGAATAATCGGTGGGTCCCGGCAGACATCGCGTCCACCGAACTCGCTGATTGGCTCCCGCTGTGCCCACAGTGGGAGCGGGTCGCCGGTCGCAAGCATGCACGCCCTAGACTGGGAAGTGTCAGATACCTGCCGCCCTGCCGCAGTAAATGTACGTGGGGCAGTCACTATCGTTTTGGAAATATTAAAGGAAGGTTATAGCCCCTGGTAGTTTTTTTTTTCTTCCTTCACTTCCTTTCCCATAGTCAAAACAGGAAATGAGAAGAAATCCCTACAAAGTGAGGGAACCCATGGTTGTCACCAGAATCACCAGAACTAATGTTCCAATTGGAAGATTTCCTCTTTATTTCTGTTCTGGTAACGACCCAAAAGTTGTCATTTGCTTTCATTCTCAGTGACAAAGGTCACCAGGATAAATAGAGAGGGTAATTCTCCTTAATGGGGGCACAGATAGCAATAAACACCTGACAGGTGTTCTAATCCCTCTCTGCTCTATCCAAAAAAAAAAAGAAGAAAGATTGCTTTTAATTATACTTTTAATAAAACAGGACGTCCTCCTTTACAACCAGGATATAACGCTGTGAAGAAATCTTTTTTATCTAAAATAATTGGCATTATCAACACCAGTCATTATCTATTTGCCTGGTCACTACTATGGGTTGAGATTTGCTGCATCAGGAGAGCGGTGATGTCACTCTTTTATAATATAACATATCTGGAGAGTGATGATGTCACTGCTGTTTAATACACCTGATATGCAGAGAGCAGAAATTAATAAACTCGTTTTAATCTTCGGGCGACGATAAAATTAATAGAACATTTTATGACATCAGCCAGTTGTGTTTCAGTCAGCGTGACACAGCAGAATCAACACTCATTTCATTGTATGATTAATTTGAGTAACTTCAGTTTCCTACAGAGTGGTGATGTCACTCCTGTATGATATTACTAAAGCTGCATTCACACATGGGCGTTTTGAACCGTGGGCAGCATTGCTGTGATTTTGCCCATGATTTCAAAACACCAAGGTGTAAATGACAAATCACACAATGCACCTTTCTGATGCCAGTCACTTAAATGGCACCTAAAAACGTGGTCCGGTTCTACTGTGATTGTGCATGGGTCATCATTACCACAACATAATATCCCCTCTTCTTTTAATATCACTCTGTAAACGTCTGGGAACTGAGGAAAGCAGTTGCTGAAGTTTTTGGAGAGGGATGATGTTCCGATCTTACCTGATACAGGATTCTAACAGCTCAACGGTCCTGGGTTATATTTTTCATTTCAAGATGTGCCAAATATTTTAAATTGGTGAAAGGTCTGGACTGCAGGCAGCACAGTTGAGCACCAGGACTCTTATACTGTGAAGCCATGCTGTTGTCAAAGATGCAGTATGGAGTTTAGTTTTGTCCTTCTGAAATATGCAAGGCCTTTGTCTGGATTGTTATTAATATTAATATTATTATTATAATAAGGGATTTATATAATGCCAACAGTTTACAAAGCACTTTACAACGTAGAGGGGGGATGGTACAATTACAATACAGTTCAATACAGAAGGAATAGGAGGGCCCTGATCATGGAGCATACAATCTAAAGGAAAAGGGAGGTGATACAAAAGATAATAGCTGTGGGGGGTGATCTGGTGGAGGTGACTAGGGAACAGCTCTTAGATGGAGGTGGGGTATGCTTACATTAATAAGTGATTTTTCAGGGATTGCTCAAAGGTGGACAGGGTAGGGAGTTCCAGAGAATGGGAGAGGCTCTGGAGAAGCCCTGGAGGCAAGCATGGGAGGAGGTAACAAGGGAGCTGGAGAGTAGGTTGTCTTGGGAAAAGCGTAGAGGACGATTTGGACGATATCTGCAGATAAGGTTGGTGATGGGGGCTATGTTGTGGATGGCCTTGTATGTTATGGTTATTTTGATTTTCATACAATGGGGCAGGGGAAGTTAGTGAAGGGATTGACAGAGAGGAGCAGTAGTCACATAGAAGTTAGTAAGGTGTATTAGTCTAGCAGCAGCATTCATAATAAACTGATGGGGGATAGCCTGTGAAAAAAGTAGGCCAGTGAGGAAAGAGTTACAGTAGTCAAGTTGGGAAATAAAAGGAGTGAATAAGTTGTTCTGTGGTGTCATTAGTCAGGAAGGGGCGAATTCTGGAAATGTTGCGGAGGTTTAGTATGTGCCAGTGATTGGATGTGCGAGCTGTTGGGGAGGTCAGAGTCCAGGATTACACCCAGCACCTTGGCGTGTGTGGAGGGTCCAATGGCTTTTTTCACGATCGTGTGTAGGCAAGGCCGTTTTAATGATCGGGTTGAAAAAAAACGTTGTTTTTTCTAGAGCCTGAAAAACGTAATTTTTTACAACCTGAAAAACGGTTGTGTGTACGCGGCATACATTTTTGATACGTGAGGAGAATGTGGGGGTGTGTTGAGGAGTCAAGGGATAGATCTGGGTTTCGTCAGCATAGGCTCAGGAAAGAGGTATAGATAGAGAATAGGAGGGGCCCAAGGACAGAGCCTTGAGGATCCCCAAAAGAAAGAGGAAGAGGAGCGGAGGAGATGGAGTTGTAAGTGACACTGAAAGTGCGCTGAGATAGGTAGGAGGAGAACCAGGAAAGGGCAGAATCACAGAGGCCGAAAGAGTGGAGTTTGTTGAGGAGATGGGGTGGTCAACTGTGTCGAAGGCAGCAGAAAGGTCCAAGAGTATGAGTATGGAGTACTGACTGTTGGTTTTAGCAGTTAGTAGGTCATTGGTGAGTTTTAATAGGGCAGTTTCAGTAGAATGTTGTGGGTGAAAGCTGGACTGTAGGGGATCAAGAAGGTTGTTGTCAGTGAGGTAGGAGCTCATGTGGTTGTAGACAAGATGTTCAAGAAGCTTGGAGGCAAACAGGAGCAGGGAGATGGGTCTTAAGTTATTACAACAAGTGGGGGCCAGTGAGGATTTTGGTATGGGGGTAACCAGTGCATGTTTGAGCGGGGAAGGATAGTTTCTGGAGGAGAGGCAGATGTGGGTTAGAAAGTTTAGGATAGAGCAGGAAGGTGGTTGCAGTAATTGTGAGGGGGCAGGGTCCAGAGCACAGGTGGTGGGGTGAGTCGTGGAAAGCTTTTGGCAACTTCCTCAGTGGTATCACTCCAGCTAGGGACGAAATGCTGTGGGCCAGAACTTTTTTTTTATTATCACAAATGCATCTCCGAATTGTATTATTTCACCTGTGTGCGGATCTAAAAAAAAGTCCCTAATTTTGCAGCCTCTTTAGCCCCACCTAATGAACTGATGGGGCCCAGGGAATATGTATTAGAACACCTGGGACCCAGGGAAGAATAAATAACACTTAAAGCTGCTAGCCAGGCCCCCCTATTAGAGTGATGGTGCCCGGCCCCCTACAGGAGGCCCGGGAATACGCCCTATCGGCAGTCCTGTACATTCACATCAGTCTTTTCCCTCAAGGAGTTTACAATCTAAGGTCTCTAACTCACATTCATACATACATATACTAGGGCCACTTTAGACAGGAGCCAATTAACCTACCAGCATGTCCTTGAAGTGTGGGATTAAACCGGAATACCTGGAGGAAACCCATGTGGGCACAAGGGGAACATGCAAACTCCATGCAGGTAGTGCCGTGGTTGAGATTTGAACCGAAGACCCTAGTGCCCAATCATGTTACTGACCTGTAGCCAATTAACCTAATAAGTTGCAAAATGGTATTCCAGCCTTTCCTTGTTAGTGTAGCACCTATGTACTATATAGTACTGGTGCTATCTAAATTTATGTGTAGATCAGAGTGTAGTTAAACTCTGATCCTGATTGTTAGAGCAATTATGCGGTCTCTGCCTTAGCTTGGCTGTGCTGTGAGCCCATTCTGCTGTATTGGGGTGTTCTTCCAGCCCCGGTGCTGCAGGTGCCAGCAGTGGAGTCAAGGTTTGGGTGCTCTTTCCCAGCAGCCAATCACGGGGGTTTGTCCTCGCTGTGCATGCTGGGAGGGGTATTTATGGGGCAGACGCCATTAGTTCTGGGTCTTTCTGCGTCGAATGTGGCACCCACCTTTAGGGTGGCCACATCACGGCGCCCCGGCGCTATGGCCTACCCGGCCATGCAGTGTTCCTGGTTCCGGGACCATGCTGGCCCTGAGCATCTGAACCAGCGATGGGGATCCAGTGAGCGACTGGGTTCCCTCTTTTGAAGATCCCAAGCTGTGTGTTCGGTGGGTGAATTGGTCTGAGGAGCGCCATTGAGAGGCTGGCGGTCCAATAGGGCTTGGATGAAACCACCGGGGATCACAGGTATTCGGACACTGCGGGACTGATCACCTGTCGTTCGGTACCTGGGCGACAAGTTGAAGGAGATCCAGACGTAACTCAATTAAGGAGGCATATCTTCAGGAATTTAACCCAAAAGGGGACCTGTGGCAGAGGTATCTTCTGAGGCTCATTGCGAGGGGTCTGTGGCAGAGACTTTCTCCCAAGTTCAAGTTCACCAAGGAGGGTCTGTGGCAGAGACTTCATCCTATAATTGTCCGAGTGATACTCCGGCTGCCAAGTCAGTGAGAGAGTGTTACGTTTGGGAGCAGGACTGTTTCATATCATTACGCCTGAATCTGCAATTCCCCTACAGTATCTTCCTCAGCTTTACTTTCCTTACAAGTTTACTGTTTTTACCCGGCTGGGTAATAAAGAGCACCTGTCTGGACATTCCGTTTAACTTCTACTAGATGTACTACACATCAATTACCCCTAGGAATTTCGGAGGAGCCAAGAGGTAACACTCCGCCCAAAAATCCAGCAGCTCCTCCGGGGGTAGTGCTACATTAGTATCACTTACTTAGCCAGCTTTTTGATGCCCTGCCCCAATCTTTTTGGGATATGTTTCTAATATCAATTAAAAAAATACCCTTTTTTTTTCAAATGGTAAATTTTCTCAGAAAAATTCTCAAGAAACGTTATTACTACCAAAAGAAAAAACCCCCAATCAGAAGCATGAGTGGGGCTTTATTTCCCAATACCATGAACAGTATAAGGAAGTAGAAAACATCTTCCGGAAACACTGGAACATTCTAACCATGGACAAGATACTCAAACTAACATTACCAGAAACACCTACCTTCATTTATAGGAAGACTCCCTCTTTTGGAGATCAGGTGGTGAAGAAGGTACTTGACCAACCAAAACCACTACAGATGTTCTGGGACCAGAAGGGTTTCCATGCATGCCGCCGATGCAAAGCATGTCAACAGGTGTCTACCCACTTACGAGGTCTAACGAGTTTTACATCAACAGCTAATGGAAGACAGTTCCAGATTAATGAATGTATAACTTGTGCATCCACGCATGTCGTTTATGCTTTGGAGTGCCCATGTGGCCTCATGTACATAGGACGCACTAAACGCACCTTAGGAAAAAGGGTATCGGAACATATCTACAACATTAAGATCGGTTACGAGGATCACAGTGTGTCGTTACATTTTCTCAAAAAACATGATCAGGACCCCATAGGTTTAAAATTCTGGGGAGTGGAGAAAATTCAGCGTAAGTGGAGAGGGGCCAACATGGTGCGGGAAATTTCCAAGTCTGAAACGAAGTGGATATTTCTTACTGACACTTTGAGCCCAAAGGGGTTAAATATAGAACTAGACCTCAACTGCTTTATAAGTAATCATTAATCACTAAGCAGAAATAGAGCTCTAGCATCTAGGCATTTATTATGGATAATAACTTAAATTGTTTTTTTTTAAAAATATTTATCTTATTATGCTTTTTACTATATATCATTTTAAGACGCAGGCTATAATCCCCCATAACCTCAGCAAGAGAACTAACATGATAAAGGCAGATTAACAGCTAATACCAATCAGTATAGTAGCCCATAAAGAGATAAATATAAATAATGGGCTAGTACTGATAGTATTGCCACATCTAGCTACTAACATTATAAGTCCTTCTTTTATAGCAGCATTAGGATTTTATAGTTTTATAGTTTTATAGGATGCATTTTAACTTTTTTTAAATATTTTTTGGATTGCTATTAGAATGTATTTATACAGATATAGTTATATTTATTTATATGCATGCATGCTCTTTATGTTATAAGGATGTATTTTATTTTGCATAAGTAGTGGCGCAATAGCATATATTGCAGTTTCTTTTATTTATTACATATGAAAAAAGTCAGATAACCTAGGTGTCAGGATTCCTATCGGAAAAAGCATTGCTTTAGAGTACATTGACGGGCCATACAAGGTACCTAATAACATTAGCCTGCTGAGATCATACTCGTATTGGTAGTAGCAATGCACATCTGATGAGGAGTCAGACACCAACATTATGTTATGTGACCATAGGGGGCGCAGGGAGTCCATTGCAGTTAGATAATGGATGACCGTGCAGCGTGACCAAACAGCTGTGGACAGTTTATTTACTATGTCCTATCAGCTGTTGCAGCTGACACATGGAGCCCCCTTTCGATACATCGAGAGTATAGCTGACGTCATGCGGAGGGCGGACGAAGCGAAATACTCGGCGCTATAAATATAGTCGACTCACGATACGTGGCCACGCCCTCTGAAGACGTGACATCCAATCACGAAACGCGTCAGGGCGTGTCCACGTGATACGACTGTCCAATCAGGCGAGCGTTTTCCCGGGACTCACGGCGTCAGGAGGAGGAATCCCCAGGCAGCATCAGAGAGTGAGAGCCAGCAAGCATTTAGATTGTGACACAAGCGCCATATTTGAAAGTTTTAAATGTAAGCACAACATTGAAGAGTTCTTCACCTTTTGGTAATAAACAGTTATACACTATGTGGAGTCTCTTTATGTCATTTCATGATTGCATCCATCTGAGCACTACCTGAACCCACCAGACGGCAGCAGAAGGAAGGGGAGAGATCCAGCTGAACCATCATACACTCCAGTCATAGAGCCAGCATTCCATGCCTGTTTTGACATCCATCTGGTGAGTGAGGTTTTAAGGGGGATCCCTATGTGTCAATGCATGCAACAGCACAGCCATAACAGCATTATCTTTGAAAGATTTAGCCTGGTTTTTGGATTTAGGACTGTCAAGAGTTGCTGCAAGTTCTAGAGCTGCAGAGTGAAATTAACTAACATGTTTTAAAGGACTATAGACGCAATTCTATTCTATTTTAATTCATCTTGCATCTTGTTTTTGTTACGATTAATTTAATTTTAATAAGGACTATTGAGAGGGTTTTAACCCTTAGAGGTTTTGATTTTATTTTTGAAGTGCATTGTAGTGGTGGTTCATACAAGTGTCACTCCAATAGAAACCAATATTGAGCAGGATGTGGTAACACATTTATATTCTAGCACGTTTAGCTTGAATCAAGCGCTGTTAATGTTTATACTTTTAATGTAATAGATCATTGAAAACATAGGCATATTTTAATAAGGTAAATTTTCTCAATTTAAATATTTGATTGTTTTCTATTTTCTATTGTGAACTAAATATGGGTTTGTAAGATACAAATCATTGCATTCTGTTTTTATGTAGATTTTGTCCCATTTTTTTTTTTTTGCAATTGGGGTTGTATATCTGGAGAGCTGTTAAGTGTTCTTCTGTAACTTATATCGCCATACTGTTTCCAATGTGGACACAGAACATTATATAACAGCAGTTACTTGTGCTTGAGTCACAGTGACACAGCTGAATCGACAATCATCATTATCTGGTTCATTTTGCATTGCTGCGCTTTAGTCTGGGATAAACATTTTTTTTATTAGGACTAAAATTATTTCTGTATTTGTTATCAAAAGACCTTAGCAGGATGTGCTATGCTGAGATATGGGAACAAATATTTCACATTCGGCTGATAAGATGACCTTATAGGGTCAGCAGGTTTGCAGTATCGATACATTTATGGATTTGTTATATAAGGGTCCAACGAGTCATTTATATTTGTAATGTTTATTATGGGCCATATTTGATTAGGAACCTTTCGATAAATACCAATTATCCAGCCATAAATGATCATAAAACTTTCTGATAAGTTGTGTTTGTAATCAAAGAATTGGCCGCAGTCCAGCGACCGCCTCTGGCTGCCTGTATATTAACCCCAAGCCATTCTGGGTGCTGTTGCATCTCATCAGAGCATCCCACAACAAGCCACAGCTCCAGTCCGCCACCATGTCCACTCACAGCGACCTTATCCACATCTTCAAAGGAATCCCCTTCACTACACGATCCTCAGCCGAGCTCCTGAAATGTCTGGGCTCATTCCAGGCCCACGAGGATGACCTCCTTCTCGTCTCCTATCCCAAATCCGGTACACCATGCTGTTCTCAAACTTTTTTTTTTACTATTTGAAAAACATTTGTAATTTATTTAGAAATATTTGGAAACATGTCTGCATAATGTTCCTGATGTGGTAGCGATCAGTGCCATCTGTTTTGTGAAATTTCACAGAAACCGGTTATAACTAAGCTGAACTGATTTATTTAATTTGTTTTAAAATATACTGTATATTTTTAGCAGAACCATAAAATGACTTTTTTTTATAATATTTTTTTTTAAGTTTCTCTTAAACTCCCAGAAAAAGATGTAGATGTAGTAGGAGAGGGATAAAGCTGTGATGGGTCCTAATGGTGAGGTTTCCCCTCAGTTCCTGTGCTGGTGACACCCAGAACATTGTTGTGAGGCCTGTTTCCCCCCCCCCCCCCCCCCTCAGGATATAATGTACATTTTTAACAGAACCATAAAATAGTTTATGTTTTTTTAAAGTTAAAGAGAGACTCCAACTTTTTTTTTTTTTTAGCTGTAGTGGTAGAGGGGGAAAGATATGATAGGTCCTAAATGTGAGGTTTCCCCTCAGTTCCTGTTCTGGCAGGGGAGGGCTGGCAGCCTTAGGCCTGGGGGGCAAGTGGCCCATAGAGCGTGGAAAAGTGAAGGATCAAGGAAAACAGTCTAAGATTTTTCATGAGCATCAGAGTCCGCACAGAGGCCCCCCTTGCATCAGAGTCCGCACAGAGGCCCCCCCTTGCATCAGAGTCCGCACGTCTGTGCAGAGAGACAAGGGGATGTCAGCGCTGGTGTGTGCTAAGGCTGAGCTATGTGTGAGACGAGTGTCAGCTCTGCAGCCATCTACCTCGGAGCTGACACAGGCACGGTTGCGCAGTGGGAGGTGAGCAGAGGCTGTGACCTGTGTTAACAGAGCTCCAGCAGGCATATTCCTGCTCTGCAAAAACAGCATTTGGTAGTGGCGGTCGGTGGCTGTGCATAGTGTTACCAGCCCGTGGGGAGATTTACACCCTGCCCCCCCTGCCAGCCCTCCCCTGTGTTCTGGTGACACCCAATAGATTGCTTTGAGAACCTTTTCCTCTCTCAGGATTCTATATTGACAAATACTGAGAAGGGACAATTGGGGTAAGAGAAGGTTAGCTTACAGCAATGGGTGTCACCTAGGGTTGCCACACCATCCCTTTAAGGCCAGTTCACACCAGACGCAGTTCCGTTCAGTTCCATGTGCATTTTTTCCTGCACAAAATGCATGCAGAGTGTTTTCCATGTATCCCAATGGCTCTAGTTCACACCATGCAGTCAGTTTCCAGTCAGTTTCTGCACCGTAAACTAGAGCCATTGGAATACATGGAAAACAATGTGCATGCGTTTTTAGTGCAGAAAAAATGCACACAGAACTGCATCTGGTGTGAACTTGCCCTAAAGCCAGGACACACATTAATTACACAGGTTCTGTGGCTGATTAAGGTGGTAATTAAACTCACTTGGTGCCTTATCTGCATTAAATCAGCCTCAGAACCTGTGTAATTCATGTGTCCTGGATTATGATGTGGCAACCCTAGTGTCAGCGTGAGAGGAAATGCAAGAAAATCAGAGGTTCAGACTCCATCTAAAAAACAACAAACTGTTCTGGCCAGAGTTCTGCATTTCAGACCATACCAAATATATATTGGTATGGTTCAAATGGTACTTGAAAAAAACAAACACAATTTGGTTTTATTAAATACAAAATCACCTTCAATGTGTTATCTATAAGAGTCATGGAATTGTATAAGATAAGAGCTTCAGCACCTCCAGCTGTACTGTAAACTCTTCCGATCCTCCTGATCTGTATTCCAGCTCGGAAAGAGTTGAACATTTTTCATAATGGCCAGGGGAAATGCATTTTCCAAAGGTTGTGGGGTTTCCTTCAAACTGGTACTACTTTACACTAATTGATATAAAATCTGGTGCAGCCGTGCATGGTAGCCAATTAGCTTCTAACTTAAGCTTGTTCGATCAAGCTTTAAAAAAAAAAAAAATGGAAGTTGATTGATTTCTACGCACAGCTGCACCAGATTTTGCACAGTTTTTATAAATCAACCCTACAGTAGGTGATACTTATTTTAACTATTGGTCACCTAGGTACTCACTGGCTTGCTGAGATCATGAAGCACCTCTACAATTCAAAGGTCACCCTCACCTCGCCCATCGAATTCGGGGACATTTCCAAACTGGAAGAACTAAACAACATCACCACCAAGAGGATAATCCCAACACACCTTGGCTACAACATGCTGCCCCAAGACTTCAAGACCAAGAAGTGCAAGGTGAGACATGCAGGGTATTATATGTAGATGCACATAAGTTCGGCAGCGGCTCCACCGCAGTGAAAGCTTTAGGCTGGGTTCATACCTGATGCAAATTGTATACGGGTTTCTCAGATCCAATTCGCATGATAGGAGACTGTGACCGGATCTCAATGGAGTCGGTTCACACTTCTCCGGGGCGGTCACGGAGCGCTTTGCACAGGGGTCCTGTGCGTTTTTGGCTCCGTTTTTAGGTCCAAATTTGCGCCTGATTAGTCCCTGAAACGGAAAACAGTGACGCATGCACTGGACCCCTGCTGTGAGCTTTGTCCGCACACAGTGTGAACCCAACCTTAATGTCTAGTTGCTTATATAGAGGCAAAGATTTCTGAAGATGAAAATTTCAGAGGAGTTTGAAAACATCCACTATGTCATTGATGGGTAACACGCCTCAAAATCTTATTTGTATCCTCATATCTTTAAAGCCTAAGTTCAGGTAAAACTTGGGTTATAAAAAATTAGCACAAGGGACAGTACTTATATTTAATCCAAAGTGTTTGTGCTGATGCCAGCTATCATAGCTGAAATCTTCTAGCCCATACCCTCTATACCCTGCAGCCGTAATCTTATCCGCCTGTTCACAATCTTCTATGAAATGTACACCAAGCTGCACGTGAACAGCTCAGTATACATCCTAGACAAAGTGCCAGTGTGTCAGTATGAATGACCACCTTGCCTATGCGTGGGGGTCATGTCATCTCTTCTGGCCAATCAAGAACCAGGAAGGAAGTTATACAGAGAGACATCTACATACAGAAGATGATGCATGTGGAGACCTGTCCATAGGACCTTACAATCTAATCTGGTGACACCAGAGAGGTCCATCCTCCTAAGATGTTTAGTATTAGCTGACACCAAAAATAGAACAACTGCACAATTATTTTGTTGAGTTTCTGTTAAAGAATTACAAATATCTAGAAGTAAATTTGTTTTAAAAGCCCCTGACAATTTTCAAAATTTTAGTGAATGTTCTAGTGACCGCTGTACCACTAAGGCTCCTTTCACACTTCTACGATTTGGGATCCAACATTTGAAACTTAAAGCGGAGGTTCACACAAATAGTGAACCTCCGCTTTTCGGAACCCTCCCCCCTCCGGTGTCACATTTGGCACCTTTCAGGGGAGAGGGGAGTTCAGATACCTGTATAATACAAGTATTTGCACCCACTTCCGGGAATAGTCGCGGGAGTCATGCCCCTTCGCGTCACCCCCCCCCCCTCCTGTCTTCTGGGAAACACACTGGTTCCAGGAGACAGCGGGGACCAGTGAGGGTGCGGCTCGTGCATTTGCAGTAGGAAAGCGGGCAGTGAAGCCGCAACGCTTCACTTCCTGATTCCCTCACTGAGGATGGCAGCGGGGGCAGCCGAGAGACGAGCGATTGCTCTGCCTTGGCTGTCGACATCACAAACACGCTGGACAGGCAAGTGTCCATTTTTTAAAAGTCAGCAGCTGCAGTATTTGTAGCTGCTGGCTTTAAAAAAAAAAAGGGTGGACCTCCGCTTTAATGGATGTCTATGAGAGCCGTTTCTACTGATACTACTGAAGTCGCTGCTACTTCAGAAAAGGTTCCTGCACTACTTTGGTCCGACTTTTGATGCAACTTTGGCCCAGAGAATGTAAAGTCAGATCAAAGTCGCAATGTAAAGACGCGATGCAAGTCGTGTGACTTTGTCATCTCACACGTGTGAATGGAGACTTGGATGTCACTATATATATATATATATATATATATATATATATATATATATATATATATATATATATATATATATATATATATATATGCTAAGGATTAATTAGGTCGTATATTGGTGTTATTATGTAAATGTCCCTGATAATAAGACTGTAACTTCACATTCCAGGCCATCTACATCATCCGTAACCCCAAAGACACAGCCGTCTCCTTATTCCATTACTACAGAGACAACCCCAACCTACCCACTATTGACATGTGGAGCACCTACTTCGATATGTTCCTGAATGGACAAGGTGACCGAAAATTGCTATTTCTGTTCTAGCTTCAGAGATTATATAGATATATTATATATCAGTAGATAAGCCGACCTAAGCCGACCTAACTCAGAATCTACGCCGACTTATGTTTAAGCGTATGCTCAAACAGAGATACGCTTAAACATATCTAAGATATGACGGCTTGCGCCGTCCTATCTTAGATTGCAATATTTTGGATGGCCGCTAGGTGGCGCTTCCATTGCGGTCGGCGTAGAATATGTAAATGAGGAGATACGCCGATTCACAGACGTACGCCCGGTCGACGCAGTACTTTTACGCCATTTACGTAAGAGATAGGCTGCGTAAAGTTAGAGCTAGGCCCTAGTGGAATAGTAATGTCAAGTATGGCCGCCGTTCCCGTGTCGAAATTTGAATTTTGTACGTCGTTTGCGTAAGTCGTCCGTGAATCGGGATTTACGCCGTTTACGTCCACGTCAAAATCGATAGGCCCGTGCGGCGTACTTGGCCGCAATGCACACTGGGAACTGTAGGCGCATGCGCAGTTAAAAAAAAAAACGTAAGGTCAAGCCTTATTAGCATTAAACACGCCCCCCTTCCACACATTTGAATTTGGCGCCCTTACGCCCGCCCGCTTTAGGCTACGCCGCTGTAACATAGCAGGCAAGTACATTGTGAATCATGTACTTGCCTAGCTAACTTACGGCGGCGTAGCCTAAACACGCTAAGCTACGCCGCCGTAACTTTGCTCCATTGTACCTGAATCTACCTATTTGATTCTTAAGTAAATCGGCACCCTTATGTGTGATAAACACAATGATGTTTTTGGGGGTGCAGTGAGGTGAGACCAGCATTTCTCTTGGTCACAGCTGTTTTTTGCGGGGTAAAACTGGGGGCTGCATTGGGCACAGTATCAGTCTGCTACCCTCAATATTTAGAGGGTGGAGCTAATAATATTATTATACAGGATTTATAGAGCGCCAACAGTTAACGCAGCGCTTTACAATAAAAGGGCGACAGTACAATACAGAAGGAATAGGAGGGCCCTGCTCAGAAGCAATATCAAGGGCTCCATGACTTTAGAGGCAGCCATGGGTAAAGATGCAGCTCCACCCCTATTAATTAGAATAACAGGGGCTCTGTGACTTCCCGTCTGGGAATTCCACCCACTGGCGTTACGGTGCGGTTATAAATCAGATTTAAATTGCCTATCGGCATCTCTGATTTCCCCTGTAATTTTATGATTCTGAAAGTGGAGCACTATAAAGATAACAGCTGGTACTTAATGCTCCTAGGACAGCAGTGTTCCCGGTTTTATATAAGATTTGGGTGCTGAGCGACTGTCTAAAGGACACTGATAGTAACGTGGTCCTGACTTTGACCGTCGTTGCGCCTCATTTCCGCAGAGTCTCCTGTTAATAAAACGATTGATGTTATGTAATGGTCGGAATGCAGGTGAGGATACGTCAGATACTGATAATCTGCCTATCTAGATGGCGGAGGTAATAATCCGTATTGGAGAGTTAATATTCAGTATTGAATGGTAATAAAAAGTATCAGTATTAGAGAGGTAAAAATTTAATTTGGGAGCGGTAATAATCAATATTGGGGAGGTAATCATTTGGTATTTTAGTGTAAGGCCCCATACACACGATAGAATCCATCCGCTGAAAAATCCCAGCGAATGGGTTTCAGCGGATAGATCCTATGGTGTGTACACTCCAGCGGATCTGTTTCCGCGGATATTTATCCCCTGGGATGGATTCCAGCAGATCGAATATTTGCTGACATGCTAAACAAATCTATCCGCTGGAATCCATCCCAACGGATGTATCCGCTGGTCTGTATAGACTCACCGGATCCATCCTTCCGAAGGGATCCCCTGCATGCGTCGTAATGATTCGACGCATGCGTGGAATTCCTTATATGACAGCGTCGCACTCGTCGCCGCGTCATAATCGCGGCGACGACACGTCATCGCCAGAGGATTTTGGCGCGGATTTCAATGCGATGGTGAGTACACTCCATCGCATTGAAATCCGCACAAATCCTCGAGAGGATTTATCCGCGGAAACGGTCCGCTGGACCGTATTCGCGGATAAATCCTCTCGTGTGTATGGAGCCTAATACTCAACATTTGAGAGATGATATTGGAGAGGTAATAATTGGTACTGGAAGGTATTGATCAGTATTGGTGGGTAATAATCAATATGGGAGAAAAATAATAATTAGAATTGGAGGGTACTAAACAGTATTGGAGGCTAATAATCAAGACCAGCAGTCACAGAGAAAAATTTACCACATAAACTGGGTACAGACATACTTGAATTCATTCGGTTCAGCAAGAATCGGACCATTTTTGATGTGTGTATGTGGCCTTCCCTGTTTAGACAAATGTCGATCATTAGATCAACTTCCATCGAAGAAAGACACTGGAAAAAGTACTCCGATCTGCACCTGCAGCCACTGCTTAATGTATTCTGACAGCGGTGACCCACTATTCCTCAATCCACATCACTAGTGTGGATGAGGAAATTTGTTTGTTATTTTTATGATTCAGCCTGACGATTGAACAATAAAATCTAACTGTGTATACTCAGCCAATAACCTTGAATGACTTTTAGAAAAGTGTGCTCTCTCCTGCACATAGCTGCACATGTTCATAAGTAAAAATTAAAAACGAATGCGCAAACCAAAATGTGTGCCAAACGTCAAGGAGGGCAGCCAACATTAAAAGAGTGTCCCCACAAAACAGAATATTATTATATTTAATTATTATACATGTTCACAAGTGTATCTGAATCTAGTAAGAAAATGTATTATATTTCAGCTTGCAGTCATTAGGTGTGGGAAAGCTGTCCACAAGGTTTAGGAGTGTGTCTATGGGAATATTTGACCATTCTTCCAGAAGCGCATTTGTGAGGTCAGGCACAAGAAGGCCTGGCTCACAGTCTCTGCTCTAATTTATCCCAAAGGTGTTCTATCAGGTTGAAGTCAGGACTCTGTGCAGGCCAGTCAAGTTCCTCCACCCCAAACTCGCTCATCCATGTCTTTATGGACCTTCCTTTGTACACTGGTCCAAATCATTTGGTGGAAGGGGGGATTATGGTGTGGGGTTGTTTTTTAGGGGGTTGGGCTTGGCCCCTTAGATCCAGTGAAAGGAACTCCTAAGGTATCAGCATACCAAGACATTTTGGACAATTTCATGCTCCCAACTTTGTGGGAACAGTTTGGGGATGGCCTCTTCGTGTTCCAACATGACTGCGCACCAGTGCAAAAAGCAAGGTCCATAAAGACATGGATGACCAAGTTTGGGGTGGAGGAACTTGACTGGCCTGCACAGAAATAAAAATAAGCTGCGCTGTTGAATGATGGTGAAATATAAACCGTTGAAAAAGTGTAAATAGTGAAAAGCTGAAAAACACTCTAATGCCGCGTACACAAGATCGGAAATTCCGACAACAAAAGTCCAATGTGAGCGCTTGAATGGAAATTCCGACCGTGTGTATGATCCATCTGACTTTGGCTGTCGGAATTTCCACCAGCAAAAGATTGAGACCTGGTTCTCAAATTTTCAGACGAAAAAAATTCTTATCGGAAAATCCGATCGTCTGCAGCTATTCCGACGCGCAAAATTCCAACGCATGCTCGGAAACAATTCAACGCATGCTCGGAAGCATTGAACTTTTCTTGGCTCGTCGTAGTGTTCTTGACATTTGGAATTTCAGACAACATTTGTGTGACCGTGTGTATGAAACACAAGTTTGAGCAAACAATCCGTCGGAAAAAAATCCACGGTTTTGTTGTCGGAATGTCCGATCGGCATTAGAGTGTTTTTCAGGTTTTCGCAATTTATTTACACGTTTTCAATGGTTTATATGTCACGAATTTAACCATTATCCTTCAACAGCGCAGCTTATTTTTATTCTGAGTAGCTTCAGTGCCCAACACTCTAACTTCGTGCCAACTACATTCTTCTGATGACAGTGTACAGTAGAAGGAGCTCCTATTGCATCATGGTAGCTTTTTTTTTTTTTTTTTTTTGACATGCTGAGGCAGGAGGGGACACAGTAGTGGGGTGGATTCAGGTAGGGGCGCGCACTACTACGGAGGCGCAGCGTACCGTTTTTACGCTACATCTCCGTAAATTACTTGAGCTACGCTTCATTCACGAAGCATTTGCTCCGTAATTTGCGGGGGCGTTGCGTAAAAGTGGCCGGCGTAAGCGTGCGTAATGATCCCGTAGGGGGCGTGGATCATTTAAATTAGGCGCGTTCCCGCACCGAACGTAGTGCGCATGCTCCGTCGGGAAACTTTCCCGACGTGCATTGCGGTAAATGACGTGCTTCGACGTCCAGCGCCATTCACGATCCACTTGCGCAAACGACGCAAATTTTGAAAAACGCGACGCGGGAACGACGTCCATACTTGGCATTGGCTGCGCCTCCTAATAGCAGGAGCAGCCTTACGACGGAAGCGCCGTACGCAAACAACGTAAAACTCGAACGCCGGTACGTTTGTGAATCGGCGTGAGTATGCAATTTGCTTACTCTACGCTGACCACTACGGGAACGCCACCTAGCAGCCAGCGTCAGAATGCAGCCTAAGATACGACGGGATAAGAGCCTTATGCCAGTCATATCTTAGGCTACAGTCGGCGTATCGAGCTTTCTGAATACAGAAAGTCGATACGCCGGCGCTACTTAGCAATTACGCTGCGTATCTATGGATACGCAGGCGTAATTGCTACTTGAATCTACCCCAGTAAGTAAAACTCTCACTTGTACAAAAGTGCAATAAACTGTAAATGCTTCTGGAATTTTTTTTTCTAAAGTGTGTGTGTGTTGTCCAATCTTGGAGGCCTAATGGTGCTGTCTAGGATCATTCGCTTGACAATCAATACTCTAGACATGTGCACTGCCAAAAAATTTGTTTGTTTTCGTTCAATTTTTCGGATCATTCGTGATGATTGCAATTCGTAAATTCAAAAATAAAGAAAATCCAAAAATTCTAAAGAAATAACGAACTATTAAATTATAGGTATTGTAATTTCCTTTCAAATGTGGCTGTTAGTGAACGTAACGAATACAAGTTTATCCAAAGTTACGAATGCCGCATCTAAACAAATGGAACTTAATAATAAGAACAAAAAGTTTTTATTATTATTGTTATGTCTTATTATTAATTTGTTGCCTTCCATGCGTTTAGATCTGGCATTCGTTATTTCAAATAATTCATAACTTTGGATAAATTCATATTCGTTACGTTCACTAACAGCCAAATTTGAAAGGAAATTCCAATACCTATAATTTATTAGTTAGTGTTAGTTATTATAATTATTATATAGGATTGTTATTTTAGATTTTCAAATTTTGGGAATATTAAACAACAATTTATTAAATGGGTTTTCGTTAATTCAGATATTTACGAATTGACACATTTTTCAAAATTCGTTAAACTAACTCGGAATGAAACTCATTTCACATGTCTACAATACTCCCCCCTCTGCTATTCTTACCAAGGCTGGTTGGTTGGCCTGTCTGGTTGCAGCATGTCCACAAGCAGATTGTCACTGGTGACGATGAGCTCTTAGTACAATAAGATGATCTGCTATAAAATGAATCTACGGTTGCCCTCATCTTTCCCTCCACGTGTAACTGATCTTCCTGTGTGTGTCACAGTTGTATACGGATCCTGGTTCGACCACATCCTGAGCTGGGAAGAGCACCAGAATGAGATGGGGACTCTCTTCCTCTACTATGAATCCATGAAAAAGGTTTGTCCACTTCTCTCTTGATTAGTAGATATGTATCAATATTCTACAACATATTATATCTGTGTGATTGGCACTGCCTGATTGGATGATTTTTCAAACTGGATACAACTTTGTCTGTATCCAGTAAGACAAAACGCAAATTGTATTTTTAACAATATCATTCAGAGTGACTGCTATTAAACAGTCAGAAGTCAGTGCATTCACACCTAGGCGACAAAACGCCTGAAGCACGACGCTACAATACGCTGGAGGAGAGAAATAACATGATTGTCTATGGAGATGGTTCACATCTCCACGCCGAACGCCTGAAGCTCAAACAAGTCCCGGACCCTTTTTTGTCACGGCATATTGGGCGGCTTCGACGTTCTCCATACCCGACAATGACCTATACAAAACCGCGGTTAAAAATGCAGCGTTTTGTCGCGGTAAAAAACGCCGCAACTCGCCTACGCCTTGGTGTGAATGCAGCCTAAGAGACAGTTCACACAGGGGCGACTCGTCAGGCGACTAATGCCACGTACACACGCTCAGTTCATCCGATGAAAACGGACCGATGGATTTTTTCATCAGATATCCGATGAAGCTGCCTACACACCATCAGTTAAAAATCCGATTGCGTCCAACGCGGTGACGTAAAACACGACATGCAGAGAAAAATTAAGTTCAATGCTACCGAGCATGCGTCTACTTGATTCTGAGCCGGCATGGATTGTTGACCGATGGATTTCCCCACAGACGATCGTTTTTTTTTTTTTTTTTTTTTATCGTTTTTTTAACCATCAGAAAATTTTAAAACAGGTTCTTTTTTTTTTTTCCACCGATGGGGGGGAAAAAAAACATGGGGCCCACACACGATCGGTTCGTCCGATGACAACGGTCCATCGGACAGTTTTCATCAGACAAACCGATCGTGTGTACAGGGCATTAGCCGCCTGACAAGTCACGTTTCGCTCTGTACTATGGAACCGTTCTAATACTAGCGACTCAAGTTGCTCCGACTTAGAAAAAGGTTCCTGTATGACTTTGGGACGACTTAAGGGCGACTTGCATTGACTTCAATACAAAACTAATTTTGCAAGTCGCCTCTGAAGTTGCGTGCAGATCGTCTTGCCGAGTCGCTCGGCAAGTCGTGCTGCCCCAGTGTGAACTGGCTCTTACTGATGGCAGGCATATAAATGATTGCAAACAAGCACTAGCGCCTGTGTTACTCCACCCTTAACATGTTTTCTCCTTCCTCTCAGAATCCCTTTAAATCGGTGAGGGCAATCAGCTCTTATCTGGGAATAAACATTAATGACAATGAAATCCACGAAATCTGCAAGAAAACCTCATTTTCCGAGATGAAGAACAGTGCAGAGAACGAAATAAGTGACCCGAATCACACCGTCTGCTCTCTGACTTCTAACCGCAAAATGATCTTCCGGAAAGGTGGGTTTCTCTATTTATGTTCTGTGTATATCCCACATTTAGCTGCTGCTTTTGGATTGGTCTATTCGTTGTTATTTATTTTTCCCCTTTAAACATACTCACTTGGTGCAGCATTGGAGCTGGCTCTGTCCCCCACCAGCTCTAAGCCCAAGGACTGAGCGATCACATGACCACTGATTGCTCAGTTCTCAGTCTTCCTGGGGCAGAAATCAGTGGCTGTCCTTTTCCACTCTCTGCTCTGCCTTTCTAGTGCCCATTGGAGCTCTGGGCTGGGGAGGGAGCGGCTGGCTTAGGCTCTCAGCGGCACGCAAGTAAGAGCACCCCGTGACATGAAAGAAGCATGGCCAAAAAAGCTTTGGCCATACTTCTCTTTTAAATAGCTCAACAGGAAGTCACATCTGTTACTATTAATTTAGCAGCATCAATTAGTAGTATAAAGAGTTAAATAAAAATCAAATACAATTTTTTCTAAATGTCATTTAATATCAAAATGTGTACAAGTAAAACAAAGTGACAAATAATATAAAAATATATCTGATGGGGACCTCTAGTGGCCAAGTTCAATAGCTATAGTATCTATAATATTAAGTGCATGGAGGTGTAACTTAGAATACAGCAAAAAAAAAAAAGATAAATATATCTGCCTCGGGGCCAGCAGGCCCCGAGGCAGAAGAGGAGCTGTCGCATACCTTAGGCCAGAGTGGCCACGAGGTGAGAGAGCGAAAAGAATGGCTTCCGCCCCTTAAGTACCCTCTCCCAGCATGCCCAGCGGTAAAAACCTCCCACTAGGTAGCTTCTGGGAAAGAACACCCAATACACCTCGGCTTGTTGTACCTTCCATCACGAACCAGAAGTGACAGCTACACCTGCTGGTGACCATGGGAAATACACCAACTCAGCCAAAGCTGGAGCAGAGGCCAATTTAGCCATAAACTGTAGCCAATACAGTTCAGATATCCCACTAAATTTAGAAATTAGGGCTTGGTCAACAGGAGCAGGGCACTACACATATATGGCTAAAGTCACTAACTGGAACACAAGGCCTTTTTTTTTTTTTTTTTTTTTTTATTAACAGGTGGCGCTTTTCAGGTATTTACTTATGAACACTTGTGAAGTTACTGGCAGATTCACTTTAACTCTGTAGCTATGTTAATGTGGAACAAAAGTTCTAATGTAACTCACTGTGAGCAGGCAGGCTTTTTATTGCAGAAGAGACATGCAATGTCTCTTCTGCCACAAACTACACCTACCTGCCTGACCACAGTGATCCCTGGAATCGTGGTCAGCCCAATCCTGTGTAGCAGGATGACAAGCCCCAGTGCATGTGCAGGAGTGATGTCATCCCGCAGAGGCACAGAAACCAGCACACAGGAGAAGATGCCAGCGCTGGAAAGACTGTTGGAAAGGTGAGTATCTCTGCCTTTATTTCTGCTTTAAAGTAGTTGTAAACCCATATAAAAAAAAAAACTGCAAGACAAAGCCATAATGAGCTAGTATGCATCGCTCCTCAGATCAAAGCTGTTGCAGCGTTCCCCTGTACACTGCTTTGACTGGCAACATGTCTCTCAGAGTTATTTCTGGGTTTGTGAGCTCCGGCGCTGTGATTGGCCGGAGACACAATGATGGCACAGGCCCTTTAGAAATGGCACGATCGAGCCGGTTTTTAACTTGGTGCTCATGCGCCAATGACGTTGGCGCAAGCCTATATGGTAAATTATCTCCTAAACTGTGCAGGTTTATCAGATATTTACAGTACCTACAGGTAAACTGTATTATATGCTTAGCTGTAGGTACAAGCGGTGTAACAGAGTTTACAATCATTTAAGTCTAGTGATTGAATAAAAAATGATGAGCGCAAAACTAAAAATCTAAAAGTGAATATAAAGACAGTCCATAGGGGACTGATAACAATCAATAAAGATATGCAGTGAATTCAAAATTGGTGAAATAACCCAAGACTGATAATAAATCCAAAAATAAAAGTCCAAATATATAAATCAAAGTTTGGATAAATCAATCTGGTGTGCCAGTGATAAACAAAACTTCTGCACTTCAGGCATCAATGTGGACAATCTTGATAACTCTTTGCTTAGCCTGGGCTCACAGAGCGCTTACCTCCAGACACTAGGTCATGCGTATCAACGAAATCCTCCCAAAACTGGAACAGAATCCAAACAGTGGGTAACTCGTGTTGCACGGAATCTTCCCAGTGCTGAGATAGAGTCGAGGGGCGTTCTCTGTATCCAATACCAGTATCGGTCCAGGCGCAGCAAAGTCGACTCCACAGGATAGCCACAAGGTGTATCAAGAGCAAATGTAGAAATAAAAAGCTCTCATGGTGAAGTATGCAAGTGCTTTATGTATAAATGTCTTTATATTCACTTTTAGATTTTTAGTTTTGCGCTCATCATTTTTTATTCAGACCTTTATTTGTTGTTAGCACATTTTAGATTTGAGCAGCATTTTGTTTTTCACTGGTCACTTTTAATTTTCACTGTTGGCTAGCGCTTTAGTCACCCACTTGATAAGTCTAGTGATTTTTGTAAACATGTACGCATCTCCATGTACATTAAAAATGGGTGTGAACAATGGAAATCGTGGCGAGACCATCTCACCCCTTAAGTTTGAAATGGAAGAAAGGCTCAATAGACTCCACCTGTAACTGAAATATGATATTTAGTTGGCACAACCTTTTATTTTGTGTAACCCCTGATTTCTCTCCTGTCACAGGCACTGTCGGGGACTGGAAACAGTATTTCTCCACCAAGCAGAACAGACTGTTTGAGGAGCTCTACAACACCAAGATGAATACCAGCTGTCTTGCCAAACGCATCCACTACGAGAACTGAGTCCATCCGTCAGTTCAGACTTTATTGTTACTGAGAGACTTCCTCCATACCAGACAGACTGGCACAGGAAAGGTCAAAAACAAGGCAGATGCATGGACAATTAAAGGATTCCTCCACCCTGTAGTGGGACTCTGCAGAGTTTACCAGTTAACAATGGCGGCCACAGCCCTAAGATGTAACAGCCGGGTGACCAAATGACACGTCTAAGCTTGAGTGGCCACCTAGCATAAACCTCAGGGGCATCTTTATAAACATGGACAGCTGTCTCGCCACTTCAGTTCTGATGGAACATTTTACCTATGTTCCCTAAATATGTGAAAACATGAAAAAGGAAATCTTAACATCAAAAAGCTGTCCAAAAATAGCTGAAAAATAAAATGTAAAGGAGAGATAATTGTCAGCTTGCAAAAAGATCCTGACACTTATCCACTGATATTACTGAATAACAGCTGGTTTAGGATGCGGAAAATTGGCAGACAGAATCTATACATAAATTGGCAAAATCTGTCCTTGTGTAGATCTCTCTGGGTTATTTTTATTGCTGTTGTAAAAAGGTTTCACATTGATGAATCTGGCAGAATATAGACAGGTTTTTATAAACAGGCCAAGTGGTGGATTTACTGCATTCTCCAGTGGATCCACAAGGTGGCACTATATGTCTGCCCAGAAGCGAGTCATCCATGCCCTCTAGATTTAAATCCATAAATGCCATTTAACACTGTTTTAAAACTTCTATAATTTCCCTTCTGGAATATTCTCAGGAACTATGAAATATTTTACACTGAAGATGTTAAGAAAAATTATATTTTTATATTTATAGAGTACAAAGGGAGCATTTTTAGTAACGCTTTGCTAAATCTCTGTTGAATTTGGCAACCAGAAACAGGTTCCTATAATGCAAAGTGCCATACGACCTCTGTATGCTTTGGAGGTAACAGATGTCACATGCTTGTCTTCTATCCTCCGACGCAGGTCACATGATCTCTGCTAAGGAGGCTCAGACAGATAGGAAAGAGACAGCCAATCAGCAGCTCTGCTTAAATGACTGTCATGCACTTCTTCAGCGACCACATGACCAATGACGTGGCATCCATCACATGACCATAACCAGAAGAGAAATGAGACTTCTTCAGAAAGCATGACTTCTCTAAGGCTGCATTCACACCTTCATGCGTGTTTCTGGAAACTCGTGAAAAATGCGGAAAACAAGCCTCACACTTGCGCTGCTATTATTTATCGTCTAATATTAGCACTCCAACCATGGGTAGCAGTCTGGCATTTTGTTGCACATTTACTGTGCAACAAAACGTGCATCGCAAAATACGCTTGGCTCACTGCCCAAAAAGGTACATGAGCTAAGTGAATGGACTGTCCTATGATGTGTGATAAATGCACCAAAAAAAACGCAGTAAACGCATTGCACAGGTGTGAAAGCAGCCTTTCTGATGCCTTAGAAGGCAATTTCAATACCTCAAAATCATATAGTTTTTGGTGGACACGCGCTTTGCGCAGCTTTCAGCATGTGGTAAAACAAGCCCAGCTGTTTCCTCTATTTTTGATGTGCCTTTTTCAGTCTGTTAGAACAAACCCCTTTTGATTTTATATTTATCTGTTCAAAAAACACGTATTGGTCCTGCCAGAAATCTTTTGAGCTAAAAACTTCCTGTGATTCACTGTTCTCAGTTACATTGTTTCCTGTTAGTTCTGGACTAAAACACTTTCCCAATATGTCATGGGATGGGGGAGATGTTTTGTGGTTCCATCCAAGGGTGACAATGCTGCCCTGCTATAGACACAGTACAATGAGTGGGTATTGTCACCCTAGGACAGGAAGTGTGGTATTGGCAGAATCACCAGGTGAAAGTAAAGGGGGGGGGGATTACTAAAAAAAATAAAACCATTGTAGCCATCATATCTTAGTTGTGCATCATGTAACGTGGAGAAACTGCCAGAGGCATCTTCATTAAGCAATAAGAAAAAACATCATCTGTGTGAGATTTTCCCCAGAACAATGGAAGTTTAACACTTAATATTTGCTGTGAGTTGCTGAACCCTTTTATTTAATTTTTTTTTTTTTTTAAAGGGACGCTGTCATTGGCAATTACCCTGCCAACCAGCACCACAAGGTGGCAGTAGATTCCTATTGGTGGTGACTGATATTCTGCACTTTTCTGATTGAATCTGTCATGGTCATCCCACAAACCCTTTAGTTGCATTGTAAATAGGAAAGATTAAGATACGATTTATCTGAGTGACATTTCCCAGGGCCGCAGAACTGATCTTTTCATCGCCATCTGTTTATCTATGGAAGGATCCGCAGATGGGTGGAAGATTTGCTGGTGGCCTCAGGGGAGAAACTTGATTCTGTATTATTTGCTGTGTATTTTGTATCTTAGAAATTCATGTTTTTATTTCTTTCAATAAACTACTTTATGTTCTTACAGTATTACTTTGACTAGTCCATTATATAACAGACCTGAGGGAGGTGGAATCCTCCACTGCAAGAATGGGGGGGGGGGGGGTCATGAAGGTACAAGAAAATTTGTTTTAAGAATTAGAAAAAAGTTGTTTTAGCTTGAGATAGCGCTAAAAGCAATTAAACCTTTGTTGTATCCACTATGGTACTCCTGATGCTTCCTTTAAATTGTACACTATGTTACTCATCATGCATGCTTTACATTATCTACTGTTACTCCTCATACCTGCTTTAAATTAAGTACTGTTACCCTCCTACTTGCTTTACAACAGGGGTAGGCAAACTCGGCCCTCCAGCTGTGAAATTACAAATCCCATCATGCCTCTGACTCTAGGAGCAGGGGTAGACTGACCATTTGGGCAATGCCTGAGGGCCCCATGCCACTAGGGGGCCCCATCAGGGTTGCCAGCCTCAGTGAAACCAGAGACAGTATGTAAAAATCTGTGGGGTGGATTCAGGTAGGGGCGCGCAAAGCGGCGGCGTAACGTATGACATTTACGTTACGCGGCTGCAAGTTTTACTGGCAAGTGCTTGATTCACAAAGCACTTGCCTGTAAAGTTGCGGTGGCGTAGCGTAAAAGGGGCCGGCGTAAGCACGTAATTCAAATTATCCCGTAGGGGGCGTGGATCATTTAAATTAGGCGCATGCGCCGTCCCTAAAATTTCCCGACGTGCATTGCGGTAAATTACGTCGCAAGGACGTCATTGGTTTCGACGTGAACGTAAATGGCGTCCAGTGCCATTCACGGACGACTTGCGCAAACGATGTAAAAGTATCTTTTGCTCTTCCTACCGCATGTAGTTGTGTCCAGGATGTGTCTTGCAATAGTCAAGGCTAATGCACTTTCTAGCCAATGTGGCACTCTGGATGAGGAGTCCGCCTGTGAACCTGAGCCGATCATTCACTCCAGGTTACCGTTGTCTGTCCCTAAAACGCACAGCCAGGCTAACTTGTCTGCAAGTTCTGCAGTCGCTACGCCTTGTGATGCGATTTGGGTAGTCACTACTCCTGACTATGCTATTCAATCGGCCTCTGCATCAGCTATGCCAGGCTAGCCCATGCCCAGTAAGCCTCCTACCTTTTCTTGTTCAGGACCTTCTGCAACCTGTCTAAGGGTCTCAATCCATCCTTTGGATAGGATTGCCTCATTCGGCCAAGTGGGGTTTTCTATCTTGTTTTCAGGGCTCTCTGCATTCTGCTGTTTTTTCTGCTATCCAGCTTGACTCCTGTGTCATGTCACCTTCTAACCAACCTGACCTCAGGGTTCCTCTGACCTCTGCCCAGTCTGATGGTCCCGTGCTAGATGCTCAGTTCATCTTTAAGGGTCTGCTTGATCCTCCTCAGATTCCCTTTGATCCTCTAATTCCCTTACTTATTCCTAAAAGGCCTTTGTTCCTCAATAAATCCTCTCGTCCTCTCCCTACTTCGGTTCTGGTCAATGAGGATAATCTAAAGTATGAGGTTACTCAAGTTCTGGACTCTCGTCTCTGCAGAGGCATTCTTCAGTACCTTGTGCTTTGGAGAGGGTTTGGTCCTGAGGAGGCGTCTTGGATTTCTGCATCTGAGGGCTTTGCGCCCCATTTGTTGAGTAGGTTTCATCTGATATTTCCCTTTAGGCCTTGGCCCAGGCTGGGGAGGGGGAGGGGCCATAAGAGGGAGGGTACTGTCATGGATATGCAATAAAGTCTGGCAGCTTACCTGTCTCATGTGTTCATTAGAGGCCTGACCCTATTTCTGGCTGTCTTTTATCACCTTCCTCCCTGTATGGCTCCACCCCAGGAAGCCTATATTAACCACTGCACTGCTAGTCTGCTTTGCTGTTCAACCTTTGTTTGTAGCTTGTTCCTGTCTGCAGTGTGTTACGTTTACCTTCCTGTGTACCGACCTTGGCTCGTCTCTGACTTCTCCTGTTTACCTGACCCTTGGCCTGTTCCTTGTTTACCCTTGTCTGCCAGTTGCCCCGACTTACCCATCACTATCGCTTGTCCTGGTTGCTGCTTCCCCTCTCTCCCTGCGGAGTGTGACCTTGGGGACCCCAGGGGTCGCAACCTGGATCCAGCTGCGGCGAAGGCCATCCTCACCACCAGAGGCCCTGGGGAATCTTGGGCTCGCGCTTCCTCTCTGATCGCAGCAGTCGGCCATAGGGTTCACTACCCTGTGGTGCATCCCTGACCCCAACGGGGTGCACTTGTCATCTGGCCACAGGTGACCTGACAGATACCCTGAAAAGGAAGGGTTATTCCAACCTGTGCTGTAAAGTGGGGGACTTACCAGATCATTTTGACCCCGATTTGAGGTGGTTAAAATAGGTTTTAGTGAACGTAATGGAACATCAGTAGCCTCATTGTTTGTATGGAAGGTGCTTCAGGCACTTCTGCCTGTCATCAGGGATGCACGTCCTCAGTCAGAACTCCGCCAGGTTATATATCATATGTGTAAAGCGGAAAAAACGACCATAGCATACAGGGCCGTCTTTAATATTGATTGGACCCTGGGCAAACCCTGGGGGCATTTCCCCCCACCCATGCAAATTTGCTCTCCACCTCAACATTGCAGAAAACAAACACACAGGGATTGGGAGTGTGTACTGCAAGGTCTTTGTATCATACAGGGCACAGAAATAAATCAGCACAAGGGGCAGTACTTGCATATCCTCCCCCCAAAGTAACCTACTATTGGTCACCTCTAAACACTGGTTTGCTTTCCTCTGATCCCTCAACCACAGCTCACCTCTGAACCCCCCCCCCCTCTTAATCCACAGCTCACCTCTGATGCCCCATCCAACTAAAGTACCCCTCACCCACGGCTCACCTGTATCCCCCGTCCACCTCTGTACCCCCCCAATCCACAACTCGCCTCTGTATCCCCCATCCACCTAAGTACCCCTCACCCCCGGCTTACCTCTGTATCCCCCGTCCAGAACTCCTTCGCCAGAGCCAGCCCCCCCCCCCATCTTCTCAGGAGTTGGCAGCAGAAAGGAAGACAGAATTCATTCTACATATCCTGCACCTCTCTGTGCAGCTGCAGCACTTCCTCCTCTTTGCCTCCCCTGGTCTCAACATTTAGCATATTCTGGCAATTGAGTTCCAGGACTCCTCTGGTCCTCCTCCAGACCCTGCACTTTCTACTGCCCAGCTCCACCCTTCAGCTTCTTCTTGGCAGAAGCACAAAGTAAGGGGGGGGGTGCATTGTGATATAAGGGAGGGTGGGGAACGCTTGACTTCTGATCATAGGCACAGCCTATTGCATTAGGGTGTGCATCCCAAAGCTCAAACACTCATGCATACACACACAGTATCTATATACTGTATTGTCCATTAGACAGGACAATCAGGGTGCTTTCACACTGCCCCCTGAGGTTTGGCTACAATGAGGGTGCAGCGGGACATAACAGAAATCCATGGGAAACCGCAGGTAGCGTTCACGAAACTGTGGGTACACTGCGCTGCAGCCAAACTGCAGCAGGGAAGTGTGAAAGTCCCCTATAAGCGGCATTAAACACAACACAAATGTAATATATTGGATGAGATTATTTATTGATGTGTTAAAACATAGTGAAACTTTACCTTGATATCATGTCCTCCATAGCAGCATACAGTCATAATAAATAAAACAATACATTCTTAAAAACAAACTAGTACCCCTACGTAACTATTCCTACGTCACAAATCTCACATAAAACAAATTAATCTACAGCTCTATGGAAAACTATTCGCAGCCTCTGAAGCCCTGTACACACGGCCCAGAATCTCGTCAGGAAAAAAACGTTGTTTTTCCTGACGATCCCTGTACCTTTTATCAAATTATCAGTCTGTCCCTGTTTTTCCTGGAGAGAAGTGGCTTTTTTTTGTGCTGCATTTCTTGACATGCAATCCTCCAAATGTCTTCGCCTCACTGTGTGTGCAGATGTGACACCTGCCTGCTGTCATTCCTGAACAAGCTTTGCACTGGTGGTGCCCCGATCCTGCAGCTAAATCAACTGTAGGACACGGTCCTGGCGCTTGCTGGACTTTCTTGGGTGCCCTGAAGCCTTCTTCACAAATACAGTGGAAATGTTTTTGATGGGATCAAGTTCATTTTCATGGCAAAGGGGGGACTTTGTAATTAATTGCAATTAATCTGATCACTCTTCATAACATTGTGGAGTATATGCAAATTGCTCTCTGGTTCTAATTGGCCTAAAAAAATGGTGGGCTCGTGGGCACAGAGTCCACCCAGTTATGTGACAATAGCAAATTAATAGACGCAAGGTGAAGTCGCCGAGAAGGAGGAGACACAGGAAGGAGCCAAAGCTGCCCACGGCCTAGATGGGGTAAGTGTAGTGCTGGTGCTCCAAAATAATCAGTTTGTCGCACTTGAGGTATGGATTCATGAACCATGTAAAGTGAGTAAAGAGGATTACTAGTTGTTTTGTACAGCACCTTATATATTGAAAGATATGGAGACACATAGATTGTTAGACTCCTGCCGACGTCAGCCAGGAGGAGAAGATAGACCAGCAGTCACTTGAGCGCCGGAGACGCTCTAAAATAAAAATAGAAATTGGCATTGTTTTTATACAGCACAGGAAAACATCTCATTATATAACTGAGGGGATAGTATACATACAATATGGTTTTTATAGCAGCAGGGGAAGACACTGTCACTAGCCAACAGGCAGTGAAGGGGGAGAGCAGAGCTACGGATGCATGTAAACTGACCACGGTGTCAGGGCTCAGCAGCCATGATACACCATGGTCAGTTTACAGGGGGGGGGGGGGCATAGCCAGGCAGGATCAGTCAGGTATTTTAGGTTTTACAAGGAGGGGCCCAAATGACGCAGCACAAGCACTGTGCTGTACAACATGCTTTAAGGAAACCGGATCAATTTTTTTTAATTTTATTTTTTAGGGTAACAAACACCAAGTCATTTATGCAATCGTTAAACAGTTTTAGCATCCATTTTATTAGTGAATGAATGAGCAGTGGCAAGGAACATACTAGGTGCAGCAGGTTGGTGTAGAGCCGTCCAATTCGTACTTCTGCTTGCTTTACCAGTTTCTAGATACTCTCGCAACGTGCCAGTGCCATCTCTTTCCAAAACGACTTGTCCTCACATTCCTCATCTTCATCCCTCAAGTAAACCCTCTCTGCTGGAGCAAGGCTCAGTTCACAGGGCATATATCCATCACAGCACTCCACCAGACACAGGAATTTAGCTTGGCTGCAACCTCCAATTCCTGACATACTGCTGCTGCTGCCTCCTTCTACTGGGGAATGATTGCCGAGCCGCTGCATCTCCACACATGGTGGCCAACTGTCTCTAGGTCAAAAAAAAAAACTACCAAACCTTAAGCCTGGGTTCACACTGCTGCGATCTCAGAGATCACATGTGATCCACACTGTAGCTGTATGGCTGAACTCGCATTGGATTCGCACAGAATATACTAAAATTGTTTCCCCCCCCACTAGAATCAGATCACATGGGTTTTCTCACCTATGCGATCTGATTCCTGTGTGAGTTCACAGTTCACACTGCGATCTGTGAACTAAACTGGGGCATCAATAACTTTGTTACATGACACCCGCATCAGTTAACACAAGACAGTGTGAACTGCCTGCTGGAGAGGAGCGATGCGGGAACCAGCGCTGTAATCACGCTGGTTCCCGGATCGCACTAGTGTGAACACAGGGCGAGTCTCGATTACACTAGCAGCAAGGACGGCTGCTCCTCTGAAAAGCAATACACTCTGATCGCTTTACATAGGTGATTGACAGCCAACGAGGAGGAGATATGTTGTCTCCTCACTACGTGTTTTAACCCATAAACTCCGAGCTGCCACACTGCAACCATGTACATTGCATGCGGTTTCAGCACGGTCCCATTCACGTAAATGGATCAAGTCAGCAGGCATTAGTGCTCATTAAATGGAATGTGCACACCTCCAGCCACTGCCTTTGCAGCTTAGGGGTGAGGGGTGTGATCTGTCAGTAACACACTTCTTGGCCTAGAAAACCTCCACTCCCCTGGAGGAGCAACAGAGACATATTTGTACTGCAGCATTGTCATACCGTGGAGAGGATAATGTTGAAAGCACTAGTAGATTTAGATGGACTCCAACTAATACTTTTTCAGACTTTCGTTTTTGGATAAAGGTTTTATATAAAATGATAAAAAAAGATGGCCTATGTAAGCAACCCGTCTCATGGTTGTTTTTCTGCACACGTTCTGCAAGGGCACAACAAAAAAAGGGGGGGGGGGGTTCTCGATGTGCCCTGTTCACACCATACCGTGCAGATTTTTTCTGCGCAGGAATCTGTAAGGCTGGGTTCACACTACGGTTTTCCCGTCCGTCAGCCGCATACGATTTCAGTATTGAAAACTTACGGGCCCGGACGGGAAAACGTATAGATAGAGAATGCATTGCAAATCGTATGCACTCAGATGCATCCGGGTGCGTACGATTTGCTGGCAAAACGTTTTTTAAACGTCCGCAAAACCGTGTTCAACCACGGTTTTGCGGTCGTTTTTAAAACAGTATGGCAACCGCATACGTTTTCCTTTAACATTAATGTCAATGGAAAACGTACATATGTGCGGTGCCATACGTTCCCGTCCGTTTCAGCCGCATACGTTTTTTCATATAAATCGTATGCGGCTGACGGACGTAGTGTGAACCCAGCCTAACATGTATGCAGTTTTCTGCAGGGGGAAAAGAAAAAAACTGACATGACAACATTGGTGTGAATAGGGCACTTAACTGACACGCATTAAATCCGATGTCAACGTGCATGAAAACTGATGTGAAACTGATGTCTTTTCCCCATCAGTTTTCCTTGTCAATATATCTTTATTGAACAGTATTAAAGACAAGTGTACATTTGGGAACAGTAATAATAAAATTAAATGGTATTGAACAGAAAGTATTTCCGTATCTAGCCTGTGTACAAATAATAACGTAAGTAAATTCGATAGAGGTGGCCCTATAATTAGCCTTTCCCTCCACTTATGGCATAAGAATTAAACAAAATGATAATCAGGAGCATAGAGGTGTTAAACCTGTCTATACTAAAAACTAATAACAGTCCAGGAATTGTGGCTAAGTGCTACTGGCCCTAGGATCTATAGCATACTTTGCTTCTTCTAAGGCTTCCTGAGTAGCGCGTGACTACAAATTTACTAAGTTACTTCATGACTATCCTTATACATCTAATTAGTATGGTAAAGATGGGAGCTTAAGGAAAAAAAAGAAAGAAAATCGGTCTTGGGTGAGTAGAAGAAGATGTGAGGGAAATGGAAAAAGGAAGTAAAAAGGAAGAGAAAAAAAAAAAAAAAGAAAAAGAAAAAAAAGGGGGGGGGGAGGAGGGAGGGAAAGAGGGGTCTGCGGGGTCAGAACAGGAGTCTACCAACCTTGTGCATATCAATGAGCCGGACACCAACTAGATGACTGGGCTACCATGGCTTGAGTACTTCTCCATTAAATGTGTTTTGTGTTACATAATCCAGCCAGGGCTTCCATACGCTTTCAAATCTGGTGATTGTGTCAGCTTCAATAGCAGACATCTTGGCATATACCATAGCAACGTTCATTCTGTTAATAACTTCATTCAAGTGTAAGTTTGGAGATTTCCAGGCTTTCGCTATAGTCTGTTTAGCTGCCGTTAGAAGCTGGTTTGTCAAAGTAAAGTGAACGTGCGGGACATTAACCGGTTTTAGGTTAAGTAAGGCCATTTTTGGGTCCATGGGGATCGTTTTATTCGTGAGTACATTAATTATTTTAAATATCTCTGACCAGAATTTCTGAACTATCGGGCACAACCACCAGGTATGAAAGTAAGTCCCCCTATTTGCGCAATCTCTGAAGCATAATTCTGAGTAGTTACTCGAGAATTTGGCTACCCTAGAAGGGACCAAGTACCACCTGGAAAGTACCTTAAAGTTTGTTTCTGCCGCTAGAACGTTAATCGACATTGTTTTGGTATTGTTCCATATTTGACCCCATTCCTCCGAACTCAGCTCCTCTCCCAAATCTTCTTCCCATTTATGGACATATGGTATTTTGTTATTGCTAGAGTTCGAGAGCAGAAGGAGGTACAATGTGGATATAACTTTTCTAGCGTGCGGGTCATTATTGCATATGGTTTCAAAAGCAGATAGTCGGTTGTTGACTATTGTCGTACATGCTGTGGGTTGGAAGAAATTCTTTATCTGTAGATATCGAAAGATTTCCTTGGGGGGTATTCCATACAATTTGTTCAAGGATGGGAAGGGGATTATTGTTGTCGAGTCGAAGAACCTATATTTCTGTGTACAATCTCGATCCACCCATTCTGTAAAGGATTTAGGGGAGACCCAGGCTGGGTAAAAAGCAGGGTTTTTGATGAAAGACAGCAGGGGGGTTAAAGGGGACATCAGGAGATGTTTATTTTTTACTTTGTCCCATAGGGATAATGTGTGTTTTGTGATGGGATTATTTATGTGTTTTCGTTGTTTTGGGGTGACCCATAACAAATTCGAGGTTGAGATGGGATCACTTTCTATTGCTTCAATTGACACCCAGATCGGTGCTTCTTGCTTGGCGTGATATTTAGTCAGAATAGCTAATTGCGCGGCTTGATAGTATTTTGCAAAATTGGGGAAACCAAGCCCCCCCGGCTGTCTTTGGGAGGTGTAAGATTTGTGGTTTGATCCTAGGTTTGGAGGGCCCCCAGACAAAGGAGGAAACTCGTCTTTGGACAATCCGCAGGAAATGTGCAGGTACTGGTATAGGAAGCACTCTAAAGAGGTACAGGAGTTTGGGTAAAATGGTCATTTTTATGGCTGAGACTCTTCCAAACCAAGAAAGAGGGAGTTGTGTCCAGGATTTCATTAAGTTTGTCAGCTGCTTCAGGAGAGCTGGATAATTACAGCTATAAAGATTTGAGACGTCAGCGGTCAAGTGTACTCCCAGGTACGGGATGCTTTTGACTGGCCTTTCGAATGGGAGGCCCACTTTGGCAGGCCGATAGTTCGGTATGAGAAAGGGAGATGTTGAGTGCTAGGCATTTTTTGGGATTTATTGCCAAACCAGAGATTGACGCGAATTGATGTAGGATTGGGAGTAAGTTGGGCCCCGAGACTTGAGGAGAGGAAAGAAACAACAAAATATCATCAGCGTAAAGGCATAACTTATGCTTTACTCCCCCTAATTCAATACCAAGCACCTTGGGGTCAAGTCTTATCTTTTGGGCTAGGGGCTCAATCAGAAGGGCAAACAGTAACGGGGATAACGGGCAACCCTGTCTGGTCCCCCTTTGGATATCAAACATTTCCGACTTGTAGCCTGCATATTTCACATATGCTTTCGGGTTTCGATAAAGTTGCAGAACCCAGCTTATAAAGTTGGGGCCGAAGCCCCATTTTTTCAGTGCAAATTCCATATACGCCCATGAGACTGAGTCAAATGCCTGTCTGACATCCAAAGAGAGAAAACAGGCAGGGATCTTCCTTTTTTTAGCTATACATGCCAACAGGCTTGCTCTCCTGATGTTATCGCCTGCTTGCCTGCTGGGCATGAAGCCTACTTGGTCCCGGTGAATCAAGGATCCTATTGTTTTGTTTAGCCTATTGGCCAATATTTTACCGAGTAACTTCACGTCTGTGTTTAGCATGGATATCGGACGGTAGTTGTCACATAGGGTTGAGTCAGAGTGTGGCTTGGGTATCATGCAGATAGTGGCTGTGAGGGACTCCTGCCTAAAGGATTTCTGGCTCAATAAATCATTGAAGGCCACCACCATCATTGGGGAAAGTTGATTACTAAACGTTCTATAGTATCTCGCGGTGAATCCATCCGGGCCCGGACGTTTATTTAATTTTTGCTCTTTAATGGCGCACATGACATCTTCTTGCGTGATTGGTACATCCAACAAATTTTTGTGTGATTCATTTAGTCGAGGCAATTGCAAATTGGTAAAAAAGGCATCCGCTTCCCTTTCGCTAAACGAGTTTGATTCTGTGTACAGTTTTTTAAGATGTGTGCTAAATTTTTGCACAATTTTGACTGGGTTACTAGAGAAGTTGCCATTTGTTGTTTTAAGATGTATCGGTTTATAGTTTTTATTGATGGAATTGAGCGATCTCGCAAGAAGAGTGCCTGATTTATTGGCTTTATTATAGAAAGAGTGTTTGCGCCTAAGTATCATCTTATCAGCCGTGTCCGTAAGAAATAGGTCTAATTCCGTTCGTGCTTTGTCCAGCCGGGCTTTTGTCACGGGTGTGTGACTGTGTTGGAAGGCCATGAAGGCTGTCTCATGTTCTTTCTCTAATTTGTGGAATAATTGTTTCCGCTCCCTTTTAAGGATCCCCATTTGCCTTTGTATTTTCCCCCGTAGCACTGGTTTGTGTGCCTCCCAGAGCGTAAGTGAGGAGACATCGGGTGATGTATTAAGTGTTATATACTCGTCTAAATCTTGTTCTATTATTGTCCTATAGGAGGGATGTTTAAGAATAATGTCAGGTAAATACCATGTCGGGTCTTGTTTTTTGGGGATCATAGAGGATAGGACAGTGAGGACTGCATTATGGTCGGACCACGGAATTGGAATGATGCTTGAGTCCAGGACTTCTGGCAGCATGCCAATCGACAGAAATATATGGTCTATGCGGCTAGACGATTTATGGGGGTTCGAGTAATAGGTATAACCACGTTTGGTGGGGTTTGTTTCCCTCCATGAATCCGCTAAATTATATTTTGCCAGTAGGCTGGAAAGGTTCCATTTATTCTGGTGGGACGGGGAAAAGGGCGTTTTGTCAAGAAAAGGGAGGAGAACTTGATTAGAGTCTCCACAGATGAAGATGGACCCAAATTTATGTGCGTTTACTACTTGCAGGAGATGCGACATAAATGGTAGGGGATTTAAATTAGGTGCATAGTATGAGACTACTGTTATTGCGTTGTCCAATAAATGACCAGTTAGGATGAGATATCGGCCCTCGGGGTCTATGATTTCTGATTTAATAGTGAATGGCGTAGATCTGTGAAATGCTATAAGGGTACCTCTTTTTTTGGATTGGGCTGATGCAGTGTAAACCTGTGGGTAGGAGGCGTGGAAGAACTTAGGGGTCGTATTAGGGGTGAAATGTGTCTCCTGTAAACATAAAATGTGCGCTTTCTTGGTTTGGAAGTATCTGAAAGCTTTAACTCGTTTCTGCGGTATGTTTAAGCCCTGCACGTTCAAGGTTAATACATTTAGGGGAGCCATGGTAGCCTAACCATCATGTGCTTCTTACCTTGGTGTCCTGCGCATCGACATCCCGAACTGAGCCCCGCAGACTGGGGAGGGGGAGGAAGGGGGGGGGTAACTGAGAACGATAGCCTTCAAAGAAAAAGACAAAACGTTATAAATGAACAAAACAATGCACAAATCAACAAACAACGTGCATACAAATCTGGCCCGTGATCGGGGAGGGAGAACCCGATCAGGGGAAAAGGGGGTCCACGTCTGATCCTCGCAGGTGGTTGCGGAGACCAGAGGGGAACCAATGGTGGCGCAAGTGGGTTCCGTGCCCTGGAGACCCGCTGCCTAAAACATTTTTGCAAGTATCCCGAGAGGATACTATGTATAAAGAACTATAAATATATACAAGTAGTTAGCTAGGTGAGATAACCTGTCAGGGGAAGATGTCCAGCTTTTAGGAAGGAGGGGGAGTGGATGCTGTGACATTCTTCCTTGTGGGCATTAAACGCTATGGGGATCCCTCCATTCTGCTTAATATTAAGGGTTATCGTGGGACTGTCTGATCCCAGGCAACACAGAGGGTAGTTGACTAATGGTAATAGTGGACTGGATGATAGTTGATATAGGAAGCTCTGAGGAAAATTAGATAAAGTAAGAAAAGAGATATGTAAGGTGGGATTCAATCTGTATACTATGCTTACTAGCCCTCTGAAGGGGAGAAGCAGTGAGATAGACCTACATTGAAGGGATTAGGAGCATCTATTGCTTTTGATGGCGACATGTATGGCCTTAGATCTTATGGCATATATGTGATATGTGGAAAGAGAAGAGAGAAAGAAAGAAAGAGAGAGAAAGTAAATACATTTAAATGACAGAGTCCAGAGCTGCTGCTCTATTCAAATGGTACATCTGCAGAAAGGATTCAAGTCGGTGTGCCATGAGGTAAGTAAATGCATAAGCTCTTAGGTATCAGTCCATCGTGTCTTCTTGATCCTGCTGTTGTTCCACGAATCTGCCACGCTTATGCAGCTGTTGAATACCGTTGCCCTGGTTTTGTTGCGGTGAGCTATCGCGTGGGGAGTTAGATGCCGATCTTCGTGCAGCTGTCGTTGTCGGTGGGGTCTCTATTATTTTAAAGTCAATCAGTGCTTGGTGAAGCTGTTCTGGGGTCCTGCACACAATTTTCGTGCCTTGATAAGTAAAGCGCAGGGAGAAGGGGAAGCCCCATTGGTACCTAATGTGGCGTTGCTGCAATTCCTGTAATAGGGGTCTCATTGCTCTTCTCTTATTGATTGTGAGTTGCGATATGTCCGCAAAGATTTGGTAGTCGTGTCCCTGAAAAGAGAGCTTGTTTTTCTCCCTGGTGTTCTGAAGGATTAGCTCTTTAGTCTTATAGAAGTGAAATTTAGCTATGATGTCCCTCGGGGGACCATCAGCTTTCCTCTGAGTTAAAGCGCGGTGGACTCTGTCCATTTCCAGCCTGTCAGCTGGTATCCCAGGCAATATTTCCTGGCACAGCGCTAACATTGTGCCATTCAGATCAATGATGGATTCAGGTATACCTCTAAATCTTAAATTAGACCTCCTGGCGCGGTTCTCAAATTCCTCCAACTTACTCTGCAGTGTTAAGTTCTCCTCCTTAAGATTTTCAATTTCAGATATGCAGTCCTGAAAATTTCTATTTCGTCCACTTTAGACTCAAGAGCATCCGTGCGATTACCAAGCTCTCTGATTTCTTTAGTGAGCTTAGTTGTAATCTGATCTGAGGTATTCTGCAGTGCCTTGTGAAGCATTTTCTCAAATTGTCTCATTATGCTGTTAGGGACCGCTGTCCCTTGAGTTATTTGTGAGGTACCATCCTGCGCTACATCCTCCTCCTCACTGTCTGTGGCGGTGCTCCTCAGGGAAGCCATCTGTTTAGATGCTTTAGCTGAGGTGGATTTAGATTTTCCTGAGGTGAGGGCATCTGAGGAGACTGGGGCCTTTTTCAGAGCAGTGCTCTTAGGATGCTGAGCGCCGCTGCTGCTATGTGCTTTCCCTCTGCCTTTTGTGCCGTTTAACACCATTTTGGTGTCAAAATGTTCTCTCACCCTTCAGTTAGCCTTTCCTGTGGTTTTCCCGGCTCTCACCCGCTCCGTTCCTCCGTTATTTGCGGGTCTTTTCCAGTCACGGTGCGGAGCTCTAATCAGGCATGACCGACCCACTAGGCTCCGCCCACCTGCCCTCCCCATCAGTTTTCATGCACGTATAGTGCGATCCAGCCCTCAATGTTAAGTGGTTTGTCTCAACCTCCAACTGTCACTTTTGCTGGGATCTGTTAAAGGGGTTGTAAAGGTACAATTTTTTTTCCCCCTAAATAGCTTCCTTTACCTTAGTGCAGTCCTCCTTCACTTACCTTATCCTTCGATTTTGCTTTTAAATGTCCTTATTTCTTCTGGGAAATCCTCACTTTCTGTTCTTCCGTCTGTAACTACACACAGTAATGCAAGGCTTTCTCCCTGGTGTGAACTGGAGTGCTCGCCCCTCCCTTGGACTACAGGAGAGTCAGGACGCCGACTAACACACAACTCCTTTCTCTATCTTCAACGTAGAGAGTGTCCTGACTCTCCTGTAGTCCAAGGGAGGGGGCGAGCACAACACTCCACACCAGGGAGAAAGTGTTGCATTACTGTGTGGAGTGTTGCATTACTGTGTGGAGTTACAGACAGAAGAACAGGAAGTGAGGATTTCTCAGAAGAAATAAGGACATTTAAAAGCAAAATGGAAGGATGAGGTAAGTGAAGGAGGACTGCACTAAGGTAGAGGAAGCTATTTAGGAAAAAAAAAAATAATTGTACCTTTACAACCCCTTTAAAAGAAATTGAAAAATAAATCAGGATCAACAGGTGGGAAAAATAAATAAATAAATAAATAAATAAATAGAAACTACTCACATCCAAGTAATGGGTAAGCTGCAGTATAATATATATATATATATATATATAATATATATATATATATATATATATATATATATATATATATATATATATATATATATATATATATATATATATAAAAGAAACGGACATTGCTCAGCAAAAGCAAACTTTTGTTTTGAGTGGGCTTTGCTAAAAGCTAAAGGGATGCTATGGGAGCTAGAACCAGCATTTTTAGAAGACATGGTACCAACAATAAACAAGGACACAAAATCAGACATTATCGGGATGGTTATTTATTATGCTGTATAATGAAGCAGTCATTGATTGCAATTAAGATCAACACCAAATAATAAAACTTTTTTTGTACATAAAAATGTCCATAATTACAACAGAAACAATTATAATAATTTAAAAAACAGCCCATTGCATCACTTCCTAGTACAAAGTACCAACAATTCCAAGTTTTGTAAACAAAATAATCATGGCGCAAGACCTTCGGAGAGTCTGCATCCTACTTATTAAATATCAGTCAGTCAATCACAGTCATGCATGCCAAAAGCTTAAACCCATGTCATGTCACCACTTCCAGCACCACAACAAGTTTAATTTACCTTCAAGAAAAAGTTCAGTTCCACCCCACAGCTGCCAAAAGATGCAAACTGGAAAATGATGGAATAGTCTGAACCTGGCTGGAGGTTCCATAAGCCAACCATAGCCAGACACGGTCGGTTAGCTTTGATCTTTAACAAAATGTACCACTGTGTAGTGTGAGGGTTGAACTGGATGCAGTTTGGATGGGTCTATAATAAATTATGCAACCAAACTGTAAGGTGCGCTAAACTGAAAAATAAAATAATAAACCTAAGCAAATGCCACAAGGTGAGACACATTTTCTGTGCAGCTCTGGGCCTGGTTTCACTGTTACTGGATTGCCACCCCTCACCTATAAAAAAAAAAAAAAAAAAAGAAGGTTACAAAGACACTTGTATTGGACACAGTAAAATTGGTGGGAGGGGTATGGCATGAAAGCCTAGTTTTCAGCAGCAAAGTGAAGCCAGTTTCAGAGGGGTGCACTGGAGGGTTCCCCACTAGCCAAACAGATGGGTATCAGGCACCCTGCGATTCCTCCTAGGCTTGACTTTTGCTTGTAAACCTTTAAAATAGACAATTAAAATGACAAATAAGGTAAACAAGCAAATTTGTATAAAAAATCCTTCCTATGTAAAGCAACAGGTAATTTCCCGCTCCATAAAAAAACACAAAGTAAGAAGTAAAACAAATAAAACACAAAATCATCCTAAAATCTGACACAACAGATGGGAAATGAAAGTTTGTGATTTACATAGAAGAAAAAAAATAATCTGATATATTCTGCCACATGGTAGGCGATAAAAGACAAAAACAGAATCAGCAGCATGAAAAGTTCATTGGTTTTGTGTAGAAAGGACCATTTCTGAGACGGGATCAATCTCCACCCCTCACAGGGAGAAACCGCTGTCCACACGGGACATTCGTTATTGCCCTGGCACAGAATCAGTCCGTATGTAAACTTTGTTTTATTCAGCATTGACACTTCGTCTGCAGAATCTCAGAGAATGACCCTCAGGGCTGCATTTATCTTCCGGTCTCCATTAGAGTGATAATGTGATCAGCAAACTCCTGAATGGCTCCATTGCCGCCTCCGTGCTGGCAGACAAAGCTGTCCGTCATCCTGGCCGCCGTGCAAGCATCAGCAGGGACTCCGCAAGTCCCAGCCAGCTTCAGGCACTCCACATCAGAATAACTGCAACCTGTGAGTTAGAAAAGATGGAAAGAGATAAATAAATTAGGAGGTCAACTACCTTCATGGGCTGATGTGTCATGGAATATAAGAGTTCAGAACGGCCTTGCAGGAGGGATGGAAGCACAAACTACTGTGAAAAAATCTTTACATTGTGGGAGGGGCAGAGCTACAAAATTGTGGGGGGGGGGGACATTGTGGGAGGAGTGAAGACACAAATTTAGGGGCTGAAACAACTAAAGCGACATAGTTGTCAACCATTTTCATAATCAATTAATTGGCTAGCCAATTAGTTGACCTGCATAAAGAATGCATTATTTGTTTACAGATCAGAAAATACAATGCAGCACACATACAGCTCAGTACACCATCCATACATGTTAGTAAGTGCCCGAGACTTTATGAATGCGATTGTGCGAGGAGCAATGCTTCTTGGGATATGTAGTCCCGGACAGGAGGAAGATTTTAATTACTTCAGCTCCGAAAGGTTTTACCCCCTTCCTGACCAGGCCATTTTTTGTTACCGCTACTTTAACTGAGAATTGCGTGGTCATGCAATACTGTAACCCTCACAAAATGTAAATAACTATTTTTTTTCACACAAATAGAGCTTTCTTTTGGTGGTATTTGATCACCACTGGGTTTTTTAATATAATATATATATATATATATATATATATATATATATATATATATATATATATATATATATATATATATATATATATATATATATATATATATATATATATATATATATATATATATATATGTATATATATATATAAAAAAAAAAAAAAAAAAAAAAAAAAGTAATTCTGCTACAATTTGACACTGACGCTGGTGGGAACTAACTGACATCACCAATGACAATATTACAGTGATCAGTGCTAATACTATACACCGTCACTGTACAAATGACACTGAGCAAAAAGGGGTTAACATCTAGGGGTTTAGGGGTTAAATGTGTTCCTAACAAGTGTTTGTATGTACGTGCCATTTTTACTGGGGATCTAGTGGTTTACATTCACAGAGCTGTGTTCGGTGACATTCAGAGCCGATCACCGGATGCCGGTGGTCAATCATTGGCTGGGACCCGGTGACCGGCATGTGCGGTGACAAAATCACAGCACAGCCAGGCATGCCTGTAAATGCAGAATTATTTTTACACAAACACACGATTCTGCGCATAGCGGAGGCCCTGTAGCAGTAAATCTACAGGAGGCGGTCAACAACTGGTTAAAGTGGTTCTAAAGGCAGAAGGTTTACCTTAATGCATTCTATACATTGAAATGGATGTAAACCCTCACATATACCCAGTGTAGTAAATAGCCTCAGATGATACAAATCTACCTACATAAGATTTACATGGAAAGTGAAAGAAGTGTGCAGAGCTGTGCTGTGAATAGATCAGCTCTCTGATAATCTATAGCACTCACCCCGACACAAATTTTCAGCTGCTTTTACCTTTAAGAATCACTTAGGGGTTCTAAAAGGCAAAATGTTTTTACCTTGCTATAGGGGCACTCCATACTACTTTGCCGTTTGCTATAGGGGCACTCTGAAGGCAGGAGGAGCCAGAAGTGCCCGTGGGGGACCTTAGAAGAGGAGAATCAGGGCTGCTCTGTACCAGAACTAACCTCTAATGCCCTGTACACACGATAGGTTTTATTAATTAATTTTAACACAAGTTCCTATTATTTTAACCTATGGATAAATAACCGATGGGGCCCACACCCGATCGGTTTGGTCTGATGAAAACGGTCCATCAGACCGTTTTCATCAGACTAATCCATCGTGTGTACGCAGCATTACAGTGTACATATATATTGGATGTTATTCTGAAAATTGGAATACATATTTTGTTCTCTAACCGTATAGCTGGTTATTTATAATTTAACACTGCATATATAGATATTCAGGAAAATGTATGTGTATATATAATCGATTATGAAAATAATCGTTAGTTGCAGCCCTACACAAATTGCCCATTTTACATTTTTAATTTGAGGAAAGTGTTTTTTTAAGCAATCGATATCCTTAATGCTCAACCTGAACTTTTTGTGTGGTCTTCGGGGCCCATGCAGACACCAATCTATGTTGCCCTGTTATAGTAATGATTTCTAGCAGTCTCATGTAATATGTCTTCAGTCTATGACGGCCATTTGAGGCATGTCCCCCAATCTTCAACAACTCCTATAATATGATCATAGTCTCAGAATATCTCCTGTACCAGGTCTACAATCTGTCCATCTTTTGCATAATGTCTGTGGTCTTCGACTATATCCTGTTGCATGTCTGTGGTCTCTTAATATTCACTGAATTGTATGTGTATTGGTGATATTGGGGGCCGCACTTGAGAATTTGCACCCTAGTGGGAGGAGTAGATTCAAACTACTTTGAAGGAATTTTGGCAGGAGATATATACATAGAGCAATAACCCCACTGGGTACTACTGGGTCTGACTGTCCATTCTAGCAGTGTTCAAATGATGGTAACGCTATGCAGGAAGCCTCCACCTAGGGCGATCAACAGCAATGGCCGAGACAACAGCCAGAAGAAAAAAACAGATAAAGTGCTGCAGGAAGCCACCAGATGTCACAAATACAGTTCTGTGTAAAGCATGCATCGTCCAAAAGCAAAAGCGAAACCATGCAGTTTTGGGAGGAATGATACTTACCCATATAAGCTACCTGGCTCCAGGAAGAGAGGCCCAACTTGCCCATCCATTTATCAACAACCTCCTTCTTATTTGACACGTTTCCTTCAATCAAACATGGCAGATTCAGATTGGACACCAACACTGGACTGATGTCTCGCTCGGAGAGGAGACGGACCTGAAGGAAGTCAAAGATCGTTTAGAACTCAGTTTTCACATTTACACCCTGGTCACCAAAGCTACAAGGAAAACATTTGACAGGAACAACCAGGACACATCGTCTAATATACACAGCCAACCACACAATAATCCAGCAAGAGAGAAACAAGTGTCCACTCAATCTGGAATGTAATTTTAAATGCATTTGCCCTTTGTGGTGGAAAGTTTGAATTTCATATTTATACCAGGGGAACCAGTGCAAAGGTGAATGTATATGTTTTACTGGACTGGTTCAATTTTGTGATATGACAAAACTAAGGACTCAGCTGGGCTTTAAAAAATGACTTCTTCCTGTGTCATGGATAACGGTGCCAGGTGATAATTAGATTAGCTAAATTGTCCTTTTGTTTTGAAGGGAAGCTGGACAGGCTGAAAGGCTCCATCACAGCAGGAGCCCTTAGCATACTAGTGGAGCAAATGGTCAAACCACGCATCAAAGGAACGTTTGACATATCCTAGACTGATAGGTTTTTAGATTGGTGCCTGCTAGAAACATTTCTAAGAGGCTTGGAAGGCAACCAATCAGGATTCGGATGGAACTCGGAACCAATGAATATCTAGGCTTGAAGTTAAACCAATCCGGTTATAAGGCAATTTTACAACCAATAGCATCCTAAGGATCCTGGAGGGGGGGGGGTAGAGGAGCATAAAAGTCAGAGAGAAAGCTCTCTCTCTCTCTTTTTCCCCTGGAGCCGATCTGAGCTAGACATGGTGACGTAATGTATCCGCCCCCCCCCCCCCCCCTCTCTCTCTCTCATGTATATTGTAACAATATTCAGCAGTATCCTCTCTGTTTCAACAAGTGATATCATTTATGCTATGGTTGTAAATATTGGATTAATACAAGTTTCTTCTCTGTATCAATAAATGTAATTATTTTCTCTTTTCACACCGCTATCGTTTGCTTTAATTTTATATAGACAACAGGTTTTTAACCAATCATTTTTATGTATCATTAGTCATTTAAAATGAGATATAAACTTAGCCGACACACTTTTAAAGTGCAATAAATAAATAAAAAAAAGAAGAAGAAAAAACAAAACACACTTGAAATACAAAAATGAAACCTGATGATCTGCCAGAAATCCAGCAAGCTCCTAACTTTCTATAGTAAGCCGACTCTCTCAAGCAGTGTTGCCAGTTCTCCCCAGTGGACCTCAATACACCTCCCCTCCACTTATCTCCATAATCCTTACCTGCTCATAACCCCTCTCCATGAATTAGAGAGCAGCCGTTCTGCAGAAAGAACCAGGTAGGGCTGACAACACTGCTTGGGATTTCAGTGCAGCAGAGATAGTGTTGTCAACTCAAACAGAAAGCTAGGCTCTCAATGGGTTTGTGGCAGATTTATGCATTTTTCTGTACTTGCAGCATTTTTAAAAAGGAATAATATTAGAGGATATTTTTCCCAAAACACATTAAAGGGGTGGTTCCCCCTAAAACAAATTTCTAACAATACATTCGTAAGACCTGTTACACTGCGGGTAGGCTGACTTTTGTTTTGTTTTTTTAGTACATACCTCGATATCGCCGTTTCGTCCCTTGGCGGTGGGCGTTCCTAGTTGATTGACGTTCCTCCGACGGGCGCATACTGCGCGTCACGACTTTCCGACAGAAGCCGAACATCATTGCGCAGGCGCCGTATAGAATCAGCTCTATACGGCGCCTGCGCAGCGACGTTCGGCTTCTTTCGGAAAGTCGTGACGTCACGTATGTGCCCGTCGGAGGAACGTCAATCAACTAGGAACGCCCACCGCCAAGGGACGAAACGGCGGTATCGAGGTATGTACTAAAAAAAACAAAACAAAAGCCAGCCTACCCGCAGTGTAACGGGTCTTACGAATGTATTGTTAGAAATTTGTTTTAGGGGGAACCACCCCTTTAAAGGAGAAGTCCAGCCTGAGCTTTTTAGGCTGGACTTCTCCTCTGGGTCACAGGCGTGCAATTCATTTTGCACTCCTGTGACCCGTTTTCAGTGGAGAGCAGTCTGAAGTCCGCTCTCCGCTGACGTCATTGCCATCAGTCGGGGCAGCGTGTCATCACGACTTCCAAGTCAGGATTCGCCAGCTGCCCTGATTGATGGCAGTCTAAGCATATCAGCGAGCCGCTGAGACAGCCTCTCCCTGCCCCTCCACTGCTCAGCTCTCCAATGAGCGTGGAGAAGCAGAAAGGAAAGAGGCCGACTGACAGTCAGCCTCTTTCCTCTCGGGGATCTGCGAGAACCGAACCAGCAGCAATGTTCAGTGGCTCGGTTCTCAGTGCACAGACGCCGGGGGACAGATGGAGCATCGGTCTGATGCTCCAGCCACCGAGGAAAGTATGAATCCCCCAAAAAAAAAAAAAAAAAAAAAAAAACACACACATAGGGTTTGCTTCCTCTATCTTTCCCTGCAAAGGTAAAGCATAATGGACTACCATAGTAGCCCATTATGTTACACTTACCTGCAGTAGAAGCCCACAATGTCACCATCTTCCACGCTGGCAGCGAGCGGCCATTCTTCACCCCTCTTCTTCCGGGGCCGCAAACTCCGGCACTTTGACTGGCCAGAGTCATGTGACGCCACTCCCGCGGGAGCCGCCTTTCCACGGCATGACCTGGCTTGAACCAGCTTGCCCTTTCAAAAACAGCGCATGCGCCGTTGAAGTTGTCGCTCGGGGGAAATTGAAAATATCTCCCAGACGGTGTAGGTCTCGGAGATATCGCAAGCACCTACAGGTAAGCCTTAATCTAGGCTTACCTGTAGGTGTAAGTTGTCCCTGGGGGGGTTTACTTCCTCTTTAAAAACCAACTATAGTAAAATTCTTGAAAGCATTCAGATCTGCCTGATGGAGACTCCAATTAGCTTGATCTAGGAATGAATTGTAAGTCTCACTCAGAATGGGATACACAATTTGCCTATAGAATCATTCCAGTGTCAAACTATACTGCATATATTCACTCCGATTGCCTTGGCACCTCCTCTCCCTCCTTTAGGTCTGGCATACCTGCACATCTTTGTCCAGCAACATTCGGATTCCATCTACATCTCGCAGACTGTAGGAGATCAATTCATGTTCCTGATTCACGTAGACTCGCCCGTCCGTCAGACATCCATCAACATTACACACCAACAACTTCACCACCGTTGGATTCTTTCCAAAATAGCCATACCTGCAAGACCAAATTTTTTTTTTACCAAACTGTAGAGTTAAGGATTCCACAGTCAGGGATGCTTACAATGATCAGTTTTTATTTATGCAAAAATCTTCCTCCCAATAGAAAAACAAAACAAAAAACTGTTTGCTGTTATGCTGCGTACACACGATAGGACCGTTTTCATCAGACCAAACCGATCGTGTGTGGGCCCCATCGGTTATTTATCCATAGGTTAAAAAAAAATAGGAACTGGTTTTAAAATTATCTAAAGGGATAAAAAAAACCTATAGAAAAAAAACGATCGTCTGTGGGTACGTCCATCGGTTAAAAATCCACGCATGCTCAGAATCAAGTCGACGCATGCTTGGAAGCACTGAACTTCATTTTTTTTCAGCACATCGTTGTGTTTTACGTCAACGCGTTCTGACACGATCTGTTTTTTAACTGATGGTGTGTAGGCGCGACTGATCGTCAGCTTCATCGGATAACTGATGGAAAAATCCATCAGACCGTTTTCATCAGACTAACCTATCGTGTGTACAGGGCATAACTGTTTATAACCTATTAGCTAGAGGTTGGCTTCAATTTATTAGCGTATTTAAATCTTCTAGTGCACCCAACACTCCCTCCCCTAGACTGACAATACAGCTGTCAAAAGGTGCACCTCTTTCCTGCAGATCTATTCTTCCGTTTTTGAGGTACAAGCAGTGCGCATGTATTACAGTCAGAAGCACTGCTCTATAGACTACATCTCTCAAGAGAAACGGTCTCTTTATACACCAGTACACATGCATGTCTATATGTCCCTCTTATCCTGGTGCCATTGTCAGACACTTGGTGCTTGTGTGCGCAGAGCTGTGATCAATGGAAGTTTTCAGAACTATGTACCAGTGCTGGGTGGCTCTGCATGCAGCGTAGCCACCCACATAAAGGAAGTGGCATCGCTAGACATTTTAGATTTTTATTTTGGCACAGACTGTCGGACAATGATATTACAAGGTATGAAATATTTTTTTATGGATTGGGCTTAGTCACATTTTATTTTCACATCCACTTGAGACTGGGTTCATATATGTGCAGCTGCGGTTTGCAGTCCGAAGTCTCATAGCTAGATTCACGTAGGGTTACGCCGGCGTATCAGTAGATACGCCGTCGTAAATTTAAGCGTATTCTGGAAACCAGATACGCTTAAATTAGGCTAAGATACGAGCAGCGTAAGTCTCCTATGCCGTCGTATCTTAGGGTGCATATTTACGCTTGCCGCTAGGTGGCGCTTCCATTGAGTTGGGCGTAGAATATGCAAATGACTAGATACGCCGATTCACGTACGTACGTGCGCCCGTCGCAGTTAAGATACGCCGTAAAGTTAGTCGAACAAATAGCTGGACTAGTCAATGTTAAGTATGGCCGTCGTTCCCACGTCGAAATTTGAAAAATTGACGTTGTTTGCGCAAGTCGTAATTTACGTTCACGTCGAAACCAATAAGTCCTTGCGGCGTACTTTGGAGTAATGCACACTGGGATATGTACACGGAAGGCGCATGCGCCGTTCGTAAAAAACGTCAATCACGTCGGGTCACCAATCATTTACATAAAACACGGCCCCCCTCATCCTCATTTGAATTAGGCGCGCATTACGCCGGCCCCATTTACGCTACGCCGCAGTAACTTAGGTGCTGTATTCACAATGCACTTGCCTCTCTGATTTAAGGCGGTGTAGTGTAAATACGATACGCTACGCTGCCTGAAAGATGCACCCATCTACCTGAATCCAGCTATAAGTTTGTGGTCACCGGTTCAGGTGCAAATTTTCCCCTGAATTCGCACCTGAACCAGACCCAAAAACTCACAGGACCCTTTTCAAAAACCGCACCGCGACCAACCACGTGTATACCGGCTCTATTGAAAGTCGGTCACAATTAAGGTTAAAAATGCATCATATTCACACACACACACACACTCGTATGTGTGTGTGTGTGTGTGTGTGTGTGTGTATATATGTATATGTATATATATATATATATATATATATATATATATATATATATATATATAATCAGGGTTTGACAAATTTGCTTGGACTCTAGGAGCTAGCTAAAAAAGTTAGGAGCCAGAAAACGCACCCTGTCCCGACGAGCTTGCACGCAGAAGCGAACACATACGTGAGCAGCGCCCGCATATGTAAACGGTGTTCAAACCACACATGTGAGGTATCGACGCGATTGGTAGAGCGAGAGCAATAATTCTAGCCCTAGACCTCCTCTGTAACTCAAAACATGCAACCTGTAGATTATTTTTAACGTCGCCTATGAAGATTTTAAAGGGTAAAAGTTTGTCGGCATTCCACGAGCGGACGCAATTTTGAAGCGTGACATGTTGGGTATGAATTTACTCGGCGTAACATTATCTTTCATAATATTAAAAAAAATGGGGATAACTTTACTGTTGTCTTATTTTTTAATTAAAAAAAGTGTATTTTTTCCCCAAAAAAAGTGCGCTTGTAAGACCGCTGCGCAAATACAGCGTGACAGAAAGTATTGCAACGATCGCCATATTATTCTCTAGGGTGTTAGGATAAAAAATATATATGTTTGGGGGTTCTAATTAGAGGGAAGAAGATGGCAGTGAAAAATGACATTAAAATTGCTGTTTAACTTGTAATGCCAACGGCCACCACCAGATGGCGCCAGCTCACACATCTGGTGGTAATAACTTGTAATACCAACGGCTCACCACCAGATGGCGCCAGCTCACAAAAAAACCTTTTTTTTTCCCACCTTCCAAGCCAAGTCGCCAGGACACCATTTCTAGTCGCCATGGCGACCTGGCGCCCGGGATTTGTCGAGCCCTGATAGATAGAGATTATATATATATATATATATATATATATATATATATATATATATATATATATATTCCAGATGTTTGTGGCATTTATTTTTTTATTTCCCCTTTTCTGCTCCTATGCTCAGCAAAAATACCACAAACATCTGGAATCATCTGAAAGTCCACCACCTCCACTTCCCTGATATTGGTCTTCCCTGATGTTGGCTCACTGAAATACTGCCATACTAGGTTTGATTTCTTTTCAGCCATCATCAGGACTGTAAATTATAATATTACAATCCTAGTCATTTTAAAGGAGGAGGGTACAGATAAGTGGCTGGGGATGCGTTGTGGAGAGGGATGGATGGGGATACATTGGGATACATTGTGGAGAGGGATGGATGGGGATACATTGTGGAGAGGGATGGATGGGGATACATTGTGGAGAGGGATGGATGGGGATACATTGTGGAGAGGGATGGATGGTGCTGGGTGGGGATACATTGTGAAAATGGAGGGATAGATGGTGCGGGGCGTGGATGGGGAGCACTGTGGAGAGGGATGAATGGTGCTAGGTGTCGGTGGGGATACATTGTGGAAATGAAGGGATGGATGGTGCTGGGCATGGGTGGGGAAGCGTTGGAGACTGGAGGGATGGACGCTTTGTGCGTTGCTAGTGAAACTTTCTCATTCTCTTCTATAGGGTCCAGCTGCCACACAGGCTATCGGGGGTGCGGGTGAAGGATCAAAATTTCATGTACTGCTGCAGGGGGAGCGGGGCCCTGGTCAGTACTGCTGGCGGCCCTGTGGGCTGGGTATATTGTAGCAGCCACGAATAGGCCTAATTTTCATAATAATGCCCAGGGCCTGGCAACTTCTATTTCCAAAGGTGCTCAGTGTGGTGTCTAAGTTAATATAAAAGTATTCACTCAGTGCTCCAGTGACCAACACCCATAAGGCGGCAGGCAAGTCATCAGATTGAAATGCCTTTCTATTTGTAGATTGGCATTTAAAAGACATTTAACTCTTCCAGATAAGCAGGTTTTTACAGGTTGCTCCTCGATCTTTATAGTGTTTGTCAGCTTCTACAGGAATCCCTGTAGGACATGTTTATTCGCCGCTGTGTTTGTGCCGAGGAGTGTGCTATGCTGTGCACTCCAGCACAGAGACCAAGCTATCAGTGACAGCTCCAAGTCATGTACGAACGATCAGGATCCCAGTTCAAGATCAGTGATTTACAGTTATCAGTCTCCATGGCGCCATGAAAAATCAGCTAAAACATTACTCTTTATTAATACAGGTGAAAAACAGCCATAAAAAGCCAATGCGTTTCATGGTGAGAACAATGATTAAAGACTGATGTGCCATGATTAAGCACTAGGGGTGCAAGGGATCAAAAAACTCACGGATCGGATCGATCCTCGGATCAGGAGTCACGGATCGGATCATTTTTCGGATCAGCAATAAAGAAAAAAAGACTAATCTTGTTACACCCAACAGAGTTTTAGATCAAGTTATTTTCATCACAAAACTGAGCTTATTTGCTTAAATACAGTATATGTAAATCTGACGGACTGTTTACATGTTAAATTTTAAAAGCAGCAGCAAACCTTACATGCTTGCTATTTGCTAATGTGACAGAACACCTCTATTGCCTACTTCTGCAATAGAGGGCCAATATGCCTGTAACCAAAAATAATAACACAAGCATGAGTCAGAGTGCATTCTGGGTAACAGAGCAGGGTAAAAGATTCCATACCGATTCCTCCTGGATAAGTAGGGTTGCCACCTCATCCCTTTAAAACAGAACACATTAATAACACAGGTTCTGTGGCTGATTAAGGAGGTAATTAAACTCACTTGGTGCCTTACCTGCATTAAATTAGCCTCAGAACCTGTGTAATTCATATGTGTTCTGTTTTAAAGGGATGAGTTGGCAACCCTATGGATAAGGGTGCAACGGATAAAAAAAAACTGATCAGAGCCCAGTGCACAGTGAGGCGCCTCAGCGCGCTGACTACAAGTCAGCGCGCTGAGGCGGGGAGGCGTGTCGCGCTGTGCACTGGGCTCTGGCAAGCACACTGGGTGGAGCAAGATGGCCACCGCTCCGGAGCTAGGCCGAAGCCGGGGACTTTCCTAGGCAGAGGCTCCGGAGCGCTCCGCGGGGTGTGCCGATCCGAACGGGGTGACCCGTTCGGATCACGGATCGGTGACGATCCGTTGCACCCCTATTAAGCACTGATTTGTAGTGTGAAACGTGTAGGCTGTTATTCCTGTTCTCTGCTTGTTTTTGTAGTGCATTTTTCCATTTTTATATTAAAAAGACAGCCTTATGGTCTTTTGGAGTGCGGCTGTCCATCCTTTTTTCCTCTACCAATGATTAAGGACTGATGGCCGAAGCACGTTGGCTTTTTCTTCACCTGTATTAAAGCAGAGGTCCATACATACATGTATGTGTGTGTATATATATATATATATATATACACACACACACACACACACACACACACACACACACACACACACACACACACATATATATATATGTATGTATTTTTTTTTTTACCAGAAATGGCTGATGCTAGGCAGATCGTCCTAATCTGCCACTTCCTCGTCTGCAGTGATCTTCTCTTCTCCTCCTCGCGTTACCTCCTGGAAAACGGGGCGCGCTGTCTTCTGGGAACTGAGTCTCCCAGAGGACAGCCGCCCATTTACAAAGCGCTGCGTGACTCGCGCATGCGCAGTAGGAAACGGGTGGTGAAGCCGCAAGGCCTGTTTGCCTTAGTGAGGATGGCGGCACCCGGACACGATCCAGAGGATGGATCGGCCTCTAGGCGGCCGGCATTGCGGGCATGCTGGACAGGTAAGTGTGCTTATTAAAAGTCAGCAGCTACAGTGTTTGTAGCTGCTGACTTTTAAAAAAAAATAATAATTCCGAGCTGGACCTCCGCTTTAAAGAAAGAATAATGTTTTAGCTAATTTTCATGGCGCTTGCCTTTCCCTTTGTGCATTAACTGAGTATGGAGATTTTCAGAGACTTCCTAGGCTGGGTTTTGTGTCCAGGAAGCTGACGAGGAGTCACACAGGGGGTAGTAGCTCAGATGTACCTGCTCCAAGCCTACCTATGTTTTCTACTCTTGATTGGAGAAAAATAAAAATAAATACATCTCCTTGCTAGAGGAGAAAATTGTAAAACTAAAAATAATGAAATAAACATAAAATAGCTAGATCAGGATTGGATCCAAGTCAGTGTCAGGCCTCGTACACACGACCAGTTTCCTCGGCAGAATTCAGCTTCCGACCGAGTTTCTGGCTGAATTCTGCCGAGGAAACTGGTCGTGTGTACACTTTCGGCCGAGGAAGCCGACGAGGAGCTCGGCGAGGAAATAGAGAACATGTTCTCTATTTCCTCGTTGTTCTATGGGAGCTCTCGTCCCGCCGAGCTCCTCGGCGGCTTCAGTGCTGAACTGGCCGAGGAACTCGATGTGTTTGGCACGTCGAGTTCCTCGGCCGTGTGTACGAGGCTCCTGGGTTAGAGTTGTTATTACTATACAGGATTTATATAGCGCCAACCGTTTTACATTATAAAGGGAGACAGTACAGTTACAAAACAAATCAGTACAAAAGGGTTAGGAAGGCTCTGCTCCTGAGAGCTTACAATCTACTAGTTAGGGTCAAAGGTCATGGCCAGAGTCAAAAGTTAACGTCAGGGTCAGTGTATTTTATGTTAGATATAATTTTTAATTCTACCTAAAACCCCTATCTATATCTCAGGAGACATTCATTTACCACCAAATAAAAACACAATCTGTTCTGCAACAAACAAAGTATACTTCACCAAGTAGTTAGAATGATATGTACAGTTTTACTAACACATGGAAAACCGTTTTCATGCGATGGATGTTTTACCCTCCATCATGAAGGGGTTACAGTAGGAGCTGCCCATCACAGTGACCTTTCCCCCCCTACTTCAGTGGAGGCGAGGCCGTTCCACAAACGGACAAGACGTGGCCTACCTCTAGGCTGGCTCCTTTCTAGGATATCAAACTCTCCTTTTACAGCAGTCTATGAAATGATCACAAATACTGATTTCACCTTTTAACCCTTTGTTCGGCGATGGGCCAGTCGATATCGACATCAATATCCACACTGTGCTCCGGCTTCATTTCATAGTAAGCCAACTTTCCATCCTGAAAAGAAAAGAATAAGACCGGGTTCACACCTATGCGAATTGAGTGCGGCTTAAACCGCATCCAATTCGCAGAATATTTCTAAATACATTCATTTCAATGAGGCTGGTTCACATTAGTGCGATGCATTCGAACTGCGCATTGCCGAAAAAACGTGTGCGCTTTCTAGGCGTTGCGGTGCGGCTCAGGTGCGAATTCAGGCCCATTATCTTCTATGGGCACGCATCTGATTCGCAGATGTGTTCATTTTTCTTCAGGATTTCTCTCATTCTACTTAATACACTTCTCCCCTTTCCTATGTCTACAAATTTGCAGCTAAAACGGAGATGATCTGCTGAACAGCTCTCTTATCTTTTTGCAGAGATAACAGAGCTGGAATTTGCACCGCACTAGTGTGAATCCAGCCTAAAAGAATAGAAGTCACAGGCCAAATGATAATAAATGATCAGGGACACACAGTACGAGAATGCCCCCAATAAAGAATCTCTTCTCCAACCATCTGAGATTAGTATCTCTCCTTTCCACCCAAAGGAGAGAAGCACAAACCATATTACAGTAACAGCTCTGCAAGCTGTTGTGAGCACAGAATAGGCTCTAACCTGTAGTAATCCTTTAGTAAGCAACTCTCTGGTTGCAAAGTAAAAGGATCCATTCTCATACAGCTCTCCCTTCCAGTCCTGGCGGCGGGGGCGACGTGCTGGGACAAAGTTCTCCGCTACTGTTGCCTCTCCTACAAGATATACAAACACAAAATGTATTTATTTTATTTGAGGAAAGCATCCAAACCTGTTTTTTTTTTAAGTTTAAAAGTTTTATTGAAAATTTTCATGACATACAAAATGCAAATACATGGTGCATAGCTCTTACATTAACCACTTAAAGCGGTGGTTCACCCTCCATAACAACATTTTATCATAAAATGAGGCATAGTAGCGCGAGCTACAGTATGCCTGTCTTTATTTTTTTTAGCCCCGTACTCACTGTGCAATCGTAGAGACAAGATTCCGACTCCCCGCGGGGAATGGGCGTTCCTATGGAGAGGGAAGGTGATTGACGGCCAGCTCTGGCACGTCACGCTCCCCGAAGACAGCCGGAACAGGTCTCGGCTCTTCACGGCGCTATACGGCGCCTGCGCACAGACTATGCGCAGGCACCGTGAAGCGCCAAGTCCTATTTCGGCTATTTCCGGAGAAGCGGGACGTGCCAGAGCCGGCCGTCAATCACCTTCCCTCTCCATAGGAACGCCCATTCCCCGCGGGGAGTCGGAATCTTGTCTCTACGATTGCACAGTGAGTACGGGGCTAAAAAAATAAAGACAGGCATACTGTAGCTCGCGCTACTATGCCTCATTTTATGCTAGAGGAAAACAATTTTTTTTTTTTTTTAATTAATAGGGTGAACCCCCGCTTTAACCACTTACCCCCCGGACCATATTGCTGCCCAAAGACCAGAGTACTTTTTGCGATTCGGGACTGCGTCGCTTTAACAGACGATTGCGCGGTCGTGCGACGTGGCTCCCAAACAAAATTGGCGTCCTTTTTTTCCCACAAATAGAGCTTACTTTTGGTGGTATTTGATCACCTCTGCGGTTTTTAGTTTTTGCGCTATAAACAAAAATAGAGAGCCAATTTTTAAAAAAATGAATATTTTTTACATTTTGCTATAATAAATATCCCCCAAAAATATATAAAAAACATTTTTTTCCCTCAGTTTAGGCCGATATGTTTTCTTCTACATATTTTTCGTAAAAAATAAAATCGCAATAAGCGTTTATTGATTGGTTTGTGCAAAAGTTATAGCGTTTACAAAATAGGGGGTATTTTTATGTCATTTTTATTATATTTTTTTTACTAGTAATGGCGGCAATCAGCGATTTTTTTTTTCAGTATTGCGACATTATGGCGGACACTTCGGACACTTTTGACACATTTTTGGGACCATTGGCATTTTTATAGCGATCAGTGCTATAAAAATGCATTGGATTACTATAAAAATGCCACTGGCAGTGAAGGGGTTAACACTAGGGGGCGGGGAAGGGGTTAAGTATGCCTGGGTGTGTTCTTACTGTGGGGGGGGGGGGGGTGGCCTCACTAGGGGGAAACACTGATCCTCGGTTCATACATTGTATGAACCGAAGATCAGCATTTCCCCTGCTGACAGGACCGGGAGCTGTGTGTTTACACACACAGCTCCCGGTCCCCGCTCTGTAACAAGCGATCGCGTGTGCCCGGCGGCGATCGCGCCCACCGGGCACACGCACGGGAGTCGGGGGCTGGGAGTCGGGGGCCCCTAGTGGCGGCTGGGAGAGAGGACGTCATATTACGTGCTCTCGCCCAGCAGAGCCACCTTGTGGACGTATAACGACGGTGCGCGGTCGGCAAGTGGTTAAGGACCCCTTCACGCCGATATACGTCGGCAGAATGGCACATCCACGTACCTGTATGTTGCCCTTTAAGCCCAGCCGTGGGGTCGCGCGTGCACGCGACCCGCGGCACCCGATCGCCGCTGGTGTCCCGCGATCGGTCCTCCGGAGCTAAAGAACGAGGAGAGCTGTGTGTAAACACAGCTTCCCCGTTCTTCACTGTGGCGCGGTCATTGATCGTGTGTTCCCTGTTATAGGGAAACACGATCAATGACGTCACATGTCCAGCCCTGCCCCCCTACAGTTAGAAACACATATGAGGTCACACTTAACCCCTTCAGCGGCCCCTAGTGGTTAACTCCCAAACTGCAGTTGTCATTTTCACAGTAAACAATGCATTTTTATAGATTGTTTTGCTGTGAAAATGACAATGGTCCCAAAAACGTGTCAAAATTGTCGGATGTGTCCGCCATAATGTCGCGGTCACAAAAAAAAAAAAAAAACGCTGATCGCCGCCATTAGTAGTAAAAAAAAAAATTTTAAAAAAATAATAAAAATGCAATAAAACTATCCCCTATTTTGTAAACGCTATCAATTTTGTGCGAACCAATCGATAAACGCCTATTGCGATTTTTTTCCCCCAAAAATAGGTAGAAGAATACTATACCAATAATATATTTTTTGGGTATATATTTATTATAGCAAAATTTTAAAAATATTGTTTTTTTTTTTCAAAATGGTCGCGCCACATTGGGAGCCACAACGCGCAATTGTCAGTTAAAGCGACGCAGTGCCGAATTGCAAAAACTGTCCGGGTCCTTTACCTGCATTTCGGTCCGGGTCTTAAATGGTTAAAGAACCCCTTCTTTTCAGATGCACAATAATGATCTTTTCTTCCAGGTCAAGGGAAAAGACTGGGGCCATGATAAAAGTACAAGCACCTCACCTGCCTTCACCTCCTTCCAGCGGAATAAATGATGCCTGACCACAGCGAACACCGAGTCGTAGCCTTGGTTCTGAATCATGTCCACCACCTTGATGAGGTCTGAGGGGTGCAGACACGGAGATGTGGCTTGTATGTTCCCAACTATGTCCACTTCTGTGACGAAAAACACACTGTATCACAATACAGCACCATATGGTGAGAAATATATTCTGTTCAGCTGCACTGAGAAAGGCACAAGAATGGTTCACAGGTCTCCACAAATCAAAACAGAGCCCCAGATGAGCCAGAATCAGCAATGGTGAAATGCTGTTATGTCATCTAACCCATTCAGGACAAAGACAGGGTCTCCTTAAAGTCCACCCCGACCCATTATATGCATCTTACCAGTGCTTCCTCACCACTCTACCCAATAACACCCTCATTGGCGACAGTTCAGTGTAAAATTAATGAATGTGTGTAATGTGAAACACGTTCTGGATGACGAACCTGGGTGATGCTGCAGGAACTCCTGTATAGTTTCCAGGGAACTGGTTGTGTCTTTGGACACCTCGGAGCTCCTCCGGTGAACCTTTGCTCCATACTGCTTAGCCACCTCCTCAATCTCATCGTGGTCTGTGGACACCCACACACTGCAAGAGAGAAAAACCCAAATCAGTCATGAGACTATAGTGCTGAGAGATTGCACATTGACACAGATTCACCTGTAAAAGTAACTCATCCATAGGACAGAGGCAGGGACGTGGATAAGGCGGTACCATCGGTCCTCCTGTATAGGGTCCAGGCCGGCAAAGGGGGCCTAGGCAACTGGGTGAATCTCTCTACAGCTGCTGTATGGAGAGCCATACAGGGGGATCGATTCCAATAATTGTCCCCCACTCCAATCACCCTCCGTGTGCATAATATGTTTCCGTTTCCCTATACTGCCCAAAGCCCCCGTGTGCCCCCCCCCCCCCAGCAGTGCTGCCGGATGGAGTGGGGGGGGGTGTCATGTCATTTACCAGCCCCTTCCTTTTCTGAATTAATGAGTGATCAGTACCCATCACCCACTGTGTTCATTAATTTCCAACAGCAGCCCTGGACTGTACCTGGGGATAAGGATGCATTGCAGGAGTGTGCACATATTAAATAGGGTTTTACCAAACTTTGTTGCAGATTTCCGCCTTTTGTTATTCTATAGATATCACGGTTTGTTCCTCAATAATTATCAATCAGCTGTGCACCTGCAAGGCTCTAATGAGGAAAGCTGCTGGGTCTGCATCCCTTTAGACATGATTTCCTATTGGGAATATTGCACCAAAAAGTACGTTTTTATTGCAGGGGATGCCTGAAATCTGACTTGCATCTTAGTGCAGACTTCTGGGAAAATTGGTGAGCTAATCACACACACAGGAAATTAGATATGTGGGGGGCGTTCTGTATACATTCTGCGTACAGAACACCTTCAGGTAGCCATATTGCATTTTACAGAAAATACAGAGCTGCAGACCGAAAAGGAAAGGTAATTTTTTTGCTAGAAAATGACACAAAACCCCAAACATTATATATGATTTTTTAGCAGAGACCCTAGAGAATAAGATGGCGGTCATTGTAACTTTATCTTGCACGGTATTTGCGCAGCAATTTTTAAACATTTTTTTTAACCACTTCAATACCGCACATAGTCAAATGACGTCCACAAGGGGGATCTCCCATCCAGGGTGGACGTCATATGACGTCCTGGACCTTGTACTGTGATATCTGAATGATGCCTGCAGCTAGAGGCATCATTTAGATATCATTGTGTTCCGGCTGCGATCATGCGCACCATAATAATGACCATAGCGGCGGTTCCGCCGCTTGATCGTTCTTATAGGCTGCGGGAGGGGACATTTCCCCCCTCCCGCAGCCATCCAGAGCTTCTCCGGGCTTTCCCGTGCCATCGGGAGAAAGGATCGCACTGCGCCGGATAGGAAGCATAGAGATGACCGTCAGAGGCCTGGGCGCGATGTGCTGACGTCACGCCCGGGTACCCGGAAGTAAACAAAACCGCAATTGCAGCTAGTAAGCATGGGATCTGTGAATTTTTTTTTACAATCTTATGCTTTTCAGCCTGGAGGAGAGATGTGGGGTCTTATTGACCCCGCATCTCTCCTTAAAAAGAGGACCTGTCACACACTATTCCTATTACAAGGGATGTTTATATTCCTTGTAATAGGAATAAAAGTGATCAAAAAGAAAAATAAAGTAAAAAAAAAAAAAAAAAGTAAAACGTCCCTGTCCCCGGTAGCTTGCGCTCAGAAGCGAACGCACACGCAAGTCCCGCCCACGTATGTAAACGTTGTTAAAACCACATATGTGAGGTATCGCCGCGTAGATTAGAGCGTGTGCAACAATTCTAGCACTAGATCTCCTCTGTAACTCTAAACTGTTAGCCTTTAAAGATTTTCAAAGCGTCGCCTATAGAGATTTTTAAGTAACGAAGTTTGGCGCCATTCCACGAGTGTGCGCAATTTTAAAGCATGACATGTTAGGTATCGTTTTACTCTGCTTAACATCATCTTTCATATTTTACCCAAAAAATTGGGCTAACTTTACTGTTTTGTTATTTTTTAATTTATGAAACCATTTAAAAAAAAAAAGGCGTTTGAAAATGTATTGCGCAAATACTGTGCAAGATAAAAAGTTGCAATGACCGCAATTTTATTCCCTGGGGTGTCTGCTAAAAAACATATATAATGTTTGGGGGTTCTGAGTAATTTTCTAGCAAAAGAATGATGATTTGTACATGTAGGAGAGAAGTGCCAGAATAGGCCCGGTATGGAGGTGGGTAAAAAAAAACGGTATTGAAGGGGTTAAAAAAAAAACAAAAAAAACACAGTAACGTTAGCCCAATTTTTTTGTATAATGTGAAAGTTGATGTTACGCCGAGTAAATAGATACTTATGTCATGCTTCAAAATTTCACACACTCATGGAATGGCGCCAAACTTAGGTACTTAAAAATCCCCATAGGCGACGCTTTCAAATTATTTACAGGTTACATGTTTTGATTTACAGAGGAGGTTAGAATTATTGCTTTTGCTCTGATAATCGCGACGATACCTCACGTGTGGTTTGAATGGCATTTACATATGTATGCGTTCGCTTCTGCGAGCGAGCACGCTGGGACAGAGGCGCTTTAAAAAAAAAAGATTTTTTGTTAATTTTACTTTTATTATTCTATTTTGACACTTTTTTACATTTTTTTGATCACTTTTATTTCTATTACAAGGAATGTAAACATCCCTTGTAATAGGAATAAGCATGACTGGTCCTCTTTACAGTGAGATCTGGGGGTCAATAAGTCCCCACATCTCACCCCCTCGGCTGGGAACCCTGAAAAAAAAAAAACTCAGCTTCCCAGCCAAGGCACGACATTTTTTCAATCATAGAGACTCCGGGGACCATCTGGCCCGCTGAAAATCTCTATGGTCAGCTTTTGGGGCTGGTCGGTTCCTTCTCCAGTTTGCGGCAGGCAGGGGTGACTGCAGTGATGAGAAAATTCATAAGGAGCAAGATGGAAAATTTTCTTAACCACTTCCATACAGGGCACTTACGTACCTTCCCGCCCAAGCCAATTTTCAGCTTTCAGCACTGTCGCACTTTGAATGGCAATTGCGCGGTCATGCTACACTGTACCCAAACAAAATTGGCGTCCTTTTTTACCCACAAATAGAGCTTTCTTTTGGTGGTATTAGATCATATCTGCGATTTTTTTTTTGCGCAACAACTAAAAAAAGACCGAAAATTTTGAAAAAAATTACGTTTTTATTTTTTTCTGTAATTTTTTTGTAAATAAGTAAGTTTTTTCTTTCAATTACGGGCACTGATATGGTGGCACTGATGGGCACAGATGAGATGGCACTGATGGACATCGACGAGGTAGTACTGACGGGCACAGATGAGGTGGCACTGATTGGCGGTGCTGGTATGCGGCACTGATGGGCACACATAGGCGGCACTCATGGGTGGCACTGATGGGCACTCATGGGCGGCACTGATGGGCACTGTGGGGTGGCACTGATGGGCACTGTGGGGTGGCACTGATGGGCACCGTGGGGCGGCACTGATGGGCACTGTGGGGCGGCACTGATGGGCACTGTGGGGCGGCACTGATTTACTTGTTGCCAGTCAGTGCCCATTTGTGGGCACTGATTGGCATCTTTTTTTTTTTTTTCAGGCTTTTTTTTTTCCCATTCTTTTTTGTTTTGCCCTTCCCTGGTGGTCCATGTGGCGATCCGAGAGGGGGGCTGCGCTGATAAACATTCAGCACGAACCCCCCCTGTCAGGAGAGCCGCCGATCGGCTCTCCTCTACTCGCGTCTGTCAGACGCGAGTGAGGAAGAGCCATCAACGGCTCTTCCTGTTTACATTGTGATCAGCCGTGGTTGGACACGGCTGATCCCGTGGTAAAGAGTCTCCGTGAGAGACTCTTTACCTTGATCAGTGTTGCAGGGTGTCAGACTGACACCCTGCAACAACGATCGCCGCGATGCGCGCCCCTGATCGTCACGACGTCCGGTCAGGATTCTACAACCACTTTGCCGACGTCAATCTGTCATTGGCGGGCGGCAAGTGGTTAAACTAACAAATTTGTAACAGTATATGTGGCTCTTTTTTTTTCCATTCATTCCAAAAATCGAATGTTAAATGTTCTGAGAATTTGGGTTCCAAAATTCTACTACTGTATTCCCAGCGCTCACGTGGTGGCTGCATTCGTTTTCCTTCTTCAAGCCCTTTCCTTTTATTTCCACCGGGTGATTCTGCCAACACACTTCCTGCCCTAGGGTGACAACACTCACTGTTCTGTATTTATGGGGGAGCAGCGTTGTCACACTAGGACCAGCACACTGACAGGGGGTGCTAACACTGATCTGCTTTTATTTATATAAAATCGTTATCCCAAAAAGGAACAAAAAACTGTTTGCTGCAACCGCTTATAAAGTGTGACCTGGAGTTTGGCTTCAATTTGTTAGTGAATCTCAATCTGCTAGTACACCCAACAACCCCCTTCCCCCCAGACTGACACTTGCTGTGCCCCTTCCTCCAAAGTGAGGGCACTCCAATACAGGATGTGTGTGGTATTGGCCAGATCATTGGGTGAGAACAAGGAAAATAAGAGACTTAAAAAGGAAAGCTAATGCAGCCACCACATCTAAGGATTGTTAATCTTCAATACACCATGGTTTTGGTTGTAATATCGTTGTAGCATGCATATCACTATGCCGTGTAAGATGCTCGCCGCTGACGCCACTGCGCATGCGCCGCTTTTAGACCAAAGAAACCGAGTGCAGGGCTGTTCCACACAACTATAGCTGACTCGGATTAACCCCCTCACACGCCGAAGCAGCTGCAAGATATGGCGAGGGCTCACAACGGAGACACAGGCTGGATGTATTAGATAACACAGGCTGGATGGGGCACACCATGAATATGATGAAGGAGGGGGGGCACTGATCCCTGTATGATGGCGGAGGGGGGGGGGGGGGCACTGATCCCTGTATGATGATGGAGGAGGGGGGGGGGGGGGCAATGATCCCTGTATGATGGAGGAGGGGGGGGCACTGATCCCTGTATGATGGCGGAGGGGGGGGGGGGCAATGATCCATGTATTATGGAGGAGGGGGGGGGGAATGATCCATGTATGATGGAGGAGGGGGGGCACTGATCCCTGTATGATGGCGAAGGGGGGGGGGCAATGATCCCTGTATGATGAAGGAGGAGGGGGGGCACTGATCCCTGTATAATGGAGGAGGAGGAGGGGGGGGCAATGATCCCTGTATGATGGCGGAGGGGGGGGGGGCAATGATCCATGTATGATGGAGGGGGGGGGGAATGATCCATGTATGATGGAGGAGGGGGGGCACTGATCCCTGTATGATGGCGAAGGGGGGGGCAATGATCCCTGTATGATGAAGGAGGAGGGGGGGCACTGATCCCTGTATGATGAAGGAGGAGGAGGGGGGGGGCAATGATCCCTGTATGATGGAGGAGGAGGGGGGGCACTGATCCCTGTATGATGGAGGAGGGGGGGCACTGATCCCTGTATGATGGAGGAGGAGGAGGGGGGGGGACTGATCCCTGTATGATGGAGGAGGAGGAGGGGGGGGGGGCACTGATCCCTGTATAATGGAGGAGGAGGAGGGGGGGGCAATGATCCCTGTATGATGGCGGAGGGGGGGGGGCAATGATCCATGTATGATGGAGGGGGGGGGGAATGATCCATGTATGATGGAGGAGGGGGGGCACTGATCCCTGTATGATGGCGAAGGGGGGGGCAATGATCCCTGTATGATGAAGGAGGAGGGGGGGCACTGATCCCTGTATGATGAAGGAGGAGGAGGGGGGGGCCAATGATCCCTGTATGATGGAGGAGGAGGGGGGGCACTGATCCCTGTATGATGGAGGAGGGGGGGCACTGATCCCTGTATGATGGAGGAGGAGGAGGGGGGGGCACTGATCCCTGTATGATGGAGGAGGAGGAGGGGGGGGGGGCACTGATCCCTGTATGATGGAGGAGGAGGAGGGGGGGGCACTGATCCCTGTATGATGGAGGAGGAGGAGGGGGGGGGGCACTGATCCCTGTATGATGGAGGAGGGGGGGCACTGATCCCTGTATGATGGAGGAGGAGGAGGGGGGGGCACTGATCCCTGTATGATGGAGGAGGAGGAGGGGGGGGGGCAATGATCCCTGTATGATGATGAAGGAGGGGGGGGCAATGATCCCTGTATGATGATGAAGGAGGGGGGGGGCACTGATCCCTGTACGATGATAGAGGAGGGGGGGCACTGATCCCTGTATGAGGATGATGAAGGAGGGGGGGGGAGGCACTGATCCCTGTATGATGGCGGGGGGCAATGATCCCTGTATGATGGAGGAGGGGGCACTGATCCCTGTATGATGGAGGAGGGGGGGGGCACTGATCCCTGTATGATGGAGGAGGGGGGGCACTGCCCCCTTTTCCATCATACCAGGGATCAGTGCCCCTCAGTGGCGGCTGGTGTTCAAACGTTTTGGGGGGGGGCGCAAACAAATGAAAAAAAAAATTCATCAATTGCAGCGTCACTGTGCCCATCAATTGCCACCACTGTGCCATAAAATTGTCGCCATGCCATCAAACGCAGCCACTGTGCCATCAAATGTTGCCACTGTGCCCAACAACTGTTGCCACGGTGCCCAATTGTCACCACTGTGCCATGCCAAACGCAGCCACTGTACAAAGTGCAGTGTGTGCGTTAGAGATTATGTAGGTTAGCAGCTGACAGATTCCTGTAGTATTACCATACAGTGATCATTGTGATTATAGAGAATGTCCTCCTCCCTCCTATGTACTGTATAGGAATCATCTTTGAATCCAGCACAATGGGAAGCGCTGTAGGGAGCATAACCCAACATGGGTGGGCGGGTTAACCCTACATCTATAAGCGGATTGGTCCCCTTGAGTGGGCAGGGCAGTTTCTCCAGCAGTAGATTTGCTCCCCGTTGCGCTCTTCATTATAAAAAGGGGGCGTGTCACTGACCTATCAAACTGTCCGGAGTCTATGGCGGCCCGCAGTACCCAGGCGATGAGCGGCTTCCCGGCCAGTCTCCGGATGTTCTTCAGCGGGATGCCCTTGCTGCCTCCCCGGGCCAGGACTATCGCCGCAACGTGTCGCCGCTTCTTCTGCTTCTTCTTATCCGGCCCGTCCATGACCACCTCCGCCGACATCTTCCTGCGGTTCCGGGCACGTCACCTCCAGCGCGAAAGCTTTATTGGGGAGGGCGTGGCCTGCGGCTACATTACTTCAGAGGGGGTACGGCAGAAGGTGGGGCCTTAGTGTCAGTCAAAGAGAGAATGGGCGGGGTCATTGTGGAAACAGCTACATTACTTCAGAGTGGGTACGGCAGAAGGTGGGACCTTAGTGTCGGTCAAAGAGGGAATGGGCGGGGTCGTTGTGGAAACGGCTGCCCATTCAGTGTTGGACAAGTTTCTCCACATAGGAGGATGTTTACTGAACGTGTCATAGGGGAGCCTTGCCATGGGAGGTTTATGACGAGCAGTGTTTAGGGATGCTTGTCTGCTGGGCACTATCACACCCTTCCTGCCCAGGCCAGCTTCCAGCGCTGACACACATTTCTACAACTAGGTCATACAACACTGTACACATTTCTACAACTAGGTCATACAACACTGTACACATTTCTACAACTAGGTCATACAACACTGTACACATTTCTACAACTAGGTCATACAACACTGTACACATTTCTACAACTAGGTCATACAACACTGTACACATTTCTACAACTAGGTCATACAACACTGTACACATTTCTACAACTAGGTCATACAACACTGTACACATTTCTACAACTAGGTCATACAACACTGTACACATTTCTACAACTAGGTCATACAACACTGTACACATTTCTACAACTAGGTCATACAACACTGTACACATAGGACATCTTTTATCTTTTTATTTTTTTACCAGGGGTCTCAAACTGGCGGCCCTCCAACTGTAGAACTACAAGTCCCATCATGCCTTTGCCTGTGAGAGTCATGCTTGTAACTGTCAGCCTTGCAATGCCTCATGGGACTTGTAGTTTTTTGCAACAGCTGGAGGGCCACCAGTTTGAGACTTGGTTTTGGTGGTGTTTAACCACTTGACCACCGGGCCTATTTTGGCACTTCTTTAATCAGAACCCCCAATTATTATATATATTTTTTTAAGCAGACACCCTAGGGAATAAAATGGCGGTCATTGCAACTTTTTTTCTTGAGCGGTATTTGTGCAATAATTTTTCAAACGCCTTTTTTTTGGAAAAAAAAAAAACGGTTTCATGAATTAAAAAATAACAAAACAGTAAAGTTAGCCCAATTTTTTTGTATAATGTGAAAGATGATGTTACACCTAGTAAATAGATACCTAACTTGTCATGCTTTAAAATTGTGCACACTCATGGAATGGCGCCAAACTTCGGTACTTAAAAATTTCCATAGGCGACGCTTTTAATTTTTTTTACAGGTTACCAGTTTAGAGTTACAGAGGAGGTTTAGTGCTAAAACTGTTACACACGCTCTAACGCACGCGTCAATACCTCACATGTGGGGTTTGAACGGCGTTTACATATGTGGGCGGGACTTGCATGCGTGTTCGCTTCTGAGCGCGCGCTAACGGGGACAGGGGCGTTTAAAAAAAAAATAAAAAACATTTTTTTTTTACTTAATTTTTTTTATTTTTACACTTTTTTTTTTTTATCACTTTTATTCCTATTACAAGGAATGTAAACATCCCTTGTAATAGCAATCACTGTGACAGGTCCTCTTTATGGAGAGATGGGGGGTCAATAAGACTCCACATCTCTCCTCCAGGCTTACAAGCATGAGATCGTGAAAAAAAAATTCACCGATCTCATGCCGACAGCCGCGATTGTGGCTTTGTTTACTTCCGGGCGTGACGTCATAATGTCGCGCCCAGGCCTCCGACGGTCATAGAGATGACTGGTGACCAGATTATCTCTATGCTTCCCAGCCAGCACCGGCCGATTTGTTCTCCGGGCCCCCCGATGGCACGGGAGAGCCCGGAGAAGCGGCGGGAGGGGGGGGGGGCGTCCCCTCCCGCTGCCTATAAGAACGATCAAGAGGTGAAACTGCTGCTTTGATCATTCTTATCGTGCAGAGATTCGCCTGCTGAAGACGGTGATATCTGAATGATGCCTGTAGATGCACCCATCATTCAGATATCACCGCACAAAGTCGAGGACGTCCTCGGGGGGGCAAGTGGTTAATCACCATTGGGGTTTTTATTTATTTTTGCTAAATAAACAAAGACTGAAACATTTGAAAAAATAAGACAAAAAACGTTTTCATAATTTGTTATAAAATTTTGCAAACAGGTAATTTTTCTCCTTCGCTGATACAGTGCCTTTAAAAAGTATTCATACCCCTTGAAATTTTCCACATTTTATCATGTTACACCCAAAAATGTAAATGTATTTTATTGGTATTTTATGTGACAGACCAACACAAAGTGTCACATAATTGTGAAGTGGAAGGAAAATGGTAAATGGTTTTCCAATTTTTTTTTTTTTTTTTTTTTTTTACAAATATGTGAAAAGTGTGACATGCATTTGTATTCCGCCCCCCTCAATACTTTGTAGAACCACCTTTCACTGCAATTACAGCTGCAAGTCTATTTTCGTATGTCTCTACCGTCTTTGCACATCTAGAGTGTGGCATTTTTGCAGATTGGATGGAGAGTGTCTGCCGACAGCAATTTTCAAGTCTTGCCACAGATTCTCAATTGGATTTAGGTCTGAACTTTGACTGGGCCATTCTAACACATAAATATTCTTTGATATAAACCATTCCTTTGTAGCTCTGGATGTATGTCTAGTGTCCTGCTGGAAGGTGAACCTCCAACCTAGTCTTAAAAAGTGGTGCGCCAGACCCTTTTTGTCCCCTCCCACTTCTCATAAGCCCCACCCTGTATAGAATCCACCCACTCCATCCTCTGTATTACACTTTCTTCCACTCATAGTGTCAGGAGTATACAGCTCAGCATTACAGGACAGAGTATACAGCCCCAGAATCATAGGACTAAGTATACAGCTCAGCATCACAGATACAGAATGTAGATTAGAACCACAAATAGTATATAGCAGACAGCATCGCACATAGTATATAGATCTGTGCCCACCAGTGCTGTCTCGTATACAGCTATATATACCCTACCTTCCTCCCTGTATATAGAGACCTTTCTCCATCATCACTGATTGCAGATATACATAATTTGTCCTGTATACAGCTATATATACAGTAACAGGACAAATGATGTAGATCTGCAGTCAGTGATGATGGAGGAAGGAAGAAGGTGTGGGTATATATAGCTGTATACACTACTACACAGATAATATGCACAAATTGTGAGTACATCTGTCCTGTGTAGTGTATACAGCTATTTACACCCACCTTTTTCCTTCCTGTATATACCCCATCACTGCAGTCTCATCTGTGCCTACCAGTGCTGTCTCATCTGTGCCTATTAGTGTGGTCTCACCTGTGCCTATTAGTACCGTCTCATCTGTGCTCACCACAGGAATGAAACGAGGATGAACATTTCAGAAAGACAATCATGCCAAAACACAAAGCCAAGGAAACTCTCAATTGGTTTCAAAGAAAGAAATTAAAGCTGCTAGAATGGCCCAGCCAATCCCCTGACTGAAATCCAATAGAAAACCTATGGAAAGAATTAAAGCTCAGATTCATAAAAGAGGCTCATAGAACCTTCAAGATTTGAAGACTGTGTGGAAGCAGTGTTGCCAACCACCCATAGATTAACGGGACAGTTCGTAAAACCAGGGCACTTTTCCGGTGTCCGTAATTGCCAGTGGGAGCCGAATGGTGCCAGTAGAAATGGCTGCCATGGGCTCAGGTGAAAACTGTGCATGTGCAGCGGCAACTCGGAGTCCTGAAATCCCAGAGATAATCCAAACATGAGCCCACCCTGCGCACCCTGGCTCGCCCTGCCCCCTGCGCCTGCTGATGTCATACTGCAAACCGCGCAGACAGAGTGGACACAGGCGTGCAGTTGAGGCAAGGGCACCAGCAGCACCGGGAGAGATGGTCAGCACAGGGTGCTGTGGACCCAGCCGGGCCGACCCCCTGTATGGACACGTAAGGCCCCTGGCCAGCACTGAGCGCTACACCTGACCCTGCCCTGGCTGCAGCCCCGTGGTTAGAGAGTGGCGTGCAGCTGTGCATGCATAGCTATTAGTTACTTGTTTTGAACTCCCACCACTGGACCCTGTCCCCTGGCCTGGCTGCAACATCCATCCATCCATTCCTTGACTGGCTGACACAGACTGGCACAGGAAAAAGTTTCCAGACAAAAATGGCAGTGATGAGATTGTATAAAATAATTGTATGCACTATGCAATCTCCTGTATCCTGTCTGCATGACCATCTCCCGTATCCTGTCTGCAGCCTCTAACCACCACCTGTGCCCTGTCCATATCCTCTGACCACCTGTGCCCCGTCCATATCCTCTGACCACCTGTGCCCCGTCCATATCCTCTGACCACCTGTGCCGTGTCTGCAATTTCTGACCACCTGTGCCATGTCTGCAATCTGATCATGTCTGCAATCTTTGACCATCTCATGTACCATGTCTGCAATCTCTGACCATCTCCTGTACCATGTCTGCAATCTCTGACCATCTCATCTTTTATCATGTCTGCAGTCTCTGAGGGGGAGCCTGGAGAGGAGTCAAGAGCGGGAGCGCTGCCAAATTGGGGATCACGAGAGAAGTCAGATGTGTGTGGACTGTGTAGCGGAGACTATAGAAAAAAACAGAGCCGTCAAGCTGGAGTTGCCGGACTGAGCCCTGCATGGTGCACCTGAGAGGAGGTCAGTCTGAGGGGGGTCACTGATGTAAGGGGGGCGTGAACACAATGATGTAAGGGGGCACTGAAATAAAGGTTAACCCTTATATCAGTAACCCACTACCCTTACCTTTGTGTATTCACTCTGCGGAAGGTAATCTGTGGTCACCAGAGTCCTCCCCACTCATTAGAGCTCCCAATGTTCCCCTTTACATCAGAGTCTGCAGGATTTCCTCTTATGGTGCAAGTGTGGACCCTGATGTAAAGGACAATGCTGCAGACGCTGATGTAAGTGGGAACTCTGATGTAAATGGGAGCGCAGAGCCCCCCCTTACATCAGAGTTCCCCCTTAGATCGTGACCTGTGGCACTGTCCTTTACATCAGGGTCCGCAGAGTTCATCCTTGCACTGTAAGGGGGAACTCTGTACTGGCTGTGTTTATATTAACCTGACCTTCATGTAAATAGAGATTTGTTTTTTGACTTTTGTTTAACTTAAAGCGGTAGTTCCCCCTCAAAAAAAAATTTAAGATTAGATTCATGCTCATTTTGTCTAGGGGAATCGGCTATTTTTTTTTAAAAACGAAGCAGTATTTACCGTTTTAGAGATACATCTTCTCCGCCACTTCCGGGTATGATGGTCGGGACTGGGCGTTCCTACTTGATTGACAGGCATCCCACCGACGCATACAGCACGTCACGAGATGCCGAAAGAAGCCGAACGTCGGCGAGGCTCTATACGGCGCCTGTGCACCGATGTTCGGCTACTTTCGGAAAATCGTGACGCGATAGATGCGACCGTTGGAAGCCTGTCAATCAAGAAGGAACGCCCAGTGCCGAAGACCATACCCGAAAGCGGTGGAGAAGATGTATCTCTAAAACGGTAAGTACTGCTTAGTTTTTAAAAAAACTAGCCGATTCCCTAGACAAAATGAGCATGAATCTAATCTTAAAATTTTTTTTGAGGGGGAACTACCGCTTTAAACACATTGCTAATATCACTAGTTACATGTTTATAGTTTAAATACTAATAGTTGCACAGTTTAGCACAGAAAACAGCCATTTAAAGCGGGAGTTCACCCATTTATTAAAAAAAAAAAATTCTCCCCTTAGCTTCCTGCTCGTTCGGTCTAGGGGAATCGGCTATTTGTATTAAAATATGAGCAGTACTTACCCGTTTTCGAGATGCATCTTCTTCCTTTCGCTTCCGGGTATGGGTCTTCGGGAGCGGGCGTTCCTTCTTGATTGACAGTCTTCCGAGAGGCTTCCGACGGTCGCATCCATCGCGTCACTCGTAGCCGAAAGAAGCCGAACGTCGGTGCGGCTCTATACTGCGCCTGCGCACCGACGTTCGGCTTCTTTCGGAAAATCGTGACGCGATGGATGCGACCGTCGGAAGCCTCTCGGAAGACTGTCAATCAAGAAAGAACGCCCATTCCCGCAGCCCATACCCGGAAGCGACGGAGAGGATGCATCTCGTAAACGGGTAAGTACTGCACATATTTTAAAACAAATAGCCGATTCCCCTAGAGAAAACGAGCAGGAATCTAAGGGGAAAAAGTGCCCTCTAAGGGTGAACCCCCGCTTTAAGGTACTTTTTTGAAGTGTCAGTAAAAAATTGGTGCCTTTCGTAATTTTTGGCGTCTTGTCAGTAAATTTCACTTGTGGGGGTTGGCAACACTGTGTGGAAGAATGGGCCAAAATCACACCTGAGCAATGTATGCGACTAGTTTCTCCATACAGGAGGCATCTTGAAGCTGTCATTACCAACAAAGGATTTTGTACAAAGTATTAAATGCATTTCAGTTAGCGTGTTCAATACTTTTTTCCCTGTGTCATTCCATTTTATTACACATAACTTAATTTCTGAAACGTATTTGTTTTGGTTTCTTTGTATGTATGAATTGCATGGATTGTTACCGACGTGGTGAAAATGTCAATAGCACCTTTAGAAATAGATTTACCTAGAAAAATTGTGACGTGTTCAATACTAATATTTTACTTGCTGTATATGTAAAGCACTGGTACCTGTTATAAAACATTTTAATGGCTTTGTATGTTGTAGTATTAACAGTACACTTAACTGGCAACACATTAACTTTATAACTTGAAGGGAGTCCATGACCTTGTGGTTTTATGTGTTCTTGTCTGTTCTCACTGCAGCTTCCTTATTGCTTGTGATAAACAAAGAGTCCTTTGATTCAATCAGTTGCTCAGAAAATGTTAGAAGGTTTGGAGTTTAGGTGATCCTCTTACTATAGGTGCAAGCTTTCAGGGTTATTTGCCATAATAAAAAATAACCTAAAAAGTATTTTTACATAAGCAGCCCATGCATAGATGGGTTAGTTTTTTTTGTTCAACCAACAGGCTGAATGGAAAAAAAATAACTTGATTCCTCCATGCACACAGTCAGTGTGGATGGGGGAATCGCTCCCGCTGACCTATTGTGTTCTGAGGGCAGGGGAGACTTCCCTGCCATCAGAACACATTAATCTGCACTGCCGCCTATAGCCAGCTCCACTGATCGAGTGACATTTGCGGTAGATCAACTGCTGTACAACCAGGGTACCCACATATAGATTGAAATTTGTCCGGTCCCTGCTGAACCTGCTGAATTTCGATCCATGCGTGGCCGGCTTTACCTGTAACCACTGTCATGTCATGTGATTTTTTTTTTTTGTAAATGGCAGTGCTGCTCTGCACAGTAGCCCCTGCTGTCTGAGACCAGAGCTGTCACTCACAAATCCATCTCCCTTCTAGCACCGTTGGACAGTAAAGAGCAAATTGTTTGAGCACTCTGCTCAGTAACTAAGTAATGGATTTGAATGGTACCATGGGCTAGATCATATGATACTATTGCCCCTCTTCTGTTTACTTACTGGTTTGGGGCTTAGGTCAGCACCTGCCTGCAACAGGGTCATCTCAGGATCAAAGAAAAAGTGAACATCAGTGGAAGGGACCAAAAATTTCAGGGGGCATCATGGCACTGTGGATCCTGGATGGGTAGACATTGGTGAGTACATCTGGCTTCACAAGGTAAGGGAATAAAACGACTATTAGAAATGGGTGGGAGAGAGGGCTGGTAAAAAATAGTTTTTAACAGGCATGGTTCTTTAATCAATGACTAACACTGTTTAAGACTACTACTGCCAAAACAAAAATGTTAATTATATCGTCACAGGTTCCTCATTCCATACCACTCCTTAAAGCGGAACTGAAGGCTGGAAAAAAGATTGCAAACAGGCAAGTAGGAGGGACCTGTAGTAGGTACTTATAGTATTTACCCATGCACAGTATATAGCGTACTGCTGTCCTTTATGTACAGTAGATCTTGAGCAGTTAGTTTAAAACAATGGACTGACCTTTAGCACTGATAATAAGTGTTCAAGAGAATACGCAGTTAAGCTTCAATTGCCAGGGGTAATGTCCCTTCATGGAACAAGCAAAGGTGTTTTTTGTAGTCTGTACTGGCTCTCTGCCTCTGCACTGATCACCGAAGTGAAGAAGGAGCCTTCCCTGACCTATCCCTCCTCATCTGCAACCTGTCCCTGTGCCTAAGAACTTTCTCTCACAAGTGCGTTCCTCTCCCTGTCCACCAGGGTTTATAAACCTCCCAAAGTGAAATTTACTGACAAAACACAAAAAGTTTACAGACAGAGACAAGTTTTTATAGCAGCAGAATACACAATTTCCTGACAGAGCCAAATTTTTTACTAGTTCCAAAAATTGGTCAAAATTACAAACCTGTAGCTAGTGCTGTTAGCAATGTGTTTAAGGTATAACAAAAGGCAAAAAAAAACTTTCACCTTTTACATGAAGGTCAGGTTAATATAACCCAGCACAGAGTTCCCCCTTACATCGGAGTCTGCAGGGTTTTAGAGTGAAAGGGTGAACTCTGCAGACCTTAATGTAAAGGGCAACGCTGCGGACCATGATCTAAGGGGGAATGCTGCAAACTCTCTGGTCACTAGAGCCCCTCTTAGATCAGAATCTGCAGCGTTGCCCTTTACAGCAAAGTTTCCCTTTACATCTGGGTCCGCAGAGTTCCGCCTTGCAATGTAAGGGGAACTCCTGAAGACACTGATTTAAAGGAGAACACTGGGAACTCTGATGTGGGGGGGAGCTCTAGTGACCACAGACTACCTTCTGCAGATTGAATGTACTAAGTAAAGGGGGGGGGGGGGGTTACTGATATAAGGGAGAGCCTTAGCTTAAAGTATTCATTCCCCCCTTTAAATCAGTGACCCCCACCATAGACTGTGTGACCTGGCTGGCTGGGAACTGTCACTGACCTGACTTCCAGGCTCCTCCATTGCTTAGGTGCAGCAGGGCAGTCAGACACGTTCAGTTTGGGTGGCCGGCAGCACTCCTGCTCCCAAGTCCTGGCCCTCATTCCCCTGCTATAATTCATAAAAGGCACTGCAATGGCAAGCAAGGTCATAACATCACTGCACACCTGGCTATCCACCCCCCATCTGACTCAAAGCCTGCCTGAGTTCAGCCAGCCCGTGGCTATATTTTTTATGGGCAGCCACTATCTGTATCAGACAGTTTGTAAATCATCTGACTTTTACAAACCGTCTTTACATTTACATTGGCAACCCAACTGTCCACTCAGTTGCCAGCAGCGTGCCAAAATTATGCGTATTCCCTTATTTAAAGGTTCCTTTACCCAAGATGGCTGTCAAAGTCTCTCAAGAGTTTTGTGTCTAATCAGACCACTTTTTCTCTCTCTAGGCATTGGACGAAATCACTAAGAGATCACTTGCCTTATGAGACTCCCCCTTGCATGCAATAATGACACTGACCCACCTACAGATGAGAACAGGCAGGTTCTTATTGCAAAAGAGACATACAATGTCTCTTCTTTAATAAAATACACTTTAAAAAAATACAATTACCTGGCTGTTTGCAATGTACTGCAAAATGTACAATGAGCTGCACATGAGCAAGTCTGTTTAAATTTCTGGCACTGTGCCAGGATGAATGACTGCCATGCATCCATGCCATGCATTCATGGGAGTGATGTCATCCCGCATTGGCAAATCAAGATGGCCAAAGATCAGCACTTGAAAAGAAGATGCTGGCACTGGCGAGGGACCTTGTAATCTTTAGACCCTTCGAGAGTAGATGAGTAACCCTGAGTTTAGGTCTGCTTTAACACCAGGTTCTGTGCTAACATCTTTGTCTCTAAGGTCATCAGTAGCTGGCTGCCTCTTTTGGGTTCTTAAAGCCAGCCCCCCAATGAAGTTGATGCCTCTTCTGAGCTGCTAGGATGATTCCTGCAGCCTCTTGAGATAAGTGATTGTATCCTAGGAGGCTACAGGAGGATTCTGCACTTCATTCACACCAGAATGGTGGCAGAGGGACAGGGCGACCAATAATAAAAAAAGATAAACACAAAAGGACAGACGGCGCACTTTATGTGTGCTTTGGAGGGGAGGATTGGGATGGAAGAAATTGAGTGAATGTCTCCTTTATAAAGTTACAGGTGAAACTCGAAAAATTAGAATATCGTGCAAAAGTTCATTTATTTCACTAATGCAACTTAAAGCTTTAAGCGGAGGTTTACCCAAATAACATCTATACAAGACCAAATTCTTTATACTTCTAACATGTACAGTAGGCACTTTTTTTTTTTTTTTTTTTTTTTTTTTTTTAAGGCTGTACATACCTTTATTATCGCTATTTTCAATCCGGCTTCCAGGTACTCGCTCCCGCGGGAGTAGGTGTTTCTATGCTGAGCCGCAATGTAATCTGGGAGTTCGCCCGGATGATTGATGTCCTTCAGAGAAAGTTCCCCCCGGCAGATAAGGCCCCGTATTGCGTAGGCGCGTCACGAGAGTCACAGAGTTTCTGAAAGTAGCCGAACATGTAGAAGCGCGAGTTAGCTTTACACGGCGCCTGTGCACCGTCTTTTTGGGTGAATCTCTCTGCTTTAAAAGGTGAAACTAATATATGAGATAGACTCATTACATACAAAGCAAGATAGTTCAGGCTGTGATTTGTCCTAATTGTGATGATTATGGCTTACAGCTCATGAAAACCCCAAATCCACAATCTCAGAAAATGTGAATATTGTGAAAAGGTGCAATATTCTAGGCTCAAAGTGTCCCACTCTAATCGGCTAATTAAGCCATAACACCTGCAAAGGGTTCCTGAGCCTTTAAATGGTCTCTGTTTGGTTCAATATGAATCACAATCATGGGAAAGACTGCTGACCTGACAGTTGTGCAGAAAACTATCATTGACACCCTCCATAAGAAGGGAAAGCCTCAAAAGGTAATTGCAAAAGAAGTTGGATGTTCCCAAAGTGCTGTATCAAAGCACATTAATTATTAGTTTTGTAGAAGGGAAAAGTGTGGAAGAAAAAGGTGCACAAGCAGCAGGGATGACCGCAGCCTGGAGAGGACTGTCAGAAAAAGGCCATTCAAAGGTGTTGGGGACTGTCACAAGGAGTGGACTGAGGTTGGAGTCAGTGCATCAAGAGCCACCACACAGACGGACCCTGGACATGGGCTTCAAATGTCGTATTCCTCTTGTCAAGCCACTCCTGAACAACAAACAACGTCAGAAGCGTCTTACCGGTGCCAAAGAAAAACACACCTGGTCTGTTGTTCAGTGGTCCAAAGTCCTCTTTTCTGATGAAAGCAAATTTTGCATCTCATTTGGAAACCATTGAGCCAGAGTATGGAGAAAGATTGGAGAGGCACACACTGCAAGATGCTTGAAGTCCAGTGTGAAGTTTCCACAGTCTGTATTGATTTGGGGAGTCATGTCATCTGCTGGTGTTGGTCTACTGTGCTTCATTAAGTCTAGGGTCAATGCAGCCGTCTACCAGGAGATTTTGGAGCACTTCATGCTTCCTTCCACAGACGAGCTCTATGGGGATGCTGACTTCATTTTCCAGCAGGACTCTCCAGCAGCACCTGCCCACACTGCCTAAAGAACCAAAACCTGGTTCAATGACTGTGGGATTACTGTGCTTGTCTCTCAGAATGTTTAGAAAAAGCGTTCTACAATACAATTATTAGTGTAGCAGCCTCTTGGCTAGGCTGCTAGGTAAATTTCATTTTTGGTTTTCTCTGTAATCAGAGGAGCAGTGATTGTTTAGTCTAGTTTGTTCAGGGTTTCACAGCTGTGCTGACTTCCTCCTGGGGTTGTGCCCCTGCTTTGCTCATTACAAGGGGCTCCCACCATCCCTGTGCTGTGCTGACTTCCTGGGTTTTTAACTTCATCATAACCATTAATTGTAATTATTATGACAATAATAAAACAATATTAACGAACATTCTTATTTTGTCTGATTCTGAATCTCCTATCAGTCTCCCACTCCCATATTAAAAAAGGTAATTTTCCCAACCCTCAGCAGAAGAAAACCTCTGATTGGTCAACAAAACACCATTCACGTTACCGTTGTAACGAAATTTGGACCCAAAATTTGTCAACGAAATTTTGTATTTCATAAAATTTGGAAGCATAGCAATTCGGATTTCGGATGCTTCCGAATGTACGAATTTTCAGAAATTCGTACGAATCGAACCGCACATGTCTAAGTTATATACGATTAACATACCAAGGAGGAAAGGGCAGGCTTACAAGGATATTTCCAGAGGGGTAGACCCCCAAGAATCGGGAGTCCCCCTTCATGCGCTGCCGGGAGCAGTTTCTTTCCTATTATCTTAATAAATAATTGATATTTTTTCTCTCTGTGGAGGGGTCGGTATATTTGTATCTGATCTCTGCACAGGAAGGCTTGTATACTAAAAATTCGTGCAGTATGTAATGTATTATTTTCTAATTCATTATAGATGTGAAAAATAGAATATCTTAATGATCATCTTAGTAATCAACAAACATGTTGTGCCCCATCCTACGCCAATTTGTATCTTGGGGAGTGGGAGCAGCCCCTTTTCAGTGGCGAGGACCTTGTCGAGTACCTGAGCCATGTCACCACATGGCTCAGGTACATCGATGATGTCTTCGTCATCTGGGAAGGTTCTGAGGAAGCCCTTGTTCAATTTTTTGATCTCATATATGCAAATAACTTCAATCTAAAATTTACTATGAGCTATGATGTCAGGTCTGTGACCTTCTTAGATGTAAAAATAGAGTGCGACCCTTAGGGCAATTTAAAGCGGAGTTCCACACAAAAATTGAACTTCCGCTTTTCGGAACCCTCCCCCCTCCGGTGTCACATTTGGCACCTTTTAGGGGGAGGGGGGTGCAGGTACCTGTCTAAGACGGGTATTTGCACCCACTTCGGGTATAGACTCCCGCATTATCTGCCACATCCGGCGCCCCTCCCCCCACTGTCTCCTGGGAAATACACTGGTCCCAGGAGAGAGCGGGGACCAGTGGCGGCGCGCCACACTACTCACACATTTGCAGTAGGGAACCGGCCAGTGAAGCCGCAAGGCTGCACTTCCTGGTTCACTCTCTGAGGATGGCGGAGGCAGCATCCGAGAGACGAGCAATTGCTCGGCCTCGTCTGCCGACATCGCGGGCGCGCTGGACAGGTAAGTGTCCATTTTTTTAAAAGTCAGCAGCTGCAGTATTTGTAGCTGCTGGCTTTTAAAAAAATAAATAAATCTTTAACTAGCACTTTATATAGAAAGTGTACAGCAGGGAACAGAGTCTTACATGCTAGTAGCTTCCACCCAATTCCCCTAAAGAACTCTATCCCCTATGGACAATACCTCCTTTTGCGGATGAACTGTTCTAGTGAGACACTATTTAAAGCGGTAGCTGGAAAGCTTCAAACCCATCTTTTGGATCGGGACTATAGCCAATTTTGTCTGTGCAAGGCATACAACCGATTAATCGAACAAGCTCAGGAAACCCTGCTCTTCAGACCACAAATCAAAAGTACAAAACGGGCAGATTCAATGCGCATCATCATGCGATTTTCACAACAGCATAAACTCGCAATATCATTGAAAGACATTGGTCGATTCTTACAGATGATGACACTTCGTACCAACTGTCCCTGTCGTTACATTTAAGCGGCCTTGTCCCTTAGAGATAAACTAGTGAAAAGCGAATACCATAAGCTCAACAAGAAACACTGTTCAGTGTATGGCACATTCCCATGTGGACACTTTGCCCACTGTCTACTAATTAGGAAAGAGAAAGAATTTGTTCTCCCAGATGGCCAGGTGTTTACACCAAAACACTATGTGAACTGCCAGACCTGCGGAGTGGTTTATTTAACCTCTTTACCACCGCGCTATAGACAAAAGACGTCTACAGCGCGGTGGAGTTATTCGTCCTCCCAGAATCCTTCACTCGCGCGCCCTCTAGGGCGCGCTCCCGGAATCATCTGTGAGCGCCGGGTCTAGAAGACCCGGCACATCACAGATCGCGGTAAATTGCCGCTGATAGCGACCGTTTACCACGTGATCGCTCCGTCAAATGACGGAGCGATCACTTGTAAACAAACCGGCGTCATGTAATGACGCCGGTTCCTCCCTCTCTTCTCTGTACCGATCGGTACAGTGTGAGAGGAGAGGGGGGAGAGCGGAGGCAGCAGCAGCTGCTGTGGCTGGATCTGTGACAAATGCAGTCACAGATCCAGCCATCCATCCCTCCCTGTGCAATACTCTGCAATACCATCAATACTCTGCAATAACCTCCCCATACTCTGCAATAACTCTGCAATAACCCCCCCATACGCTGCAATAACCCCCCAATACTCTGCAATACCCCCAATACTCTGCAATACCCGCTAATATGACAGAAACAAGATTTTTTTTTTTGTTTTACAGAATTTTCAGTGTTTTTTCTTTTATAGCGCAAAAAAATAAAAAACCCAGAGGTGATCAAATACCACCAAAAGAAAGCTCTATTTGTGGGGAAAAAAGGACAAAAATTTCAGATGGGCACAATGTTGTATGACTGAGTAATTGTCATTCAAATTGTGAGAGCACCGAAAGCTGAAAATTGGTCTGGTTAGGAAGGGGGTTTAAGTGCCCAGTGGTCAAGAGGTTAATGACCTGCGAATGCGGACCATTCTATGTAGGTAAACTAAGGCAAAGATTTTGGTGCAGAACGTCTAAGCATGTTCATAGCATGGAGATTGGAAACAAATGTAGCATTACCCCCATTGGAGCTGCTGGATCTTTGGGCGGCGTGTTACCTCGTGGCTCCTCTGAAATTCCTAGGGGTGAATGATGCATATTGCATGTAGTAGAATTAAAGGAATGTCCAGACAGGTGCTCTTTGCTGTGCCCTTTATTACCCAGCTGGGTAAAAACGGTAAACTTGTGGTGAGGAAAGTAAAGTTGAAGAAGGGAGAATAGCAGATTCAGGCGTAATGATAGGAAACAGTGCCGCTCTCAAATGTAACACTTCTCTTCACCATCCCGCCGGAATGGGTTTAGTGTACCAGGACAGCCCTCTCTCACTGACCTGGCAGCCAGAGTATCACTCGGACAATTATAGGATGAAGTCTCTGCCACAGACCCTCCTTGGTGAACTTGGGAGAAAGTCTCTGCCACAGACCTCTCTCAAAGCCTCAGAAGATACCTCTGCCACAGGTCCCCTCTGGGTTGAATTACTGGAGGTATGCCTCCTTAATTGAGTTACGTCTGGATCTCTTTCAACTTGACACCCATGTACCGACCGACAGGTGATCAATCCCTCGGTGTCCGGCTGCCTTGATCCCTGGTGGTTTATCCAGGCCCTTTTGGACCACCAGCCTCTCAATGGCGCTCCTCAGACCGACTTCCCACCAACAGCAGTACAGATTCTTTAAGAATGGGAACCCAGTCACTCACTGGGTCCCTGTCGCTGTTCAGATGCTCCGGGCCAGCAGGGCCCCGGAACCAGGATCACCCCGTGGCACGCACGCCCCGGCCAGGTAGGACATAACGCCGGGGCGCCGTGATGTAGCCACCCTAAAGGTGGGTGCCACACTGGACGAAGAAGGCCCAGAATCAATGGCGTCTGCCCCATAAATACCCCTCCCCAGCATGCACAGCGGGGACAAACCCCTGTGATTGTCTGCTGGGAAAGAGCATCCAAACCTTGACTCCACTGCTGCCCCCTGCAGCACCGGGGCTGGAAGAACACCCCAGCACAGCAGTATGGACTCACAGCACAGCCAAGCTGAGACAGAGACCGCATTTTGCTACTAACAATACAGATCAGAGTTTTAGTACACTCTGATCTACACATAAATTTAGCTAGTACCAGTACTGTAAAGTACATAGGGCCAGATCCTCAAAAAACGGGCTTAACTTAAATATTCCGATTTAAGTTACAAATTTCTACCTAAGTGCCCGATCCACAAAGCACTTACCTAGAAATTTTGAGTGGAGTAACTTAAATCGGGCCGGCGCAAGGCGTTCCTCATCATCAGGGGGCGAATCCCATTTAAATGAGGCGCGCTCCCGCTCCGGCCGTACTGCGCATGCTCGTGACGTAATTTTCCCGACGGGCATAGCGCGAAATTACGTTACGTCGGGCTTTGTGGATCGCGACGGGTCAATAAAGTTGCGTCGGGAAAAAAAAAAAGATACGGCGGCAAAAAAAAAAAACGCGGCGCGAGGAAGAAGGGTCTGCTTTTACATGGTGTAAACAGTTTACACTTTGTAAAAGCAGCCCTAATTTTGCACTTGCAAACTAAAACTTACGGCGACAAAACGAAGCGTAATAGCTTTGTGGATCGCCGTAAGTCCTAATTTGCATACCCGAAGCGGCATTTCGACGCGAAATGCCCCCAGCGGCGGATGCGGTACTGCATCCTAAGATCCGGCAGTGTAATTCAATTACACCTGTCGGATCTTTGTCCTAACTATGGGAAACTGATTCTGTGGATCAGTTCCATAGTTAGGACAAGGGATACGATGGAGTAACAGCAGTTACTCCGTCGTATCTCTTTTGAGGATCTGGCCCTTGGTCACTACGCAAACATCTATCTTCCCCTAGGGAGGCATGTGGTCACACAGCATAATTCTAAGATGCAGAAGGTCTCTTTTGCTGCCTTAGGCCGGATTCACATTCCGGCTCAAGGTGGCGACTGAAACAAAAAGTTACTTCAAATAGAACAAAAATGGATATACAGGCTCCAGGTCACAATGTACCCTGACCTAAACGAGTCTATTTATTTTGTACCATTCCTAAAAGGCTTTACTTCAGGAAAGACGAGTTAGGGTTGTTGGGCTACGAGAGCAATAAAGGTAGAAGTTCTTTTTTCGTTGATATAAAAATGTTCCACACCCCTATGGAGATAATACATTTAAGAATGTGGAAAGATCTTTTTGGGGCCCTGCCCCCTTTCCCAGATATGAACGTACATTTTCTCTGAGAATTAAAATTACTTGTATGAATAGATGTAATTAATAAAGCCCCTCTTTTTCTCCCCCCTCCCTCCCTGCTATCCATTCTCGGAATACATTGTTTTGTTCTCGTGCCCACCCATCCCTGACTGATCTTGGCATTCTGGAATTAGGCCAAAAGAAATCACACCCCATACTGTTGTCTTAATTGTTTATTTGCCACATAATGTACCACTCTTTTTTTCTCATTAAAAACAATTACTTAATGAATATGATTATGTACAGAAATACTAACATTGTTGAATACTGTAAGCTTTGCACTTGAGTATAAACAAAGCAAAGTAACAAAGTAATTTTCAATTTTTCCCCCCTATAGATCCCATGGACCACTGTTGTCCTGTCCACCTCTCGCCCCCTGGAGCGTTATCTCCAACCTGTCAGGCTACCGGTTACAGTAGGGAGATGTGCTATTCACACATCTCCCTTTCTAGCCCCCGCAATTTTGACATCCACCACTGTGGGGGGCCCCTATCGTGCCTGCGGCGTTCCGCGATCGCCGTTGGACGGAGGGGTGACATCATATGCATGCGCGGTATAGCCTGCCACACATAACGCAGTTGCGTTGGAGGCAATGGATGACACTGGGGCAGTCTCGCCCCCTGGAACACAGAGGTGGCCACAGAAGAGCCACCATTAGCAACTAAATGGCCCCCTCCTAAGGGGAATGCTTAGAGGCAGAGCCCACACACCTGTTACCGATTTCGAAATGAACAAATAAGGTATTTAAGATATGCCCTTCAACGGGGGTTCCTCAGATTGTCCCCAGGGAGAGCACAGTGACATGCGTTTAGGACGGACAGGTAAGGATGGATATGAGTGCACTGCTTGGTTGGATTGTTTGAAATCTCTTCACTGACTAGCTCATTGAAAATCTCTGTAATTTAGATGCAGTATTCATACTCTCTTGAACTCAGGGCCGGATTAACATAGGGGCTATTGGAGCTGCAGCTCCAGGCCCCTTCCTCAAGATAGGCCCATTTGCCCAAAAAAAAAAAAAGATTGACTTTGAGGATTGTAGCTTGGCGACCAGGGGCCACAGAGACTACACATTTGGGGGCTATGTAGCTAAATACCCACCCCACCACTGGTCAAAATATGGGGCTGCTATCATTTATGGTTCCGGGGAAACGGAAGCTACATACAGAGCGGCCAGTTTAAATACAAGCTGACACACTCTGCAGCAGAAGACTGAGAGGATGAGATCAAAGTGCTTATAATAATTTGTATATTACTTATGGTAATTAACCCCTTACCACCCAGGCCAATTCTGACACTTCTCTCCTACATTTAAAAATCATCATTTGTTTTTTTGCTAGAAAATTACTCAGAACCCTCAAACATATATATATATATATATATATATATATATATATATATGTGTGTGTGTATATATATATATATATATATATATATATATATATGTGTGTGTGTGTGTATATATATATATATATATATATATATATATATATATATATATATATGTGTGTGTGTGTATGTATATGTGTATATATATATATATATATATATATATATATATATATATATATATATATATATATATATATATATATATATATATATATACACACACACACACACACACACACACACACACACACACACACACACACACACACACACACACACACACACACACACACACACACACACACACACACACACACACACACACACAGCCCTCAAAATTTCCACTCGCCTACTAGCATTTGGCGAGTGGATTTAAGCTGGGGGCGAGTGATGACAGGGCTGCATGACCAATCTCCCTCCAATCTGTGCCTACACTTAGAGTCCAGATGAGATTGGCGGCCGAAGAGGAAAGGTGCATGCTCGGGAAAAGTAGTCTGGTGAGCCGCGCACAGGCAGAGCAGTACACAGGTGCTCTCCTTACAATTCTCATTAAGCCATGGGACCTAACAGTATGACCTCTCTGAGCCTGCCCCCCTCCCCCGGGCCCCGACCAATGTAGCTGGAGAGCAGAAAGTAATGAGTGAGGTGGAGGATTGCAAAAATTACCACTCCGGTGCAGCGCTCACTGAAAGTTGCCCTGACATGAGAGCGGCAGCCTTCTAGTTTGTGCAGTTTTCTTCTCCTTGTGCTCTATGTAAGTGTCCAATAGTTTAGCCTGAGCACTGTGAACAGACTGGTCTCAATGTGTGCTGTGCGCTGTCAGTGTGCGCTGTGCTATGGTGTCAATGGCTGTGCAGTTGTATGGATCTCAGCGCTGGATTGTACTTCCTCCCGCTGTGCTGCAGCTCCTCTCCTCTCTGCCAGCCTGATTAAAAGGGGGAAGTGGGGACATGCAAGCGTGGAGCCGCACACACAGGCTCCTGATGATGAGATGAATGGGAGAGAGAGAGAGAGAGGATGGATGGGAGTTGCAGAGGAGACAGCAAGAGAATGGGGAAGAGACCCAGTTCTAGTTCCCTGTCTCTCTGGTCTGCCCCCAGTGCCCTGTCCCATTTTGTTAAAGTTGTTGTTGGTAATATTTAATTTTGTAACTTGATTCTGCATAAACATTGTCATTCCATGAGATAATCTACGAGGGCGTGTTTACGGGTGCAATTAGGCGTAGGGCAGTGTATGAATTAGGTGGGGCAACTGGTGGCGAGTAACTGGCTAGTAGCTCAGGACTTGAAATTTTGAGCCCTGTGTATATATATATATATATATATATATATATATATATATATATATATATACACAAACACTAAAGTTGGCACGATTTTTTTTTTTTTTTTATACTAAGCCAGTGGTCATTAACCCTCTCAGGGCCCACTAACAGGCCAGGTTTTATGTATTACCTTGGGGAGATGCAAACTAGAATACTGCAATCACTGAGCAGCAAATTATATCACCTGTGATGTATTTCAGTTATCTTGCAGACCTGGCCTGTTAGTGGGCCCTGAGGACAGGGTTGATGACCACTGTCCTAAGCGATGCTTTAACTTTTTTTACATGTTACATGTTTAGAGTTACAGAGGTCTAGTGCTAGAATTATTGCTCTCGCTCTAACGATCGTGGCGTATGAAACCTGTGTGTGTCTGGCTCTGATACTAGCCAGGGCCTTCCCAGGGACTGACCAGTATCTCTCCCCAGCCTGTCCCCCACACACCCTCTCACCTGCTGACCTGTGGATGGGGGAATCACTCCTGCAGTGTTATGGTGTTCTGCCTGTGAAAACAATGATCAGCGTTGCTAACTATAGCTGGCAGCACTGATTGTTTTGGGAAAAACCTGACAGACTGGTTGTACTCCAAGTCAGATAATAGATTGACTTGTGTAAAACCAGCTAGCCCATACATAGATCGACTAAAGCTGGTCTCTGCTAGGGATGAGCCGAACATACCCGCGTTCGGTTCGCACCAGAACTTTTGAACGGACCGAACGTTTGCACGAACATTTAGAACCCCATTGAAGTCTATGGGACTCGAACGTCCGAATTCAAAAGTGCTCATTTTAAAGCCCAATATTCAAGTTATTGTTGGAAAATGTCTTTGAGAACCCGGGTCTTGCCCCAGGGAACATGTATCAATGGAATAAAAACTTTTAAAAACTGTAGTTTTTTGTGGAGCAGCAATTTTAATGATGCTTAAAGCGGTGGTTCACCCTCCTTCACATCATTATACCATTACATTCGGCATCGTAGCGCGAGCTACGGTATGCCGGTCTTAAATTTTTAATCCCCGTACTCACTGTGCTATCGATCATTGAAGAATCCGACTCCCGCGGGGAATGGGCGTGCCTATGGAGAGGGAGGATGATTGACGGCCGGCTCTGGCACGTCACGCTCCCCGAAGACAGCCGGAGTAGGTCTCGGCTCTTCACGGCGCCTGCGCACAGGCTATGCGCAGGCGCCGTGAATAGCCAAGCCTATTTCGGCTATTTCCGGAGAAGCGTGACGTGCCAGGGCCGGCCGTCAATCACCTTCTCTCACCATAGGAACGCCCATTCCCCGGAATCTTCAATGAGCCATAGCACAGTGAGTACGGGGATAAAAAATGTAAGACCGGCATACCGTAGCTCGCGCTACGATGCCGAATGTAATGGTCTAATAAAAAAAAACATTTTTTTTTTTTTTAACAGGGTGAACCCCCGCTTTAAAGTGAAAAAAAAAATCAAAAATTCCTTTAAATATCCAACCTGCTGGGTGTCTATAGTAGTGGCACATGTTTAGAAATGTCCCTGCACAACATGAGATTACTATAAGAATAAATACATTTAATACTGCTTGCGGCTTTAATGTAATGTTTGGTCCCTGCAATATGGATAAAAATCATTGAATAAAATAGCATGAGTTTCCCCGCCACCACTCCCCCCGGGTCATTACAAGACCCAGTGCCGATCCTGACCTCCCTGGGGCCCTAAGCAAAATGACATGGCACATTAAAAATGAGAATCGGCGCTGACGACAGTGACATGTCACATTAAAAAAAGTTGAGAAGCGGGGGGGACGGGGTGTTCTGCTGTCGGAAATGACTCAGGCCAGCCAGCGAGTTTAGAAGCGGGGTGAGGGGGCGAAAATTACTTCTCACCAGGCGGGGCCTCTAGTAATTTGGGGGCCCTTTGCAGCTTTGCGGGGCCCTAAGCGGCTTGCATAGTGAGCCTATAGTGAGGATCGGCCCTGAAAAGGCCCTTTGGCCCTATATACTTTGAACAGCAGTATACAGGCATTGCAAACAAGATAAGGACTGTAGGTTTGTTAAGTAGAATCTGAACCATGTCATACTTTGCTCCTGCATATTGCACAATTTCCTAAAGAGACCATCAACAAACTACATGACACTTGTGCCTGATGAGGCCACTGATGTTCCAGTGGTGGTGGCCCGTGAGACTGTCCATACAGGCTTGGCCCCCCAAAGTGCACGTGCTGTGTGGCAACTGGCAACAATATGTCGATTATTTTAGGGTTGGGGGGGGGGGCATTACAATGCCAGATCTTGGCTGAATAAATTATTTTTGGGGAAATAAAAATTCTAGAAAAAGGGGGTTGCCATCCGGGGCCCCCTTTGAACAAATTCTGTGAAGAACTCCTGTTCTCTGAAGGCCTCCATTATTGCTGAAAGTCAAAATTAAGCAAAAAAAGCTAATGTCAGTCAAGCCTTAGCTTCCTCCCCATATCTAACCCACAAACTCATCCACTGATCATAAAGTCCAAAAATCAAGTTTCGTATCGTCGTACTGCACGATCATTTTAACGACGTTCTCATTCACGCAATATCCCTTTATACACTGCGCATGCGAGAAGCTCTGCACGTTTCCCCGCCCACGACGATCGTTCTAGTGATTGCCACGCCCCTTTTTAGTCGGTCAATGCAAGACGGTGAAGAGAGTCTGAAGACATGATGGAGGAGAGACAGCAAGCTGCAACCAGGCAGGAGAGAGACCAGGCAGACACCAGGAAGAGCAGGAGGTACAAAGCCACCAACATGACCTTCGACAAGATGGTTGAGATGGTGGCTATTCTTAAAAAGAAGGACTACGACTGCAAAAAAGGGCCTTACAAGAACCCCAATAAAGTCAAGGCCCAGATCATGGAGAAGGTACGGAGGACTATCCATGCAAAATTCGGGGTGCAGAGGTCCAGGGAGCAGTTGCGCAAAAGATGGTCTGATTTGAAAATCCGAGAGCCGGACCAGATGGAGCGAATTCGAAGAGTCCTCAGAAGACGTAAGTAATTTTCATGTGTACTCTGAATATTTGTTTTTATTATCTTGCGGCATGTGCTTTTTATTTTAGGTTGTGTATATATACAGTTCAAGAATAGATGTCTCAAAGGTTCATGTTTGTGGGCATAATAATTGGTTGTTCATTCTATTTAAGATCTTTTTATGTGAGACCAATTTTTTATTTAATGTAGATGTGTTATTAACTAGATTTAAATAATCCAACTTAAGTCAATATACAGTAAAAGGAGAGTATGCTCAGCACAGCAGTTGATTACACATATGGACTCAGTAGCACAATGGTTGGCATGGCCGATCCGTAAAAATAAAAAAGTAATTTTCGCCCCCTCACCCCGCTTCTCAACTCGCTGGCTGTATGGGAGAAGAGGCAAGAAGTCAGCACCCCTTGCTTCTCAATTTAATGTAAAATGTAATTTCCGACAGCAGAACACCCCCTCCCCCCACTTCTCAACTTTCTTTAATGTGACATGTCACTGTCATTAGCGCCCCCCGCTTCTCATTTTTAATGTGCCATGTCATTTTGCTTCAGGCCCCAAGGAGGTCAGGATCGGCACTGAGTGTTGGCCACAAGAACAACCTAGTTAGGGTGTCACACAGAGGTCATACAGTGGATACTTGGTGTTTTTCCATGTAGGAAACTTGGCCAAAGATAGAGAAATGCAGCAGCGTTGGTAATGGATAAAATCCTGTGTTAAGCTTAGAAGGATTGTAAAAACAGACAATTGTACCACACTTTATAAAAAGAATGATTGATATTCCTCTTTCAGGCCTCTAATCTTTTTGATTCATGTATTCCTTTTTTTACAATCTCATAGGGCGCAATCAAGCTGCAGCAGTGGAGCCGACCAACCCCACACAGAGCCAAGCCCCACCCTCGCCGGATGTGCAGGAAGTGGAAAATGCCACCACATCAGGTCAGTGTCATACAGCACAGCTTCAGGTAATACATGTAGGCCTGCATAATTGTAATACATGTTTTTTTTTCAAATTTCAGGAGGTGTTCGAGCTGTTGGTGGCGGATTGGACACCTACAGTTACAGTGCCCATGTCCTAATTGGGGAGATCATGTCCTGCAGGGCAGAAATAGAGGACACAAAAAATAGATGTAGACAAGTATTTCAAAGCAAAAATATATTTCTTGACAAAAAAAAATAAAAAATTTAAGAATTTCTATTAAGATATTTTTTTGAAAAAATAAAAATGACACATTTTAAGTGCGATACAATAAATATTTCTGGATACTCAACAATGTGTGGCTTCTTATTACATCAATGCTGCCTAAAAGAACAAATCTAGATTTGTGGTATTTACATTGACAATGATGAGTATTTAGTACAGGAAAATAAACCTGACACTATGATAACGTAGGAGAAAGCTAGAATGAACTAAAATTAGAAAAGAATCAAACAAAAAAAAGTACTAGAACAGGGGCAGAAAAATTGGGCCTTAGGCACTGGTGGTGGTGTCACAACACTGCAACCCCTCACAGATAATGTAATTGGAGCGCAGCAAAGAGCCACATGCAAAGTATTGCATCAAAAATTGTTATTAGACGCCCCTGTTAAACAGGGAAAGAAGAATTGGGCCTTAGGCACTGGTGGCGGAGCCCAGAAACAAAAATATTCTTACTAGCTATCAGCAAGATCAGTGAGGAGGAAAAGGATATTCAGTCAGCAGCATAACCAGGACAGTCACTCAGCATCAGCATAGGCAGTCTCCAAGGGATCTGTAATTTAAAAAAAATGATTCAGTTACATCAGCATCAGGTGCTTGGTAGCTGGTGTTGATCCAAGCCTGATTCATTTTTATGAAGGTCAGTCGATCGACGGAGTCGGTGGAGAGACGCACCCTGTGATCGGTCACAAAGCCTCCAGCAGCACTGAATGTGCGTTCTGAAAGAACGCTGGATGCAGGGCAAGCCAGTAGCTCAATTGCGTACTGTGCAAGCTCTGGCCAGTGATCCATCCTCAAGACCCAGTAAGCCAGAGGATTTTCGGTGGGGAAGGTGTCCAAGTCTGATCTTGCCCCTAAGTATTCACGCACCATGTAAACCAAACGCTGGCGATGGTTGCTGGAACCGGTCATACCTTGGGGCTGCGGACTAAAAAATTGTCTGAACGCATCGGTCAGACAGCCACCTTCTCCACCGCTCCTTCTGTGACTCACCGAAGCCTCAGCAACACGTTGTCCAGGAACAGGATTTGGTAATCCCCCAGGTTCTGGGAATGCGTTGCGCAGACCCTTCTGCAAGGCCTCCTGAAGATGTTTTATCTTCTGCTCCCTCTGCAACGGCAAGATAAGCTCCGCAACCTTACTCTTGTAACGTGGATCAAGGAGAGTTGCCAGCCAGTAATGATCCCTCTCCTTGATACCACGAACACAAGGATCCTTGCGCAGGCTTTGCAGGATCAGGGAGGCCATGCAGCGTAGGTTTGCTGAGGCATTCGGGGCACAGTCCTCTGGGTCACTGAGGATGACAGGATCCGCAGCCACCTCATCCCAGCCACGTAAAAGTCCACGGGTTCCTTGGGACTGTAAGTGATGCCTTGAAGAATCCTGCTGCTGAGTGCTAGGCTCCACCTCCATGCTGCTGATACAATCATCCTCCACCTCGTCCTCCTCGTCCTTTTCCTGTGTGCTAGGCGGGCATGCAGGACCACTGTCTGGATAAAGGGGGCCTTGAGAGGTAAGGAAGTCCTCCTCTTCCTCCCTCTGTTCTGCCTCAAGGGCCCTGTCCATTATTCCACGTAGCGTGTGCTCCAACAGGTGAATAAGAGGGACAGTCTCACTGATGCATGCACTGTCACTGCTCACCATCCTCGTGGCCTCCTCAAATGGTGACAGGACAGTGCATGCATCCCTGATCAAGGCCCACTGGCATGGGGGAAAAAAACCAAGCTCCCCTGACCCAGTTCTGCTGCCATATTGGCACAGGTACTCATTGATGGCCCTCTGCTGCGTGTTCAGCCGCTGCAGCATGGCCAATGTAGAGTTCCATCTGGTGGGCATGTCACAGATTAGGCGGTTCTTGGGCAGGTTGTATTCCCTTTGGAGGTCTGTCAGCCGAGCAGTGGCATTGTATGACCTTCGGAAATGCACACAGACTTTCCTGGCCTGCGTCAGGACATCCTGTAAGCCTGGGTACCTGCCCAAGAACCGCTGCACCACCAAATTCAGAACATGAGCAAAACAGGGCACATGGGTCAGTTTTCCCTGTCGCAGGGCAGAGAGGAGGTTGGTGCCATTGTCGCTTACCACCATTCCTGGCTTAAGCTGGCGTAGCGTCAACCACCTCTGAGCCTGCCCATGTAGAGCTGACAGAACCTCTGCCCCAGTGTGGCTCCTGTCTCCCAAGCACACCAGCTCTAGCACCGCATGGCATCACTTGGCCTGCATTCCTGCGTAGCCCCTCGTACGCCTACGGAGCACAGCTGGTTCAGAGGAAACATCAGCACAGGAAGAGGCCACAGAGGAAGAAGAAGAGGAGGGGGTGGAGGAGAGAGGTGTGTCACAACCAGTAGTAGTGTTTTGGAGGTGTGGTGGCGGAACAACCTCCAACACTACTGTACCTTGCCCTGCGTCCTTCCCAGCTGCCAGCAGAGTCACCCAATGCGCCGTGAAAGAGAGGTAACGTCCCTGTCCATGCCTGCTGGACCATGAGTCAGCGGTGATATGCACCTTACCACTGACCGCCCTGTCCAGCGAGGCATGGACATTGCCTTCCACATGCCGGTAGAGAGCGGGAATCACCTTCCGTGAGAAAAAGTGGCGTTTGGGTACTTGCCACTGAGGTACCGCACATTCCACAAACTCACGGAAGGGGGCAGAATCTACCAACTGGAAAGGTAGCAGTTGAAGTGCTAGCAATTTCGCTAAGCTAGCATTCAACCGCTGGGCATGTGGATGGCTGAGAGAGTACTTCTTTCGGCGCTGCAGCAGCTGGGACAGGGAAATTTGTCTGCTACCATCAGTAGATATCCCGCATGTACTACTAGTTTGTGACACACCTATTTCTATACCTTCCGTCCTATCAGTGCAGGCTTCAGAGAGGACTAAGGGTCTAGTGGGGTTGGAGGTCCCAGCTGATGAGGGGCAAGGGGAGGTTCGCTTTGTTCTTTGGTGTGGGTCTTTCAGGTATGCTTGCCAACGAACTGTATGGCAGGTGGACATATGTCTGGTCAAGCATGTGGTGCCCAAGCGGGTGATGTTTTGGCCATGCGAGATACGCTTGAGACATATGTTGCAAATAGCAACGGTGCGATCTGATGCACATGTCTCAAAAAAGGCCCACACCAAAGAACTTTTGCAGTACCGTTGAGACACAGCAGCGCCCTGCACAGGCGTAGCTCTGTGATGTAATGCAGTTGGTGTGTTGCCCTTAAGCTGTCCCCTGGAGGGCATCCTGCCTCTTTGGAGATGTGCCTGTGCCTCTTCCTCCTCCTCCTTCTCCTCTTCTTCCTCCTCCTCTCTCCTATCAGGCACCCACATAGAGTCAGTGACCTCATCATCCCCTCCCTCCTCATCACTGTCGAAAACCTGGCAGTATACCCATACCCACTCCGGATCAACTGTGGGTATGAAGTTGGGTGTATAGGATTTTACTGTGTTTTTTTATTTTGTTTTTTGTGGTTGAACTGGATGGACTTGTGTCTTTTTTCAACCTGACTAACTATGTAACTATGTAAGTATGCTGCAGCTGGGGGAACATGACTGCCAGATTGCTGTCCCTCTCGGGCACCCGCTCTCTCTGGGCTCACATCAATGCCTTCCTTTATCTGTGTTCCGTCATCGGAGCCTTCAAAACGCTGCGCATCTTCATGTAGCATGTACCCAACACTGTGTTGAAACAGGACTCCTCAGGAGGACATGGTGGGACTAGGGAAGGATTGTGTGATGCCATTGTGCAGAGGGAAGAGGACACCTTGGCAGCTGCTTTGCCAGATAAACCAAGCTCAGCCTGGGTGAGAGAGGATGAGGACGGCTTGGTCATCCACTCTACTAATTTCTCTGCATGTTGAGGCTCAACACGGCCAGCTCCCGAAAAGAAGAAGGACGAGTGTGTCAGACGGCCACGTCCTGAAGAGGATGCACTGTGTCCACCACCAGCGTTGCCTCTAGATGCAGAGCCTGCTTGCCCTCGTGACTCTCTGCCTCTCTTTGTTCTCCATCCAGACATTTTAATAGCCTGCACAGGACAAAATCAGAAATAAACAGCACACGTGCAGTAAGAGCGACTGCGTTTATGGGCAAAAACACAGCAAATGTGCAGTAAGATCGACTGCGTTTATGGCCAAAAACACAGCAAATGTGCAGTAAGATCGACTGCGTTTATGGGCAAAAACACAGCAAACGTGCAGTAAGATCGACTGCGTTTATGGGCAAAAACACAGCAAACGTGCAGTAAGATCGACTGCGTTTATGGCCAAAAACACAGCAAACGTGCAGTAAGATCGACTGCGTTTATGGGCAAAAACACAGCAAACGTGCACTAACAGCAACTGCGTTTATGGGCAAAAAACACAGCAAACGTGCAGTAAGATCGACTGCGTTTATGGGCAAAAACACAGCAAACGTGCAGTAAGATCAACTGCGTTTATGGCCAAAAACACAGCAAACGGGCAGTAAGATCGACTGCGTTTATGGGCAAAAACACAGCAAACGTGCAGTAAGATCGACTGCGTTTATGGCCAAAAACACAGCAAACGTGCAGTAATAGCGACTGCGTTTATGGGCAAAAACACAGCAAACGTGCAGTAATAGTGACTGCGTTTATGGGCAAAAACACAGCAAACGTGCAGTAAGATCAACTGCATTTATGGGCAAAAACACAGCAAACGTGCAGTAAGATCGACTGCGTTTATGGGCAAAACCACAGCAAACGTGCAGTAAGATCGACTGCGTTTATGGGCAAAAACACAGCAAACGGGCAGTAAGATCGACTGCGTTTATGGGCAAAAACACAGCAAATGTGCAGTAAGACCGACTGCGTTTATGGGCAAAACCACAGCAAACGTGCAGTAGGATCGACTGCGTTTATGGGCAAAAACACAGCAAACGTGCACTAACAGCTACTGCGTTTATGGGCAAAAACACAGCAAACGTGCAGCAAGATCGACTGCGTTTATGGGCAAAAACACAGCAAACGTGCAGTAAGATCGACTGTGTTTATGGGCAAAAACACAGCAAATGTGCAGTAAGATTGACTGCGTTTATGGGCAAAAACACAGCAAACGTGCAGTAAGATCGACTGCGTTTATGGGCAAAAACACAGCAAACGTGCACTAACAGCAACTGTGTTTATGGGCAAAAACACAGCAAATGTGCAGTAAGACCGACTGCGTTTATGGGCAAAACCACAGCAAACGTGCAGTAGGATCGACTGCGTTTATGGGCAAAAACACAGCAAACGTGCACTAACAGCTACTGCGTTTATGGGCAAAAACACAGCAAACATGCAGCAAGATCGACTGCGTTTATGGGCAAAAACACAGCAAATGTGCAGTAAGATCGACTGTGTTTATGGGCAAAAACACAGCAAATGTGCAGTAAGATTGACTGCGTTTATGGGCAAAAACACAGCAAACGTGCAGTAAGATCGACTGCGTTTATGGGCAAAAACACAGCAAATGTGCACTAACAGCAACTGCGTTTATGGCCAAAAACACAGCAAACGTGCAGTAAGATCGACTGTGTTTATGGCCAAAAACACAGCAAACGTGCACTAACAGCGACTGCGTTTATGGCCAAAAACATAGCAAACGTGCACTAACAGCGACTGCGTTTATGGCCAAAAACACAGCAAACGTGCCCTAACAGCGACTGCGTTTATGGCCAAAAACACAGCAAACGTGCCCTAACAGCGACTGCGTTTTTTGGCCAAAAACACAGCAAACGTGCACTAACAACGACTGCGTTTATGGCCAAAAACACAGCAAACGTGCCCTAACAGCGACTGCGTATATGGGTAAAAACACAGCAAACGTGCAGTAAGAGCGACTGCGTTTATGGCCAAAAACACAGCAAACGTGCAGTAAGAGCGACTGCGTTTATGGGCAAATACACAGCAAACGTGCACTAACAGCGACTGCGTTTATGGGAAAAAACACAGCAAACGTGCAGTAAGAGCGACTGCGTTTATGGACAAAAACACAGCAAACGTGCAGTAAGAGCGACTGCGTTTATGGCCAAAAACACAGCAAACGTGCACTAACAGCGACTGTGTTTATGGGCAAAAACACAGAAAACGTGCACTAACAGCTACTGCGTTTATGGGCAAAAACACAGCAAACGTGCAGTAAGAGCGACTGCGTTTATGGGCAAAAACACAGCAAACGTGCAGTAAGAGCAACTGCGTTTATGGCCAAAAACACAGCAAACGTGCACTAACAGCGACTGCGTTTATGGGCAAAAACACAGAAAACGTGCACTAACAGCTACTGCGTTTATGGGCAAAAACACAGCAAACGTGCAGTAAGAGCGACTGCGTTTATGGCCAAAAACACAGCAAACGTGCACTAACAGCGACTGCGTTTATGGGCAAAAACACAGAAAACGTGCACTAACAGCTACTGCGTTTATGGGCAAAAACACAGCAAACGTGCAGTAAGATCGACTGCGTTTATGGGCAAAAACACAGCAAACGTGCAGTAAGATCGACTGCGTTTATGTGAAAAAACACAGCAAACGTGCACTAACAGCAACTGCGTTTATGGGCAAAAACACAGCAAACGTGCAGTAAGATCGACTGCGTTTATGGGCAAAAACACAGAAAACGCGCACTAACAGCTACTGCGTTTATGGGCAAAAACACAGCAAACGTGCAGTAAGATCGACTGCGTTTATGGGCTAAAAAACAGCACACGTGCAGTAAGAGCGACTGCGTTTATGTGCAATTAAATAGCCCACGTGCATTGACAGCAACTGCGTGTATGTGCAATTAAATAGCATACGTCCACTAACACTGAGTACTATGTTTAGGTGTAAACTAAACACTATGCAGGCAATACAACACGTTAGAGCACTGCATCTAGCACAATCTACTGCCTAACAATAGGAATAGCTGATCTAGCTAAGCTATACAGTGTATAAATATATGTACAACGCTAGGATGTATATATATCCTCTACACACTGTAAATTTAACTAAACTCACTAGCCTTCCTGCTCTATCTATCTATCTATCTATCTATCTAGTAGAAAAGACACTTTGGGCCAAACCCTCAAAAAACGGGCTTAACTTAACTTTTCCGAGTTAAGTTACACTGCCGCAAATCTCCCAAGTTAGGTGCCGATCCTCAAAGCACTTACCTGGAAATTTTCGGCAGTGCAACTTAACTCCGTCCGGCGCAAGGCGTTCCTAATACAAATGGGCGATTCCCATTTAAATTAGGCGCGCTCCCGTGCCGGACGTACTGCGCATGCCCGTGACGTCATTTTTCCCGACGTGCATCGCGTGTTTTTACGAAACGCCGAGTTTTGAGGATCGCGCCGGGTAAAAAAGTTGCGTAGGGAAAAAAAAAAGATACGGCGGGAAAAAAAAAATTCAAAATAAAAAAAAAACGCGTCGCGAGGAAGAAGGGTCTACTTTTACAAGGTGTAAACAGTTTACACTTTGTAAAAGCAGTCCTAATTTTACACATGCAAACTAAAACTTACGGTGAAAAAACGAAGCTGAAAAGCTTTGTGGATCGCCGTAAGTCCTAATTTGCATACGCTAGGCGGCATTTCGACACAAAATGCCCCCAGCGGCGGATGCGGTACTGCATCCTAAGATCCGACAGTGTAAGTCTCTTACAGATGTCGAATCTTCTGCTTATCTTTGGAAAACTGCTTCTGTGGATCAGTTCCAAAGATAGGCACAGGGATACGCAGGCGGAACAGCAGATCCGCCTGCGTATCTCTTTTGAGGATTTGGCCCTTTGTCTCTATCTATCTATCTCTCTCTAACTGTCTGACTGACTTCTCTTTAACAAAGCCAAGACACACTACACGTGGCCGCCTTACAGGCGGCCTTATATAGTGTGGGGCGTGTACTAAACCCCCTGAGCCATAATTGGCCAAAGCCACCCTGGCTTTGGCCAATTATGGTTCTTCGTTTTTTGCGTGCTGTGATTGGCCAAGCATGCAGGGTCATGGTGCATGCTTGACCAATCATCAGCGCGCAACGCCGCAGTGAATTATGGACCGACGCGCGTCACTCAAATTTTGCGCAAATGACCCGTTTTGTTGGAAATTCGCCGAACGTATGAACAGACGATGTTCGAGTCGAACATACTTTCGGGTCGAACGACAAGCTCATCCCTACTCACAAACTGCAATCAAGACTTCTTATGACTTTCTTTCAACAATTGCTTTCTTCATGCTACTCTTCCATAAAGGCCAGATTTGTGGAGTGCACAACTAATAGTTGTCCTGTGGACAGAATGTCACACTGAGCGTTGGATCTCTGAAGTTCCTCCAGAGTTACCATGGGCCTCTTGGCTGCTTCTCTGATTAATGCTCTCCTTGTATGGCCTGTCGGTTTAGGTGGACGGCCATGTTTTGGTAGGTTTGCAGTCAGGGGCAGACTGACAAATCATGGGGCCCCCGGGCAATAGAAGAATATGGGGCCCTCTGGGCTTACAGATGGCCACCACGCCAGGAGGCAGTGCAGAGGCAGGGCAGCTAAAATCTCAGGTTTTTCACATCAAAAACATGTGGGTTTCGAACATATCAGGGACAGATGTAAAAAAAAACACATACTGTACCTGGTTTTATTGAGCCTGGCAACCCTGATGGGGCCCCCTAGTGGCATGGGGCCCTCGGCAGTGCCCGAGAGCCCCAATTGTCAGTCCGCCCCTGTTTGCAGTTCTGCCATACTCTTTATATTTTCGGATGATGGATTGAACAGTGCTCCATGAGATGTTCACCGATTGGGATATTTTTTATAACCTAACCCTGCTTTAAACATCACAACTTTATCCCTGACCTGTCTGGTGTGTTCCTTGACCTTTGTGATGCTGTTTTTTTACTAAGGTTTTCTAACAAACCTCTGAGGGCTGCACAAAACAACTGTATTCATACTGAGATTAAATTACACACAATTTATTAATTAGGTGGCTTCTGAAGGCAATTGATTCCACAAAATTTTAGTTAGGGGTATAAAAATGAATAGATGGCTCCTTCAATGGATACAGTACAGTGAGTGTGTCTCATCTCCTAGGGCAAAAAGTGTGTTACTGGCAGGATCATAAGTAAAAATAATAATATTTGACATTTGTGGAGTTTTTATGTTTTGTTTTGAAATGCTTTAACGCAGTACTTTAGCTAGCATTTGTATATAAGCTAGCATTGCAAAGTATATAATATTACTTTTCGCAGGAAAAAACTTCATAGCTGATATACATTATTTAAAAAACGGCAGATTGGTTTGATAGATGCATTTTAATAAACAGAATACCAAAGGTGGCCCATGCATTAGGGGCGCTAGTAAGGTGCCCCCAGCCACCCGGGGGGGGGGGGGGGGGGCTTGTTTGACGCCCACCCCATAAAAAATCCACCAGCCGCCACTGCAGAATACCTGGATACATGAGAAGTGCCTGGAGTATACACTGTCCAAGAACGTGCAACTAATATCAGGAAACACAAGTGATATGCAGTGTTGTGTATAGTCCACCAAGGGGCAGTACAGTCACAGCCTGAAACTTGTCAATTGTTTCCCAGATTTTTTTACATTGCGGTCATGACTAGTAAAGCTGAGGGATCATGAATGATAAATATAAGTGACTTTTTTGGTTCTGTAAATTTTATTATCTACCCTTATTGACAGTCATATTCTGCATAAAAGATAATGATAGCTGCCGAATTCATAAATTACCTACATCTACAATCTAACATCCACAAAAAATAAAACAAAGAAAAAAAACTCAAATTTTGGTATAACTCATTGTAACACATAAGATTCCCAAACAATCCATATTGTAATTTAATGTAATGTTAGGATCAATGAAGCTTTACTTTTCCAGAGAGAATGTTCCCAGAACCCAGTACGACGGTCTGGTCAGTTACAGTTTTTCTTAAAAAAATATATAATTGTATTGTGAGACGTTAGGAATTTATTCATGCTGACTTGACAAATTACCAACAAATCCACTATTAATAAAAAAAATTGTTGCGCCTCCAATACCTTGTATAGGTGGAACACCAAAAACGAAACTGCCAGTGCGGTGAACCCAAGGACAATGCCTGGGATGCCACATTCAGTGCAACTACAGGAGTATTGGAAGGAGGACTCTGGGAAATCCTTGTTATAAACTGTAGCTGTATTTCCTTGATAGTGAAAAAGATAATTTTGTGTTAGAGAAAATCATAGCTGCTTGCAGATAGAAAAGGAAAGGTCAGTTAAAAAATGTAATCCAAGTAGTTAAAAAATAGTTAAAAATAGGTGGAACATGTAACATGTTCCCAAAGGTGAACTTATCCTTTAAAGTGGTTGTAAACCCTTACATATACCCAATAAAGTGACTGGCTTCAAGTGATACGCAGATAAAACAAATGTTCCTATATAAGCTGTACCTATTTATCTGCCGTCTTCTCTTCTCTACATCCATTCAAAGTGCAGAATTTACACAGCATTTAAAGTAGAAGTCCAGCCTAAAGCCTTGTACACACGGGCCAAAATTTTGTCAGGAAAAAAACGTAGTTTTTCCTGACGAGATTCTTGGCAAGAATCTCTTGCCACCCGAGTGTACAGACTCTCCTTTTAAAAGAACCGCGGTTCTCTTGAAAGGTAAGAACGTGTTGACGTCATTGCGTACGACGAGCATGTGCTCATCACATTCGATGCCGTCACCGCCATCTTGCTGCACCCTACCTATGCATAGGAAGCTACCGCGCATGCGTCAAAGTCATTTTGAGCATGCGCGGGTTTCCACCGCGACCAGTTAAGTATACACACTCTCGGGTTTCTCGGCAGGAAAACTGCCGAGAATCTCACAACGAGAAAATAGAGAACATGTTCTCTATTTTTCTCCTCTAGATTCTGGCCAGTTTTCTTGTCGAGAATCCTAAAAGCCTCATACACGCACGGTATACTCGGCAAGAAAGCTCTGCCAGCAGTTTTCTTGCTGGTTCTTGGCGAGTAAACCGAGCGTGTGTACGAGGCTTCACACTAAAATCCCTGCATCTACAGACATCTATGATCTAACACTAACCTACTGTATATAGCCCTGTAAAGAAACATCTGTATACATACCTTTTTTGAAGCCCGTCTTACCCGATCTCCACGCTGAGCTGTCAGCTGCAGCTTCGCTGTGGAAGCGGGTGCAGAGGACACATGCGACAACGGAAGCCCATAGTAACTGTGAGTGACATCACTCCCCATTTATTTCACAGCCATTGTCCGCTGTGTCCTTTGAAGAGTTTCCGCCACTGGAGACCGAATCGGCTTCAAAAAAGGTATGTATATCTTTTTTTTCTTTACAGGGTTAGATGGGTTAGTGTTAGATTGTGTATATCTGTAGTGTTAGGGTGGACTTACACTTTAAGGGCTTCAAAAAGCAGGGGGCAGGGAGATGAAGTTACACTCTGTAGAGCTCAGTGAGAGCTGATTGGAGGGAAGGGACACACCCCCTTTCACACACCACACAGGAACAGAGCTGCAGCTGTCAATCACAGGCTGGGTGTTGATGCTCCCTCCTCTGTCACCTTTGTTTATCTTGGTATCGGCAAAACTTGTCAGAAGTGACTCATGCTGATGGGAGAGGAATGATGTAGCAGAGAGAAAAGACACTTCTCTGGATTTAGACAAATGCACACTATAGAGCAGTGGCGGCTGGTGGTGTTTTTTTTTTGGGGGGGGGGCACTTTTGCCATCTAGATTCCAGGCAGGCAGCGCTCCTACGGTGACGGCCAGCCGTCTCCTTTTCCTCTGCATCACGGCAGCTTCTGCCGTTCGTCTCCTCCTAGGCTTCCAATAGGATCGCGTGTCCTTTCAGCCAATCGGGTGATCGGGTGGTCCTGATTGGCCAGGAGCAGGATCAGTGTGAGAATAGCGAATAGTCATTCACTATCCTCACAAAGCTGGGTGGATTTGGAGCACAGTGCTCTGCACTCTGAGCCCACCCTTTTTTGAAGCATATAGAGCCCCTGGCTCTAATCACGTGCTTCAAACCCCCCCCCCCCCATTCTAATCCATGCGTCCGGCACCCTGCATGTAGATTAGGGGGCCAGATGCATTGATGGAGGGGTGGCACCCGTGCGCCCCTACTGGACGTGGCACCACTGCTATGGAGGAATATGCTTTGTACAGGGTTTATAACCACTTTAATGTAAACTGTATATTTCTTTAGATTAGGAGTCTGGGGGGGATTCTGCTCACACAAGTGGATGGATGCAAACAAGGACAGAGCACAAAATTCTCACGATCTATGACAGGAAATGTACAAAACGGCAGAACTTACATCATCTACAGACAGCATAATAATTTATTCTCTGTGATGTACAGTATGAATAACCCCTTCCTGTAACCCAATGCCGAATATTGGCCATATCTTAGTTAGTGAGATTTTACATTCATTTCCAGGAACATTTGCTGCCAGATTTCTGTAAATAATCAGGAGAACCCCTGAAACCTTATTTATTACAGATAATTATATAGCACTTTTTAAATTACTCAGCTCTTCACACATATATATATATGGAGCACTACCCCCGGAGGAGCTGCTGGATTTTTGGGCGGCCTATTACCTCATGGCTCCTCAGAATTCCTAGGGGAGAATGATGCGTATTGCATATAGTAGAAGTAAAGGAATGTCCACGACAGGTGCTCTTTGCTGTGCTCTTTATTACCCAGCCGGGTAAAAACGGTAAACTTTTGGTGAGGAAAGTAAAGTTGAAGAAGAATGGAGGATAACGGATTCAGGCGTGATAATAATAGGAAACAGTCCTGCTCCCAAACGTAACCCTTTCTATGCGCCACTCCTGCCGGAGTGGGCTTAGTGTACCCGGACAGGCCTCTCTCACTGACCTGGCAGCCGGAGTATCACTCGGACAATTGTAGGATAAAGTCTCTGCCACAGACCCTCCTTAGTGAACTTGAACTTGAGAAAGAGCCTCTGTCACAGACTCCCCTCGGTGAGCCTCAGAAAGACACCTCTGCCACAGGCCCTCTCTGGATTGAATCCTTAGATGAGTTATGCCTGGATCTCCTTCAACTTGTCGCCCAGGTACCCACTGACAGGTGATCAATCCCTCAGTGTCTGGCTACCTCGATCCCCGGTGGTTTGTCCAGGCCCTTTTGGACCGACAGTCTCTCAATGGCGCTCCTCAGACTGACTCCCCACCGAACAGCAGTACAGCTTGGGATCCTCAAAGGTGGGAATCCAGTCACTCACTGGGACCCCATCGCTGTTCAGATGCTCTGGGCCAGCATGGTCCCGGAAACAGGAACACCGCGTAGCACGCACGCCCCGGCCAGGTAGGCCATAGCTCCGGGGCGCCATGATGTGGCCACCCTAAAAGGTGGGTGCCACACTGGACGAAGAAGACCCAGAACCAATGGATCAGATCTTTTAGGTGGTCCCCTTTTATTATCATTTTTTTATGTATTTCAGCATCCAGGCTTTTTTTATGCTTTTGTCCTAAATCGTAGATTTCTTTTGTTGTCCTTTCCATATCTCTTAATCTATCCTTCTTCTTTTTAGTTCATATAGAAATCAATCTTCCCCTAATATATACCTTATGCGCTTCCCATATTGTGGCCCTTGAGACCTCTGGGCACCCATTCAGTAATGCCGCGTACACACGATCGGTTTGTCTGATGAAAAGCGGTCTGGTGGACCGTTTTCATCAGACTAACCGATCGTGTGTGGGCCCCATCGGTTTTTTAACCATCGGTTAAAAAAATAGGAACTTGTTTTAAAATTATCTGATGGTAAACTAACCGATAGAAAAAAAACTATCGTCTGTAGGCACGTCCATCGTTTAAAAATCCATGCATGCTCAGACTAAATTAGGGGACGGGAGCGCTCGTTCTGGTAAAACTAGCGTTCGTTATGGAGATAGCACATTCATCACGCTGTAACAGACAGAAAAGCGTGAATCTTCTTTTACTAACCCGAAATCAGCTAAAGCAGCCCCAAGGGTGGCCCCATTGGATTTGAACTTCCCCTTTATAGTGCCGTCGTACGTGGTTTACGTGACCGCGTACTGACACAATCTTTTTTTTAACCGATGGTGTGTAGGCACGACTGATCATCAGTCAGCTTCATTGGATAACTGATGGAAAAATCTATCAGACCGTTTTCATCGGATTGGACCGATCGTGTGTACAGGGCATTAGGGGCTAGATTCAGGTAGCCGGGCGCATTGTTACGGCGGCGTAGCGTATCGTATTTACGCTACGCCTCCGTACATCAGAGAGGCAAGTGCTGTATTCACAAAGCACTTGCCTCCTAATTTACGGCGGCGTAGTGTAAATGGGGCCGGCGTAAGCACGCCTAATTCAAATGAGGATGAGGGGGGCGTTTTTTACGAACAGCGCATGCTCCGTCCGTGTACATATCCCAGTGTGCATTGCTCCAAAGTACGCCGCAAGGATGTATTGGTTTCGACGTGAATGTAAATTACGTCCAGCCCTATTCGCGAACGACTTACGCAAACAACGTAAAAAATTTAAAATTTGACGTGGGAACGACGTCCATACTTAACATTGCGTACGCCTCATAGAAGCAGGAGCAACGTTACGCCGGAAAAGCCTTACGCAAACGACGTAAAAAAATTCCGCCGGGCGCACGTACGTTTGTGAATCTAGGTCATTTGCATATTCTACGCCGAAAACTACGGAAGCGCCACCTAGCGGCCAGCGTAAATATGCACCCTAAGATACGACGGCGTAAGAGACTTACGCCAGTCGGATCTTAGCCTAATTTTGGCGTATCTTGCTTTCTGAATACAGAAAGAAGATACGCCGGCGCAGCTTTGAATTTACGTGGCGTATCTATAGATACTCCGGCGTAAATTCTTGCTGAATCTGGCCCTAGAAATATTGTTCTATTTTCTTTTTTTTCTACTTCTGTATCTTGTATCAAGTCTTCATTCAGTCTCCAATTATTTGTCCTATTTTTGGTCCCCACAGGTCTCAGCTCCACAATTACTCAGACGTGATCTGAGTGCGATGTTATTTTAATGGCTGATTTAACTATTGCTTCCAATAGTCGATTTTTCACCAGGACATAATTTAGCCTTGTATACGCATTATGCACCGCAGAATGTAATGAGTAATCTCTTGCCTGCAGATGTTGGACCCATAATACATCCACTAGCTGGCATTGATGTAATTTTTACTTTATCATTCTTAATAGAACGTTTCATGTTCTTGGTGCATTCGACGTACTGTCACTTTGGGGATCTAGGCAAAAATGTATGTCCCTTGCCAATATTGCACTGCCCCTCTCGAAGTTCATTCATTTATTCAAGGTCTCTTTCAGATAATTTTCTGGGCTTCTTTTAGGGCAGAACACATTAAGAAAGTACACTCAATCCCCTGTAGGTTTCCTTTCAGGAATAGGTATCATCCCTCTGGGTCTACTATACTATCTTTCAGGCCTCGTACACACGGCCGAGGAACTCGACGTGCCAAACACATCGAGTTCCTCGGCGAGTTCAGCCCTGAAGCCGCCGAGGAGCTCGGCGGGCCGAGTTCTCCCATAGAACAACGAGAAAATAGAGAACATGTTCTCTATTTTCTCGACGAGTTCCTCGGCGGCTCCATCGGGCCGAAAGTGTACAGACGACAGAGTTTCTCGGCAGAATCTGGCTCTGACCGAGTTTCTCGCTGAATTCTGCCGAGAAACTCTGTCGTGTGTACGAGGCCTCAGTACAAATCTTACATCTTTTGAAAGGCCTTTTGCTACACCCTTCGCTCTACTTGTTGGTGAGTTACCATAGTACCATATTGGGTGGGTTTTTGAGTATAATTTGATGTTCGTATTTTGTGCTATATGAGTCTCTTGCAAAAATATATTTGCTACATATCTTTTCATTTCTTTTAACACCTTATGCCTTTTTTTATGGGGTATTCAAGCCTCTAACATTATCAAACATCAAACATTACAAAGAAGTCATTTTAGTTTTCTATCACCTCGCCCCTTTCTTCCTTGCTACTGTCCATTCAGGGATTTATGGAATAGGAATTTCCATGTTTTTGCAAAAGTCTTGGAATTCTTCTGGGAATCTAAGTTTTACTAAACATCTGTCTTTCCGGCCTACCAGGCAAGCTGGGAAGCCCCAATTATACCGTATTTCATGGTTTTGCATCACTGCAAGTAGGGGTTTTAACATCTTCCTTCTTAGTGCTTCCTGTGACAGATCTGCAAATATCTGGAGTGGCTTATGCTCATATTTTATAGGTAGATTACCCCTCATGTTTCCCCATATTAGATTTTTCTCTTCAAAATTATGGAATCTTACAATTATATCTCTTGGGGTCTCCTTTGCTATACCTCTATATTTTCTGATTCTGTGGACTCTTTCAATTTTTATCGAGTTTATTTCTTCTTTGCCCAATATTGGATTAAATATTTTCCATACTTTTTCCTTTAAGTCCCCGTCTTGTGTAGGTTTAGGTAGACCTCGTATTCTCAGATTTTTCCTTCTGTGTTGATTCTCCTGGTCCTCCAGTCTATATGCCAGCTCCCTTTGTTCAGTTTTTAGAATTTGAATTTCTTCTTTTATTTCTTTTATTGTTTTGTGAATGGCTATCCAATCTTTTTTCTATGTCTTCTACCCTTGTAAGTATATGTCCAAAGTCCTTATGTATTGTTGCCATCTCTGTTTTTAAGGAATTCTCCAGAGCCGCAAACATGGTTGCCATTTCTACTTTTGTTGGTATTTGAGCCTTCAATTGTTGCTCTTCTTTGTACCCCATCTCCTTATTTATTTCAAGGTCTTGTTCTATTCTTGACTTGGAACGTATACTTATATCTGGTGATATTCTGTTCTGACCTTTTTTTCTTTCACTTTTGTTTGTCTCCCTGGGGCTCCTTGTTGCTTTTGCAATGTTTGTTTTTCCACATTCCCTTCTTAGGTAATATACTTTTTTTTTGGACCGGGGCTTAAGTTGGATTTTTGGTGACTTTGCCACCACTCCTCCTCTTGCTGTTCTCCCCCTCATATTATTCACTTCTTATTTGTGTCCTTATCCACACCCTTTCCATATTCGTTGCCCTTCTTTTGGTGTTCCTTATGTTATTTACACCTTTTAGTGCTCGCGTGTAGCGGTGAGCCGTCCTTTTTTACAAGTTTTAGTTTACAACAGTAGCACAGTGCAACAGTGCATTATGTCTCTCTTATTTCCAGGTGCTACACCATAGTCTATATGTGCAACAAATTTCAAGGTACTCACCGCTCCCCATGCTTTATCTCCAACCTTTGTTAGTCCATGTAGGCACGAAGGGCAGCAGAAGGAAGGGGGATGCTCAATATGGTTTCTTATTAATGAGGGGGGTCCCAGGATCTTCCTTATGGGCTGCTCCACTTGTCTCACTCCTTTCTCCGAGCACTCCATCCGCAATCTCTTTCAGTGTATCTAGCGGCTTTTGATTCCTTCCCAGGGCTCTCTGGGCTACGCCTGGTGTCGGCGAGTGCTGCCAAATGTCTCCAGGCGCTTCCACTTCCTCCTCGGAGTACCGATGGGTTTCTCTGTGCGCCGCTGCTTGTATGGGCTCCCGCTCTACTCCTCTCCTTCTGAGGTGGCTTTCTACTCCTCTATTACTGCAACTCTGACACTGCCCGGACACTCCTCGGTCTCCTCTGTCTCCACTGTATGCCAGGGTAAGGGGAGGTGGCACAAAGCACAATGAGAGCCTCTAGTAAATATATTAAAAACATTTAATAACATTTACAATCAGACTAAATAAGAATTAAGACCCCTTTCACACTGAAGAGTTTTTACAGCGTTTTAGCGTTAAAAATAGCGCTATTAAAACGCTCATAAAACGCTCTCCATGCATCTCAATGGACCCTTTCACACTGAGTCCTGCAAGCAGCATCTTTGGAGCAGCTTTGGGGCGCTGAAAAAAACGCTCCAATTAGCCCATCTCCATTGAAATGAATTGAAAGCGCTGTAAAAACGCCTTGCCCTTTCACACTGAGGCATTGCACTGGCAGAGCGTTGAAAAGTCCTGCAAGCAGCATCTTTGGAGCAGCTTTTGGGCACTGAAAAAAATACTCCAAAAACGCTCCTTGCCCTTTCACACTGAGGCATTGCACTGGAGGAGCGTTGAAAAGTCCTGCAAGCAGCATCTTTGGAGCAGCTTTTGGGCACTGAAAAAAACACTCCAAAAACGGCCCTCTCCATTGAAATGAATTGAAAGCGCTGTAAAAACGCCTTACCACACTGAGGCACTGCAAAAACACCCTATAAAGTTTGGGTCTTAGCGGTGCTTTACCAGCAGCACATTGGGATTGCAGATGAGGCTTCGCTCGAATAACGCTGGAAAAACGCTTGAATAACGCCCCAGTGTGAAAGGGGCCTAAGTGAAATAAAAACTGAATGAAAAAAATAACAACATTACAATTATGTCTATTATGAATGAGTTGGGAGTATATACCCGCATGACTTCAGGTTAAAAAAAGCGCCATCTAGTGGATAATTTTTTTTATTACCTATTAGGTGACCAAAACCAAAATACAGATTCTACTGATAATATACATTTAATAAATCCCAGTACAGTATGAAAAAACATTACAGTCAGAGATAGAAAAAAATATATAATGATTGTATAAGAAAATATTTAAAACCCAAAATGTCAGATTTAGGGGAGTAGAGTTATCTGAATAATTTGTACTATTAAAGATAGGAGGGAATATCTACAGTAAATAGTATCTAATTTTTATTTTATTTATTCTTAAAAGAATTATACGATTAGAAAACTTGGCACTATCTGTGGCTGCCCCAGAGTACCTGCACAGGTGATTAGGAGAAAAGTTCATACTTGGCAATACTCATATGGAGAAGTCCATGATTTAGTGTATCCCGATAAGCCAGCACACCAGAGGTGGACCACAGGTCCCAACGGACCCCCGTGACCCAAATACAAATACAGAAAAAGCCCACAGGCATTCCCAGGGAAGGGGGCAAAAATATTAACCCCTTCCCCCCAATCTGGGCAGCCAAATAACTAACTAACATACAATACAATAGGATTACTTACTTTACAAGGAGCACATAAATTAATAAAATAAAGACCCTTTATGGCCTTTCCAAAGGCCTCTTCTGCCTCATCCTTGTATGACAAAATCTCTGATGGCAAATGTAGCGTTCAGCAAAAATCCTGACCAGATATAAACTAGAATTCTCCCTGAGGGATTCTGGGAAATAAATGGTCTATCAGTGGAGACAGTGTTGCCCTTTAACATGTGACATTTAATTTAACACAACTATTTATAATCATTGTCATATATTCCTGACGAAAGCCACAAAGAATGAAGACTCCTCAGATCTCATATAGAAGAGTTAAAGCGGGGTTCCGGGCATAATTTTATTTTTTTTGCAAGCTAAAATTATTCACATTAAATAGTCTCTAAAACATATTAATAGCTCCCCAATCGTTCCAGAAATCATTGCAAACACTCGCCTTATATCCTCCAGCTCTGTGGCCGTATCCATCATATGTGTGGGCATGTGAAGCCCAGTACCATTTTCTTCCTGGTTTTCAGGGAGAGGTGCATGCTGGGCGATTTTTAGGCACAGTAATGCCCAGAGACTCCTGGGAAATGAGTGTCATCATTTCCCAGCAGGCAATGGGGTCTTAGGACAGGAAGTTGAACCACATAGGACCAGGAACTAGGCAGATTACGAACTCTGCCTAGTAACAGCCAGATAGAAGTGAGTAAAACATTTTTATTTTTATTTTTTTACATTAAAGGGAAGCTGTTAATAGAAAGTAAATTTTTTAGGGTAGAACCCCCGCTTTAAGGTCACCAACCCAGAACAACCAATAAAACCTCAGTTAACAAAAGATGTTAACTGATTGGCTTATATGATGGCATGTTCTGCCCACCATCATTTCAGACTGCCATCAGTTTCAGTATCCTTGGACTTATTTTGTGAAGAATGTGTAGTATAAAAAAAGGAAATCCTAAAAAAAAAAAAAAAAATCTCAATAGGTCAGGTATGGCAGGTTCCTGTCAGTAATGAAGCAGCAGGGAGTTATGCTTCACTACTCTTGTCAGTTCAATGTCAGAGCTATTAAATGCTCAATGTACTTTGGTAGATGGAAAATGAAAAAATTAAAGGCTGTCATAAAATAAATACCACATACAGTGCACGTGGCAAGAAATGATTCTTCTCTACTTATTGCAATGGTGGTATTTATTATTGTGCAAGCATTTACCTTTTAATATCAAGTATAATATCTCTCTTTCAAAAATGTATATAAGCTTTATTGGCAGAACCAAAAACGTGTTAGAATTGCCTAAGAAATATGGTTTGGATGTTGGAGGGGAGTCTGGGGACATTAGCAGGGGTAAGTGATAGTATAAAGAGGATATGGTGGGCAGTCCAGGACATTATCAGGGGTAAGAGATAATATAAAGGGGATAGGAGGTGATTCCAGGACATTGTCAGAGGTAAGTGATAATATAAAGAGGATAGAAGGTGAGTCCAGGACATTATCAGGGGTAAGAGATAATATAAAGGGGAGAGGTGAGTCCAGGACATTATCAGGGGTAAGTGATTGTGACGGTATTAGAATATCCCCATCAAACATTCCCTTCTTCCAATAAAGAAAGTCACCCCAATATTCCACGAGGAGGAATATTCCTGGGATCGCCCAATAAGCCACACATGAGTCAGAGCTTACTGCTGGAACAAGACAGACTTTAATGGTACAACACACAGCTTATATGTAATTAACAAAACTGTTACAATGACAATCTCCGCCCCCCCTCACACTGGGGGCTTCCATACAGATTATAGGCAAACACTTCGGAGTCGACCCTGAAGACACATTTCTTTAGATAATGACATCAGTGGAGTTAATTACTAGTTGTAACAGAATACGTTATCTATACAGCTTGGCCTCGCATATAGAAGAGATAATTACCACAATGAAGCAATCAGAATAATTAACATGAGCCACTTCTAATCACAGTAAACAGTAAACACAGGTCTCCTTCACACACACAATAGATCAATTACCCTTTGACATAGGGCTGGTTGGGTGAGGAACATTAACATTTCAACAGAGGAATGAGTCACACCTGAAATCACCTGTTACCTCTAACACACACACAATTACTAGCAGGGAGAATTACACTGAAGCATATCCTTCACAGTGATAATATAAAGAGGATAGAAGGTGAGTCCAGGACATTATCAGGGGTAAGAGATAATATAAAGGGGAGAGGTGAGCCCAGGACATTATCAGGGGTAAGTGATAATATAAAGAGGATAGAAGGTGAGTCCAGGACATTATCAGGGGTAAGTGATAATAAAAAGTGGATAGGAGGTGAGTCCAGGGACATCATCAGGGTAATGCCCTGTACACATGATCGGTTCATCTGATGAAAACGGACCGATAGATTTTTTCATCAGATATCCGATGAAGCTGACTTTCATCAGTCTTGCCTACACACCATCGGTTAAAAATCCGACCGTGTCCAACGCGGTGACGTAAAACACAATGACATGCAGTGAAAAAATTAGTTTCTGAGCATGCGATGACTTGATTCTGAGCATGCGTGGATTTTTGACCAATGGATTTCCCCACCGACGATTGTTTTTTTCTATCAGTTTGTTAACCATACAAAAAATTTAAAACAGGTTCTATTTTTTTTCACCGATGGGAAAAAAAATGATGGGGCCCACACACGATCGGTTCGTCCGATGAAAACGGTCCATCGGTCCGTTTTCACCAGACGAACCGATCGCGGGTACAGGGCATTAGGGATAATATGAAGGAAATTGAAGGTGAGTCCAGGGACATTATAAGGGTAAGGTCTAATATGAAGGAAATAGAAGGTAGGTCTACAGATATAACTAGGGGTAAGGGATAATATTATGGGGATAAGAGGTCCAGGGACACTATAAGGTGAAAGCGATCATATAAAAGGGATAGGAGCTCAGTCTAGGAACATTATTGGGGTAAATATAATATAAAGAAGAATAGGGGTAAGAGTAGGTCATTTATAAGTATCTCTCTCTTCCTTTGTTCCTGTGTCCCCCTCCACGTTTTAGCCTTAATGCTGACTGTAGATTCTCACTCACTGCTCACATCTCCCTGCATGCAGAGCCCCATCCCCCTATACATGGCATCCATGCGGGAGCTCTGGTCTGCCTGCAGTCTCGTATTTTCCCTCTGTTGGAACTCAGGGCCACCTTACTGCAGATCCGCACATTTATCTCACCACAGGGTTCACCTGAACTGTAAGTATTGGGTGTGGGGAAGGTGATGGTGGTCGAGGGTGAGACCTGCATTAAGGCGAGCTGATTTTGTAAATATTGCACTAATGGATGAACTGACTGATCATCTCCATCCCTGCACTACACTATACCCAGACTGGTCCTCTTCATCCCTGTACTACACTATACACAGACTGGTCCTCTCCATTCCTGTACTGCTCTATACACAGACTGGTCCTCTCCATCCCTGTACTGCTCTATACACAGACTGGTCCTCTTCATCCCTGTACTACACTATACACAGACTGGTCCTCTCCATCCCTGTACTACACTATACACAGACTGGTCCTCTCCATCCCTGTACTACACTATACACAGACTGGTCCTCTCCATCCCTGTACTGCTCTATACACAGACTGGTCCTCTCCATCCCTGTACTGCTCTATACACAGACTGGTCCTCTCCATCCCTGTACTGCTCTATACACAGACTGGTCCTCTCCATCCCTGTACTGCTCTATACACAGACTGGTCCTCTTCATCCCTGTACTACACTATACACAGACTGGTCCTCTCCATCCCTGTACTACACTATACACAGACTGGTCCTCTCCATCCCTGTACTGCTCTATACACAGACTGGTCCTCTCCATCCCTGTACTGCTCTATACACAGACTGGTCCTCTCCATCCCTGTACTGCTCTATACACAGACTGGTCCTCTCCATCCCTGTACTGCTCTATACACAGACTGGTCCTCTTCATCCCTGTACTACACTATACACAGACTGGTCCTCTCCATCCCTGTACTACACTATACACAGACTGGTCCTCTTCATCCCTGTACTACACTATACACAGACTGGTCCTCTCCATCCCTGTACTGCTCTATACACAGACTGGTCCTCTTCATCCCTGTACTGCTCTATACACAGACTGGTCCTCTCCCTCCCTGTACTGCTCTATACACAGACTGGTCCTCTCCATCCCTGTACTACACTATACACAGACTGGTCCTCTCCATCCCTGTACTACACTATACACAGACTGGTCCTCTCCATTCCTGTACTGCTCTATACACAGACTGGTCCTCTTCATCCCTGTACTACACTATACACAGACTGGTCCTCTTCATCCCTGTACTACTCTATACACAGACTGGTCCTCTCCATTCCTGTACTGCTCTATACACAGACTGGTCCTCTTCATCCCTGTACTACACTATACACAGACTGGTCCTCTTCATCCCTGTACTGCTCTATACACAGACTGGTCCTCTTCATCCCTGTACTACACTATACACAGACTGGTCCTCTCCATCCCTGTACTGCTCTATACACAGACTGGTCCTCTCCCTCCCTGTACTGCTCTATACACAGACTGGTCCTCTTCATCCCTGTACTGCTCTATACAATGACTGGTCCTCTTCATTCCTGCACTACTCTATACAATGACTGGTCCTCTTCATCCCTGCACTACTCTATACACAGACTGGTCCTCTTCATCCCCATACTGCTTTATACACAGACTGGTCCTCTCCCTCCATGTTCTACTCTATACACAGACTGGTCCTCTTCATTCCTGCACTACTCTATACAAGACTGGTCATCTTCATCCCTGCACTACTCTATACAAGACTGGTCATCTTCATCCCTGCACTACTCTATACACAGACTGGTCCTCTTCATCCCCATACTGCTTTATACACAGACTGGTCCTCTCCCTCCCTGTACTACTCTATACACAGACTGGTCCTCATCATTCCTGCACTACTCTATACAATGACTGGTCCTCTTCATCCCTGCACTTCTCTATACACATACTGGTCATCTTCATTTCTGCACTACTCTATACACAGACTGGTCTTCTTCATTCCTGCACTACTCTATACAAACACTGGTCCTCTTCATCCCTGCACTGCTCTATACACAGACTGGCCCTATCCATTCCTGTTTTACGCTATACACAGACTAGTCACCTGATCCCTGTATTGTTCTATACAGAGACTGGCCCTCTCCATCCCTGTACTGCTCTATACACAGACTGGTCCTCTCCATCCCTGTACTGCTCTATACACAGACTGGTCCTCTTCATCCCTGTACTGCTCTATACACAGACTGGTCCTCTCCATCCCTGTACTGCTCTATACACAGACTGGTCCTCTTCATCCCTGTACTGCTCTATACACAGACTGGTCCTCTCCATCCCTGTACTGCTCTATACACAGACTGGTCCTCTTCATCCCTGTACTGATCTATACACAGACTGGTCCTCTCCATCCCTGTACTACACTATACACAGACTGGTCCTCTCCATCCCTGTACTGCTCTATACACAGACTGGTCCTCTCCATCCCTGTACTGCTCTATACACAGACTGGTCCTCTCCATCCCTGTACTGCTCTATACACAGACTGGTCCTCTTCATCCCTGTACTGCTCTATACACAGACTGGTCCTCTCCATCCCTGTACTACACTATACACAGACTGGTCCTCTCCATCCCTGTACTGCTCTATACACAGACTGGTCCTCTCCATCCCTGTACTGATCTATACACAGACTGGTCCTCTCCATTCCTGTACTGCTCTATATGCAGACTGGTCCTCTTCATCCCTGTACTGATCTATACACAGACTGGTCCTCTCCATTCCTGTACTACTCTATACACAGACTGGTCATCTTCATCCCTGTACTGCTTTATACACAGACTGGTCCTCTTCATCCCTGTACTGTTCTATACACAGACTGGTCCTCTTCATCCCTGTACTGCTCTATACACAGACTGGTCCTCTCCATCCCTGTACTGCTCTATACACAGACTGGTCCTCGCCATCCCTGCACTGCTCTATACACAGACTGGTCCTCTCCATCCCTGTACTGCTCTATACACAGACTGGTCTTCTTCATGCCTGTCCTGTTACAGTGACCACCAATGTGAGGGGGGCTTTATACTGGCCATCAATGTTAGGGGGAATTTGCACTGACCACCATGTAACGGGGGATTTTACGCCACCCACCAATAGAAAATAGGTATTTCTATGCTGACACCAATGTAATTAGAACTTTTACACTAACCACCAGTGTAAGGGGGAACATACAATGTTCTCCATGTAAGGAGGAGTTTACACTGACAACCATTGTCGAGGAGATTTGTACTGACCACCAATGTTAGGTGACACTTCTACACCGACCACCAATGTTAGGGGGGATTTACACTGACCACCAGTGTAAGGGCAATTCTGCACTTACCACCAATGTAAATGGAAATGTACACTGATCACCAATGTTATGAAGAATTTACACTAACAACCAATGTAATGGGGGGGGGGGGGGGTTTACATCAACAGCCAACAAAGGGGAATTTCTACACTGGCCATCAATGTAAGGGGTATTTACACTCACCACCAATTTAAAGGGGGCTTCTAAATGGAACATTACATTGGTAGAATCCCTCACTATATACTTGCCAAAGATTTCCAGCTTTGCGCTACATGATTCCGAATTTGCCACACTGCCTCCTAACTAATCCCCCCCCCCCCCCCAGGATCTTGGGCTTAATGACTATAGTTGTAGGCAGAACTTTCAAGCATGCCCCTTTACCTCCCCAGTGGGCAGCATTCAGCAGAAGAGATGGTGGATAGGACCTCAGGGGGACATGATATACATATGAATGCCGCCTCTATTTACATATCAATGCCGCTGTCTGTGACTATTTACATATTAATGCTGCTGCTATTTACATATCAATGCAGGTTATTTACATGTAATCACAGGGTCTGCAGGTGAGTCATCTGTACACGGCAATAGGGCAGAGCTAGGCAGCAGCAACAGAACTTTACACTGAGATATCGGGACACAGCACAGGACTAAAACTTCAAGGGATAAGGGAATTTAAACTGGGATAATTGGCAACGTATGAGGCAAGTTGCTTTGGGCCCCACAACAATGACACAGTCAAACAACTTACCAGTAAATAGGTCTAGAGTGGCCAATGCATTCGGGCATAAAGGGGAACTGAAAAAAAAAATAATGAAAAACCAACAGCTACACATACTGCAGCTGCTGACTTTTAATAAATGGACACTTTTAATAAATGAAACTGTCTTGGAGTCCAGTGAAGTCAGCACCCACAGGACACAAAATGGAGGGGGGAGGGAAATGCACTACTTAATTATTTTTTCCACACAAATAAAGCTTTCTTTCGGGGGTATTTGCATACCACTGGGTTTTTTCATTTTAATTTTGTAAACAAAAATTATCAAACATTTTGAAAAAAAAAAAAAAAATCTTTGTTTTCTGCTATAAATCATCTACCAATAATAATAATAATAATATATTTATATATATATATATATATATATATATATATATATATATATATATATATATATATATTTTTTTTATTTATTTATTTTCATACATTGCAGTCCAACCAGAAGTGACGGTTCTGTTGGCCGGAGAACCTGTCGTGGTCAGAGGTAGAGGGGAAGCTTGCGTCACTAAGGGACCATCCACCTTATTACCAGGGACCACAGTGAGTAACTGAAGCAAGTACCGGAGCAGTATTCTCGCCAACCGGGGACAGCGAAGGATTGGGATACTTCAGCAGGTGTCAAGCCAGGGACCTAGCCAGCGGAGGTGACGCTTGCAGAGCAGCCTTGTGTGTCAAGCCAGGGACCGAGCAGGCTAGTGGGGTGAAGCTTGAGAAGTATCGGGAGTGCCAAGCTAGGGACCCCAGGACCATTTTTAAGGCAGGGCAAAAGGGGCATCGTTGTTATGGGACCCAAAGCAGCTGCCCCATACTTGCCAACTATCCCAGTTTAAATTCCCTTATCCCTTGAAGTTTTAGTACCGTGCTGTGTCCCGATATCTCAGTGTAAAGTTCTGTTGCTGCTGCCCAGCTCTGCCCTATTGCCGTGTACAGATGACTCACCTGCAGACCCTGTGTTTACATTTAAATTACCTGCATTGATATGCAAATAGCGGCAGAATTAACATGTAAATTGTTGTGGATCGCAGCATAGATATGTAAATAGCAGAGGTATTCACATGTATATCATGCCATCCTGAGGTCATATCTACCATCACTTCTGCTGAATGAATGCCCACTGGGGAGGTAAAGGAGCATGCTTGAAAGTCCTGCCTACAACTATAGTCATTAGTGACATCAGCCTATTCTGCAAATGTAAGCAAATTGGAGGTGAAACCCTTCTTCAAAATAACATGGTGCCACAGCACACTAAATTTTGGTGCATGTGAAAACGCACATCTCAGGCGATGCATGAGGGTGTCATTAACAATAAATGGCACTGCTGCGTATCTGCTAAAGGGCAGCATGTTTCAGGAAAGCGATTTTGCATGTATTCCCGAAACACACAAATGTGAACACATGCTAAATGTCTAATGCCGCGTACACATGGTCGTTTTTTGTGATGAAAAAAAAACATAGTTTTTTATCATGATAAAAAAACAACGTTTTTCAAACTTCATTTTAAAAAACGACGTTGCCTACACACCATCGTTTTTTCAAAATGCTCTAGCAAAACGTGGTTACGTACAACACGTACTACGGCACTCTGTTCCATTCAAGCTTGCGTCATAACTTGCTTCTAAGCATGCGCGGGTTTAAAAACGTTGTTTTAAACGTAGTTTTAGCCCACACACTATCATTTTTTATGACACAAAAAACAACGTTTTGAAAAACGACATAAAAAATTGAAGACATAAAACGATGTTTTCCCCGCACACGGTCATTTTAAATGACGTTTTTAAAAATTTCGTTTTTTTTTCATCACAAAAAATGACCGTGTGTACGCGGCATTAGTTACATTGGTGATCAGTGTAAATCTTCTCATTACATTGGGGCTTGGTGTACAATCCTTTCATTCACACTAGTGGCCAGTGTGAAAGTCCCCCTTACATTGGTGGTCAGTGTAAATCCCTCTTTACATTGGTGGTTACTGTGAATGCTCCTGTTACATTAGTGGTCAGTGTAAATCCCCAATACATTGGTGGCCAGTGTAGAAACTCCACTTTATATTAGTAATCGTTAAAAAATCCAAACTTGCATTGGTGGTCCATGTAGAAGCCCCCTTTAAATTGATGGTGAGTTTAAATCCCCTTACATTGGTGGCCAGTGTAGAAATTCCCCTTTACATTTGTGGTCAGTGTAAATTCCCACTAACATTGGTGGTCGGTGTAGAAGTGCCACCTTACATTGGTGGTCAGTACAAGTGTAAATTCCTCCTTACATGGAGGTCATTGTATATTACCCCTTTCACTGGTGGTTGGTGTAAATGCTCTTATTACATTGGTGTCAGTGTAGAAATCCCTCCTTTCTGTTAATGGGTGACATAAAATCCCTCGTTACATGGTGGTCAGTGCAAATTCCCCCTCACATTGGTGGTCAGTGTAAATCCCCCCTTGCATTGGTGGTCATTGTAAATTCCCCATTACATTGGTAGAATCCCCCACTATATACTTGCCAAAGATTTCCAGCTTTGCGCTACATGATTCCGAATTTGCCACACTGCCTCCTCCAACCAATCAACACGCAGAAGTCATGTGCTGTAAACTAGAAAATAAACAGTGAGCCATAATGTGTGCTGTAACCTCTAGCATAAGGTGACCAGACATCCCCGGTTTCAGGGGACAGTCCCCAGATTGAGGACACTGCCCCCAGACCAAGTCTGTCCCCGGTTCTGTCCCCGGATTGGATTTAAACAGGGGCTGGGGCAATTTCAAAGACAGTGCAAAATAAAAACAAATAAAAACTGAATTACACCCCCCCCCTGCTCCGCCTCTCCTACTAGCTTAGGGGGGGGGGTGTAGTTTTTGTAGTTTTTTCCATTATCTGTGCCCCTTTCTGATGATCATGTACTGGTCAGAGTGAAGGGAATACAGAAACATAGGTATAATTCAATACAGAGACAAAGTTCACCAGGGCTGTGGAGTCGGAGTCGGAGTCGAGGAGTCGGAGTCGGGGGAAATTTTGGGTACCTGGAGTCGGAGTCGGCAAACAATGCACCGACTCCGACTTCGACTCCTACTAAATTTAGATTGGAATAAAAAAAAAATAAGCACGTTTAAATGTCCCAATTCACAAAAAGTTATAATTAATGACTTCTCTACTGTAAGAATAAAGACCAATGCATGCAGTGCCTCACGTAACCGCAAAATGAACACGTTAAGTGACCGTGAAGAAGCATGCTTTTCATGTGCTTCACTATATGGCACACAACGCACAATTAGGAGCTGCAATACTTATACTTTCCATAGTGTTGTGTTCTGCTTTTACAGCAGGACACGATGTTTACACAATACAATAGCATGTTAGGTTTCAAACAACACGTATACTATTTTGCCTGCAGGTAATTCTATTGTCTTCAGTAATGATACACTAATATCAGATAATCTGGTATTTCCTGATAACAACCACATTCTTGTTATGTTTATGGTGCTAACTGCAGGCTACAATCTTATCAATCTAAGTTAAATGCCATCTACACATTCTTCTGCGGTCTTCTCTATGTAGGCATACAAATAAATGATTTCAAATTTATTCTAGTTAAAAACATAAAGGGGTACTCTTTCAGAACCTTACACTTATATGTCAGCAACAAACATAGGATAGGTGGTTTAACCCTTACCCACCCCCATTTGCCATGGTCGGGGTTTTCCTTTAAAGTCCCATTCAACTCTATGGGAAATACATCTTACTTCATAACTTCCAAACGGCTGTACATATTTCGATAACACTTGGTCACATGTTACTTATATGTCCACTTAAACTATAGGATAGTTAATTTATCCCTTAACTACCCCCATTTGTGAGGGTCGGGGTTTTTGTTTAAAGTCCCATGCAAATCAATGGGAAATGTATGTTCCCACATAACTTCTGTACGCCTGGAGATATTTCAATAATACCTGGTACACATATTACTTATATGCCAAATAAAAATATATGACAGTTAAATTAAATTAAGATAAAAGGTGCTGTCAGTGCAGGATACGGGTGTGCAGATGGAGAGCACTCTCAGTGCAGGAAGTGGTGTGCAGACAGAGGGCGCTCTCAGTGTAGAATACTGGTGTGCAGACAGAAAACACTCTGAGTGCAGGATACAGGTGTGCAGACAGAGGGCGCTCTCAGTGTAGAATACTGGTGTGCAGACAGAAAACACCCTCAGTGCAGGATACAGGTGTGCAGACAGAGGGCGCTCTCAGTGTAGAATACTGGTGTGCAGACAGAAAACACCCTCAGTGTAGAATACTGGTGTGCCGACAGAAAACACTCTCAGTGCAGGATACAGGTGTGCAGACAGGGGGAGCTCTCAGTGTAGAATAGAGGTGTGCAGATAGAAAACGCTCTCAGTGCAGGATACAGGTGTGCAGACAGAGGGCGCTCTCAGTGTAGAATAGAGGTGTGCAGATAGAAAACGCTCTCAGTGCAGGATACAGGTGTGCAGACAGAGGGCGCTCTCAGTGTAGAATAGAGGTGTCATAGGCGCACCTCATGGTGCAGATTACCCCTGTTTGGACCCCTGATATTTCACCAATGGAGTTTAAAAAAAAAAGGAATTTGAAAAAAAAAAAATAATAAAAATAAAAACTATCAACATCGTCCACTGCCATGCTGACACCAATATCTGCCCTACTGACACTGTCAGTATACTGTATATACACATGCACATATGCATATTTGTTTGAGCTTTAAGGTGCATACCTTAATGCAATAGGCTGTGCACACCTATAAAGGTGTACAGATAGAGCACTCTCAGTGCAGGATACAGGTATGCAGATAGGTATGCTCTAAGTGCACAATGCAGGTGAGCAGATAGAGGGCCCTGTCAGTTTAGAATGCTGGTGTGCACATAGAGAATGTTGTCAGTGCAGGATACAAGTGTGCAGATAGAGGGCGCTGTCAGTGCAGCATACAAATGTGCAGATAGAGGGCGCTGTCAGTTCAGCATACTGGTGTGCAGATAGAGGGCACTCTCGATGCAGGATACAGTTGTGCAGATAGAGGGTGCTGTTGATGAAAGATACAGGGGTGCAGAGAGAGAGAGCACTCTCAGTGTAGGATATTGGTTTGCAGATAGAGGGCACTCTCAGTGCAGGATACAGGTATGCAGATAGGTATGCTCTAAGTCAGTGCCGGCCCAAGACACTGTGCTGCCTGGGACCAAGAATGAAATGCTGCCCCCCCACCCCCAGAAAAAAAATCACGCCAACCAAAAGGCCCCCACATTCATTATTTTATATCATAATAACTAAAGGGGACCCGTCGTGGCTCTACACATGTATAAAGGAGTATAAAGAGGACCTGTCATTGCTCTATACATGTATATAGGACTATAAAGAGTACGTGACATGGCTCTATACATGTATAAAGGAGTATAACGAGGGCCTGTCATGGCTCTATAGATGTATAAAGAGGACCTGTCGAGACTCTTTACATGTAAAGGAATTAAAGAGGACCTGCCATGGCTCTATAAATGTATATAGGAGTATAAATAGGACCTGTCATGGCTCTATACATGTATAAAGGAGTATAATGAGGGTCTGTCATGGCTCTATAGATGTATAAAGAGGGCCTGTCATGGCTCTATACATGCATATAGGCATATAAAAGGACCTGCCATGGGCTCTATACATGTATCCAGGAGTATAAAGGGACCTGTGAATTGCCGGCGGCCACAATGTCTTTTGCGCAAACTAATCAATGTACGCTAATTGTGTTTTTATTTTGGTACCAAAAATATGTAGAAGAATACATATTGGCCTAAACTGAAGAAAATAGTTTATTTTTCTAAATTTTGGGGATATATATTATAGCAAAAAGTAAAACATTTATATATATTTAGCACAAAAAAAAAAAAGAGGTGATCAAATATCACCAAAAGAAAGCTCTATTTGGGGGAAAAAAAGGACATCAATTTTATTTGGGTAGCGGAGCTGGCGGAACGGGCTGGCGGGCATCAGTATGCTGCCCCCCTAAAAGTGCTGCCTGGTACCCATGGTACCACCCGGTCCCATCATAGGGCCGGCCCTGCTCTAAGTGCACAATGCAGGTGAGCAGATAGAGGGCCCTGTCAGTCTAGAATGCTGGTGTGCGCATAGAGAGTGTTGTCAGTGCAGAATACAAGTGTGCAGATAGAGGGCGCTGTCAGTGCAGCATACAAGTGTGCAGATAGAGGGAGCTGTCAGTTCAGCATACTGGTGTGCAGATAGAGGGCACTCTCGATGCAGGATACAGTTGTGCAGATAGAGGGTGCTGTTGATGCAAGATACAGGGGTGCAGAGAGAGAGAGAGAGAGAGAGAGAGAGAGAGATACAGGTGTGCAGATAGAGGGCGCTCTCAGTGTAGAATACAGGTTTGCAGATAGAGGGCGCTCTCAGTGTAGAATACAGGTGTGCAGATAGAGGGCGCTCTCAGTGTAGAATACAGGTTTGCAGATAGAGGGCGCTCTCAGTGTAGAATACAGGTGTGCAGATAGAGGGCGCTCTCAGTGTAGAATACAGGTGTGCACATAGAGGGCGCTCTCAGTGTAGAATAGAAGTGTGCAGATAGAGGGCGCTCCCAGTGTAGAATAGAGGCGTGCAGAGTGCTCCCAGTGCAGTGTACAGGTGTGAAGATAAAGGGTGTTGTATCAGATCAAGGGTGCAGGGTGCTGTCTGTGCAGCAGAGGGCGCTGCTGTTGTAGAATTTAGGTCAGCAGGCAGAGGGGACTGTCAGCACTGTATATGAGGTAGCAGGTAGGATGTGTTATGTGTGTGTGTGTGTGTGAGCATGTTACATATACTGTAATGTATAGAAATATTTATATACAGTATAAGATATATGAGTTGTTACTGTATATATATATACTGTATATGTGTTGTTAGATTTATTGCTTTTCACAAATGTCTCAAATTGTGTATAGATTAGGTGTGTACATTAGGCGTGTACATTAGGTGTATGAGCAGATTTGGGCACTGTTTGTCACATATGTACAGTATGCTCTCAGTATGACTGATACGTGTACTATATAGACAGCCGTCACATATGTTTGGTATGTATGATGTTTGTAGGCAGCTGTGCCATAAATGTAAAGAATTATTATCATGTATTATTATAAGGATAATTCTAATCATTCTGTACATGGTAATGTTCTATACAACATATACATATGTAACATATAAGAGTGGATGTCACATGTGTTAGTGACTGTCATGCTTTTGTCTGGAAGCATCAATTCATGTGAATATAACCACAGTCACATGATCATAATGATCACCCAACAATAAAGGGAAATGTCACAAACAAGGATCATGCCACATGTATGTAATGTACAGGCAGTCATCAGACATACTCATACAGTACATGTGATGCATTGTATGGGGGACACCCCCAGTTCAAGATCCCCCATCTGCTGCCTGTCCAGCTTCCTGCCCGCTCTGCATTCTCACAACTCCAAATAAGTGGAGAGAGGAGACTGAGAGGAGCAGCAGCAACTGATCTCAGCAGCTAAAAATACTTCCAGCCAGAGCTCAGAACGTCTTCCAGAGACCCCCAGAGATCGACCCCCACCTGGAGATTCCCTCTATCCCGTGTGTATGTGAAGACCACCGTATCTGTATTGCAGCCAGAAATCCACAACTCAGTGTTTGATTGAGACCCCCGGAGATCGACCCCCACCTGGAGATTCCCTCTATCCTGTGTGTATGTGAAGACCACCGTATCTGTATTACAGCCAGAAATACACAACTCAGTGTGTGAAAGAGACCCCCGGAGATTGACCCCCACCTGGAGATTCCCTCTATCCTGTGTGTATGTGAAGACCACCGTATCTGCATTACAGCCAGAAATCCACAACTCAGTGTGTGATAGAGACCCCTGGAGATCGACCCCCACCTGGAGGCCTCCAAAAGGTAAACTGAGGAGATCTAAATCTGTATGGATTGCAGAATATGTGTAGATTGGAGACCCCCAGGAATTAAGGATTATAGATTGCAGAATGTGTGTAGATTGGAGACCCCCAGGAATTAAGGATTATAGATTGCAGAATGTGTGTAGATTGGAGACCCCAGAAGCGCCAGATTATGGATTGCAGTATTCTGTAGATTAGAAACCCCCAGGATACAAGGATTATAGATCGCAGTATGTATGTAGATTGAAGACCATCAGGAATTAACGATTATAGAATGCAGTATGTGTGTATATTGGAGACCCCCAGGAATTAAGGATTATAGAATGCAGTATGTGTGTATATTGGAGACCCCCAGGAATTAAGGATTATAGAATGCAGTATGTGTGTATATTGGAGACCCCCAGGAATTAAGGATTATAGAATGCAGTATGTGTGTAGATTGGAGACCCCAGAAGTGCCAGATTATGGATTGCAGTATTCTGTAGATTGGAGACCCCAGAAGATAAGGATTATAGATTGCAGTATGCGTGTAGATTGGAGACCCCTATTGCTGCTGGAGTGTAGGTTGCAATATGTGTGTAGATTGGAGACCCCCATTGCTTCCAGAGTGTAGATTGCAGTGTGTGTGTAGATTGGGGGCCCCCCAGGATGGCCGGATTGTAGATTGCAATGTGTGTGTAGATTGGAGACCCCCATGGCTTCCAGAGTATAGATAGCAGGGTATGTGTAGTTTGAAGACCCCAGTAGTACCAGGTTATAGAGTGCTGTATGTGTGTACATTGGAGACCCCCAGTAGTGTCGGTATATAGCTTGCAGTATGTGTGTAGGTTTAAGACTCCCAACAGTCCCAAGTAATAATAATTGTGGTATCTGTGTGGATTGAGGGCTCCCCCAGAAGTTCTGAATTATAAAATACAGCATGTGTTTAGTTTGCGGGTCCCCAGAACTGCCAGATTATTTATTGCAGTATGTGTGTAGATTGCAGGCCCCCAGGACTATCGGAGTATAGATTGCATTATGTGTAGATTACGGGCCTCCAGGACTATCGGAGTATAGATTGCATTATGTGTAGATTACGGGCCCCCAGGACTATCTGTCTGTTTTCATCCCCCCCACTAATACTTGGTTTAAAAATTTCTGGGAGTTCTGACTGTTGAACAAATCTCACGAAGTTTAATTGACAGATCCGTCATGCATTCTTCTTTTGTATAATACAGGTATTTGCACCCACTTCCGGGGAGAGACTCCCACTCAAACCTCCCCCCCCCCCCCGCTGCCTTCTGGGAAACACACTGGTCCCATGAGACAGCGGGGACCACTGGGAACATGTCGCACTACTCCTGCATGCGCAGTAGGGAACCGGGCAGTGAAGCCGCAAGGCTTCACTTCCTGATTCCCTCACCTAGGATGGCGCAGGGGCAGTAGAGAGACGAGCGATTGCTCTTCTTCTGCTGCCGACATCGAGGGACTCCAGGACAGGTAAGTGTCCATTTATTAAAACTCAGCAGCTGCAGTATTTGTAGCTGCTGGCTTTTATTTATTTATTTTTTCACGGGACCTCCGCTTTAAGCTAGTGGCCAGGTACACACAGGCATTCAGGTCAGGCAATCAATGTTAATCAGCAGACCACCACATAGAAGTGTGTACTGCTAAAACCTCTGAAAGCTTGCTGCATTTTCTATTTCTGAACTGTTTTCAGACACTCCTGACAGTTGGCAAATCCTTGTGTGAACTAAATGGACAATCTGGTAAAAGTTTATTAAAAGAGTGACACAACTGAAGCCCCGTACATACGACCGGTTTCCCCGTCGGAACAAGTCGGATGAGAGCGGAATCCCGACTGTGTGTATGCTCCATCAGACTTTTTCCAACAGGAAAACTGGCAGAAAAAAAAGAGAGCAGAATTTTTTTTTTCCCGTTAGGGAAAAATCCTAGTGTATGTTTGCAATTTCAACGCGCAAGAAAACACGCATGCTCAGAATCAAGTCGACGCACGTCATCGCGTTTTTGACTGTCGGAATTTGGTGTGACTGTGTGTACGCAAGACAAGCTTGCTGAGAGGGGTAATTTTCAGAATTCCGTCTGGAAAACCATTGTTTTTTTTTGACGGGAAAACTGCTCGTGTGTACGGGGCATTATTTCAAGTTTTCCATTCTCTGTGAGTCATAAATATATATAATACATAGGCGTGTGGACAGGGTGTGTCAGATGTGCCAGGGCACACCCTAATCACCCCATGCACATTAGCATAATCACTCTATGTGCCATCAGGAAGATCTCCCTCTTACTGCATCTGCCATGTTGATGCACTTCCCTTTCACTGTGCTGGCAGGGGGTCATATATATGTAGATCCACCCAAACATGTGTGTTTGAGATTTAGGGTGCACATCCTAATTCAGTAGGCTGTGCACACCTATGATATAATATATACAGTATATAGCTTATAAATTGTTAGTGGTGTAATCATACATATTATACATACATATTATATACTGTATATAAAATAACTTTAATCCTTGTCTCTATTTTAATACTTTTGATTGGATCACTGTTAATTAATATCATATTCTTTTGATTGGTCTAGGGCAGGGAGGGACTGGCCATTGGGACTACATGGAGTTTCCCGGTGGGCCGCTGGCTCAGTGAGCCGGCTTCAGTGACAGCGGCCTAGGAGTTTCTCACTTCTGCCTAAACTTGTCCCATAAGGGGGGGCACCGAACTGATTCTTTCCCCCGGGAGAAATAATGTCTAGCTTCCCCACTGGTACTAATTGTTGTAAGTGTCACCGGCGCAAAAGAAATGAAAAACCGTGATCTGCTGCAATATTGTGTAAACCCTAAAAAGGGGTTAAATGTGCATATAAAAGAAAAGTGTTACTGCGCTGATCTAATAATCCAGAGAATTCAATCTCTGGGAGTGTGAACTGTGAACTAATTTAGTGCACAATCAACCATATGTAACATATATAATATCAGGAACTGAATATACCCAATATTAAATGTGGATAAACTTATGTGAACCAATTGATCTTAATACAAACAATCTATAGAAATATATGTTATGCAAGTGTTACAATAAACTCAATGCTATAACGTGACCCAAAAAGATTTTTTGGTTAGTTTGTCGGCCTACACATCAATATGCCATAGTGCTCCTGCAAAGGAAAAAATGGCTGCTAATGCTACTCCAAGCCGACCAATAGTGAAAACAAAAAATGCAAAATGAAATAAAATCAAATCAAAACAATCAAAAAAAACAATAAATCAAAATGTGCAATGTGCCAGCTGCACTGAAAATAGTCCAATGACAGACAGTCTTGCTTTTACACAATAGATTCCAATAGGGAAAAAGGTTCAATGCTGGTAATGCTGTATACAACAAAGTGCAACTGTCTCTTCCACCCGACAAAGATGTGCCACCATCACCAATGGTTAAACTCAACACTCACCAGACCCCAGATAATAAAAGGCCCCAAAGTGGTGTCTTTTCTTTGTCCGTCAATAGGTGTTGCCTCCTTCTCCCTTTTACAAGATATCCTTAAATCCTCAAAAACAAGGGGCTCATCATGGTGTAGTATATTAAAACGTATTTATTAAAAAGATAAAAAGCACTTACAAGAAAGAGTGCCTCTAACCGGCACTGAGTGTCTTTGGCAGTGTCAACCGTTAAAAGCCGCTGACCAGCATTTAAATAGCGTCTTGGAAGGTGTGGAAGGTATGCACACCTTCCAAGACGCTATTTAAATGCTATCTAAATTTTTTTTTTGGGGGGGGGGGGTTAGATATCCTTAAAGGAGTTCTCTGACCTAAAACTTTTAACTCCCGCTGTGCCCGGGCTGTAAAACTATACAAAATAAACTTTCACTTACCTGCCTACGATCCCCCGTTGTTCCGATATCGCCGTCCCGTTCTCCGGTCCCGGTCTCTTCCGCTTCCTGCAGGTCGGTGACTCACAGTGCGACGGGACATTGCTGCGGCCGCTGATAGGCTGAGCGCACTATGAGTCACCGACACGCAGGAAGCGGAAGAGACCGGGACCGGAGAACGGGACGGCGATATCGGAACAATGGGGGATCGTAGGCAGGTAAGTGAAAGTTTATTTTGTATAGTTTTACAGCCCAGGCACAGCGGGGGTTAAAAGTTTTAGGTCAGAGAACTCCTTTAAGCTCTCATTCACACTAAAGGCGGGTTTGAATAGCGTCTTGGAAGGTGTGGAAGGTATGCACACCTTCCAAGACGCTATTTAAATGCTGGTCAGCGGCTTTTGACACTGCCAATGGTTAAACTCAACACTCACCAGACCCCAGATAATAAAAGGCCCCAAGGTGGTGTCTTTTCTTTGTCCGTCAATGGGTGTTGCCTCCATTTCCCTTTTACAAGATATCCTTAAATCCTCCAAAACAAGGGGCTCATCATGGTGTAGTATATTAAAACGTATTTATTAAAAATGATTTGATTTTATTTCATTTTGCATTTTTTGTTTTCACTATTGGTCGGCTTGGAGTAGCATTAGCAGCCATTTTTTCCTTTGCAGGAGCACTATGGCATATTGATGTGTAGGCCGACAAACTAACCAAAAAATCTTTTTGGGTCACATTTAAAGCATTGAGTTTATTGTAACACTTGCATAACATATATTTCTATAGATTGTTTGTATTAAGATCAATTGGTTCACATAAGTTTATCCACATTTAATATTGGGTATATTCAGTTCCTGATATTATATATGTTACATATGGGGGTAGATTCAATAAGCAATTGCGTCTGCGTAACCATAGTTACGCAGCGCAATTGCTTACTTGCGCCGGCGTATCGAATGCTCCTGATTCAGGAACCTCGATACGCCGACTGCAGCCTAAGATATGCCTGGCATAAGGCTCTTATGCCGTCATATCTTAGACTGCATTCTTACGCAGGCCGCTAGGTGGCGTTCCCGTAGTGGTCAGCGTAGAGTATGCAAATTGCATACTAACACCGATTCACAACCGTACGTGCGCCCTGCGTACGCAGTTTACGTCGTTTGCGTACGTCGGTTTTTGCGTAAGGCTGCCCCTGCTATTAGCAGGGGCAGCCAATGCTACGTATACCCGTCGTTCCCGCGTCGCGTTTTCGAAAAATTACGTCGTTTGCGTAAGTGAATCGTGAATGGCGCTGTACGCCATTCATATTCACTTTGAAGCAAATGACGTCCTTGCGATGTCATTTACCGCAATGCACGTCGGGAAAGTTTCCCGACGGAGCATGCGCACTACGTTCGGCGCGGGAACGCGCCTAATTTAAATGATCCACGCCCCCTACGGGATCATTTAAATTGCGCGCTCTTACGCCGGGCATTTTTCAGGAGCACCCACGCAATTTACGGAGCTACTGCTCCGTGAATCAAGCGGAGCAAAGGAAATTTACAGAGGCGCAGCGGCAAAATGGTGCGCTGCGCCTCCGTAAGAAATGGGCAAATGTACCTGAATCTACCCCATGGTTGATTGTGCACTAAATTAGTTCACAGTTCACACTCCCAGAGATTGAATTCTCTGGATTATTAGATCAGCGCAGTAACACTTTTCTTTTATATACCCACTGGTACTGCCTATAAGAGTACCAGTACCAGCCGTTCTACTCTAATAAAGTAAAACGTATAGTGGCTAGTGAAGGGGGAGAGGGGGCTTGGGTGGTCGGGGGGGGGGGTGCGGGAGTTGTCCGGCCGCTGTGGGAGAGACCTGTCAAAGTGGGCCAGTCTGGATGAAGTCCAGGGCCAAATTTTTGTCCCAGTCCAGCCCTGGTCTAGGGACAATATTTAGTGCGCCCCCTGTTGGCTATATGACATGCAATGGTTAATGGCTTTTTGGCTCTCATCAGGTTACAAGTTGTTACAATGTGTGTCCATGGCTGAGGGATTGTCACAATATTCAAGTTTCAGGTTGTGTGCAGAACTTTTCTGGCAGCCGTGAATGGAATGAACTTTCTGTTCTGTGATAAGATGAGCGATATTTTTTTGGAATGTTAGTTCTGGATTGCCACATTACAAATAGCTAATTCCCACAATTAAAGCGACAGATATGGGGGATGGGAGGCCTTTAGCGTGGGCTCAGGACAGATCGTCCTCCGGGGCCTGACAGTTTTATAACAGATTTTTTTTTTTTTAATTGATACACATTGTCCTTGAGTGCAGCTCTAATAGATTTAGACATCGGGGCACTTTTAGCTTTAAATCCTTCCTGTCTGGCATCTATACACTCCCAACTGCCGAAATGTTTTTGAATTGTATTTAAAAAAAATGTATGTACCGTATTTATCGGCGTATAACACGCGCCAGCGTATAACACGCACCCCAATTTAACTGCTTGCCGACCAGCCGCCGTCATTCTACGGCGGCAGGTCGGCTCTGCTGGGCGAGAGCCCGTAGCGATACGGCGGCTCTTTGAGCTGCCATTAGGGGCGCGTGCGCGCCGCCGGAGGCGCACGCGCGCGCCCCCTGCTCGCCCCCGACTTCCGTGCGTGTGCCCGGCGGGCGCGATCGCGGCCGGGCACACGCGATCGCTCGGTACAGAGCGGGGACCGGGAGCTGTGTGTGTAAACACACAGCTCTCGGTCCTGTCAGCAGGGGAAATGCTGATCTTCGGTTCATACAATGTATGAACCGAGGATCAGTGTTTCCCCTAGTGAGGCCACCCCCCCCCCCACAGTAAGAACACACCCAGGCATACTTAACCCCTTCCCCACCCCCTAGTGTTAACCCCTTCACTGCCAGTGGCATTTTTATAGTAATCCAATGCATTTTTATAGCACTGATCGCTATAAAAATGCCAATGGTCCCAAAAATGTGTCAAAAGTGTCCGAAGTGTCCGCCATAATGTCGCAGTACCGAAAAAAAAATCGCTGATCGCCGCCATTACTAGTAAAAAAAAATATTAATAAAAATGCCATAAAAATACCCCCTATTTTGTAAACGCTATAACTTTTGCGCAAACCAATCAATTAACGCTTATTGCGTTTTTTTTACGAAAAATATATAGAAGAATACGTATCGGCCTAAACTGAGGAAAAAAATTTTTTTTTATATATTTTTGGGGGATATTTATTATGGCAAAAAGTAAAAAATATTAATTTTTTTCAAAATTGTCGCTATATTTTTGTTTATAGCGCAAAAAATAAAAACCGCAGAGGTGATCAAATACCACCAAAAGAAAGCTCTATTTGTGGGGAAAAAAGGACGCCAATTTTGTTTGGGAGCCACGTCGCACGACCGCGCAATTGTCTGTTAAAGCGACGCAGTCCCGAATCGCAAAAAGGTCTCTGGTCTTTGGGCAGCAATATGGTCCGGGGGGTAAGTGGTTAAGAGGGACGTTTCAGGAATTTTTTTTTTTTTTAAATAAACCACTTTGAAGCAAAATAATGGTCAGTGAGCATCAATGCAGCATGATTAGTGCCCATCTGCAGCTTCAGTGCAGCCTGATCTGTGCCCCTCTGCAGACTGATTAGTGCCCATCTGCAGCCTATATATTCTGACTCCGATTGTTGTGATAGCGATATATCCCTTGCTGAGACCTCTATGCCTGGCCTGTATAAGTAGATATACTCACTGCGGACAATCCTTGTCAGACAGCTGAACTCGTCAATACTGATTCATTCAAAAGAGGTGTTTATTCTTTAAACTTCAGGGGTTACAGCAGATAACAGGAACAGCAGATGAATGGTGATAGTATTGTGCGGTCAAAAGATGATGCCTTTCCTACGTACTGAGCAGAGTACATGAGTGTCCTTCTACATGTGGCTTGCTGGCTGAAGAGATGACACAGGAAGTACTCCACACAGGAAGCAGGGAGGGGCATACATACAGTGAAAATATGTGGTAACTCAAAGAATCACATAAAAACATGTGCATTGCAACAAAGGCCACTAGATGGCAGCATAGGATAACACATAGATTTAGCTATGAGAAAATAGTAGGCAAACCACACTATATAAACTCTAATCTATATAACAATGCTAATATTAACTGAGGCTATGCATCTCATATTCTATGCCCCTATTGGGGCAGCACACTCCCCGTCTGGCATGATAATGCCACTATTTACATAATACAACGGTAGTTATGCAAATAAACAACAGCGCAATTTGCTTGATGTCTTGAAAACCTGAAAGACATAATGGAGAACATGCATATAATGCAACAACTATAATATAAGGCTTCAAGTTGTGACAACTAAAGTTCCAGATACTTCCTTCTCGAAGTCGCAGGTAGGATCCAACAGCATACCCAAGTAAGTTCAGTCTCCAAACGGCAAGAGCAAAATGAGTTCCGTGATAGGTCTGATGAAAGTCTTTACGGTCCCTTGTCTTGAAACTTTCACCTCCACCTTACGTACCTTACCGTCATCACTAGGAACGCTCTTTACAATAAGACCCATAGGCCACTCGACTCTTTCAGCTTGCTGATCCTTAAGCAGAACGAGATCTCCAACTTAGATGTTAAGGTTCGGGCGCTGCCATTTCCTGCGTCCTTGCAGAGTAGAAAGATATTCCATCTTCCAACGATTCCAGAAGCAGTTGGCAAGGTGTTGTACTCGCTTCCACTGATCGTAGCACAGATTTCCTGATTTAAAGTCTCCAGGTGGCACGGGAACAGTCCCAAGCTTCTGGGTAAGAAGAGTGGCTGGAGTAAGGATAGTTGGGGTCTCTGGATCTGTAAACACTGGAACAAGTGGTCTTGAATTGATTATGGCAGATGCTTCTGCCAGGAAGGTGGTTAGAATCTCGTGGGTAAGTCTTGTGGAATTCAAGTCCATGAGCATAGAGTCCAGTATTTTTCGCGTGATTCCTATCATTCTCTCCCATGAACCACCCATGTGGGAAGAATGAGGAGGATTGAAAATCCATGTGCAGCCTCTTTCAGCTAAAAGGTCTTGTATTGGCCTAGAGTTGAGCTGTAACTCTCGACAAGCTCCAACGAAATTAGTTCCACAGTCGGATCTTAGTGTCTTGACTGGTCCTCTGATGGCAAGGAACCGTCTTAGAGCATTGATGAAACTTGAGGCATCCATAGATTCTATTACTTCAATGTGTACTGCACGTACACTCATGCAGGTGAACAGCACTGCCCATCGCTTACTATTGGCTTGGCCACCTCGTGTTCTGCGGGTTTTTACCATCCATGGTCCGAAGACATCCAGACCAACGTGAGTAAAGGGTGGGTCAGTACTTAACCTGTCAGCTGGCAAATCTGACATTTGCTGTTGCTGATGTTTCCCTCTTAGTTTGCGGCACTGAACACAGCTGTGCAGTGTAGCTGTAATCTGTCTTTTTGCTCCTATAATCCAAAGGCCTGCAACTCTTATGGCTCCCTCTGTGAAGTGTCTACCTTGGTGTTTCACCCTTTCATGGTAGTGCCGTATGAGCAAAGTGGTGATGTGATGGCGAGCAGGTATAATGAGAGGATTCTGTTCTTGCTCACTGAACTTAGCCTTGTTTAGGCGTCCACCAACCCTTAACGTGCCATCATTGTCAATGAATGGGTTCAGGTTAGAAATTGGACTGTTTTTTGGAATGTCCCCCTTGTCACGGATACGTCTGATTTCTGAGCCAAAGACATCCTGTTGTACACTGCGTATTACGATCAGTTCAGCTTCAGCAATGTCTTTTGCAGAAAGAAGCTTTTGGCACATGTGCCAAGCTTGACAGTGAGCATCTGTGAGCTTCGTGTGAAAGCAGTGTGCATTATGAACTAACCTTGCGGTGGTGCGTACCAGCCTTGTCCACTTGGAGAAACGTTCAAAGCGTTGACAGCCCAAGGCACGTCTTTGTTCAGTTCTGGTGACAAGGGTTTTAACTTCAGGACGAACCTCTGGATCTTTGTCGGGTTCTAGAAGACTGAAGACGTGAGCCGTGGTTTCTTCTGGATCAGTCAGCAAGAATTCAGGACGTGGATGGTACACTCCGAAGAAAGATAGGTACCAGCACTCATCGTGTATTTGAAGAGGTGGAGCTGGCTCAGCGTGCTCATTGTCAAAGATCCTCTTCATAAAGGTAATGAAATGGTCCTTCATTTCAGGCCTGTTCTTTAGTGTTCGTTGAAGTGAGTTGAATTTGGATAAAGCCTGTTCACGATTGTTTGGCAGTTTGACCCTTGCAGCACGAAGAGGCAATGGTGCAACCCAGCTGTTAGACTCATCCTTGAAGAATTCTTTGTCCATTATTTTGATGAACTCTCTGTCTTCAACTGACAAGGCTATTTTGTTGTCGTCACTTGTGGTACAAAACACTGTGGTACCTAGGTTGTCATCACAAAGGATAGGAGTGACATCAGGTACTTGGATGATGTCAAGAGGCTTCTCCTTTATTTCATGATGGTGAGGGCACTCTTTGAAGTGGGATGCGCGTCCATTTCCTAACATGTAAGTTTTGAAGGAGTGGATCTCAGATGATGTACACATTCTATCCAAGCATACATCGCCCACTATTACCCAGCCTAGATCAAGTCTTTGTGCATAAGGGGCATCCTCAGGTCCATCACACTGCTCACGTACCTTATGTACTCTAAGAATGTCTCTTCCTAGCAAGACTAAGATTTCAGCATTCATGTCCATTGCGGGAATCTCATCAGCAAGGTGCCTTAAGTGAGGATGGTGATATGCAGCCTCTGGAGTAGGAATCTCTTCTCTTTCGTCTGGTATCTGGTCACACTCGACTAATGTTGGTAGGAGTATGCTTTCTTTCCCTTCGATATGAGACACCATGAACCCATCGACCCTTCTGCCGAAAGTCTCTACACGACCAGAACAGGTTCTGAGAGTATACGGTGTGGCATGACCCTCAATGCCAAAGATCTCAAAGAATTTAGGCTTAACCAGGGATCTGTTGCTCTGTTCATCTATTATGGCATACATCCTGGCAGCTTTTTCAGGTTGACCCTCTGGGTATACCTTAACAAGGCATATCTTGGCACAGCACTTGTGATCTAAACCTTCTCCACAGACTTCTGTGCATGAAGAATAAACATTCTCCTGGGCTAGAGCGTGGCTTCGTTGCTCCCCGCCATGATTTGAGAGAGGGGTGGAGGTAGGTAGCTGCTGTGGGCTGTCTGTAAGTGGGGTAGGATGCATAGCTGTCACATGTCTTTCGCTGCTGCATTCTGTGCACTTGATGACAACTTTACAGTCCTTGGCAAAATGACTATAAGAAGCACAGCACCTGTAGCATACTCCAAGTTTCTGGAGAATCTCCCTGCGCTCTTGTAAAGTCTTTGCTCTCAGCTCTCGGCATTTCTTAAGAGGGTGAGGCTTCTTGTGAATAGGGCACTGACGATTAGGATCTTTATCTTTATCACCCGAATCACTCTGGTATGCATGAGAGGATACGGGTGGTGAGATGTCTGTCCTTTTAACAGATATTGCTCTATGAAAGTCTCTGTGTTTAGCTGCTGTGTTGTCATACCTTGGAGATGGTGATGAAGCAGGCAAGTTGGGTTCACTGAAGCTGAAGCTGGGATCATTTCTCATCCAGGCTTGTTCACTGATGAACCTGCAAAAATATGAGAATGGAGGAAAGGATACGTTATAGTCTCTTTTGTACCTTGAGCCCTGCTGCGCCCATCTCTCCTGCAGGCCGTATGGCAGTTTAGACACCACTGGATTGACACCATGAGCAGTGTCCAGGAAGCTTAGTCCAGGTTGACGTGGGTCTGTCTTTGCCAACTCTAACTCCATGAGGAGGTCACTTAGATCTTGGAGCTTGTTCCCTATTTTTGGGAAGTTTTGCAGTCTCTTGAATAGAGCGCTTTCTATGGCTTCTGAACTACCATAGGCTTGCTCAAGTCTTGCCCATGTGGCAACAAGACCTGCATCTGGGTGGTCAACATGTACTGTCCTCAGTCTTTTAACACGATTTGCAGATTCTGGCCCCAGCCACCTTATGAGCAAATCAAGTTCGTCCTTGCTAGTAAGGTTGAAATTAGCAATAGCAGCCTTGAAGGTTGATCTCCAGGCCCTGTAGCTCTCTGGACAGTCATCAAACCTTGAGAGGCTGGTGATAATGAGCTCACAGCGCGCCATATAGCTGGCTAAGTCATTCAAGTCTGATCTCTCACTCTTTGGTGCCAAAGTAATCTGTGGAACCCCTTGGGTGTGAAAGTTCTCTGGTGAAGAAGGGTGAGGTTTACCAGGATGAAATGATGTTGCATGAGCGCTTAACTTTGGTGTAGTCTTTAAGGCTTCTGCTGGCTGTGGCTGGAGCTGCAGCTTGTCGCTGGAAGTCACCTTGTTGATGGCAGGAGTTGATGTGGTTTGCTGCGTAGATACTCTTGCGTTGTGGACTTGAGGAGACTCAGGCATTTGGAGCTGGGAGGTCCCTGAGTTGAGAGTCAGAACAGTGTTGTTAGTAGGAGGTACAGGAGATGACTCTGTATCTTTGTACACATTATGCTTTAGCACATAATCACTGGTGCGATCAATTGGATCTTCCAGTTCTGCTGGGATAAGACAGTCTGAATTAGTACTTTGACCCATTGCTTGTTCAAGGACTTTCAGCCTTGCTAGCGCACCTGCTTCCTCTTTCTCTATTTGCAGAATCTTTATTTGGGCTTCCATCTCTGCTTGGCGAGTTTTGCTCTGGGCTTCAAGAGCTTTGCTTTGGGCTTCCATCTCTGCTTGGCGAGTTTTGCTCTGGGCTTCAAGAGCTTTGCTTTGGGCTTCAAGAGCTTTGCTTTGGGCTTCCATCTCTGCTTCAAGAGCTTTGCTTTGGGCCTTCATCTCTGCTTCTTTCTTAGCCAGGGAGCTTTGCGCTTTTTTGGATTCAGCATCAGCGCGGGCCTCTATTAGCTTGTCGCTTAATGTTGAACTTCTGGAGCGAGAGGATCTAGAAGAGCGTTGCAGTGTGCTTGGTTGATGTTGATCTGTGAGATCTGGTCTCTTGCAGTGAGCAATGCGGAGTTCTGCCTTACACTGAGCATTTTGCCACTAAGAGATCCCTTTGTTGGTTCAATGCATCAGTCTTGGTCAGTTCTGCTGAAGAGTCCTCTATATTACAGTCTTGCAAGAAAGCAGTGTATTTTGCAGACAGCCGTTGGTAATGTTATACGCAGCAGATAGGCGAACTATAGAATCTCCTAGTTCAGCCGGTTGTCATTAAAGTGTGGCCAAAACTGACATGCAGTGTGAAGTTCTGTCCAGAAGTCCGATAGCTTGCTGGAGAACTTATCTCTAGTGTATTCATAGTTTTCTCTGAGTTTCTGTATTGGTTCTTATTGTACGCTTGGTCTTACACTCTGTTCAGCAATATCTGCAGAGTCTGCTCCCTGTACGTCTGCGGGTTCAGAGGCATGATGAATCTGCGTTGGTTCAGCCGTAAAAGAGTGTTCAGAGCCTTGTCTAGACATTTCTCACGGTTTTGTAAAAAATGTACTGTCTCTTTAAGAAGACGAACAGCAGCTTAGACAGGTGGGGTAACCACAGTTCAATTAGAAAAAACAGCTTTCAAACATTCACATGAAGCGCAGTAAGCTTGTGCGACCATGTGGCTTACACAAGATGGCGGCTGGCACTGAGCTTGATTGCAGATTAGGCACACACATATACCCAGCATGCGGTAAGAATTCTATGCATCTTTTGACTATTCTGACTCCGATTGTTGTGATAGCGATATATCCCTTGCTGAGACCTCTATTGCCTGGCCTGTATAAGTAGATATACTCACTGCGGACAATCCTTGTCAGACAGCTGAACTCGTCAATACCGATTCATTCAAAAGAGGTGTTTATTCTTTAAACTTCAGGGGTTACAGCAGATAAAGGAACAGCAGATGAATGGTGATAGTATAGTGCGGTCAAAAGATGATGCCTTTCCTACGTACTGAGCAGAGTACATGAGTGTCCTTTACATGTGGCTTGCTGGCTGAAGAGATGACACAGGAAGTACTCCACACAGGAGCAGGGAGGGGCTACATACAGTGAAAATATGTGGTAACTCAAAGAATCACATAAAAACATGTGCATTGCAACAAAGGCCACTAGATGGCAGCATAGGATAACACATAGATTTAGCTATGAGAAAATAGTAGGCAGCAACCACACTATATAAACTCTAATCTATATAACCATGCTATATTAACTGAGGCTATGCATCTCATATTCTATGCCCTATTGGGGCAGCACACTATACATTTACCAAAACAATGCAGCCTGTTCAGTGCCCATCTCATGTCTCACCTTTGCCATCAGTGTCAGATTATCCCTGCTGTCTCCGAGGGAAGAGGAGGAGCAAGCGACGCTGAATTACATAGAGCCGTGATCTCCTTCCTGTGTACCCGGCGCTCCGTCACTCACAGCCACGCCTCCTGCCCCTGCTCATATGATAGACAGTACAGTGGATCCAATGCGAGGCCAGAAGGCGAGGCTGTGAGTGACGGAGCGCCGGGTACACAGGAAGGAGATTGCGGCTCTATGTAATTCAGCGGCACTTGCTCTCTTTCCTCAGAGACAGCAGGTGATCGGCGTATAACATGCACCCCCGATTTCCCCTGATTTTAAGGGGAAAAAAGTGTGTGTTAGGCCTTGTACACATGCGACGAGCCAGAACCGCAGGGGAACACGTGAGGTGCACGGGTGGGCCGATGAGAGATAGCAATAATACAGTTCATCGGTTTACTCACGGTTAGCAGAAAGCCTCCCTGGCCAGTCGCACAGTGAAAGGGAAGACAGCACGAAATCCTCCGGGGCACGCTCCTGCGATAGGGAAACGCCAGCCGAGATGGTGGTTGAGGTGCCCGTGATGACAGGGGTGTTTAGAGTGCTTGTGGCGGCTGGGTCCCTTGATGAAATTTGTCGTGACGCCAGTACCGTTAATGGTGGTACAACAGTTGTAGTAACAATGTTAAAGATGAGGTAGACAGTGGCAGAATACAACTCACAACTTTTACTGTGTCTGGTTTGTTGGTTGCAGTACAAACATCCAGTTAGAATACAGTCTCTGGGTAAATAGAGGAATTCTGCTGATCCACTGCTAATAGGCTTTAGTAGGCCTGGACTCAGGCTGTGGTTCAGTAATAATGCTTACTTGTGTCTGGTCCTTTTTGAATCCAGTGACATGGGTGAGGTTGCCGGAGGCTAATAAATCCTTCACCTCTATACTCAAAGGTCTTTGCTGCCGATTAATGGCTTTTATCCTTTGATTTTAGCAGTTAAATGTGTCCCTTCTCTGGACTGACCTTCACATTCTCCTTTCTCTCTCCATACTGCTCTGTACAGAACAACTGACCACAGATAAGCCTTGAGCTGGGATAGATTTCCCAGAGAGGTGCTATCCCCATCTTGTGGTGGGAAGTAAGAAGCACACCTGACCAGCCTATGAACAGGGATACCACAGGTATACAATGCAAAATGACATGCAATATAGCAATGACAAGTAATACTTTTGCAGTTCCCACATGTCCTGAGTGGGACGCTGCATACCCCCATGGTAAAACGTGTGTCGACCTCGGCACAATTTCGACTCGATGTTGTGTCTTCCTGTAAGATATAAGAGAAATGGAAAAGCATGCATGCATAGGAAATAACAATATAACCCCATTCTTGTACTTCTTGTATCTGCAAGTAAAATGGGTTAGGCAAGCATATCTCAGGCAACAACGAAATGTGACAAAAGGTGACAAAAAGGGTTGTAGTTTTTCCTCTGAAGACTGGTGATGTATGGCAAAACCAGAATAGTCCACGATGAGATGGAAAAAGAAAAACAAAACAAAAATAACATCTCAGGAGGCTCACAGGGTATGAGTCCGTTCCCTGGGCACAGGAAAATGTCAACAGATGAATATCACGGAGGCTCAGGTACGTGAAAGTCTATCTCCGGGTGCAGGCTTGAACGTTGCAAAACAGTAGGTATGTAGTCCTTTTGAAAAGTCCTTTAAAGGAAATAAACATAATATCCCAAGTAAGTCTTCTTCTCACTCTGGAACTTCAGACGATGTAAGGATGCACTCAACGATGAGATGACAGAGTCGGTAGTCGACTTCTCGGCTGCTGGTGCAGGTAATCCTCCAAACGGACAGGTGGTCGTCCTCTTGTAGTTCTGTCAGATCTTCTTAGTGGCTGAGTTTCTACAGGCCTTGTTTCAAGGGAACTTGGTGTCTCTTGAGCGGTAGTAGAGACATTTCTTGAGGTAGCTCCTCTGGTTGAAGTGCGGTTGTATTGGTCTTGGCAGGCACTAAGATATTGAGCCATGGTGTAAGGAACCATTGTAAAGGATCAGAGTCTAATAATGCTTTTCCAAAAGACTGTAGTGGATTCTCTGAATCAGATGATTTTTGTAGGCTCTGGTTCTATGGATTGTGTTTCCTCTTGGATAGCTTCTTCTTGAAGAGTTTCTTCTTGAGTACTTTCCTTGAGACATACTTAAGGCGATTGCGATGTACTACACGTGATTTGTTTTCTTTAGTGATCTCATAAGTATCAGTCTCTGGATTGAGAATAGCTGTAATGGTAAGTAAGGTTCTCTCTCCCATTTGCTATCTAACTTGCTGGTGCGATGGTTGTTTTTTTAACCATACATGGTCATCAATTTTGAGAGGTTCTGCTTTGGCAGATTGTTATAATCTCTTTGTTGCTTTTCATGAGCACGTTCCATGCGATGTTGAAACAATTTCTTGTGCATCAATTAGACGTCTTTGGTGCTCACTCACCCAATCAGTCTTTGGTAGAGGGTTGATTGCATCAGGCACTTGTACGCCCAAAATATGGTCAGCAGGTAGTTTACCTTGTCGGCCAAACATGAGATAGTAAGGTGTATACCCAGTAGAACAGTGAATCGTGTTATTGTAGGTGTACATCAACTGAGGCAATAGAGTAGGCCAATCACTTCTTGTAGCAGGAGGTACTGCTCTTAACATCTCAATTAAAGTTTGGTTCATTTTCTCGCAAAGTCCATTCCCTTGAAGGTGGTAGGCTGTGGTCCTGATTTTCTGGCAATTGTGAAGTGTACACAGTTCTTTGAAGAGTTGTGACTCAAAGGGCAGATCCCTGATCTGTAAGGATTCTTCTGGGCATCCATATGGCAGTAGGAAATGTTTCCAGAAGGCATCTGCAGTTGTTCTAGCGGTCAGGTCCTTGACAGGTACGGCTACAACAAATTTGGTATAATGATCGATGATGGTCATGGCGTATGTGTAACCTGAGCGACTTGGTTCCAGCTTCACATGGTCAATTGCAACTATTTCTAGCGGTGTTTGGCTTACAATGGGATGTAAGGGTGCTTTTTGATCATGTTTTTCATTTCTTCCAACAGCACAGGTGGAACATTCTCGACACCACTTTTCAATGTCTCCTCTCATCCCAATCCAGTAGAATCTTCTACGGATGGTGGCTTCTGTCTTCTGCACGCCAAAGTGTCCTGATTGATCATGATACAACTCAAGAATGATTCTTGCATCTCGGCGTGGTATTAAGATTTGGTATAGACAATCCGAGGTAATTGGGTCTAAAGTTCTTCTTAATAGTAGGCCCTTCTGTAGGAAGAGGTGTTTTCTGTGTCTCCAAAGTTTTGACAATTCTGGATCAGCATTTCTTCTGCGAATTCTTTCAGGGGTTCTTCTGCTGGTGAAGAAATCTTGCAGTTCTCCCAACACTCTGCTTTCATTTTGCAGCTTGATCCACCTTTCTTTGTCCACTTGGGATCTTGGATCCACTTGTTGTTGAAGATTAAGGACTTTTCCTCCTTTGATGGTGATAAGGTCTTGTTGGGCAAAATTTTTGTAAAAAGCTGGCATTTCTACCTCTTCCCAAACATCTTCCTGTGTAGTAGGGTCTTCTTGGGTAGGCAGACGGGATAATGCATCCGCATTTTCATTTGCTTTTCCTGTTCTGTATTTTATGGTGAAATCGTAGTTAGCTAGGCGTGAGGCCCATCTTTGTTCCAATGCTCCCAACTTGGCGGTATTCAGATGTGCTAGCGGGTTGTTATCTGTGAAGGCCACAAATGGTGTTGCGGCAAGGTAATCTTTAAATTTTTCTGTAACAGCCCACACGAGTGCGAGGAATTCCAATTTGAAGGAACTATAGTTTTGGTCGTTTCTTTCAGTACCTTTAAGAGATCTACTAGCGTAGGAAATAACTCTTTCTTTTCCTTCCTGTACCTGCGATAGGACAGCTCCCAGACCTTTCTTACTAGCATCTGTGTAAAGATGAAATGGCTTCTGGTAATCTGGATAGCCTAGGATTGGTGGTTCTGTTAACTTCTTCTTTAGGAGCTGGAAGGCAATTTCTCTTTCTGTGTTCCATTCGACTGGTATTGGAGACTTTTGGTACCTCTTAGGATGTCCTCTCAGAAGTTCTAATATTGGCCCCGCAATTTGGGCAAAGTGAGGAATAAAGCGTCTGTAGTATCCTGCGAAACTGAGAAAGCTCCTCACTTCTTTCACTGTAGTAGGAGTAGGCCAATTCCGGACTGCGGCTATCTTCTCTGGATCCGGTTTAACACCTTCAGAGCTTACAATATGCCCTAAGTATTTGACTTCTGTCTTCAGTAGATAGCACTTAGATGGTTTGACTTTGAGTCCATGTTTAATGAGGATTTGAAAAACTTCAGCCAAATGTTTCAAGTGATCTTCATACGATTTGGAGTAGATGATGACATCATCTAAGTACAACAGGACAGTTTCAAAATTTTTGTGTCCTAAAAAATGCTCCATTAATCTTTGAAAGGTTCCGGGCGCATTGCAAAGTCCAAAAGGCATGCGGTTGAACTCAAATAGGCCCATCGGGGTGGTAAATGCAGTCTTCTCACGATCTTCAGGTGCCATGGGTACTTGCCAGTATCCACTGGTTAAATCAAGGGTAGAGAAGTAGGCTGAAGATCCTAAAGCTGTCAAAGATTCCTCTATGCGTGGTAAAGGGTAAGCATCCTTGTGGGTGATTTGGTTAATTTTTCTGTAATCCACACAGAATCTGATGTTACCGTCCTTTTTACGGACAAGGGACTAGAGGTGCAGCCCATGGGACTATGGCTGTCTCTAATGACATTGGAGTCCTTCATCTCTTGGATCATTTGCTTTACGGATTGGTACATAGTTGGTGGTATAGGCCGATATCTTTCTTGATCGTGGTGTGAACCTGTAGGAATGGAGTGCTTGATGATATCCACTTCTCCATAGTCTGTGGAATGCTTACTGAAGGCAAGGTGAAGCTCCTTCACAATTTTTAGTACTCCCCTCCATTTGGTTACTGGTGTGGAAGCATCTCCCACATGAAGTTCTTTCCACCAGGATGTGTTTACATTTTGGTCCTGGGGGTTCTGTCTCTTGGGAATTTGCTCTGTGGTAGCTGTAGCCACACTGATGACATCTTGAAAAGTGACTTGGATTAGCTGTGCAATAGGAAGGTGTTTTGATAGTGTTACACTGCTATCACTCAAGTTTAGGAGTCGTATAGGCACTTTACCTATAGAGACGGTTACTAGGCTCCTTGCAGCTCTAACTAGAGGATAGTCTTCCAAAACAACAGGCTCTACCAGGGCTTGGTAGTCTTGACCTTGGATTCCGACTACAGCTCGGCACCACAAGAGAGTTTCGGTGTTGGGTTTGAGGATCACAGGTTGCTTATCCCGGATGCGGGCACAGCAAATTTCTCCTTTTTCGTTGGTGAATCTCTGTTGCGCATTAGTACACGGATGGTTTGTTGGATCACCTTCTTAGAATCAGGAGGGGCAGTAGGCACTAACTGGTGCAAGGCTTCTAGCATCTCAACATAACAGTTCCTGAGGACATTCATTCCTAGACTATTGGAGGGTTAGGGTTATTGTCTCTGACTTGTACCACAATAAGGCCTTGTCGAGGTAGTGTAGTTCCTCCTACTTGAATGGTAGGTTCCCAATAACCATGGACTGGTATGGGTTTGCCGTTACTGGCTATGAGACTCAGCCAGGATTCTGGAGGCTGGGTAAGCTGATTTTGATCCCAGTATTTTTCAAAGGCTGCTTGTTGGATGGTGGTGACTTGGGATCCGGTGTCAACTAGGGCAACAAAAGGGACTCCATTTATTTGAAGTGCCACTTCAGGACGGGATCCAACGTATCTTGGCATCCAGTGGGGATCTTCTGGACCTATTGGTTTACCTCCCGAGGGGTGGTCCTTGGCCTCGGGGGTTTCCCGTTTAACTGCCAGCAGGTTGCTTCTGTATGGCCTGGTTTGTGACAGTACGTGCAGATAGGCCGCTTAGGGGTACTAGTGTGGTCAGGGGGGGCGTCCGCCAGAATTTCTGGAATAAGTCTCTCTAGAATTAGAGGGGAAGAGTCTTCTGGACACAGGTTTCTCATCCTCTAGCATTAATGGTTTCTCCCATTGTTCCAATTTTTGGTGGACTTCTCCAGACTTTTAGTCAGAAAACGGACTTGCTCAGTCAAGGCAGCAACTGCGTCAGGAACTGGAGCTTGGTTGCCTGACTGACTATAGGTAAAGACTTTACAGGGGTAACCAGCTGTGATACAGGCACGTCAACAGATCTAACAGGTTCTGTTGGTGGGCTTTTTCCCAGTATGCTGATAGCTAGTTCTTTAAAATCTAAGAAGGTAGCGCTTGGATGTTGGGCGGCTAACATTCTTAGTTGGCTCTTTAGATTGTCTGTATGGACGCCTTCAATAAATTGTTCTTTCAGGGTTTGTCCTGATTTTCTGCCTCACGGGGGTCTACTTGGACAACAGCTCTAAGGGCTTCCTGCAAAGATAATGCAAAGTCTCTGAGTGACTCACCAGATTGCTGTCTCTTGCTGAAGAACCTCATCTTGACCTCTGACACGGTTCTGGGTTCAAAGGTGGTGTAGAGACGTTCAAAAATCTGCTCCATGGTCTTTCTCTCTGAGCTCGGCCAAGATTTCACTTCTCTGAGCGCAGCTCCTTCCAATTGCGCAAGAAGAATCTCCATCTGTTGCTCTGGGGATACAGGGTACAATCTGAACATAGCCAGAATTTTTTCTTTAAAGTCCCTTAAAGTATGAATTTCCCCAGAATATCGTGGGAACCAGGGGGCTCCAAAATAATAAGGCATGGTTAAAGGCATTAAACTTGGTGCTGCAGCGGTTGGTATTGCATTGGGACCGACTGCGGCTGATGCAGGGGGACCTCTGAGGTCGGGCTGCACGTCATCTCCTTACACAGACATGGTAACAGCAGGTGAGTTCTAGTTAGGTAAGTCAAATGCGTTTTTAGACACTTTTTGTGCGTTGTTGCTATGGGCAACCGCTGTCTTGCGGGTGTATGGCCCTTTAAGAATTTAATGCCGGCTGAATACAATGCTGCAGCAATGTTGATTTGGGTCTCTGGCAGAGTTCCAGCTATCAGTGCTCCTTATAGTTAGTAGAGGCACCTGACAGGCTGCGATTACTGCTCGGACGGCAAGCAATGCGATTATTTTCTCTCCTTTTGCTCACATGCAAAGTCTCGCGACTTCTGGGGCGTGCGTTTGTCACACTTTCCTCCCAGGATTGACACAGCAAAGGTAAGGCGGGCTGGCCGGACAATTTTGCATAAATAGGTGGCACCAAACTTTCCCGCTCTTCAGGGGGTGTCACTAACTTATCCACAGTGATGGCGTAGGAATTTTTGAACAAGAAGGTCCCTGGCAGCCATTTTAAGTGAATGGAAATAGTCAATTCAAATACTGCATGCAGTTTTGTTAACACACAAATTGGATGCTGCGATTTTTATGCTGATAACTGGGATAACGCTTCCATGCAATTTTTAAACAGTTTAAAACAGTTCTGTGGCCCCACACAGCATGCAATAAGTAAATAGTCTCTCATAAAGCAAAGGGGCTTATTCTGATGCGACAGTCTTTTAGATAAGGCACAGGGGTAATTATCCTGTTCGTGACGCCAATTTTTTTTTATGCGACGAGCCAGAACCGCAGGGGAACACGTGAGGTGCACGGTGGGCCGATGAGAGATAGCAATAATACAGTTCATCGGTTTACTCACGGTTAGCAGAAAGCCTCCCTGGGCCAGTCGCACAGTGAAAGGGAAGACAGCACGAAATCCTCCGGGGCACGCTCTGCGATAGGGAAACGCCAGCCGAGATGGTGGTTGAGGTGCCCGTGATGACAGGGGTGTTTAGAGTGCTTGTGGCGGCTGGGTCCCTTGATGAAATTTGTCGTGACGCCAGTACCGTTAATGGTGGTACAACCAGTTGTAGTAACAATGTTAAAGAATGAGGTAGACAGTGGCAGAATACAACTCACAACTTTTACTGTGTCTGGTTTTGGTTGCAGTACAAACATCCAGTTAGAATACAGTCTCTGGGTAAATAGAGGAATTCTGCTGATCCACTGCTAATAGGCTTTAGTAGGCCTGGACTCAGGCTGTGGTTCAGTAATAATGCTTACTTGTGTCTGGTCCTTTTTGAATCCAGTGACATGGGTGAGGTTGCCGGAGGCTAATAAATCCTTCACCTCTATACTCAAAGGTCTTTGCTGCCGATTAATGGCTTTTATCCTTTGATTTTAGCAGTTTAAATGTGTCCCTTCTCTGGACTGACCTTCACATTCTCCTTTCTCTCTCCATACTGCTTCCTGTACAGAACAACTGACCACAGATAAGCCTGAGCTGGGATAGATTTCCCAGAGAGGTGCTATCCCCATCTTGTGGTGGGAAGTAAGAAGCACACCTGACCAGCCTATGAACAGGGATACCACAGGTATACAATGCAAAATGACATGCAATATAGCAATGACAAAGAAGTAATACTTTTGCAGTTCCCACATGTCCTGAGTGGGACGCTGCACACACGACCATATCTGTCCGATGAAGTTGGTCCACGGACCGTTTTCATCAGACATGTCCGCTGGGATCATTTGGTCTGATGGCTGTACACACCATCAGACCAAATTCCCAGCGGACAGGATACGCGGTGACATGGCCGCGCTGTGGCCACGCCGATGATGCGGCGACGTGCGCGACCCTGGAAGGTCAATGCTTCCACGCATGCGTCGAATCACTTTGACGCATGCGAGGGCTTTCGGCCGAGCGGACATGTCCGGTGAGTCATACAGACGACCGAACATGTCCGACGGACAGGCTTCCAGCGGACATGTTTCTTAGCATGCTAAGAAACATTTGTTCGCTGGAAACCTGTCCGCTCGGCCGGGAATCCGGTCCGGTCGGCCGTACAGACGACCGAACATGTCCGCGGACCAGTTTCAGCAAACATGTTCGGTCGTGTGTACGAGGCCTTATACGCCGATAAATACTGTATTTATTGCAATTTAAAGCCCTCAGAAATGTTAGCTGCATGTGGTTTCTATTTTTTCCCAACTTTTATTACTTTATTTTTAACTGATGAGCCTATCGGTAACACACTTCCTGTCCTAGACAACGTTCACTCTCTATACTATATTGAACAGCAGTTTTGTCATCCTTGTCTGCTCCCATGATTTGGACTATAAACACCTCTTCCCATCCTAATATCTATGATATAGGGAGAAGGGGTTATGTATAGTTGCAAGAAAAAGTATGTGGACCCCTTTGGAATGATATGGATTTCTGCACAAATTGTTCATAAAATGTGATCTGATCTTCATCTAAGTCACAACAATAGACAATCACAGTCTGCTTAATCTAATAACACACGAAGAAGTAAATGTTACCATGTTTTTATTGAACACACAATGTAAACATTCACAATGCAGGTGGAAAAAGTATGTGAACCCATAGACTAATGACATCTCCAAGAGCTAATTGGAGTGAGGTGTCAGCCAACTGGAGTCCAATCAATGAGATGAGATTGGAGGTGTTGGTTACAGCTGCCCTGCCCTATAAAAAACACACACCAGTTCTGGGTTTGCTTTTCACAAGTAAAATTGCTTGATGTTAATGATGCCTTGCACAAAAGAGCTCTCAGAAGACCTACGTTTAAGAATTGTTGACTTGCATAAAGCTGGAAAGGGTTATAAAAGAATCTCCAAAAGCCTTGCTGTTCATCAGTCCATGGTAAGACATATTGTCTATAAATGAAGAAAGTTCAGCACTGCTGCTGCTCTCCCTAGGAGTGGCCATCCTGTAAAGATGACTGCAAGAGCACAGCACAGACTGCTCAATGAGGTGAAGAAGAATCCTAGAGTGTCAGCTAAAGACTTACACAAGTCTCTGGCATATGCTAACATCCCTGTATATATATACTAAACAAGAATGGATTTCATGGGAGGATACCACAGAGGAAGCCACTGCTGTCCAAAAAAAACTTTGCTGCAAGTTTACAGATTGCACAAGAGCACCTGGATGTTCCAGAGCAGTACTGGCAAAATATTCTGTGGACAAATGAAACCAAAGTTGAGTTGTTTGGAAGAAACACACAACACTATGTATGGAGAAAAAGAGGCACAGCACACCAACATCAAAACCTCATCCCAACTGTGAAGTATGGTGGTGGGGGCATCATGGTTTGGGGCTGCTTTTCTGCGTCAGGGCCTGGACTGATTGCTATCATCAAAGGAAAAATGAATTCCCAAGTTTATCAAGACATTTTGCAGGAGAACTTAAGGCCATCTGTCCATCAGCTGAAGCTCAACAGAAGATGGGTGTTGCAACAGGACAACGACGCAAAGCATAGAAGTAAATCAACAACAGAATGACTTAAACAGAAGAAAATACGCCTTCTGGAGTGGCCCAGTCAGAGTCCTGACCTCAACCCGATTGAGATGCTGTGGCATGACCTCAAGAAAGCGATTCACACCAGACATCCCAAGAATATTGCTGAACTGAAACAGTTCTGTAAAGAGGAATGGTCAATAATTACTCCTGACCGTTGTGCACGTCTGATCTGCAACTACAGGAAACGTTTGGTTGAAGTTATTGCTGCCAAAGGAGGTTTAACCAGTTATTAAATCCAATGGGTTCACATACTTTTTCCACATGCACTGTGAATGTTTACATTCACAGTGCATAAATAATGCATAAATAATGGAGCTGATGTGCAAAAACTGAGATTTACACACGATCATTTTTCGGGTTGTAAAAAACATTGGCCCAGATTCAGTAAGAATTGCGCATACATTATGGAGGCACAGGGCAACGATTTTGCCCTGCGCCCCCGCAAATTTGCGCTACTGCCATCGATTCACGGAGCAGTAGCTCCGTAAATTGCGAGGGCGCGCCGACAAAATTGCCCGGCGTAAGCGAGCGCAATTTAAATGATCCCGCAGGGGGCGGGAATCATTTAAATTAGGCGCGTTCCCGCGCCTTTCGTAAAACGCATGCACCGTCGGGAAACTTTCCCGACGTGCATTGCGGCAAATGACGTTGCAAGGACGTCATTTGCTTCAAAGTGAACGTGAATGGCGTCCAGCGCCATTCACGAATCACTTATGCGAACGACGTGAAATTCAAATTTCACGACGCGGGAACAGCGGGTATACTTTAGCATTGGCTGCCCCTACTATTAGAAGGGGCAGCCTTACGCTAAAGACGCCGTACGGAAACTCCGTAACTTGCGTACGCAGGGCCCGTGCAACATTGTGAATCGGTGTTAGTATGCAATTTGCATACTATACACTGAGCACAATGGGAGCGCCCCCTAGCGGTCATCGCAAGAATGCAGCCTAAAATCTGCGTGGCATAAGAGCCTTATGCCACGCAGATTTTAGGCTGCAGTCGGCGTTACGATGTTCCTGAATCAGGAGCATTTGTAACGCCGGCGCAAGCAAGCAATTGCGCTGCGTAACTATGGTTACGCAGGCGCAATTGCTCTCTGAATCCGGGCCTATGTTTTTCAGGCTCTAGAAAAAAATATATATTTTTCAACTTGATCATTAAAATGACGTTGCCCACACACGATCGTGAAAAAAAAAAATGCTCTAGCAAAGCGCGGTGATGTTCAACATGTACGACGGCACTATAAAGGGGAAGTTCCATGCGGTTACAGCATGATGAATGTGCTTACTCCATTACGAACGGTAGTTTTACCAGAACGAGCGTTCAAGTCTCATAACTTGCTTCTGAGCATGCGCGGATTTTTCACGTCGTTAAAGCCTACACATGACCATTTTTTACAACCCGAAAAACGACAACGTTAAAAACGTAGTTAAAAAATAGAGCATATTCAAATTTTTTTTTGGTCGTTTTTCAGAACCCGAAAAATGCTCTGGAGCCCACACACAATCGTTTTTAATGACATAAAAAAAACAATGTAATTTTTTACAACCCGAAAAATGATCGTGTGTACGCGGCATTAGGTTCCATGCACACTGGAATAAAAAACATTGCTTCTACAGGAGTTTTGTGTTCTGCCTCTAGAAGCAACTCAATGTTATCCTTTGTGTCCATACACATTAGGACGTTTACAGGCATATTTTTGAGAACAACGTTTAGAGGCAGGAAAAAAAAACCTTCTCATTTGCGTTTCTAATTGGAGCTCACTGGCAGAAAAAAATTAAAACTCTCCTAAACTCGTCTAAACTTTGTACAAAAAATGCTCTATATGGATGTTTTTTACTCCAAAAAAAACTGACGTCTTTTTAAGCCCAGTGTGCATGGAACCTCAAGGTCTGAAGCTAGATTTACAGCTAAGCAGTTCTGTGTGCAGACTGGTGCCCCCATCACAAACTGCCCCCCATCACAGACTGGTGCCCCCATCACAGACTGGTGCCCCCATCACAGACTGGTGACCCCATCACAGACTGCCCCCCCATCACAGACTGGTGCCCCATCACAGACTGATCCCCCATCACAAACTGGTGCCCCATCACAGACTGATCCCCCATTACAAACTGGTGCCCCATCACAGACTGACCCCCCATCACACTGGTGCCCCCATCACAGACTGCCCCCCCCCCACAGACCCCCCTCGATAGTAGACTCCTGTCCCCATAACAGCACAGAACTCCCCCTCCCCACAGAGCATTACCTTATTCACACACAAATGGATGAGAAGCACGGCAGCCCTGGACAACGGGCGGGACTTTTCATGTTAAAAGTGAGTGATTGATTGCTGGGTCCGCCCCGCCGCGTAGCAGCCAATCACCCACTTCTTAACTTAAACAGTCCGGTGCTTTGTCCAGAGCGGCCGAGGCTCTCATCCCCCACCCCCTGCCTGTCTTATTCACACAAGATGAGATGTGAGGGCAGTGCTGTGATCGCCTGCAATGCAGCCTGTGAACATAGCAGTAGGCAGACAGACGAGCCAGCTTGGGGGCCCCTTGCTAGCTCGGGGCCCCAAGCAATTGCTTGGTTTGTTTGTCCTGTTGCGACGGGCCTGTGCATGGGTAAAGCAGCCCATTCACATAGCTCCCAACTGTCCCTGATTTGAAGCAATGTCCCTCTGTCCCCCATTCCTCCTCCTTTGTCAATCATTTTGGTCTGATCTATATAGATGTATATAAATTGCACTTTTTACCTATCAACAAGTGTTTTTTAGCCTTAAACCTTTCATCTGATTTCTAAATTGCTGCATTTGTAAATTCCAAAAGCCAATATAAAGGAATAGTTGTGGTAAAAAAAAAGCACTTGTGGGTTTAACCAATCTTGTTTTTTGTACAATTCTCCTTTAAGGGGGCGTGGGAAGGGGTGTGTCCTATGCCTGCATACTTTTGCTGATAGGTGTCCCTCATTCCCATGTCAGAAAGTTGGGAGGTATGCATTCATTAGAATAGGCAGCGGTACCTAAGTTTCCTGAACCGTTTTTTAAATGTGGCTGCACAGAAACTGCATGGTGCTTTTGTGTTTATGTGTGCCATTTAGAGTTAACGGTTCCCCCACGTGTTTTCTTAAATCAGTGTGTTTTTTATGCGGGTGTGGGACTGTGTACAATTTATATGCACTTACTCCCGCACCCACACTCATGTGAACCTAGCCAAATATTTGGTGGGCGTAATTTTTTTTGGACAATGTCTTGGGCCAGCCCTGTTCATGTATAGTGTGACATATCAGAGATGTATTCATGAAAACTTGTGAAGTTGAAGACCGGTCCACTTTAAAACTATTAGTGAAGGAAGCAACCATTTTACAGTAGCCCATATGTAAAACAAGTGTATTGGAATGGTGACATCGGACTCCCCCCCCCCCCAAAGATGTCCACTGGGCACCCCCAGACTTTCCATTGGGATATTATAGGAAATTCTCAGTAACTCACCACATTATTACCGCTTAGATTTCGCTAAAGACAACAAACTGAGAGTAATGCGGTTTGTTCCTCTGAGTTTTTCCACTTGAAATAAAACAGTTACAGATTTAAAGTAATCTCGACCTGGCGGCGTTCCGTTCTGTTTGAGCTTTTCATCGTCTGCCACTTCCTAAACGGTAATAATTGGTGGAAGACATGTCAGCCGCGGATTACTGGCAGGAACGCCATGTTTACACTTCTGTTAATTGTTCAAGTTATTAGCTCATAGAGCTTGTCTCTGGCGATCAGCTTCAGGCAACATGCTTTTATGTATCATTCATAGGAAAACTCTATTTTGGTTGGTTTTTGTAATTGATAAGCACTATTTTGCAATAAAATTTTTGAATTCAATAAAAATTGTGTGAATCCACAAGGTACAATTTTCTATTTTATTTAAAATGATTTTCCTGCAGTCTTGTGAACAGGATCACCCAGAATCCTTGTCTCTTCGCTTCTGTGTTTGGTGCACCACCTTTCCCAGATTTCTAAACCGAACCTCTTATCGGGGTTGCCAACCTCCCGCAGCATTTTTTACTGACAAAACATGGAAAATTACTAGCAGAGCACATTTTTTACTGACAACCTGAGAAATGACACAACTCCTATTGAAAACGAACAGGGGAGGGCTGGCAGGGGGGGCAGGGTGGAAATCTCCCCCCGGGCTGGTGACACTATGTACAGCCACCAGCCGCCACTGCCAAATGCTGTTTTTGCAGAGCAGGAATATGCCTGCTGGAGCTCTGTTAACACAGGTCATGGCTGCTGCTCACCTCCCACTGTGCAGCCATGCCTGTGTCAGCTTCGAGGTAGATGGCTGCAGAGCTGAGCCATGTCTCATCTCACACATAGCTCAGCCTCAGCGCACACCAGCGCTGACATCCCCTTCTCTCTCTGCACAGGCACGAGGAGAGATAGAGCTCATCTGCTCCTCCTCCTTCTGAGTCTGCCCTGCCCACACTCCCTGGGCATGTGTGGGCACTGGACAGGAAGTTTGAACCCAAAAAAGCATCAGACAGCCTGCCTGCGCCTCAGCCTCCATCCTGGTAAGCTCAACCTCTCTAGTCTCTCCTGCCTCCCATTGTATAAAAAGGGGTGCTCTGTGGACTTTGTTAAAGGGGAGGGGGGCAGGCTTTGGTGAGCAGAGACCCTCTTTACACAATAGTCCACAGCATTCACCCTTAAATCAAGTTTCCCAGAACACCCCTTACATCAGATCTGATGTAAGGGGAGGCCTCTGTGCGGACTCTGATGTAGGGGGAGGCCTCTGTGCGGACTCTGATATAAGGGGAGGCCTCTGTGCGGACTCTGATGTAAGGGGAGGCCTCTGTGCGGACTCTGATGTAAGGGGAGGCCTCTGTGCGGACTCTGATGTAAGGGGAGGCCTCTGTGCGGACTCTGATGTAAGGGGAGGCCTCTGTGCGGACTCTGATGTAAGGGGAGGCCTCTGTGCGGACTCTGATGTGATCATGAAAAATCTTAGACTGTTTTCCTCAATCTATCACTTTTCCACGCTCTATGGGCCACTTGACTGGACTTGCCCCCCAGGCCTAAGGCTGCCAGCCCTCCCCTGAAAACGAACACAGTGAATATTTGTATACAGTATAAACATGATATGGAAACACTGACAATGGCTATAAACAAAGTAATTTGCTTTGATTTTCCCTTAAAAAGTCAACACAGCATGAAATTATCAGGCCCTGATATTTACTGGCAGTTGTAAAAAAATCACAGATTTTGACAAACTGTCAGTAAATTTACTGGCGGTTGGCAACCCTGCCTCTTATTATAGGCAGCCTGTTGTGTGGTATGTGGCATCCCCAGGCTTTAAAGGGGTTGTAAAGGTTTGATTTTTATTTTCTAAATAGGTTCCTTTAACCACTTAAGACCCGGACCTTTAGGCAGCTAAAGGACCCGGCCAGGTTTTGCGATTTGGCACTGCGTTGCTTTAACAGACAGTTGCGCGGTCGTGCGACGTGGCTCCAAACAAAATTGGCTTCCTTTTTTTCCCACAAATAGAGCTTTCTTTTGGTGGTATTTGATCACCTCTGCGGTTTTTATTTTTTGAGCTATAAACATAAATAGAGCAACAATTTTGAAAAAAATGCAATATTTTTAACTTTTTGCTATAATAAATATTCCCCAAAAATATCTAAAAAACATTTTTTTTTCTTCAGTTTAGGCCGATACATATTCTTCTACCTATTTTTGGGGAAAAAAATCGCAATAAGCGTTTATCGGTTGCTTTGCGCAAAATTTATAGCGTTTACAAAATAGGGGATCGTTTTATTGCATTTGTATTAATTATTTATTTTTTACTACTAATGGCGGCGATCAGCGATTTTTTTTCGTGACTGCGACATTATGGCGGACACTTCGGACAATTTTGACACATTTTTGGGACCAGCAAAAAATGCATTTAAAATGCATTGTTTACTGTGAAAATGACAATTGCAGTTTGGAAGTTAACCACAAGGGGGCGCTGAAGGGGTTATGTATGACCTAATATGTGTTCTAACTGTAGGGGGGTGTGGCTGTAGGTGTGACGTCATCGATTGGTTATCCCTATAAAAGGGAACACACGATCGATGACGCCGCCACAGTGAAGAACGGGGAAGCTGTGTTTACACACAGCTCTCCCCGTTTTTCAGCTCCAGGGACCGGTGGGTCCCGCGGTCACGGAGCTTCGGACCGGGTCGCGGGTGCGCGCCCGCGACCCAAGGCTGGGCACTAGCACAGGACGTACCTGTACGTGCATGTGCCCAGCCGTGCCATTCTGCCGACGTAAATGTGCAGGAGGCGGTCCTTAAGTGGTTAAGCTAGTGCATTGTTGGTTCACTTACCTTTTCGTTCGATTACCTTCTAAATGTTTTTTTCTATGTTTTCTTTGCTGAATTTCTCACTTCCTGTTCCTCCTCAGTAAGCTGTTCCACCTGACTGAGCCCCAGCCAAATGATGGGGGCAAGCTTACTGAGGAGAAACAGGAAGTGAGAAATTTAGACAAAGAAAAAAAACATTTAGGAAATGGAAGGATAAGGTAAGTGAACCAACAATGCACTAGCTTAAAGGAACCTATTTAGAAAATAGAAAACAAACCTTTACAACCCCTTTAAGTTTACTGCCCTAGAAATCTGGTGATCTGTTTGCAGAGTATTGTGTATTCAAATGCAAAAGGGGTCCTGCAGAGGGCAGCAGTGAGCTGTTTAGTAAGCTCATTACAGTTGGTGCTTTTGTCCAGTCTGGCTACATTCTGCATGTTTTACAGGGAGACATGAGCCTGTCCTTCTGCGGAAACGACATAAATACCTCGTACAATGTGAATAAAGGGGTCCTGAACAATATCTGCTTCCTGGATGCTCTGAACCTTGTCCCCCATGTCTTCCTGCTCTTCATCACCTTTCCCATCCTCTTCATTGGTGAGTCAAACTTTTTCCCATAAGCAGCCATGGCTATTATATCTGTACATGATGAAGCTTCATTGGTTGGGTCAGATCATATGCATCCTCTAGGAAAATTAGGGCAGCTAATTTATGTTTTTAAATGTCATTTATATTTATAAATTAGTTATTTATGAGATTCTCTTTGCATTGAGTGAAGTATGTATGCTGGTAGTGGTCAGCTGTAGGTCATAGAGTAGTGGTAGTGGTAGGAGTTCAGTATAGCGTGGTATGAGCCTAGTGTAGAGAAGTGTAGCGTAGATCAGAATAAGCTCAAGTGTAGGTCAGAAAATCAAATCAATCACTGCACTCTGGAGTCCGGACCTCAGCAACTTTTCTTGCCTCGTACACACGACCGGTTTTCCTGTCAGGAAAAAAAATAAAGCTTTTCCCGACGCGATTGCTCTCCAGCCTGCCTTGCATACAGACGTTCAGGCCAAATCCCGCTCGACCAAAGTGCGGTGATGTACAACACGTACATTGGGACTATAAAGGGGAAGTTCCATTCAAATGACGCCACCCTTTGGGCTGCTTTTGCTGATTCTCGTGTTAGTAAAAGTTTGGTGAGAGACAATTTGGGTCCCTGCTCGTTGGAGCTTACAGTCTAAGAGGGAGGGTTGGGAGATAAAAGAGGTAATACCTGTGGGGAATGTGCTTATTGGGAAACTAAATGTAGATTTGTTAGATGAGGGCCAGATAGGCTTCTCTTAAGAGATGAGTTTTCAGAGATCGTCTGAAAGTAGACAAAGTAGGAGATAGTCGGACAGATTGGGATAGAGCATTCCAGAGGATGGGAGAGGCTCGGAAGAAATCGCGGAGGCGAGCATGGGAGGAGGTAATAAGGGAGCTAGAGAGCAGGAGGTATTGGGAGGAGTGAAGAGGATGAGTTGGTTGGTATTTTGAGTCCAGGTTAGTGATGTAGCTTTAAAGCTTTATTTGAGCAGTGGTTGACAGATGGAGCAGGGGACAAAGAGGTAGATGCGTTTCGCGCAAATAATAGTGCTTAGTCATTACCATTGTGGGTTGGTATTAAGCTGGTATATGTGGGTCAGGATTGTTTTTTTTGGGGGGGTATCTCTTAAATTGATGTTTTTGGATTTTCTCAGGTTGGGGAAGTCAGAGCTCCAAGGTTCAGATCCATCACAACACTTGGCTGCATTTTCCTGGACACAACCTGCGATGGATTCTGACTTTCATTCTCCTCTTTGTCCATGTGTGCGAAATCGCGGAAGGAATCGTCTCAGACTCGTGAGTCCAAGCTATACCCATATACAGCTTTGTGGAGAGTGTTTCTATCATACAGCCAATACACAACTCATGCCAGGCGTAAAAAGCTGTCCCTGCTGTGCACAAGTCATAATACAGAATAAGATGTGTAATGCCCCTCCCCCATCCCAGCTTTGCAATATGGCTGTATAGTATTAGCAGGGTGACAACACTCTTCAGCACCTGCAGTTCTGCAGCCTTTGTGCTCCTGCTCAGCCTCCTTTGTACACAGCCACGCCCTGAGCTTCTTCCTTTCTGTAAGCCCACCCATGCCCACTCCTGCCCATCAGCTTAGGGACAGCTCAGTTTTTCCCATTTATATAAAATATGTATATTTAGTACAAATGTGTTGGTGATCCATAAGACCTATTAAATAAAGAGCTTAATAAAACCTTCATTGCAGGAAAATGAACTCAAGGCACCTACACCTCTTCATGCCGGCCATTGTGGGATTCATCACAGCAACCACATCCATCATCTATTACCACAATATCGAGACCTCCAACTTCCCCAAACTTCTGTTAGGTAGGAAGAAGCCATTGTGGAAAATCTGTAGATTACAAAGGATGGGCCATGCAATGCATGTTAACAAAGAGTGTGGTGAAGTGCAGGTGAGTAGAGGGTGCAGAGATTAGTGAGGTGCAAGAAACTGCAGGCACTGGGAACTTGTAAGTAAAGACTGACTTCTGTTCTGGCCTCCCCTCGCCTCACCAACACTTGCACCTGACATGCCCCTAAGAGATAATGTTACAGTGTTTTCTACCATGTTCCCAAAATGTGATTTCTCAATGCCCATATGAAACGCGATCTATCACACCAGTCGCTGGAAGAAAGTCACAAATGTTTGAATTGAGTCCAGTCTGAGCTATTTGGAGTAGTCTTGGCCTTGTACAATGAAGGACCAAGACACACTTTGTAAATATTAGGGAGATTGTAACATGTGTGGTCAGATTAAAGAGGAACTAAACACTCCAAAACATTTCTTTTAACAAAAAAAAAACTGCAAGGCATAATAAACTAGTATGCATAGCATACTAGCTCATTATGAATTACTTACTTGAGATCGAAGCCCCCGAAGCGACTCTCGTTCCTCTCCTCTGCCGCTGCCATGATACCTGAGTGACTTCCGGGTATCGCGGCTCTGGCGCTGTGATTGGCCGGAGCCGCGATGACGTCACTCTCGCGCATGCCCGTGGGAGCCATCGATGGATTCGAAATTCTGCTTCACTAAGGGCACGCTCAGTGCGCCTGCGTCGTTGTCTACGACGCTGTAACGGCTCTGGTGAATAGAGTGAACCACAACTGCAGTAGCAAGGATTTCAATGCTCTTCTTTATGTGAGAATTCAGTATTAGGCCCCAGGCGTCACTCCACACAAACAGGAGTTTGGGGGTTCTCTACATCAACTCTCTCTCACATACAGATAGGCGTTGAGCTACTGAGCTTGGACGCATTACAACATGCGACCAGAGCTTAGCGTTTAAAATTATAGTATTAACTAAAATATACGAATGCACAACTGTATGCAAGTAAATATTAATATTACATAGCGTTGTGCATTAGGCCACTCAGGGAGAAGGTATGAAATACATCAACCCTTAGCATAGAAAATGTAGGCGAACATGTTCCGCAACTTAGGGCATAGGCTCATAAACAGGTAGTACTAATGTTAAGCACGTAGTAAATAGGCGTTGTTGAGACAACTAATAGTTACATATGAGAGGCAATTATAGTTCAGGTACTTTGAGAGTACACGTAGTAAATAGGAGTTGTAGTGACAACTAATAGTTGCATATGAGAGGCAATAATAGCTCAGGTAATAATAGTTGTATATGAAAAGCAATCATTGCTGAGGTAGTAATAGAGTAAATGTCCCTTTAAGATATTCCTTAGCAAACAGTCCTTAGCACAACAGTATTTTCCAAATAGTATGTTAATAACGATAAGCCATAGTGAATAACAGCAATTGGTTTAGATGGCAGTATGCAGCAGATCTTTCTGTAGAACTACAAGTGACACAATGGCTACTTATCTGTTTGCAGGGCTTCAGTGTTTGGCAGCAAGGGACTCCGTAGTGTAGGGCATCAGCAAGGATGAACTCGGGTTGTCTGCAGCGATGGCAGGCAGAACGCAGTGAAGGTCTTTGCTAGCTGGCCATAATATTGCCCCTTGTTGTAGCGTGGCCGGTACGGCTGACAATAATAGAACATGGCTTCTTTGTAAAGTGAATGCCTTTATAGGCAACAGTCACATGCAGGTACAGGTGCAGTGCATACAGCACTGATTCGAGAAAACCACCGTGAATTTGCGGCGCACTTCCGCGTTCCAAGCTGGAACGCACTCGGCGCCGGGTGATGACGTCATTGCGCGAGCGACGCATGCGCTCCAGCATGAAACGCATTACGGCGCTGAAAGAGCCTGTTACAACAGAGAACAGGTGGCAGGACGGAGCCTGTTACAGACGCGCATGCGCCGTAGACATCGATGCAGTATTTTCTGCAAATATCTTCTAAACCATGTAGGTTTAGGAAATATTTGTTGCACCTACAGGTAAGCCTTAATCTAGGCTTAGTAATGTATGCAATATTTGGAAATTAAGCCAAAGCTTTCTTTTGTATATCAGGTTATATTGTAGATACTGAAGTGTCTGCTAACACTTCCTATCTGCTCCCATTCTCTCCTCTACTTTCTCTTCTCATCTTGCTCATCCTCCTTTCTCTCTTCTGCTGTCCCCTTTCTCCTCTTCTCTCTATGGCTATTTTCTATCCTCTCTTCTGCCACCCCTTGCTTCTCCATTCCATCCTCTTCTCCATCCTCTTTTCTCCTGTCCTCTTGCCCCTTCTCTCCTTTCCCTCCCTCCTTTTTCCTCTCCTCTGCCTTTCCTTCTTTCTTCTCCCCTCTCTCCTATTATCTCCACTCTTCCTCCGTTGTCACTTCTCTCCTCTTCCATCACTCGTCTCCTTTCCATCCTCTCTTCTTCCTTGTCCTTCCTTCTCTCCCCTCCATTCCTCTTAGCACTTCTGCCCTCCATTCTCTGCTCTACCATCCCTTCTCTTCTATTCCCCCCCCCCCCATCTATCTATTTCTCTCCTCTGCCCTCCCTTCTTTTCTTTTCTCTCCCCTTCCATCTAGCTTTTCTCTCCTTGCTGTCATTTTATCTCTTCCTTCTCTTATCTTCTTTGCCTTGCCTTCTCTTCATTTTTTTGCCTTTCCTTCTCTTCACTCTTTTCTCTGACCTTTCTCTTCTCTATTCCCCCTATTTTGCCCTCCCTTCTCTCCTCTCCTCTCCTCTTCCTTTTCTCTTCTTACGTCTCTTTAATCTTCTTCTCTCTGCAATTCATTCTCTCCTGTCCTTGTCCTCCTGTCTATCCTTTCTCTCCTTCCCTCTGTCCTCCCTTCTCTCCTCTCCCTGTCCTCTCTTCTTGCCTTTCCTTTTCCCTCCCATGCCTTCCCTTCTCTCCTTGTCTCTCCTCTGTCATATCAACTCTCCTACCCTCTCTTTGTTACTTTTGCAATACCTCCTTTTTCTCCTCTGCCTTCTCTTCTCTCCCCTGCCCTCCCTTCTCCCCTTTCCGCTACCCTCCGTTAGAGCTGCACAATTCTGGCTAAAATGAGAATCACGATTTTTTGCTTAAGATAGATCACGATTCTCTCACGATTCTCACGGCGTAACATCATCTTGCACATAAAAAAAAAAAAAAATAGGCTAACTTTACTCTACGGTTCCAAGTAATTTTCGAGCAAAAAATATTGATTTTAAGTTAAGAAACAAGTGTCAGAAAAAGATTTGGACTTTAAGTGGTTAAACTTCCTGCATTTACACACAGAAATTTGCTCTAAGAAGGAAGTTAGTTACAATGTTTCATGTTGTTACAAACTTGGCAGACTGCCCATATTTTTTTCTTTACACACACACACAGAAGTTTATCCCTTTGATCTAAGAAGGAAACATTAGTTACAATGTTTTCTCTTAAAAACTTGGCAGACTGCCTGGAAATTTTCTTTTGACAGCTGAGTGAGCAGATAAAACACTTACGCCGACGTATCTTCTGATACGCCGCGTAAGTGCACGGATGCGCCATCGTATCTCTGCGCCTAATTCTTAATAGAAGATACGCCTGAATTTTGGCCTCATCCGACCAACGTAAGTCTCCAACGCCTTCGTATCTTGGGCGCATATTTACGCTGACCGCAAGGGGCGCTTCCATTGATTTACGTGTTGAATATGTAAATGAGCAAGATACGCCGATTCACAAACGTACTTACGCCCGTCGCAGTAATCTACGCCTTTTACGTAAGGCGTACGTCCGGCGTAAAGTTAAACCACCATATAGGAGGCGCATCCCATGCAAAGGTATGGACGTCGGAACAGCCGTCGTATTTTACGTCGTTTACGTAAGTCGTACGTGAATGGGGCTGGGCGTAGGTTACGTTCACGTCGTAGGCATTGAGCCGTCGTATCTTAGGGAGTATATGCGACGTGATTCTGAGCATGTGTGCGCATGCGCCGTTCGCTCGGCCCTTCATTTACATGGGGTCACGCTTCATTTTAATAGATCACGCCCACTACCTTCCTACTTTGAATTAGGCGGGCTTACGCCGGCCAATTTATTTTACGCCGGCGCAAGTTTGGGAGCGAGTGCTTTGTGAATACTGTTCTTGCCTCACTGATTTACGTCGGCGTAGCGCATATGAGATGCGCTACGCCGGTCTAAAGATGCGCCGCTCTACGTGAATCCGGCTAAAAGTCTCTCCACTTGTTACATGAAAGAATCGGCAAACTCTGCATTGGAGATCGTCAGGGGGGTTGAATCAAGATCACGATTTTTTAACGATTAATTGTGCAGTTCTACCCTCCATTTTCTCTAATTTTATTTGCCTTCCCCTCACTATATCAGTATTTATAACAATACATTTATAATTAAAAAAAAAAAAATGTCCCCTTAGGATTGGAGTTCTCATTGACTGATTAGTAATATGTTTAGCTGTAACCGTATTAAATTAGAACTGAACTGTATCCAAGTACCACAAACTGAAAACGCTATTTAACACATTTTTGTTATTCAAAGCAAACTCACCCATCTATTCATCCGCCTCCATGCTTTATTTTGCTGAGAAATCACTTTAAAATACATCCCTTGGCATTTATAGCCACAACCATCTAGTAAGGGCAGGGAGTAAGGGCGGATGATTCATGTAGCATTTACTTCCTGGAATCCATCTGCCCTTAGCACAGGCATGCAGGCAGGAAGGAAGGTGTGCTTGGCTAAGAAAGCCCCTCCTCCAGATCAAATGAAAAAGATGTCTATGAAAACTCCAGGGATGTATGACATTTTGACCTAGGCCAGAAACCAGGAAGCAACAGAAGAAATGTAAAAAATATATAATATACCTTCCAATCTATTTACTGATACTAGCAGAATATGGATTAAAATAATGTATGCATACTGACCGAGTTTAGTTCTGCTTTATTATTCATGATGTATTCCAAATGTCATCACTACTGCTTTGTCTTACATTCTTTATCATTTTAACCCTTGGGAAAAAAAATATGCACTTGTAATTTACCAGGTCAGGTTTGATTGACTTTCAAGTGAGAATACCAACATATTCAATCAGCTTTCATTTGTTTCATGCAGCTCTTCTCATGTACTGGGTCTTGGCCTTCATCACCAAAACGATCAAGCTGGTGAAGTATTGTGAGAACGAGATTGGTTTGACTCAGCTGCGGTTTTGCATCACTGCGATAATGGTCATCTTGTATGGTCTGCTCATGGCGGTGGAGATTACGGTCATATGGGTGCGGGTATGTTATACTTTCCTTGGCTCTTCTGTTTATCTGCCTGAATACTTCTGATCTCTTGTTTTTCTTCTTTCTTATAGAAATACGTCTTCTTCTTGAGCCCCCAAAAGGTGAAGCCCCCAGAGGATCTTCAGGATTTGGGGGTGCGCTTCCTCCAGCCATTTGTGAATTTGCTTTCCAAAGCCACATACTGGTGGATGAACCCGCTCATTATCTCTGCCCACAAGAGACCTATCGATCTAAAGGCAATTGGAAAGTTACCCATTGCCATGAGGGCACTCACCAACTATGTCAGCTTGAAGGATGCCTATGATGACTTGAAGGTATGAAGTATATGGGTGCTAAGTGACCCCTTTCAAAATAACCCTAATGGCACCTTTCTAGTGGTTGTTCCCTTAAGAGCTGCCGGCGCCTAGTATAAGCAAGCATTTGCACCAGTGTCAGTAACATTATTGACATGTGTGGAAAATTCATATAATACTTACTGCTGTCACTTTGATAATCTCTCACTGGCAGCGACAGATTCTTAAAGAATTACAGCCAGTTCGCAGGTTAGTAAGCTGGTGGTAATTAGGCCCAACACTGGGCTGGAGTACAGGGGTACGCCAGTATTCAGAGCAGGCTGTGCCTGTGCTGGGAAATTGTCATGTATGTGAATGCCCCCCTATGTGTTTTTGCTGGAGCTGGGGCACCTATCAGGTGGGAGGAAACTGATGAATTGGGCTGTGGATCATGTTGGGGTAAAGTAAAGTTACAGGTCAGTTCAGTAATGGACCTTGGTCTCCATTTAAAGCGGTAGTTCACCCCCCCCGACACGATTTTACCATCGAGACAGGCATTGTAGCGCGAGCTACAGTATGCCTGTCCCGATTTTTTTAACCCCGGACTCACCTTGTAATCGGAGATCGTAGATTTCGGCTCCCGCGGGGAATGGGCGTGCCTATGGAGAGGGAGGATGATTGACGGCCGGCCCTGGCACGTCACTCTCCCCGAAGACAGCCGGAGTAGGTCTCGGCTCTTCACGGCGCCTGCGCACAGGCTATGCGCACGCGTCGTGAAGAGCCAAGCCTATTTCGGCTATTTCCGGAGAAGCGTGACGCGCCAGAGCCGGCCGTCAATCATCCTCCGTCTCCATAGGCACGCCCATTCCCCGGTATCTTCGATCTACGCGTACAAGGTGAGTACGGGGGTAAAAAATTCGGGACAGGCATACTGTAGCTCGCGCTACAATGCCTGATTTTATGGTAAAAGAAAAAAAAAAATTTTTTTTTCGTCGATAGGGTGAACCCCCGCTTTAACTTGTAGTAATCAATTTTCACCCTCCTTTTGTTCTAATATGGCAACAATCTTTAAAGCCTCTTACACAATACTAGTGATATCCCCTGCTGAGCTATTGTGTTCTGACAGTGTCTTGATCAGATGCCCATCGTCGGACCTTTCTCGGTCATGCCCCTTTGACAGAAGCTAACAAATACTGTAGCTGCTGACTTTTAATATAAGAACACTTCCCTGTCCAGGTAGCCCGCAATGTCGGCCCCCGAAGCCGACCTGTCTCTTGGCTCCGGGTGCAGGCAATGGCATCCTTACTGAATGGTTGGTGCAGGGCAGTAAAATACAGTTTAAGCCATGCAGAGCGGATGTGGTTGTCAGTTGAACTCTATTAACCACTTGAGACCCGCGCTATTGACAAAAGACGTCAACGGCGCGGCTCTCAGGTACCAAGTGGACGTCTTTGGACGTCATTTGAAGTGCATTACCCGCGCGCGCCTCTGGGGGGCGCATAGCGGGTAAACACTGTCCCGGCGCATCGCTGGGAAGCCGATGCGCGTACCTGGCGGCCGCAATGTCCGCCGGGTACACGCGATCGTCGGTAACACAGCAGGGACGTGGAGCTCTGTGTGTAAACACAGAGCTCCACGTGCTGTCAGAGGAGAGGAGACCGATCTGTGTCCCTTGTACATAGGGACACAGCATCGGTCACCTCCCCCAGTCACCCCCCTCCCCACACACAGAACACACCTAGGATACACATTTAACCCCTTCCTCACCCCCTAGTGTTAACTCCTTCACTGCCAGTCACATTTATACAGTAATTAGTGCATTTTTATAGCACTGATCGCTGTATAAATGTGAATGGTCCCAAATTTGTGTCAAAAGTGTCCGATACGTCCGCCGCAATATCTCAGTCCCAATAAAAATCGCAGATCGCCGCCATTACTAGTAAAAAAAATAATTCTGTCCCCTATTTTGTAGGCGCTATAACTTTTGCTCAAACCAGTCGCTTATTGCAATTTTTTTTTTTTTTACAAAAATACGTCGAAAAATACGTATCGGCCTTAACTGAGAAAAAAAATTGTTTTTTAAAAAAAAAAATGGGATATTTATTATAGCAACAAGTAAAAAATATATATTTTTTTTTTAAATTGTCGCTCTTTTTTTGTTTATAGCGCAAAAAAACAAAAAAACGCAGAGGTGATCAAATACCACCAAAATAAAGCTCTATTTGTGGGAAAAAAAGGACGTCAATTTTGTTTGGGAGCCACGTCGCACGACCGCGCAAATGTCAGTTAAAGCGACGCAGTGCCGGAAGCTGAAATTTCGCCTGGGCACAAAGGGGGTTTATGTGCCCAGTAAGCAAGTGGTTAACTAACTCTAAAAAGCAGCCTCATATTGTTAATTCCTATTCTACTCAGATTAGAAACTTCTATTTCCCTTTAGGCAATCTTCCTGTTTTGTGTTTTGCTGGCAATTCAGTGACATTTCTGCATTTCTTAACAAATGCTGTCAGAAACAAGCAGAGTGTTTCTAAGCAACAAAAATCTTCCCTGCGCATATCACGCTGGAATTTTTTTTGCATTCCAGATCCAAAGGATGCCATGTTTATGTTCACCATACAAGTGATAGAAAAATATTAAAGAGAAGCCCAGAAAACAGCTTCTAAGGAATTGAAAATGTGGACTAGTTATCACGTCAGGCAAAATATCAGCAGTGTGTCTAGTCTGCATTATATATCAGACAATGTGTGTACTTCCCTGTGCCGTGACATATTCCAGAACCAGAAGTCTCTGCGTTCTTTGCTTCCCCACACTGAACTCTAAAAATTCCCAAACACAGACTGGAAAGGTCATTTAGGTGGACCTGTCTTCACATATAAGTGCAACATGCTAAGTAATGAGAGTCCATTCACACCAAACAGGTCTACTGCTGTGCAAGTATGCATGCTAGCGCATAGTGTGTCACCCATTATGTGCGTTGTGCTAGGGCAGGCTGTTCATTTAAAAGGGCTTCCCAACACACTACAAGGGAGCAAAAATCATGCATGCAGCATTTCTTATAGTGCATCACACCAGTGCCGGCCCAAGACATTGTGCTGCCTGTTACCAAGAATGAAATCCCCCCCCCCCCCCCCCTAAAAAAAAAATCACGCCCACCAGAATGCCCCCACATCCATTATTTTATATCATGATAACTAAAGTGGACCTGTCATGGCTCTATACATGTATATGGGAGTATAAAGAGGACCTGTTATGGTTGTTTACATGTATGGGAGTATAAAAAAGACCTGTTATAGCTCTATTCATGTATGTAGGAGTATAAAGAGGACCAGTCCACACATCTGTTTCTTTCCGTAACCCCCATCCCAGCGCTCCCACTCTTGACTAATTTCTAGGATCCCCTTAGAGACTGCAGACATTATAAAAGACAGGAGATGGTCAGAGGCTGCGGACACGATACAGGAGGTGGACAGAGGCTGCGGTCCGCAGACATGACACAGGAGGAGGACAGAGGCTGCAGACATGACACATGAGAGGGACAGAGGCTGCGGACATGACACATGAGGGGGACAGAGGCTGCAGACATGACACATGAGGGGGACAGAGGCTGCGGACATGACACAGGAGAGGGACAGAGGCTGCGGACATGACACATGAGGGGGGCAGAGGCTGCGGACATGACATAGGAGGGGGACAGAGGCTACAGACATGATACAGGAGGGGGACAGAGGCTGCGGACATGACACATGAGGGGGACAGAGGCTGCGGACATGACACAGGAGGGGGACAGAGGCTACGGACATGGCACAGGAGAGGGACAGAGGCTGCGGACATGAGAGCAGAGAGCCTCCTCCTTACATCAGGGTCCCCAAAGAGCCCCCCTTACATCGTGATTCCCCAGAGAGCTTCCCGTTAAATCAGGGTCCCCAGAGAGGGCAGGCAGTGAGAGATTATGTATTCTCTCTCCTCTCTAGCCCACTGCTCTCCGCTTCCCCATGTGCTGTCCACCGGCTGGCTTTCTGGATTTGTCATGCAGCGCGCCCGCTCTCCGGCTCACCCGTTGTGCCCGCTGACTTTCTGACTCTGTCATGCAGTCCACCGCACTTGTGGCCAGGCTGCAGAGAAGCTGCGGCCCGGTGGTTGGGGATCCATGTAGAGACTCAGGGCTACGGGGCCCCAGATTCAGGACTATAGCCCCAGAAGCCACCCTCTAGCAACGCCACTGTGTAAACGGTTTCTCAGTGTAACACTTTTTTTGGTATTTATTACCTCTCACATAGATCTTAGTACTCCCCTTGACAATGCCTTCATCTGTGTATGTTGCAGTTTGATCACTGAGGGGGAGGAAACAAACAAAATGCTTCCTCCTGCCTGCAGCAAACTGATGACATCAGCGCAGCCTAGGCAAAGTCACTGACTGGAGCTTAACCAGTCCAAAAGTGCTTCAAGTTATCCATTGTCTGTGCTCCACCATATATAATAATGAATGGACGCTTACCAGATGAGGAGACCCCAAGCGAGGTCTAGCCACATGTTAGTGAGCAAATGTAGGTAACACCCCCCTCACAGGACCCATATGTTAGATGTGTCATCCAAAAGATCACCCGATAACATGGCAGGTTTGTTGTCGTCATTCATTAACCAGGCATGTGTATAAAAAAGAAACACAATCATTGTGCAATTTGCTAGCATAAGAAATCTATTAAAAGAACAGTATTCTACTCACAAGTAAAATGATCACATCAGGAATTCAGAAATGAATGTCCTGCACTCCGCTGGGCGTGCTGACGTCACCACTATATCCTTCAACCAGACATACGTTTTGTCCCAACAGACTTCGTCACAGGGGCAATTGCAAAATCGCTGGATCAAGATCGAGTATTAGGGGGGCAGAGGAGGGCTGCTGCACACTGAAGTTTTTTTTAATCTTAATGCATTAAAGCGGTTGTATGCCCGCAAAAAAAACCTGTAAGGCAAAGGCATAATGAGCTAGTATGCACCGCATACTAGCTCTTTATGATATACTTATCTTAGAACAAAGTTATTCAAGTAAAACTAATAAACAGTTCAGCACAGATGTTTCCAAAACACATCCTTTTACAAGTTCTTCTAGCGCCTCTCAGTCATTCTCCTGTTGCCCCTGCCCCATGAGGTAGTCATTAAATAGGTGACAAAGTACTTTAGAGTCCATAAGTCAAATGTATGAGTCCATATCTCCTGGAACCCCGCCTGGGATCCCACAAGGGGTTGTTAAGTGCAAGTAGTTGATCACATCCTAAGGCAGCATGCCTGTTCCTTAGATGGAGCAACCAGGAACCGAGCCTCCCGCTAACTTACTAACATTGGGGTCCCAGAGAAGTGGTTCCCTCCCTTTGTTTGTGTTTGCCCTAGCAGAAGGCAGTGCTTCCCCACAAATCCTGGGAAAACCTGGTCACCAGAGTTAACCCTCCCTTTTTTAGGGCAATGTGATAACACGGTAAATTACACTTAAATAATACTACACAAGTTTAACCCACATGTTGGCTGGCCAACATAGTAGAGCGAGATGGAGAAGCGATCTCACATGGAGGGGTTAAGCTCATTATCGGAAAAGCGGGCCTCTGAACAGTCATTTCTCCGTTGCAGAGATTTGGAATGTAATGTGTTTTTCCATTGTGAGGTGAGCCACTTGTCTGGTTGTGCTTTAAACAAATTTCTGGGTGTGAGCCAATCAGATTGCTCCATAGCTCAGATCTGTCAGGCCACCATTCCAGTGACGTGACATATTCAAGAACATTGCAAACACACAACTCAACACAAAATTTGACAACACTGCCGACAGCTGGGAATTTGTAGGACGTCACTTTATATAAGAAAGACTTTGCTCTGATCGATCCAGGGCTCTCGTCCTTAAACTGACCCTCCAGAATAACAAAGATCTGAATTTTAACAGTCATCTTAGTCCTCAAATTTAATAGGATACTGGGGGAAATTAAAAGTTTTAATAAAATAGGAGGTAAAACTGTGCAGTCAAGGGGCTCTTATAGGTACTAAAAACTATGCAGATTTGTAAATGTTTTAGGAATTTTATTGCCATACCTGTATGCCATTTTCCCCCCCTGGAAGCCTGGTGAAAATATTTCCAGCTAGTAATTCTAGAGTCCTACTCCGGCTATTTTCGGAACGTGTGAAAATAAAGTGGAGGTTCACCCTAAAAACAAGTATTAACCATTCAATCCAGCATACTGCCGACATATACAGTATGCTGTTTTTTTTTTTTTTTTTGCTTTACATACCGTAGTATAGGTATTTTTTTCCCCGACTTCCGGATAGTGAATCCCGCGGGACTGGGCATTTCTATTCGAGAGTAAGTGATTGACGTGATGACAAAAGCTTTCCATGGCGCATAATGCGCGTCACGAGTTGCCAAAAGAAGCCAAACTGCGAGTCAGCGCTATACGGTGCCTGCGCACCGACGTTCGGCTTTTTTCGGAAACTGGTGACGCGCCTTTTGCGCCGGGGGGCAAGCTTTTGTCATACGTCAATCACTTAGTCTCGAATAGGAACGCCCAGTCCCGCCGGATTCACTACCCGGAAGCCGGGGGAAGAAATACCTATACTACAGTATGTAAAGCGAAAAAAAACAAAAAAACAGCATACTGTACATGTCGGCAGTATGCTGGATTAAATGGTAAATACTTTAGGGTTTTTAGGGTGAACCTCCACTTTAAGTTGAATCTGTTTGTAAGTCGGAACATGTACATTTTTTAAGTGTAGCTCCAGCCCAAAAATCTATGTTTAAGCTTTTTGGATAGCATAGGGAAGGGTTATCACCCCTGTAACATTTGTTTTGCTGTCTGCGCATATGTTCAGAAGATTTCACCTCACTTCCTGTCCCAATGACAGTTGGATTTAGAACATTTTGGATTGTTAGGGAAACATGGACTGGTGATAAAGCATCAGTGGAGAGGAGATGCCTTTTTCCCATAATAATAACTCTTACAGGAGAGAATTTCCCTTCCTAGGGGTAGATTTCCTCTGACTTCCTGTTGTCTCCCTCCGTTTGTAAGTAAGAGTCGTTTGTAAGTCGGATGTTTGTAAGTAGGGGGCCGCCTGTACTTTAAAGAGACACTGTCACCTTGCCCATTCTGGGTACAGTGACAGGGCCTATTTAAATTCCCTACCCCTCCACCTCCTGAATAAATGGGTTCTTTCTAAATGGGCAAACTGCCCTCTACAAGATAATTTTTGAAACATCTATATTTGCCGCTTTCCTTATTTTGGCTAAGAAAGAATAGCACTCAATAGCATTCAATCCTATTAACTATGTGACTTTGTAATACAGCCCAGGCCAGCACTGTTATAGCAAACATTGCACCTCTATATTCCTTAGGAGCGTAGTAAAGAGATTTGTGGGTGCTCAAATGATAAAAATGTACCAAACCAATAAATTAGTGAGTGAGGAGAATTGGCGCTAGCTTATTTAATATATAAATATAAAGTGAAGTGCTGTTAGTGTGAAAAGACACAGTGGTAAATGATCAAATCCAGATAAAAAATGCACATTAATAAAATCCATGTGCCAAAAGTGCCAACACCACCAGGATTACAGCAGGACGTACCATTGCCAGAGTGCTGCACAGTAGCATACACTATGAACGCTGTAAACCCCAAGAGGGAGTGCCGTACACATAGGAGCACAGTTTGAGTGGATCACTGTGTGAATTACAGAACTAGACATTCACATCAGCACAAAGCACTTTCTCATCATATTTATTTTTATTTATTTATTTATTAATATTTTTTCACTTTCTTTGTCAGTCTATTTTATGCACATGTTTTGGACTGGATATCACTAGCACTTTTGGCACATGGATTTTATTAATGTGGATTTTTTATCTGGATTTGATCATTTACCACTGTGTTTTTTCACACTAACAGCACTGCACTTTATATTTATATATTAAATAAGCTAGCGCCAATTCTACTTCCACTCCTCACTCATATCATTATCTCACCTAGGTGAAATAAAGTAGGGGCAGCTGCTTAAATAAATAAATAAATAAATTAATTAATTAAGGGTGCAAACCCCAAAAAACTCACTCTCAGGCAATATTTGTGTTCATTGCGCGGATTCATTTATACTATCTCAATAAATTATTTACATTATTGTTTCTCCTTAGAAAAAGGCTATTGACCAACCTCACAAGACCCCATCCATCTGGGTGGCCATATACAAGGCGTTTGGCCGCCCCATACTATTGAGCAGCACCTTCCGCTACTTGGCCGATCTGCTGGGCTTTGCTGGACCCCTCTGCATCTCTGGGATTGTTCAAAATCTGGGAAACTACACTGAGACCAAACAAGAACAGGTGTGTGTGTGTATGACTTTCATACAATGTAGGATGTGGTGTAGGGGGCATTCAGGGAAAATGTGTTCATGTTATGTTTTGGGTGTGTGTGAAGTCCCCAGCCATTTCCAAGCTGCGATTAGTGTGTATAGTCCAAGCACAGGGTAAACTCTAGATAAAAACAACATTTTTCATTTTTTTTGGGTCACTTGTATTCTCAACCTTTTTCTTTGCGTGAATCTCAAGCAAAAACTTATTTTTTTAACTCTGGATTGTGCAAGTGTTGCAACCCCTTTCAGATTTTTACTGCTTATCAGGATTGCAGTAAGTAGATTGCATGTAATGAAGTCCAGATTTAATTTATTGATAATAGTATCTGTGATAACTCCAACATGCTTCAGTGGTCTGAGGGGCCTTCATCAGGGCCTTAAGCTGTCAGGCAACATAAGGTGATCCAGACAACAGGGCATACATATCTTGACCATATAATTGATGAAGTAGTCTGTTTCAATTGTCATTTGCTTCTTAGATTTTTCAGTTCCTGGTTTCTTAGGCCCCATGCACACGAGACGCTGGTAAACTCGAGTTCAGAGGCATTTGGGCATTTTTTTCAACTGCCCCTGAACACATTTAATGTTATCCTATGTGTCCATGCACACATTCACGTTTTTAAGCAGTTGGGTTTAGGCTCGTTTTTTCAGACGCAAAATTTTGGGTTCAGACGCAAACATTTTTGCATTTCAAAGCTTTGGGAGGGTCAACAATGTCTTTGTTATGAACGCTGATAGCCGCAAACGCGGTAAAACGCAGCTAAACGCGGCAAAACGCAGCGAAATTCGCGGCAAAAAACGGCGTTCTAAACGCCGGTTTTTGCCTTTGAAAACTTGAGTTTACATGTGTTTGCATTTGCTTCTCGTGTGCATGGGGCCTTACTCTTTCCCATTAACGTGCTAAAGAAATTTAACAAAAATCAGTTTTCATTACATTACCTTATTTTAGACCCAGTGATGTCATCAATAGGTCTCTGTTTCTTAAATCTGAACATAGAGATGCATTGCAGGCAGATTGTTGCTGGTAGGAGGGCCTGACAGAGTGCTCTGCATAGCTTTCTGAAAACTTCAGAGCACCCTGCCTCAATACTCCTCTCTAGAGCCCACAGCCCCAAAATACCTTGGTGAGTGAATGTCAGTATTCCTAGGCAGGCTGTATTTGCATGCCGATCACCCTAGGTAACACCCATATGTGGTGGGCTCTAGCTGAAATGCTACAGCTTCAAATGCACATTGTGAGAAGCTCACAGTGTGCAGCAGGGGTGGACTGACAAATCATGGGACCCCTGGGCAATAGAAGATTATGGGGCCCCCAGGCTTACATATGGCCACCACGCCAGGAGGCAGTGCAGAGGCAGGGCAGCTAAAATCTCAGAATTTTCACATTAAAAGCATGTCGGTTACGGACATATCAGGGTCAGATAAAAAAAAAAAACACAGATTTTTACATACTGTCCCTGGTTTTATTGAGCCTGGCAACCCTGATGGGGCCCCCTAGTGGCATGGGGCCCTTGGGCAGTGCCAGAGAGTCCCAATGGTCAGTCCGCCCCTGGTGTGCAGTGAAATCATAGTAAGCAATTACAGTACAGGAGAGGAGCCTGTACAACTGTGCAATCCTGAAGTTCAGATTTAAGTTCTCCTGTTGTCCGGACCTCCCTTTTGTCCCAAATCTTTAAAGCAATTCTGCTGCCTCCAAAAATATATATATAAAAGTTGTATGCAAAAGAAGGCTATTAATACTTCTGTCTCTTGCTATCTGTACCTTGAATATTCACTCTCTTGCACCTTCCCGACAGTTCCAACATTGCACTCCAGATTGCCCATCAGCAGTAAAACAAACACCTCCTGCTTGGACCAGCCATCTTCACTTTCACTTCACTGGCTACATTTTAATAAATATTTTTCCATCTCACAGACCTGCTTTCTCTACTTTATATGTGGCCTCATCTAGTCATTGTTATCCTGTTAACGATTTCTTTTTCATACCTTTTCCAGGATCTACAAAAAACTACCTTCGTCAATGTCTACTTCATGTCTTCCAAGGAATTTTTGGAGCAGTACTATGTATTGGCTGTTCTTTTATTTCTGGCCCTAATCCTCCAAAGGACATTCCTGCAGGCTTCCTATTATGTCGCCATAGAGACAGGGATCAATCTGCGTGGAGCATTACTGGTGAGCGCAACATCTACTGTCCCTAACAATAGTTCTAGTTCACATAGTGATGGGAATCTAACACTCCCCCGAGGAGTCCAGGTATTTCAGTAGAGTTTAATCATAGTTGTACTGTGTTGACATTTGTTAGATGAAAGTCCTCTCTGCAGAATTTTCATCCAACCATGCTCATGCTTAACACAATTCATCTGAAAACACATGGTAGCACTTAGCAATGCAACAAATACTAAAGCCCAACTTTAACCCAAACTTGTTTCATTGCAGTCTGCTTTCCACTGTCTTAACAGGAAGTGTGGCTAAATCTCCCACAGACTGCATTCAAATTTTTACAAGAGGCCTATAATTTCTCCATTCTGTCCAAACTAAAAAAAAAAAAAAAAGGTCTAATCTAAGCCTTTATACTCCCCAGCAGTGCTGTGGATGTGTTATAGCATCTAGAAAGTGAAGGGAGGATAAAGAGAACCCATACAGTGGAAACTGTGCTGTGCCCAAAAAAAGGCAGGCAGAGGTCTATTCACCGGTATTGCCTGTGTTTTTTTTGCAGTTGATTTGTTAATCATTTTTAGCTAGATTCAGGTAGATGTGTGTATCCTTGAGGCGGCGTAGCGTATCGTATTTACGCTACGCCGCCGTAATTCAGAGAGGCAAGTGCTGCATTCACAAAGCACTTGCCTCCTAAGTTACGGCGGTGTAGCGTGAATGGGCCGGGGTAAGCGCGCCTAATTCAAATGAGGAGGTGGGGGGCGTGTTTTATGTAAATTACTTGTGACCCGACGTGATTGACTTTTTACGAACGGCGCATGCGCCGTCCGTGGACATATCCCAGTGTGCATTGCTCCAAAGTACGCCGCAAGGACGTATTGGTTTCGACGTGAACGTAAATGACGTCCAGCCCCATTCACGGACGACTTACGCAAACGACCTAAATTTTTCAAATTTCGACGCGGGAACGACGGCCATACTTAACATTGACTAGTCCAGCTATTTGTTCGACTAACTTTACGCCGGGAATCGCCTTACGTAAACGGCGTATCTTTACTGCGACGGGCAAGCGTACGTTCGTGAATTGGCGTATCTCGCTGATTTACGCATTCTAGGCGTAAATCAGCGTTCACGCCCCTAGCGGCCAGCGGAACTAGACAGCTAAGATACGACGGCGCATGCTGTCGTATCTTAGCTAGGTTAAAGTGTATCTCAGTTTGAGCATACACTTAAACATACGACGGCTTAGATTCCGAGTTACGACGGCGTAAATCTAGCCAATTGTGTTTATTATGCCTTGCTCTGCACTGTCTATTCCTCAGTTGATCTATTCCTCATTATTTATGTATTATGCCTTGTACTGCACTGTGTATCTGAAGCCATTTTGGTAGAGAAGTAAGGCTTTGCTCCTTAAAGTGAGTTCCACCCTAAAAAAAAATTCCTCCAAAAATCTAAAATAAAAAAATAAAAAATAATTTTATTTACCCGAAATAGCTGTTGCTATGCAGAAGTCCCGAATCTGCCTCTTCATCCTCCGCGGTGGATTCTCTTCCTCCTCCTACACTCAGTTTCTTCTTGTGGATGGGGTGCGCTGCATTCTGGGAACTGTGTGTATCCCAGAAAGCAGCCGGCCCATTCACAAATCGCCACGCTGCTCGAGCATGCGCAGTAAGAAACGGGCAGTGAAGCCGCACGGCTTCACTGCCTGTTTTCCTTACTGTGAATGGCGGCGCCTGGAGCTGCCAGGATCGAGGATCAGCCTCGGCGGGGGCCGACATCGCTGGCGACAAGGACAGGTAAGTGTCCTTATTAAAAGTCAGCAGCTACAGTGTTAGCAGCTGCTGACTTTTAATTTTTTTTTTTTTTTACCGGACCTCCGCTTTAATGTAAGAATGGCTTCCAGTTGACTAGTGATTTGATGACTGGTGGGGTACATATAGAGGTGGAGGAAGCACAGATCCATACAATGAGATCATTGCCCTGCAGGTCCCCAGGTACAGCTTCCTGTCCAGCCAGGAGAACAGTGAACCTATCAGCAAATCTCATTCCAAATCTGGTGAGACTAGCAGTCAGAGGCAGCAGCGTCTTAGATGATCCCATACTGCACATATACAGCTATGAGGCTGCAGAATAGAAGTTCCTAGGCAGGGGAAATGCAGTGTTTTTTTAGAAGAATTTAAAGGGGTTGTAAAGGTTCGTTTTTTTATCCTTAAAGCTAGTGCATTGTTGTTTCACTAACCTTTTCCCTCAATTTCCCTTCTAAATGTTTTTTTCTTTGTCTGAATTTCTCACTTCCTGTTTCTCCTCATCATCCGAGCCGTTCTGGCTGGGGGTTAGTCAGTGTGTACACAGCATCTCCCTGCAGGGATGTAGTCCCAAGGGAGGGGGCGAGCACACTGACTAACCCCGAGCCAGAAGGGCTCGGATGATGGGGGCAAGCTTACTGAGGAGAAACAGAAAGTGAGAAATTCAGACAAATAAAAAAAACATTTAGAAGGAAAATTATGATGGGGGCAAGCTTACTGAGGAGAAACAGGAAGTGAGAAATTCAGACAAAGTAAAAAAAACATTTAGAAGTAAAATCGAAGGAAAAGGTAAGTGAACCAACAATGCACTAGCTTAACCACTAGCTGGCGGCAGGTCGGCTCGGCTGCGCGACATCACGTAGCTATAGGTCATCTCGCGATTCAGACAATAGGGGCGCGTGCACGCCGCCCCCGCGCCCCTGGTCCCGATGCGCTTGCCCGGCGGGTGCGATCACCACCGGGCACCTGATATCGCTCGTTACGGAACGAGAACTGGGAGCTGTATGTGTAAACACACAGCTCCCGGTCCTGTCAGGGGGATAAATGCCTGATCGTATGAACAGCGATCAGTCATTTCCCCAAGTCAGTCCCACCCCCCCTTCAGTTAGAACACACACAGGGAACATAATTAACCCCTTCCTCGCCCCCTAGTGTTAACCCCTTCCCTGCCAGTGGCATTTTTATAGTAATCTATGCATTTTTATAGCACTGACCGCTATAAAAATGCCAATGGTCCCAAAAATGTGTCAAAAGTGTCCGATGTGTCCGCCATAAGGTCGCAGTACCGATAAAAATCGCTGATCACCGCCATTACTAGTAAAAAAATAAATATTGATAAAAATGCCATAAAACTATGCCCTATTTTGTAGACGCTATGGGCCAGATTCACATACTTTTAGAAAGGCGCGGCATATCAGAGATACGCTACGCCACCGTAAGTCGAAACCAGGAAGATTTCGCGCCGATTTCGGCGGTGTAGTGTATTTCTCGGCGCGTAATTTAAATCGGCGGGTAAGGGGCGTGATTCATTTAAATGAAGCGTGTCCCCGTGACGATTGAACTGCGCATGCTCCATTCGAAATTTCCCGCCGTGCTTTGCGCAAAATGACGTCGCAACAACGTAATTTTTTGAACTTAGACGTGAGTTACGTACTTTCCTATTCACGGACGACTTACGAAAAAAAAAATATCTAATTTCGCCGCGGGAATGACGGCCATACTTAACATGGCAAGTCTATCTATACGCCGCAAAATAGCAGCTTTAACTATACGCCGGGAAAAGCCGACTAGCAACGACATAAGAGAATGCAACGGCCACGCGTACCTTCGTGGATCGACGGAAAAAGCTAATTAGCATACCCGACGCGGAAAACGGCGCAAACTCCACCCAGCGGGCGCCGAAGTATTGCACCTACGATCCGAAGGCGTACAAAGCCGTACGCCTGTCGGATCGAAGCCAGAAGCCGTAGAATCTTGGTTTGAGGATTCAAACTAAAGATACGACGCAGGAAATCTGAAAGTACGCCGGTGTATCAGTAGATACGCCGGCGTACTCGCTCTGTGAATCTGGCCCTATAACTTTTGCACAAACCAATCAATAAACACTTATTGCGATTTTTTTACGAAAAATATGTAGAAGAATACATATCGTCCTAAACTGAGGAAAACATTTTTTTTATATATATATTTTTGGGGATATTTATTACAGCAAACAGTTAAAAATATTATTATTTTTTTCAAAATTGTCACTTTATCTGTGATCAAATACCACCAAAAGAAAGCTCTATTTGTGGGGAAAAAAAGAACACCAATCTTGTTTGGGAGCCACGTCGCACGACCGCGCAATTGTCAGTTAAAGCAATGCAGTGCCGAATCGCAAAAAGTGGCCAGGTAATTGACCAGCAATATGGTCCGGGGCTGAAGTGGTTAAAGGAACGTATTTAGAAAATAAAAAAAACAACCTTTACAACCCCATTAAAGCCATTTCACTGTGTAACTGCAGATATATGTTTACAGTTTGTATTTCTTTATTTGAGAATTGAAAATTCAATAAAAATATTGAGAAAGAAAATAAAAAACAAACCTTTACAACCCCTTTAAAACAAACGGTAATTCTTTTCAGGTTACTGTTTAGGCATAATTGACCATTCTAGATGTTTCCTCTCAGTAAGCAATTATTAATCATTTGAGGTCAGGTCCACTGTGAGAAACCTGCCATCGTCCTTGCCAAACACATTGTGAAATCTAGAAAAAGCACAAGAATGAAAACATGTAGCAGAGTCTGATGACGAGAACTGAGCAGCCTTGTAGCATTTATCTCCTAATAGATACAGTAGCTAAAGCTGAGCTCCCATCTGCTGCCTTAATGTAGCCAATACGTAAGGAGTACTGGGAACACACATATCTATCATCTTCCAGTTCAGGCCACATTCTGACTTCAATTCTTCCCTCTTTGATAAGCCATCACACACCTGTCTTTCCCTTTTTTTTATTGGTTTGACCACTATATTTGTTACACAAAAGAGGATTTTTACCGCAATTTTGTCGTGATTTTTAAGGCATGTTTTACCTCAATTTTGCAGCATTTTTGTACAGATCAAAAGGTCACCAATGTAAAAAACAGAAAAATGCCTGTAATCTGCCCAAAAAGAAGCTCATGTACTTTTTTTGAGCTTCAGGAGTTTTTCTTCAGGTGACAAAACGCTCAGAGGTGCCATTGAAATGAGTGGTATTTTGCCTGTTGGAAGTTTTTTTAGATGTTTTTTCTGGTGTTTTACAAGCGTTTTACGAGCTGAAAACACATTGCAAAGTGAAAGATAGTGATCTAGTGATGACCTCTTTTTTTTCTTTATATATAGTTTTATTTTTTGCATGTTTGTGGTGAGAAAGGGGACCAGGTAAGGCAAAATATAAGCATATTAAACTTTAGCTTTAAAATGTATAGTCTTGAGGTAAAAAGAGAAGAAGGGGGACATGACTGAAACCTTCAAATTAATTGAAGTATTACTAAACACACAGGCCCGGATTCACGTAGAACCGCGTATCTTTGTGCGGGCGTAACGTATCCTATTTACGTTATGCCTCCGCAACGTTGACAGGCAAGTGCCATATTCTCAAACCAAAGTTGTGGCGGCGTAGCGTAAATAGGCCGGCGTAAGCCCGCCTAATTCAAATGTGGTAGATGTGGGCGTGTGTTATGTAAATTTAATGTGACCCCACGTAAATGACGCTTTTTACGAACGGCGCATGCGCTGTCTGTGAAAGTATCCCAGTGCGCATGCTCCAAATTAACCCGCAAGAAGCCAATGCTTTCGACGTGAGCGTAAATGATGCCCAGCCCTATTCGCGAACGACTTACGCAAACGACGTAAGATTTTCAAAATTCGACGCAGGAACGATGTCCATACTTAACATTGGTACGCTTCATGTACGCCTCATATAGCAGGGGTAACTTTACGCTGGGAAAAGCCTAACATAAACTGCGTATCTGTACTGCGTCGGCCGGGCGTACGTTCGTGAATTTGCGTATCTAGCTGATTTACATATTTCTAGGCGTAAATCAGCGTACACGCCCCTAGCGGCCAGTGTAAATATGCAGTTAAGATACGACGGTGTAAGAGACTTACGCCGGTCGGATCTAATACTAATCTATGCATAACTGATTCTAAGAATCAGGCGCATAGATACGCTGGCGTAACTCGTATAAGAATCCAGGCCACATTGTTTAACTACATGCCGACCAGCCGCCACAGTTCTACGGCGCGAGAGCACGTAGTATAACGTCGGCTTTCGAAGCGGCCACTAGGGGCGCGCGCGTGCCACTGGGGGCACGCGCCCCCCGCTCGCTCCTGACTCCCGCGCACCCGCGATCGTTCGTTACAGAGCGAGGACCGGGAGCTGTGTGTGTAAACACACAGCTCCCAATCCTGTCAGGGGAGAATTGCCTGACCGTCTGTTCATACAATGTATGAACAGCGATCAGTGATTTCCCCTAGTGAGTCCACCCCCCCCCTACAGTTAGAACACACCCAGGGAACATTCTTAACCCCTTCTCCGCCCCTAGTGTTAACCCCTTCCCTGCCAGTGGTATTTTTACAGTAATCAATGCATTTTTATAGCACTGATCGCTGTGGAAATGACAATGGTCCCAAAAATGTGTCAAAAGTGTCTAAAGTGTCGGCCATAATGTCGCAGTACCGAAAAAAAATCGCTGATCGCCGCCATTACTAGTAAAAAAAAATATTAATAAAAATGTCATAAACTACCCCCTATTTTGTAAACGCTATAACTTTTGCGCAAACCAATCAATAAACACTTCTTGCGATTTTTTTTACGAAAAATATGTAGAAGAATACGTATCGGCCTAAACTGAGGAAAAAAATATTTTTTTATATATATTTTCGGGGGATATTTATTATGGTAAAAAGTAGGGCTGTGCAAATTAACTTTTAATTAATCGATTAATCTTTAATTTTTTTTATCGATCAAAATCTTTTTGATCGATTAAAATTCTTTTGATTGGTACTCACCTCTCCGCCGGCTTCTGGGCCTTCATGGAGTTCTGTCGGAGATCCAGTAACGTCACGGACATTGGCGGGGCTTGCCGTGTCCATCTGAAGGGCTCCTTTGCTGTGCCTTCATATCTGCATGCCGGCGGGACCTTACTATCTGCCACACGCAAGGGCTGCAGAGGCGTTGCTAGGGGGGTGCGGGGGGTGCGGGCCGCCCCGGGTGACACCCACTAGAGGGGTGACACCATCCCGATTTAAAAAAAAAAAAATTTAAATTTTTTTTTTTTTTTTTTTTAGCTGACATGTGGGGGCAGTCGGCAGTCGGCACACAGGCACAGCCCCCTCCTCTCTGTTTGTGTGTACAGAGGGGGAGGGGCCGAGGGGACCTTCTGTCCATGTGTCGTGGCGCTGCCTGCAATGATCTGAGGTACTGAAAGGGGAGGGGGGTGTTTGCACCTGGGGGGATTTCACTGAAGGGGTGGGGGGCGTCCTAAGGGGGTGTTTGCACTGAGGGGGTTTTCACTAGGGGGGTTTGCACTGAGGGGTTGCACTGAGGGGGGGGGGATTTGCACTGAGAGGGGGGTGTCTGCACTGAGGGGGTGTCTGCACTGAAGGGGGGTCTGTGTAACATGCAGGGGTCCAGAGGTGCAGGTGGCTGTGTAATGTAAAAGGGTTGCAGTGATGCAGGGTGCTGTGTAATGTAAAGGGGTGCAGAGGGCTGTGTAGTGTAAAAGGGTCCAGAGGTGCAGGGGGCTATGTGATGTAAAGGGGTGCAGAGGTGCAGGCGGCTGTGTAATGTAAAAGGGGTGCAGTGATGCAGGGTGCTGTGCAATGTAAAAGGGTCCAGAGGTGCAGGGTGCTGTGTAATGTAAAGGGGTCCAGAGGTGCAGGGGGCTATGTGATGTAAAGGGGTCCAGTAATCAATGCATTTTTATAGCACTGATCGCTGTGGAAATGACAATGGTCCCAAAAATGTGTCAAAAGTGTCTAAAGTGTCGGCCATAATGTCGCAGTACCGAAAAAAAAATCGCTGATCGCCGCCATTACTAGTAAAAAAAAATATTAATAAAAATGTCATAAACTACCCCCTATTTTGTAAACGCTATAACTTTTGCGCAAACCAATCAATAAACACTTCTTGCGATTTTTTTTACGAAAAATATGTAGAAGAATACGTATCGGCCTAAACTGAGGAAAAAAATATTTTTTTATATATATTTTCGGGGGATATTTATTATGGTAAAAAGTAGGGCTGTGCAAATTAACTTTTAATTAATCGATTAATCTTTAATTTTTTTTATCGATCAAAATCTTTTTGATCGATTAAAATTCTTTTGATTGGTACTCACCTCTCCGCCGGCTTCTGGGCCTTCATGGAGTTCTGTCGGAGATCCAGTAACGTCACGGACATTGGCGGGGCTTGCCGTGTCCATCTGAAGGGCTCCTTTGCTGTGCCTTCATATCTGCATGCCGGCGGGACCTTACTATCTGCCACACGCAAGGGCTGCAGAGGCGTTGCTAGGGGGGTGCGGGGGGTGCGGGCCGCCCCGGGTGACACCCACTAGAGGGGTGACACCATCCCGATTTAAAAAAAAAAAAATTTAAATTTTTTTTTTTTTTTTTTTTAGCTGACATGTGGGGGCAGTCGGCAGTCGGCACACAGGCACAGCCCCCTCCTCTCTGTTTGTGTGTACAGAGGGGGAGGGGCCGAGGGGACCTTCTGTCCATGTGTCGTGGCGCTGCCTGCAATGATCTGAGGTACTGAAAGGGGAGGGGGGTGTTTGCACCTGGGGGGATTTCACTGAAGGGGTGGGGGGTGTACTAAGGGGGTGTTTGCACTGAGGGGGTTTTCACTAGGGGGGTTTGCACTGAGGGGTTGCACTGAGGGGGGGGGGATTTGCACTGAGAGGGGGGTGTCTGCACTGAGGGGGTGTCTGCACTGAAGGGGGGTCTGTGTAACATGCAGGGGTCCAGAGGTGCAGGTGGCTGTGTAATGTAAAAGGGTTGCAGTGATGCAGGGTGCTGTGTAATGTAAAGGGGTGCAGAGGGCTGTGTAGTGTAAAAGGGTCCAGAGGTGCAGGGGGCTATGTGATGTAAAGGGGTGCAGAGGTGCAGGCGGCTGTGTAATGTAAAAGGGGTGCAGTGATGCAGGGTGCTGTGCAATGTAAAAGGGTCCAGAGGTGCAGGGTGCTGTGTAATGTAAAGGGGTCCAGAGGTGCAGGGGGCTATGTGATGTAAAGGGGTCCAGTAATCAATGCATTTTTATAGCACTGATCGCTGTGGAAATGACAATGGTCCCAAAAATGTGTCAAAAGTGTCTAAAGTGTCGGCCATAATGTCGCAGTACCGAAAAAAAATCGCTGATCGCCGCCATTACTAGTAAAAAAAAATATTAATAAAAATGTCATAAACTACCCCCTATTTTGTAAACGCTATAACTTTTGCGCAAACCAATCAATAAACACTTCTTGCGATTTTTTTTACGAAAAATATGTAGAAGAATACGTATCGGCCTAAACTGAGGAAAAAAATATTTTTTTATATATATTTTCGGGGGATATTTATTATGGTAAAAAGTAGGGCTGTGCAAATTAACTTTTAATTAATCGATTAATCTTTAATTTTTTTTATCGATCAAAATCTTTTTGATCGATTAAAATTCTTTTGATTGGTACTCACCTCTCCGCCGGCTTCTGGGCCTTCATGGAGTTCTGTCGGAGATCCAGTAACGTCACGGACATTGGCGGGGCTTGCCGTGTCCATCTGAAGGGCTCCTTTGCTGTGCCTTCATATCTGCATGCCGGCGGGACCTTACTATCTGCCACACGCAAGGGCTGCAGAGGCGTTGCTAGGGGGGTGCGGGGGGTGCGGGCCGCCCCGGGTGACACCCACTAGAGGGGTGACACCATCCCGATTTAAAAAAAAAAAAATTAAAAATTTTTTTTTTTTTTTTTTAGCTGACATGTGGGGGCAGTCGGCAGTCGGCACACAGGCACAGCCCCCTCCTCTCTGTTTGTGTGTACAGAGGGGGAGGGGCCGAGGGGACCTTCTGTCCATGTGTCGTGGCGCTGCCTGTAATGATCTGAGGTACTGAAAGGGGAGGGGGGTGTTTGCACCTGGGGGGATTTCACTGAAGGGGTGGGGGGTGTACTAAGGGGGTGTTTGCACTGAGGGGGTTTTCACTAGGGGGGTTTGCACTGAGGGGTTGCACTGAGGGGGGGGGGGATTTGCACTGAGAGGGGGGTGTCTGCACTGAGGGGGTGTCTGCACTGAAGGGGGGTCTGTGTAACATGCAGGGGTCCAGAGGTGCAGGTGGCTGTGTAATGTAAAAGGGTTGCAGTGATGCAGGGTGCTGTGTAATGTAAAGGGGTGCAGAGGGCTGTGTAGTGTAAAAGGGTCCAGAGGTGCAGGGGGCTATGTGATGTAAAGGGGTGCAGAGGTGCAGGCGGCTGTGTAATGTAAAAGGGGTGCAGTGATGCAGGGTGCTGTGCAATGTAAAAGGGTCCAGAGGTGCAGGGTGCTGTGTAATGTAAAGGGGTCCAGAGGTGCAGGGGGCTATGTGATGTAAAGGGGTCCAGTAATCAATGCATTTTTATAGCACTGATCGCTGTGGAAATGACAATGGTCCCAAAAATGTGTCAAAAGTGTCTAAAGTGTCGGCCATAATGTCGCAGTACCGAAAAAAAAATCGCTGATCGCCGCCATTACTAGTAAAAAAAAATATTAATAAAAATGTCATAAACTACCCCCTATTTTGTAAACGCTATAACTTTTGCGCAAACCAATCAATAAACACTTCTTGCGATTTTTTTTACGAAAAATATGTAGAAGAATACGTATCGGCCTAAACTGAGGAAAAAAATATTTTTTTATATATATTTTCGGGGGATATTTATTATGGTAAAAAGTAGGGCTGTGCAAATTAACTTTTAATTAATCGATTAATCTTTAATTTTTTTTATCGATCAAAATCTTTTTGATCGATTAAAATTCTTTTGATTGGTACTCACCTCTCCGCCGGCTTCTGGGCCTTCATGGAGTTCTGTCGGAGATCCAGTAACGTCACGGACATTGGCGGGGCTTGCCGTGTCCATCTGAAGGGCTCCTTTGCTGTGCCTTCATATCTGCATGCCGGCGGGACCTTACTATCTGCCACACGCAAGGGCTGCAGAGGCGTTGCTAGGGGGGTGCGGGGGGTGCGGGCCGCCCCGGGTGACACCCACTAGAGGGGTGACACCATCCCGATTTAAAAAAAAAAAAATTAAAAATTTTTTTTTTTTTTTTTTAGCTGACATGTGGGGGCAGTCGGCAGTCGGCACACAGGCACAGCCCCCTCCTCTCTGTTTGTGTGTACAGAGGGGGAGGGGCCGAGGGGACCTTCTGTCCATGTGTCGTGGCGCTGCCTGCAATGATCTGAGGTACTGAAAGGGGAGGGGGGTGTTTGCACCTGGGGGGATTTCACTGAAGGGGTGGGGGGTGTACTAAGGGGGTGTTTGCACTGAGGGGGTTTTCACTAGGGGGGTTTGCACTGAGGGGTTGCACTGAGGGGGGGGGGATTTGCACTGAGAGGGGGGTGTCTGCACTGAGGGGGTGTCTGCACTGAAGGGGGGTCTGTGTAACATGCAGGGGTCCAGAGGTGCAGGTGGCTGTGTAATGTAAAAGGGTTGCAGTGATGCAGGGTGCTGTGTAATGTAAAGGGGTGCAGAGGGCTGTGTAGTGTAAAAGGGTCCAGAGGTGCAGGGGGCTATGTGATGTAAAGGGGTGCAGAGGTGCAGGCGGCTGTGTAATGTAAAAGGGGTGCAGTGATGCAGGGTGCTGTGCAATGTAAAAGGGTCCAGAGGTGCAGGGTGCTGTGTAATGTAAAGGGGTCCAGAGGTGCAGGGGGCTATGTGATGTAAAGGGGTCCAGTGGTGCAGGGGCTGTGTAATGTAAAGAGATGCAGGATGCTGTGTAATGTAAAGGGGTGCAGGGTGCTGTGTAATGTAAAAGGGTCCAGAGGTGCAGGGTGCTGTGTAATGTAAAAGGGTCCAGAGGTGAAGGGGGCTGTGAGATGTAAAGGGGTCCAGTGATGCAGGGTGCTGTGCAATTTTAAAGGGGTCCAGTGATGCAGGGTACTGTGTAATTTTAAAGGGATCCAGTGATGCAGGGGGCTGAGTAATGTAAAGAGGTCCAGAGGTGCAGGGTGCTGTGTAATGTAAAGGGGTCCAGTGATGCAGGGTGCTGTGTAATGTAAAGGGGTCCAGAGGTGCAGGATGCTGTGTAATGTAAAGGGGTCCAGTGATGCAGGGTGCTGTGTAATGTAAAGGGGTCCAGTGATGCAGGGGGCTGTGTAATGTAAAAGGGTGCAGAGGTGCAGGGTGCTGGGTAATGTAAAAGGGTCCAGAGGTGCAGGGTGCTGTGTAATTTAAAGGGGTCCAGTGATGCAGGGGGCTGTTTAATGTAAAGGGGTTCAGTGATGCAGGGTGCTGTGCAATGTAAAGTGGTCCAGAGGTGTAGTTGTGGAGAGGGGGTACACAGTAGTAACAAAAAGATATTGAAGGATGCAGAGGTATGCAGGGGGCACAGTGGGGTGTTTTTACATTTTAACGTGGGGGGGGGGGGGGGCCAGATATTGGATCCGCCCCGGGTGCCAAATGCTCTAGGTACGCCCCTGGCCTATAGGCTCCTGAGATGTGAATTCCGGTCCTGGAGAAAGTGATGTGGGGGGAGGGGACAAAGAAAAATGGAGAGAAAGAAGAAGGGATAGAACGAACAAGAAAGATGGATAGGGAGAGAGAGAAAAGGGGAAGAAAGGAGAACAGAGAGCAAACAGTAGGGTAAAAAATATTTGAAAAATGTTATTGGGGGGGGGGGGGGGGTGACACCATATTTTACCGCACCAGGTGACACCAACCCTAGTGACGCCACTGAAGGGCTGTTTCACTTCCCTCTATCACTTCCCTCTATCAACCTGGGATTCTACAACCATCCACTGGGAGTTGTGATAGTTCCCTTCACGGGACATCTCATCTGGATTCAGCAGTGGTATCATTGTACACATTTTTATACCAGTATCATACTTAGCTACATGTTTTTATTAACTCGTTTGGTACCGTTTGGTATTAATCGCACCATTTTTACAGTTTATGTAGCTACATCGATTTTATCTCCAGTGCAATATTTATTTGGTTACCTACTTGAAGACTATAAAAGTTTTAATGCTATTCCCATCGAGCGCTGCCTTTGTGTGTTTTTGTATCCTGCTATTCATTTTTCCAGTGGTTGGTAGCTGCACTGGGAATCAGCCTGCAAGGAGATCAGCTAAAAGTAGTTGGATCTGTATGTGCGTTATAATTAATCGAAATTAGTCGATTAATCGATAAAAAAAAAAAAAACGATTAATCGAACAGAAAAATTTTGATCAGTAACAGCCCTAGTAAAACGTCAAAAATATTAATTTTTTTCAAAATTGTCGCTCTATTTTTGTTTATAGCGCAAAAACTAAAAACCGCTGAGGTGATCAAATACCACCAAAAGAAAGCTCTATTTGTGGGAAAAAAAGGACGCCAATTTTGTTTGGGAGCAATTGTCAGTTAAAGCAACGCTGGGCCGAATCGCAAAAAGTGCTCAGGTCTTTGACCAGCAATATGGTCCGGGGGTTAAGTGGTTCATTTATATTGTCTCTTCTATTTCTGTATATGGATGCTGGCATTTAAGTTATTTTATTGAAACTTTTGCTCCAGATCGCGAACGGTTGCCTTAGTAATGCTTACGCTGTATTGTTGTGAACATTAGTGTTGCTCTCCCCAGCTTAGTAGTTTTACTGGGTGAGCAAACCTTTTTGGACCCACATAGTCCTTTTTATGTTTGTATCCCCAAGGCCAATATAAATAATATCACAATCAGTTTGGAAAAGACAAATAATGTTCTATCTTGTCTGGTATTTCTAATTGATCACTGAGAAATGGTCGTAGAAATGTAGTAAATAAAAGATAATCTTACACATTGTCTGATGTGTTCCAGGCCATGATCTACAACAAGATGCTGAAGCTGTCCACCTCCAACATGTCGATGGGTGAGATGACCCTGGGACAGCTTAACAACCTGGTGGCCATCGAGACCAACCAGCTGATGTGGTTCCTTTTCCTATGCCCCAATCTCTGGGCGATGCCTGTGCAGGTACAGCCGACAAGTAAGGGCATTGCCATAATACCAATCTGATCCCAGCCCTGTCTCTTTACATCTTCTGCCATAATACAGTGGCAAATAGCACAATATTATCCGCTGTACACATACTGTATGAATCTACCATCTTTTTTCAGATCATAATGGGGGTCATCCTACTATACAAGCTGCTGGGGGTCAGCGCTCTGGTTGGGGCTGCTGTCATTGTTCTGCTCGCTCCGGTACAGTACTTCATTGCTACCAAGCTAGCCGAAATCCAGAAGAATACTCTGGTAAGTCTGGGAGAGCGACTAGAGGATAATCAGTGATACATTAGTATTATACATTTATATACAGTAGCGCTATCATATACTGCAGTGATGTACAGAGAATACAGAATCAGTCACATTCGTTTTTGTACAAGAGGAGCTTACACTCCAATTTCCCACCAGTCACACACTATTATTATTAACATTTATATAGCGCTGACATATTCTGCAGTGCTATCGGGAAAATACTGAACCAATCACATCAATTTCTGCACCAGAGGAGCTTACACTCTTTACCACAGTCACACATTATTATTTTTATAATTATTATTATTTTAACCACTTAAGGACCGCCTCCTGCACATATACGTCGGCAGAATGGCACGGACAGGCATATCAACGTACCTGTACTTCCCCTTTAAATGCCTGTCCGTGTGGTCGCCAATCCCTGTGAGTCGGACCGCAGGTCCCGCGGACTCGATCATCGCGGGGATCCCTGCGATCAACTCACAGAGGTATAGAGCGGGGAGATGCTTGTGTAAAAAAGCATCTCCTCGCTCTGACTAGTGACAATATCACTGATCTCGGCTCCCTGTACTCAGAGCGGAGATCAGTGTCATGTGACACAGAGCCCATCCCCCCTACAGTAAGAAACACTATGCAGGGAACACTTAACCCCTACAGCGCCACCTAGTGGTTAACCCCTTCACTGCCAGTGTCATTTTCACTGTAAACAGTGGATTTTTATAGCACTGATCACTGTGAAAATGACCCAAAAATGTGTCAAAAGTGTCCAATGTGTCCGCCATAATGTCGCAGTCACTAAAAAAAAAAATCACTGATCGCCGCCATTACTAGTAAAACATTTCTTTTATAAAAATGCCATAAAACTATTCCCTATTTTGTAAACGCTATAACTTTTGCGCAAACCTATAAATAAACACTTAATGCGATTTTTTTTTTACCAAAAATATGTAGAAGAATACGTATCGGCATAAACTGAGGAGGAAAAAAAAAATTGTATATATTTTTTGGGGATATTTATTATAGCAAAGAGTTAAAAATATTATTTTTTTTTCAAAATTGTCGCTCTATTTTTGTTTATAGCGCAAAAAATAAAAACACAGAGGTGATCAAATACCACCAAAAGAAAGTTCTATTTGTGTGAAAAAAAGGACGCCAATTTTGTTTGGGCCACGTCGCACGACTGCGCAATTGTCAGTTAAAGTGACGCAGTGCCGAATCGCAAAAAGTGGCCTGGTCCTGTAGCTGCAAAATGGTCCGGGTCTTAAGTGGTAAAATGTATATAGCTCTGACATTCCAAAGCACCGTACAGGGAACATTGAGCTATTCAACTCAGTCTCTGCACCAGAGAAGCTTACACTCACATACTCACAGTCATTAACCACTTAAGCCCCGGACCAATATGCAGCCTAAAGACCCAAGGTGTTTTTACAGTTCGGGACTGCGTCGCTTTAACAGACAATTGCGCGGTCGTGCGACGTGGCTCCCAAACAAAATTGGCGTCCTTTTTTCCCCACAAATAGAGCTTTCTTTTGGTGGTATTTGATCACATCTGCGGTTTTTAGTTTTTGCGCTATAAACAAAAATAGAGCGACAATTTTGAAAAAAAAGCAATATTTTTTACTTTTTGCTGTAATAAATATCCCCCAAAAACATATATAAAAACATTTTTTTTCCTCAGTTTAGGCCGATACGTATTCTTCTACCTATTTTTAGTAAAAAAAATCGCAATAAGCGTTTATCGATTGGTTTGCGCAAAATTTATAGTGTTTACAAAATAGGGGATAGTTTTATTGCATTTTTATTATTTATTTATTTTTACTACTAATGGCGGCGATCAGCAATTTTTTTCGTGACTGCGACATTATGGCGGACACTTCGGACAATTTTGACACATTTTTGGGACCATTGTCATTTTCACAGCAAAAAATGCATTTAAATTGCATTCTTTATTGTGAAAATGACAGTTGCAGTTTGGGAGTTAACCACAGGTGGCGCTGTAGGAGTTAGGGTGCACCTAGTATGTGTTTACAACTGTTTGGGGGTGTGGCTGTAGGAATGACGTCATCGATCGTGTCTTCCCTATAAAGGGAATGACGCGATCGATGCGCCGCCATAGTGAAGGACGGGGAAGCCGTGTTTACACACGGCTCACCCCGTTCTTCAGCTCCGGGGAGCGATCGCGACGGAGCGGCTATAAACAAATAGCCGCGCCGTGGTCCCGGATCGCTCCCCGAGCGGACCCGACCTCCGCATGTAGCGGGGGGGGTCCCGATCGGACCCCCCACCCGCTAATAGGCGAGGACGTACGTGTACGCCCATGTGCCTGTACGTGCCATATTGTGGACGTACATGTACATGCGGGGGTCGGGAACTGGTTAATATACAGTAAAACCTTGGACTGCCAGCATAATTCGTTCCAGAAACATGCTTGTAATCCAAAGCACTTGTATATCAAAGCAAATTTTCACATAAGAAATAATGGAAACTCAAATGATTCGTTCCAAAACCATTTGATCATAAGTCTTTTAGTCTATAGTCCATATAAAAAGATTATAGTAACCATAAAATGTCCATCCACAAATGGAAGCCTCCACAAGGGGATTAGAAGTAAGATCCAGCAGGAGCTACAAAGTAAAACATAGAAGAGAGGAGCCTCTAAGTGTAGCAATATGGTTGCATTTAATGAAGGTACAACATTTAGCAACTCACATGGTTGATGATTAAAAGAGTCACATCTAATGCCGCGTACAGACGGTCGTTTTTTGTGATGAAAAAAAACGACCTTTTAAATCATGAAAAAAACAACGTTTTTGAAACATCATTTTCAAAAACGACGTTGCCTACACACCATAATTTTTTCACAATGCTCTAGCAAAGCGAGGTTACGTTTCACCACTTTTTTCCATTGAAGCTCGCTTCATAACTAGCTTCTGGGCATGCGCGGGTTTAAAAACGTTGTTTTAAACGTCGTTTTTTGGTACACACGGTCAATTTCTGTGAAACAAAAAACGACGTTTTGAAAAACAACACAAAAAATTCAAGCATGTTCGAATTTTTTTTTGTCGTTTTTTTGAAGACATAAAACAACGTTTTGCCCACACACGATCATTTTAAATGACGTTTTTTAAAACGTCGTTTTTTTTCATCACAAAAAACGACCGTCTGTACGCGGCATAAGTATGCAGGCATCTGGGGTAAAGTGATCCACATAGAACGTCATCCTCACCGCCGGCTCTCACCGATATCAGTCTGCAATCGTGACCCGGAAGTCTACCCTGCAGTAGAGTGATCTGAAAGCGTGGCTTGAACCACTCGTGGAAGGGAGGACATCAATGGTGGTGCGGAGGATGGTCTATGTCAGGGATCCTCAAACTACGGCCCTCCAGCTGTTGTAGAACTACACATCCCATGAGGCCTTGTAATGCACTGACATTCACAGACATGACTAGGCATGATGGGAATTGTAGTTCCTGAACAACTGGAGGGCCGTAGTTTGAAGACCCATGGTCTATGTGGACAGCTTTACCGCAGATCCCTGAATACTTAGTTGTGCCTGTTTTAATCATCAACCATGTGAGTTTCTAAATGTTGTACCTTCATTAAATGTAACCATATTGCTACACTTAGAGGCGCCTCTTTTATATTTTATACTCAGTTGTGACATGACGCTACTCTTATATCAAGACATCGCTTGTATATCAAGTCAAAATGTACTGTATTAAAAAATGTTACTTGTCTTGCAAAACACTCTCAAACCAAGGTTTTACTGTACATTATCATCCTCTGCAGCAGAGGAGCTTACACTCAAATCTCTCACTAGACTACACATATACACTCGCTCACAGTCCACCACACACACAATAAAAATACTTATAACCACCAGAGAAAGGACAAATACACCGGCAGGATAAGACCAGGTAATTGTTTCTTTCAATTGGTCTTCCTCTATATAGAAAAGTTGATTTGGTTATTGGGTGTCTGCTAAGGTCTGCTACCCAACAGACAAGGTGCTATTCATACACCATCCATCTGATGTCTCTGGATATGACATATCTGTCCTCCACACTGCACTGATGTATTCATTTCTCATGTGACTCCTTTTTTCACCTGTGAAGGATTATTCCACTGAAAGGCTAAAGAAGACAAATGAGATCCTGAAAGGAATAAAGCTACTGAAGTTGTATGCCTGGGAGAACACGTTCTGCTCCAGCGTGGAAGAGACGCGGATGAAAGAACTAACCAGCCTGAGAACATTTGCCCTGCACACGTCCCTGTCCAGTGAGTGATGCCCTCTTTATGCCCTCTTCATAACATGTACAGTGATTATACATAAGACTTTAACAATCTGCTCCATCTAAAGTTATGTTCACTTCCTACACAGAAAACTATAATGTAGAAGAGGGTTTCGCAACAGTTTTTTTTACCATTGGAGGAACCCTTGGCAAAAAGTTTGGGATCTCGGGGGAACACCTGAAATAATGTTCTCATCTACAGCTCACAGAACAGTGGTGTGATCAGAAAGCTGTTGATATAACAAAACGTATTTTTAGAAATAGCATTAAATAATAGAATCAATATTAGAACATAAATATTCAATGTGAAACTTGTGCTTGCTTTTTTCTGCAGAGAATTTTGGGACCAACTTGAGATAAGCAGTGTGCAGGGGGGCAGCAGGGTAGGGTACAAGGGGTCAGGAGGGCACAGTGCATTGGGACCCACTACATGTGGGTCAGCAGGGCACACTACATAGGGATCAGCAGGGCACATTACTTAGGGGGCAGTGGGCAAATTACATGGGCTGGCAGCAGGGCACATTACATGGGAGCAGGGCACATTACATGGGAGCAGGGCACATTACATGGGAGCAGGGCACATTACATGGGTACAGGGCACATTACATGGGTAAAGGGCACATTACATGGGAACAAGGCACATTACATGGGAACAGAGCACATAATGGGGCACACAGCAGGGCAATTTACGTTGGAGCTTGGTATATTACATTGGAGTAGGACACATTATATGAGAGCAGGGCACATTTTGAGGAAGCAGGGCAAATCTTGTGGAAGCAGAGCACATTTTGTGGGACCAAGGCACATTTGGGAGCAGGGTACATTACATGAGAGCAGAGCACATTATGTTTGAGCAGGGTACAAATGTGCAGAGCAGGGAATATTACATTGAGCACACAACAGGGCACGCACAGTACATGGTCACACAGCAGGGCATTTTACAGTACTAGTTTTCCTTCATATGCAGAGCTAAGCAGGTAAGTGGCTGTTATCAATCCTCTTCTGGCACTCTGTTCCCTGCCGGCCCCTCCTGTCCATCCCAGGTGATGTCACACCTGGAATGGTCAGCGGGGAACAGCATGCCACAGCCAACACTATAACAGCGGATTCCTTCTTCCTTTTCTGGTTCTGTATTTGTTGGCAGAAGTAATGCTATCTACCTGCAAGCTGCCTGCAACTGAGGGGTAGATTGTGGTGGAACACCTGGGGGCCTCTCAAAGAGCCCTAGGGTTCTGCGGAACTCTGGTTGGCAAACCCTGATATAGAGGGAATGTGTGAGACTGCAGAGCATTGGAAAAAAAAGTTATGCCGTGTACACACAATCGGATTTGTTCACTCAGAAAGAGAAGGGGCCAGTAAATTACATGTTTACCGGCCCCTTTCCCCACTTATCCTAAAACATCCCCACAGCAACAGTTAGCAGGAGAGGAGAGAAGGAGACCGGCAGCAATGCGGGGGAAAAGATGGGGGCGCCAGGGAAGTAGGGGGAATTTGTGCTGCACAGGGTGATTAGGGTGTGCCTGGGCACAACTGACACACCCTGTGCGCATGCCTATGGTGGTGACGTACAACACTACGACGAGCCGAAAAAATTAAGTTCAATGCTTCTGAGCATGCGTCAAATTGTTTTCGAGCATGCGTCGGAATTTTGCATCGGAAAATTTGAGAACCAGCTCTCAATCTTTTGTTAGCGAAAATTCCGACAGCAAAAGTCCGATGGAGCCTACACACGGTCGGAATTTCCGTTCAATAGCTCACATCGGATTTGCTGTCGGAATTTCCGATCATGTGTCTACGGGGCATTACAGTTCTATATTTCTGGGAAATATCTGACCTATTATTTTGATATTTTGTCTTTTTAACTGGATGATTGCCGCTTATACTGATTCATGAATATTTTTCAGTATTTTTATCTTCAAACATTTTGCTATAAATTTTTACCACCCATAAAAGTAAATCTATTATTTCTCCCGTGACACATTTCACACATTAGCGCGCTCAGAGCAGTGGTCCCCAAGCTGCATCAGGCTGGATTCACACCTATGCATTTTTAGTGCTTTTTGCATTTTGCAGTTTTGCACTACAGAAAGTGTTCCATAGGAAACCATGGTATATGGACTGTAGTGCAAATATGCAAAATGCAAAAAGCACTAAAAATGCATAGGTGTGAATCCAGCCTTAGACCGGGCACTATTCTTTCCACTGACACCAACAATGGAATACTATTCCTCCTCCAACTGACCACAGGCAATGGGTCATTTACTAATCCCAGTGGCCACAGTCTGGCCCCCCTTGAATCTGACAGACAGTGAATTGTACCTTCTTTGAAAAAGTTAGAGGACTCCTGGTACAAATCCTAAAACACATTGGCCTGGATTCAAGAAGCAATTGCGCCTGTGTAACCATAAGTTACACAGCGCAATTGCTTACTTGCCCCGGCGTCACGAATGCTCCTGATTCAGGAACCTCGTTACGCCGACTGCAGCCTAAGATATGCGCGGCATAAGGCTCTTATGCCCGCATATCTTAGGCTGCATTCTTGCGATGGCCGCTAGGTGGCGTTCCCGTTGTGCTCAGCGTATAGTATGCAAATTGCATACTAACGTCGATTCACAATGTTGCGCGAGCCCTGCGTACGCAGTTTACGTTGTTTCTGTACGGCGGTTTTCGCGTAAGGCTGCCCCTGCTATTAGCAGGCGCAGCCAATGTTACGTATACCCGTCGTTCCCGCGTCGCAAAATTTGAAATGTATGTACTTTGCGTAAGTGATTCGTGAATGGCGCTGGACGCCATTCACAATCACTTTGAAGCAAATGACGTCCTTGCGACGTCATTTGCCGCAATGCACGTCGGGAAAGTTTCCCGACGGAGCATGCGCTCTACGATCGGCGCGGGAACGCGCCTAATTTAAATGATTCCCGCCCCCTACGGGATCATTTAAATTGCGTGCGCATACGCCGGGCATTATGCCGGCGCGCCCGCGCAATTTACGGAGCATCTGCTCCGTGAATCGAGGGCAGCGCAAAAAAATTGCAGGGGCGCAGGGCAAAAACGTTGCCCTGCGCCTCCGTAAAAAAAGCGCAAATGTTACTGAATCCGGGCCATTATAATTTGCAATGTGCTTAAAACACAATGCAGAAGAAACACACATATTTATACAGTAGCCAATATTACTACCTTATCCATTTCTGAGTGCACACATGAATAAGGCATTGACACGCTGCTGAAAAGTTGTCAGATAGAAGCTTGGAAGAGTGTGGAGGTTGATGTGTTTGGTAGGGTAGAAATCTTTTTTTCAGAATGTCTGATGTAACTGCCACTTTTCCTGTTTTTTGTCCTCTAACTATTCTATGGTTTTATTTTGGCAGTTTTTATGAATGCAGCCATTCCCATAGCAGCTGTCCTGGCGGTAAGAACATTTTCTCATCCTTCATACGTCCTTCTGTCTCAGTTTAGGTTTAATTAAATCACAGCTGGATTATCGTTATGTTTCTCATATTAGTTAGTTCTTTTGATTAATTGCTTGCTCTGTCCTGTGCAGCCTAAACTGTGAATCAATCGATTCCTAAAAAAATTAGCAAGTGAAGAAATAAGATTATATAGGAACCAGAGGTGTGGCCACACCCATACATCAATGTCTAAAGCTGGACATAGATGATTCAAATCTTGGCTTGTTCAGCAGGGACCGGCCGATATTCGATCCAGCTATGGGCAGGCTGGTTGTATCCAAATTGATTCATCTATCGACTTCAGTACTACCAGCTTGTCAGATTTTTTGCATGGAATCACTGCCAGTGGCTATAGACACCAGCAGTAAACACTGTGTTCTGCAGTCAGGGAAGGAACACAATAGTAGCGTAGGAAGGACTCTCCCAACAACACTGAGACCCAGATTCACGTAGAATCACGTATCTTTGTGCGGGCGTAACGTATCCTATTTACGTTACGCCTCCGCAACTTTTACAGGCAAGTGCTGTATTCTCAAACGAAAGTTGCGGCGGTGTAGTGTAAATAGGCCGGCGTAAGCCCGCCTAATTCAAATGTGGTAGATGTGGGCGTGTGTTATGTAAATTTTATGTGACCCCACGTAAATTACACTTTTTACGAACGGCGCATGCTCCAAATTAACTCGCAAGAAGCCAATGCTTTCGACGTGAACGTAAATGACGCCCAGCCCTATTCGCAAACGACTTACGCAAACAACGTAAAATTTTCAAAATTCAACGCGGGAACGACGTCCGTACTTAACATTGGTACGCTACATCTACGCCTCATATAGCAGGGGTAACTTTGCGCCGGGGAAAAGCCTAACGTAAACGGCGTATCTGTACTGCGTCGGCCGGGTGTACGTTCGTGAATTCACGTATCTAGCTGATTTACATATTTCTAGGTGTAAATCAGCGTACACGCCCCTAGTGGCCAGCGTAAATATGCAGTTAAGATATGACGGCGTAAGAGACTTACGCCGGTCGGATCTATTACAAATCTATGCGTAACTGATTCTAAGAATCAGGCGCATAGATACAACGGCTCAGACTCACGACGGCGTATCTGGAGATACGCCGTCCTAACTCGTACGAGAATCCGGGCCTGACTGTGTTGATGGGGGAATCTGGCGATTTTCTTTCCTGCAACCTGTGGTTGCAGGAAAGAAAATCACATCATCAATCAACTGTCTAAGTGAATCTGTGCCTAGACTATGGAAATTAAAGTATTTATTTCTCCTTAGCAAGCATTAAATACGTGTTAAAAACTTGCTGTTACTAACCTCTGTAGCTGCATCTAGTGTGCTCTGTTTGTGACTTATAATGCACTCTGTGTGTGTTTCCCACCAGACATTTGTGACTCATGAATATGTAGAGAATACAAATCTTACTCCTGCAAATGCCTTTGCATCACTGTCATTATTCCACATCCTGGTAACTCCGCTCTTCCTGCTCTCTACCGTGGTCAGGTTTGCTGTGAAAGCTCTGGTCAGGTATGTCAGTAAACAATCATCATAACAGATTATTAGAGAATACCTCCATGATAAGCGCATATCCCCGAAAATGTATTGTTTTATTGTTAGGTAATCTGATGCTGTCCTACTCTCTCAGGGAACGTCTTGTGCCAGTAAGGCCTCGTACACGACCGAGTTTCTCTGCAAAAACCAGCAAGAAACTTGCTGGGAGATATTTTTTTGCCGAGGAAACCGGTCGTGTGTACATTTTCGTCGAGGAAACTGTCGAGAAAACTCGACGAGCCAAAAAGAAAGCATGTTCTCTATTTCCTTGACGGGAATGGAGAAAATTGGCTTGTCGAGTTTCTCGACGGCTTCACAAAGAACTTGACGAGCAAAACGATGTGTTTCGTCCGTCGAGTTTCTCGGTCGTGTGTACGAGGCCTCGGGGTTATGTGTGTCTATATGTGAATATTTGGGTGATACCAGTGAACAGGGGAGGGCTGGCAGCCTTAAGCCTGGGGGGCCAGTCAAGTCCAGTCAAGTGGCCCATTGAACGGCTGAATCAGCTCACCATCCATGGTCCATCTGGTTTTTCAATGCAGCCTCACCAGTGCCCATCAATGCAGCCTGATCACTGGGACAGGTTACATGGGGTGTATAGGGGGGAGATGGGGGTCAGCTATGGGTGTCAGGGTCTCTCACCTCAGTGAACTCAGCTCAGCAGGTCCTTGCACACCACGGCCTCCTGGGGGGGTTATTTAAAAATAAAATGGTAGGGGGCATTTTTAACATAAGTTAGGGCGGCCTGGGAGGCAGTTGCCACCCTGCCCCCCAGCCCAGCCCTCCCCTGCCAGTGAACTTGCCAGGTTCCTAAAAGACCCAGAGCACTCCTGGGATTCTAGAATGAAATGTTGTTTGGCTTGTAGCATATCATCAACCTATACAATGTGCATGCCCACGCACCAAAGCCCATGGGACAGGCCTAACTTATTAGGACTTTATTAAGTAATGTAGTTGTTGTATACAATCTGAGAATAACTCTCACAAACAAATGATGGCACCAATATCGCAGGGGTCTTAACTGAGTATTATAATAACTTTTCTCACCCATGCTTCATATGTACAAGGTAGGACATTTGATAGGAGCAAAATCCCCCCCCAACCTTTATAATGGGCTCCCTAATAGGCCAAGCTGCAATAATGGATACTTGGGAATGACTCTCATTAGTATTTTAGAAAATTGGATGAGATCTGGGTCTAATGTACAGGCGGTCCCTGGGTTACAAACATCTGAATTACAAACGGCTCCTACTTACAAACGGAAGGAGACAACTGGAAGTGGGAGGAAATCTACCCCTAGGAAGGGAAATTCACTCCTGTAGGAGTTATTATGGGAAAAGGGTGTCTCCACTGAAGCTTTATCACCAACTTAAGAACAAACGTTCTCGTTTGTAACCAGGTAACTGGCTGTAATCTATTGTACAGAAAAATTATGTCTTTATATTTAACGGTGCTAACTATAATATCTAGGGTTGTCCCGATACTGATACTAGCAGGGCCGGCCCTACCATGGGACCCGATGGTACCATTGTACCAGGCGGCACTTTCAGGGGGGCGGAAAATTGCCGCCCGCCGGCCATCCCATTCCACCAGCTCCGCTTTCCGCTCCACTGTGGGGCTAATTGCTGCCCGACCGCTCCTCTCGTTTCGCTTCACTGTGGGGCTAATTGCATGAATAGAGCCATAACAGGTCCTAAATATGTAAACAACCATAACAGGTCCTCTTTATACTCCTGTTATCATGATATAATGGATGTGGGGGCATTTCATTCTTGGTACCAGGCAGCACAATGTCTTGGGTCGGTACTGGATACTAGTATAACGATACCGATATCGAGCATTTGTCCGAGTAGATTTAAAAGTCTAATAGCCGGTGCTTTCTCTCCCCCCCCCCCCAGTGGTGATTGGTGCTTCTCTCCCACACACGATCACCACTGACTGTCCCCTATCCTCCTCCAGTCCCCCTCCGTTCTGCTTGTGTCCTTCTCCATGCTGCTGTCCCCCTCCGTTCTCTTCCGTTTCCCCCTCCATGCTGCTCCGTGTCCCCCTCTCTTCTCCGTTTCCCCCTCCGTGCATCTGTCCCTCTCTCTTCTCCCCCTACGTGCATCTGTCCCCCTCTCTTCTCCTCCGTGCATCTCTCCCCCTCTCTTCTCTCCCTCCGTGCTGCTGTCCCCCTCGATCTTTCAGGATGGAGAGTGGAGGTAGGAGCCGGTAAACTCGGCTCCTTCGTTTTCTGAATGGACAGAGTCAGTGATCACTGACACTGTCCATTCACATAACTGAAAAATCCTAACCTCCTGTGATTAAGATGTCTTAGTTAATGAATGAAGAGGAGTTGCTGTCTTCTCTGCGGGACTGCCAAATATATGTCCCTAGTCCCTTTCCCTGTCTCAAAGGGGAGATGTCAGAGGTCTGTTAAGACCCCTGATATCTCACCATAGCCCCCAAAAGGGCTGATTAAAATAAATACATTTGTAAATAACTGCAATAAATAATAAAAAAAATGATTGTAAAAAATAATAATAATAAAAAACACACTGACACTGTGTTGATGGGCTGCCTCGGAGAGAACGGGGAGGAGGGCGGGACGAACGCCGTCAGATTACATACAGCAAGAATTTCCTGTTTCCTCAGCGGCCTCTGTATAAGAAAGTCCCATCTCCTGGGCTGGCATTGGACCAGTGTTCTGTCTATCATAAAAGCCGGTCCAGGAGGCAGGACTTTTTATTAAAGAGGCCGCCGAGTAAACGGGAGATTCTTGCTGAATGTAATCTGACGGCACTCATCCCCCCCCTTCCTGAGATGGGCATTGATCAGGCTGCATTCATGGCAATGGGGAGGCTGCAGATGGGCATTAATCAAGCTGAATTGATGGGCAATGGTGAGGCTGCAGATGGGCATTGATCAAGCTGCATTTATGGGCAATTGTGAAGCTGCAGGTGGGCATTGACGGGCAATTTTAAGGCTGCAGATGGGCATTGATCAGGCTGCATTGATGGGCACTGACCCTTTTTTGGCTTCAAAGTTCTTTATTTAAAATGTACGTTTTTTTCCTGAAACTCCCTCTTAAAATGAAGGTGCATGTTATACGCCTGTCTGTGTTATATGCCGATAAATACGGTAATCACTTGCGCTATGAAGCAGATGATCCTCCATATCTATATTACATTGCCATTGACATATAACCTTAACTGTGATTGGCATGATGTCATGTAAACGGTTTCTTATCTGTGTTTTCAGTTTTAACTCTCAGATTGGCGTTTTTAGTTATATTTAGCCTGCACAGCGGCCCTTATCAGATTTCTCATCTCTCTCATCTCGCTTTCCATCTCAAGTGTTCAGAAGTTAAATGAGTTCTTCACGAGCGACGAAATCAGAGACGACAGTATGAGGAATGGCGATTCACCCAGCTTGTTTGACGCCTGCAAGAAACACCCGGGAATTGTACGTCTCACCAACAGAGCTCTACTAATATAACCCTTATAATGCAATATGATACAATGTGAATCTTAATATGACATATACAATCGCTATAGGTACACAAATGTTTAGAATTCTACAGCTCACTGAGCATCAAATATATAACAGATTATAAAAAGGATTTAAAGTATATCTAAAGACAAAACTTTTTTAAAAAGTAGGGAAGAAGTAACATCCCTATCACTTTATTTGCTCTTGGTTTTATTTTAATTAGTTCACACAATAATAAATTACATGGAAATCTGCACAAGTGACTTTTCCAGACATGCTGGAAGTTGTATTCCCTCCATAATAGGGAATTCACAGTTTGTTACTGACATTTTCTGTTGCCCCTTTCGATTTCTCTCCAGCATTCGCGAGCCATAAACCGGAAGCAGCCACTGAGGTTCCAGCTGGACAGCTATGAACAGACCCAACGGAGACAAGTTCGCTCCTCTGACAGCGAGGAAGCTGCAATCAAGGTTCTTAATAGCTAATTTTTTATTGTTAAATAAACATTTGTCCATAGACAGCACATTAACTGGGAAAAGTATAGGATGCATAGAAATTCACAATTTTATGTCTGGAGAGATTGAGAGAAAAGACACATCAGTCTGCACCAGAGGAGCTTACATTCTAACACACCACCACATTCACAGACTATTATTTGCATTTATATATACACTTATATAGATCTGACATATTCCAAAGTGCTGTAAAGAGAACTGATGTGTAACTGTGCAACTGCTGATAATGTTTCAGTCAATGTGGATTCCACTGTTGTTGTTTTCTTCTTATAGGTGATTGGTGGATACTTTTCCTGGGGAACAGGATTGGCTACATTATCTAATATAGATATCCAGATTCCGACAGGTAGGAAAATACTCTGACTTATAGGGTTTCATATACATGGAAGATAACATCAAGCACAATTGAAGAGAAGAAGCTGGGACAGCCGCACTCCAAAAACGTTCCTTTTTATTAAAACTGGTCACAGAACATCACACGCCACAGCAAACAATCAGGAAAAGCTATGAATAAGCACAGTGCGAAACGCGTTAGCCTTTTCCTGATTGTTTGCTGTGGCGTGTGATGTTCTGTGACCAGTTTTAATAAAAAGGAACGTTTTTGGAGTGCGTCTGTCCCAGCTTCTTCTCTTCAATTTTGCATCAATTGCATTGCCGGCACCCACGGTTTGGATCCAGTGAGTAAAAGTTCCTTGGTTCATCTGAGCGGTTACTTTTCTTCTCATCTATTCTCGGACTTTATAACATCAAGCACAAAGTGTCTCACCAGCAGCACATTAATCCCCCCTCTCCCCAGCAACTCTGGCTGTAAAGGAAAATTCTTAGTACTTCAAGGTATCGGGAAACTTGTGACTTTTCCTCATATGTGACAGTTCTGGTTTTAGTGTTTGGACATTGCTGTCACAAGGGAGAGTCCTCAATGGTGTTTGAACTCCAATAGTAAACCTACAGTTCACACAGACCTTCCAGTTCTAATCCTTACCCAGCTAAGAGTGAAACTCCAGCCCCAACTGTCTATATCCCTACTAAGGAGACCCACAATTTCTATTTGTCCTGGTGTCACTGGAACCAAAAGTGGTGGGAAGTCCACCAGTAGAGATATGTTGGTGACGCATATCAGGAGCTTCTATGATCCCTCCTTATCACGGCTTCTAAAGCAAATGAATTTTTATGGGGATTGCTCAGGTTGCTGGTCCTGGCCGTGAAGATCAGAGAAACACGTTGGCTATTGTGTCCACCGCTATGATGAAAAGATCTAGAACTAGACTTCTGCCTATACTTACATCACACCCTACTCCTAAATTTCTTTATGTATCCACATTCCTTCTAATTTAGAACAGAAGAGGTAGTATTATTATAGTTCTGCCATACCTCCCAACATTTTGAGATGGGAATGAGGGACATCTATCAGCAAAAGTATGCAGGCATAGGACACACCCCTTGCCACGCCCCCTTAAAGGAGAATTGTACAAAAAAACAAGATTGGTTAAATCCACAAGTGTTTTTTTAACACTACTATTCCTTTATATTGGCTTTTGGAATTGACAAATGCAAATTTAGAAATCAGATGAAAGGTTTAACACTGAAAAACACTTTTTGGTAGATAAAAAGTGCATTTTATATGCAATTATATGGATCAGACCAAAATGAGGGACAAATGAGGGGGACAGAGGGACATTGTTCCAAATCAGGGACAGTCCCTCCAAATCAGGGACAGTTGGGAGCTATGGTTCTGCTTGTCTATGAAGCGTCCATGGGGTTCCTGGAAAGATTTTTGAACACCTGGTTGTAAAAATCTCAACGCAAATTGACTATTTTTTTCACTCTAGAGACACTTAGGGGTTGATTTACTAGAGATAAATAGGCTGTGCACTGTGAAAAGTGCAGTTGCACTCTGCAAGTACAGTTGCTCCAGAGCTTAATAAATTAGGTAATTCTTCACTTTGCAAAGAATATCCAATCACATGCAAGGAAAATTTAAAAAAGCAGCATTTTTCTTTGCACTTGATTGGATGGAAGTCAGAAGAGCTTCTGCTCATTTACTAAGCTCTGGAGCAACTGCACTGTAGCGTGCAACTGAACTTTGCAAATTGCACATCCGGTTTGCCTTTAGTAAATCAACCCCAATGTATAAATGCACCATGCACTGTCTTTACCACGCGGTGATCAGGTCCTGGTGCTATTTCTCGTCTTTCATTCTCAGAAAATATCTGTCTAGGGGCTGCTGGTGCTCAATATATTTATTTTGGGGGGGGGGGGGGGGGGCAGCAAACCAACGTCAACCACTCTATAGGAGACGGACAGTAATATTAATTCACTGTTGTCATGTGAGTGGGTGGACTCGGGGCACAGTGCTCTGTGCCCCAAGCCCACCCTTTTTTGAAGCCAATTATAACTTCAGGCTCTAATTATGTGCTTGAAAAATAAAAACATTGAAACCCCATGTGTCCAGTGCCCCGCATGTAGATTAGGGGGCCGGACACATGGATGGGGGGGTGGTGCCCGTGCGCCCTGCATAAGCGGCCACCACTGTGTAGTGCTCCCTCCCTTTAGTATGGGCGCTATGCCAAAGTTAGTGGGGAATGGGAGGATTAGTTTACTCCCATTCACAATTTATTGAAATTTGGGCTGTTGTCAATTCGGAACTGTCCTGTGGGTCAGTCTGCTCTCCAGGGGTGCATTACCACCCCTGGGCGACAGTTGGCGCTAGAGGGGTTCTGACGGACCCACCTTCCCCAGCAGCCAATCAGAGGAGGTTTTTCCCTTGTTGGCATGCTGGGGGGGGGGGGGTATATCTGTGGCACCGGCCATTAGCTGTTTTGTTCTGTGCGGGGCCCGAGTTCCAGGTGCGGCATCCATCTTCAGGGTGCGCGCATCCATGGGCCCCGCCACCGTGGCCTATCTCACTGAGGTTGCACACCACGCGGAGACTCAACCTGACACTGAGAGGGGCCCCAGCGTCTTGCTGGGTCCCAAACCCTCTGCTGAGATGATCCTAAGCTGGGAGCTGTGCGATGGGTATCGGCCCGGGGAGAACCTAGAACTAGAGGTTGTCCAGGAGGCCTAGACGAACCATCGGGGAACCAGTCACCATACTGCATGACAGGTATGCTTAAAGCTGTCAATTGGTGACACTATTTGAACTGACTGGGAGGATTCACTCAATCTAATCTCTTGTATCTCAAATTGCTAAGCCTGTGGCAGAGGCAAGTTTCCTCCCAGTGATTTACAAGTGGCGCTCCGGCTGCCAGGCCTATGACAGTCGCCTGCTTTGAGTGGCGACGAGTTGAGCTTTATTATTGCTGAGAGCGAGTTGGCTCTCTTTCACATCCAAGGCCTGATACCAAAGTTCTCTCCTTGTTCATCAACCTTTCTCTATTGTGTGCCATGTTGATGTTGGCCGTGTTGGGCCTTGGAATAAAGCATTGAAAACTTATTTGGTGTCTGGACACTCACTCTTCATCCACACTCACAAGTGTCACCCTAGACTAAAACAAGAAGGGCAATCTAGGATCCCAAACTAATCAGCGGCTCCTTCGGGGGTGAGCGCTACAACTGTATCTGTCCATCCATAGTTTACTACATGCGATATGGCACAGTATGTGACACTTTACTCAATTTATACTAATGCTGTTCTATTAGCGTTATATGAGCGATAGCTTCCTCATCAAATATTTGTCTCATTCTATACGTGATGTAATAAACCCTCTATAAATGTTTGTAAATTCCAGATTAATGTGTCAGTCTCTCTACAACATTGTGTCCTGTACAAGAAGAGTGTTTACGTAGCAGAAATGTTTGGATATAGTGAGGCGTTTTATATTACGTTATACTCCGAGTGTTATTAATGAGATGGCAGCGGATTATTTCAGTAGAAGCTACAGAAAAGGAAAATGGTTGCACTGCCACCCAAATTTTATCTAACCTGCTCCCAGCTATGTGACCCCCTTTATGACACTTAAACTGCACATAGATGAGTCAATTTTCAAACGAATATTCCTACGGAAAGTCTTAGTATATTTAATGGCTTGACGAATGTCGTACGGAAGTACATCAAAATTCTGCTTGCTTTTAAAATCGATTTTGGAATTATTATTATTATGTAGGATTTATATAGCGCCGATAGTTTACATGTCACTATACAATCTAAGAGGCAACAGTACAGTTACAATAAAATCTAAGAGAGTAAAGAGGACCCTGTTTATAAGAGATAGGGGTAAATGGACTTTCCCAAATGAACACCACATACACTATTAGAAATTTGTTAGTTCAAGATACATTCTGCCCCTTCAAATTTTCTAGTCACTGCAGTCAAAAACAAATGTTGATTTGATCGCACTAATGATCAGAAGATCAAATGAATGTTCTTAAATAGAAGCATTTCAAACAAAATTCTACAAGAATATGGCCAACTTTAGAATGTGTCAAATACCTTCAGTAAGGGAGAAATGGTTGTGGGGCCAATGCTGGGTGCTTCAATACGCAAGTTGACAGGGACTCTTTTTAAATGAATAGAAGCTACCCTACTAAATATTTTTCAGTGTTGCAGATTACACATTTAAGTAGTTAGAACTCTGATTACATGGGCTGCTCAAGCCTGAGGGCCCCAAATAGGAACCAAAGGGCCACATATAGCCTTTGGCCTTCAGGTAGGGCGCGAGGGGTTTAGAATAATGGGCCATCCATTGTAACCACACCCACCATCCTGATAGCTGGCGGTCCCCGTGTGTTATTATCACCTCTCTTCTTTCAGGTCAGCTCACCATGATTGTCGGTCAGGTCGGATGTGGAAAGTCCTCCCTTCTACTAGCTATTCTCGGGGAGATGCAAAAGCTGGAGGGGAGAGTCTGCTGGAATAAGTAAGTCTATAGGCAATAGTTGTATTCTGTTGTGAACATCAAGATCATCAGGTCTGCTACAAAAGATCACAGATCGAAGAATGACCTTATGTTATGAATTAATTGATTATACATATTTCCACTGTCTGATTTTCCCAAGTTCCTGCAGAATTAGACCTGTTGTCTAACATTTTTAAATCAGAAAATACACAGCTAAAATACATTTGTGTGATCTTTGCGACCCGCCCAAAAGACAACCAGTTTTCTGACCTCCTGTGTAGTTGGGTAGCACAGCTTGGTCAAGGTCTCACCCAGCCTCCTGACTGCACAGTAAAGGAGTATCTCAAGTCATTACTTTGATCACTTTGCTGTCTTCTTCTGTCAGTAAGCCTCCAGTGCTGGACTGGTAGCCTGACGGGCTTAGGCCCCGTACACACGACCGAGTTTCTCGGCAGAATTCAGCCAGAAACTCGATCGGAGCCGTATTCTGCCGAGAAACCCCGGTCGTGTGTACACTTTTGGCCGAGGAAGCCGACGAGGATCTCGTTGGGCCAAATAGAGAACATGTTCTCTATTTCCTCGTTGTTCAATGGGAAATTTCGGCTCGCCGAGATCCTCGGCGGCTTCACAGGGAACTCCACGAGCAAAACGATGTGTTTTGCCCGTCGAGTTTCTCGGACGTGTGTACGGGGCCTTACAGTGACAAGAGTCTGGAAGCTGATATAAAGACATAATTCAGGTACTAATATTACAATATATATATATATTTATATTTATATATATATATATATATATATATATATATATATATATATATATATATATATATATATATAAAAAATACACTGTATATTTTATATTTATTTAATTACCTTTCCTTTTTATTGCACTTTTTTTTTAAATATCAGAAACTCAATTCACAAAGCTAACACATCAGTGTAATGATCCTTGTTTTCAAAAAAAGTGATTGCTTAGTCTAATGTTCAATTAGAGTAGAAAAATGACAGTCACATGTCTAAGATAAAGATATTTATCCTTGTGTTAAGCTTTATGAATTGAGCTATTTATGCGTATTGAACACTTAGCACTTTCTTTGCACTGTTGCTTGACAGCTCTGACGTTCTCTACTACTCTTATCAATATGTGGATCTCACCTTGTAGGGAAGTGATACTCTCCCTACCAGGGTCTCTGATGTTATGGAAATTAAACATGTATACAGATATAAACGGTTTGTTATATTTAGTTGTTCTTAAGTGATTTAACTATTTTACCTTTCTAATATATGTGTTATTATAGTGTATGTAGAGTAGTTAAGGATAGCATATGGAAAATTAAAACCCCTATTGAGTTATTTCTTTGACACCTTTGGCCTGCCAGGGAGATTTGCCCTCACTCCCTGTCCTAGAGATACAGTGGGAAATGACAGGAAATCCCTCCAAAACAAATGAAATTTCCATCCTATAGAATTATCACTGGAACAGGTGTCCCCATGAGAGCATTTCCTCTATCCTCTTTCTTTAATAACAACTACAATGGTCACTATGACAAATCTCAGCAGTAGGCACCCAAACAGAATATTGAGAGCACCAGACTACAGTAATGAACTAAGAGGTTGATTTACTGAAACTGGAGAGTGCAAAGTCTGGTGCAGCACTGTGTAGGAACCAATCAGCTTCCATTTTTTTAATTTATTTTTTGTTAAAGCTTAATTGAACAAGCTGAAGTTAGAAGCTAATTGGCTACCATGTACAGCTGCATCAATTTTGCACTCTCCAGTTTTAGTAAAGCATGTGAAATTCAATAGATCTTGTTGCGAGGCCTTCCTACGGACACTATAAAAGTTATTGTGACTTCAGAAAAGTTTCCTACACTACTTTATTACAACTTTTGTAGTAACTTTGTACCAGATCAAAGTCACAATGCAAGTCGCACTGTAAAGTCACAATGCAAGTTGCACAACGTTGTTGTTGTCTCACCAGTGGCAGCTGGTGCTCAATATTTAGGGGGGAGGGTACCAAACCAACGCCAAGCCCTACAGCAGGAGATGGACGGAAATGCAGCAATTCCCCAACTCCCCTTCTCCCCCACGGGAGATCGGAATGCAGTGATTCCCCCCAGCCCCCCCCCCCAGGAGATGGACGGGAATGCGGTAATTGCTTCTCCTTCAGGCCGAACAGGAAGTGAATCCTGACTGAGACCCGATTGACCAGGAGTCCTAAGACTCCTTGGCCAATCGGGTCTCAGGAACTGCTTCCTGATTGGCGGGAAAAGAATCAGGAAGACAATAGCCGAAATCAATTCGCTGTTGTCATACAAGTGGGTGGCCTCGGGGCGCAGTGCTCTGTGCCCCAAGCCCACCCTTTTTTTTAAGCCAAATAGAGCCTCAGGCTCTAATCATGTGCTTAAAAAAAAAATTTAAATCCATACGTCCAGCGCCTGGTATGTAGATTAGGGGGCTGGATGCATGGATAGGGGGGCGATGCCCACTGCATCTCACAAGTGTGAAAGGGGGCGAAGAGGTTGATTTACTAAAGGCACATTAACTTTGCACTTTGCAAGTGCAGTTGCATGCTGCAAGAGCAGTTGCTCCAAAACTTGTGAGCAGAAGCTCTGCTGACTTCCATCATCCAATCATGTGCAAGCAAAAATGCTGTTGTTTTTATTTTCCTTGCATGTGATTGGATGAGCTTTGCAGAGTGAAACTTTACCTCATTTACTAAGCTTTGGAGCAAATGCACTTGCAGAGGGCAACTGCACTTTGCAAAGTGCACACAGTATATTTGCCTTAAGTAAATCAACCCCTCAGGCCTCGTACACACGACCGGGTTTCTCTGCAAAAACCAGCAAGAACCTTGCTGGGAGAATTTTTTTTGCTGAGGAAACCGGTAGTGTGTACATTTTCGTCGAGGAAACTGTCGAGAAACTCGACGAGCCAAAAAGAGAGCAAGTTCTCTATTTCCTCGACAGGAATGGAGAAAATTGGCTTGTCGAGTTCCTCGACAGCCTAACAAGGAACTCCACGAGGAAAACGATGTGTCTAGCCCGTCGAGTTTCTCGGTCGTGTGTACGAGGCCTAAGAGTCCAAAATCCTTTAATATTAGATTTTGCTCATAACAAGGAACCACAGAACAGCCAACTTTTTTCCGGGGGCATCGACACTCCCTCTTCGTCAGGGCTGTAGTAGAAACATTAATACCAAAATAGAAATAGTTGGAATAAATATGAAAGATTGCAGTATATTTGGTTGGTGATATTAACTTCCTGTTTGTGGCACATTAGTATATGTAAGGGGGGGGGGGGGACTTTTCAAAATGGGTGGTGACCATGGCGGCAACCATTTCCATTTTATTAAGGTGTATCCATATAAATGGCCCACCCGGGTGTATCCATATAAATGGCCCACCCTGTAGAATAGGATCCATTGTTAAACCTAATTCACATATATATAGGCACACATATGAAAAGGTAAGTTGTAATTGTTAATAAATATATATCATAATGTATCTAGCTAATGGCACAAGCAAAAAAAATGAAATTTGCTGGCACAATAGTGAACGCCTAAAATCTGACATTATTGGCTGTCCAACACAAAGAAATGTACTGTATCCTAAAAAAAAGTTAGAAAGTAAGTAACATGATCACTAAATAGAAGTTACAATCGATGTATGAGAAACTTCTTATATCTAACTGATACTTCATATTTAGCAATACATCTGTCCTCACTCCATCCAAAACTTACATACACCTTGTAACTTTATAAATACATTTTTCACAAAAAGACTGGACTTGGGATTTTCTTTGAAAGGTATTTTGTTGTATTTGCCGGCGTATAAGGCGACCGGGCGTATAAGACGACCCCCTAATTTTACAGTTGTTTTTTAAGATTTTTTTGCCTGTACTCATCGTATAAGACAACCCCCCCTTCCGAGGCTTCCGACGCTTCATATTTCTTCCTTCTGGAGCCATATTCTTCTTCCTTCTTGCTGGAGCTGGAGCCAATCACGGCGAGCGATGTATTTTATTAATGAATACAAAGCCTGCTTGGATTGGCAGAGGCTGTAACATCATCAGCCCACACCTCTCTGACTCTCAAAGCCAATCCGTGCAGGCTACTGTATGTAGCCTGCTCGGATTGGCAGAGGTTGTTACTTCAATCCGAGCAGGCTCTGTATTAATTTGAATACATCGCTCACCGGGATTGGCTAAGAGGAATATACTGTATGTAGCCGAAGCTACATACAGTATTACCGCACATCAAGCAGGCATCCGAGCAGTTGACCCGGCGTATAAGACGACCCCTGCTTTTTGGCCAGTTTTTATAAGTGTAAAAGGTAGTCTTATACGCCAGAAAATACAGTAGTTTTAGTATTGTAAAATCCTCAGGTCGTGTATATCCCTTAGCCCAGGTTCACACTGGGTACGATTTGGTACGATTTGAGATGCGATTTCACATGTTAAATCGCATCTCAAATCGGCGGCAATTGTCGCCAATGGCACCGTCACTGTACTACTTTTTGCGATTTACATTGAACCCTGCACAGATGTCTCTTAAATCGCGGCCGAAATCGCGGCAAAATCACGGCAAAAACGCAGCCGCGATTTGAATTCGCAGCAGTGTGAACCTAGCCTTAATGGAAGCTTATCTTTTTCATTGCTTAGATGTACTATACAATCTGGTTGTACAATAATTTTTAGATCTACCCACAATGCATTATAATGCAAGAACCTGTCTGATTTCATATTCATGGAATTGTATAGGTTTTTCCTGGTATTACAGAGCTTTGGTAAGTCTAAACCAGATTGTACAAGAAGATTGTATAGTGCATGGGCAAATTTAGATGAGTCATCTGTGCTGTGAATCTCTAACATGGCGGAACTTCTGGATACTTCCCGTAACTGGCGCAGCACAGGAAGTTATCGTGTCACCCAAGTGTGCTATGTGCCTCATTGTCCATCTCTCTAACTCAGGGGTCTCAAACTAGCGGCCCTCGAGCTGTGATGGACCTACAAGTCCTATCATGCCTCTGAATGTGGGCGTCATGCTTGTAACTGTCAGCCTTGCAATGCCTCATGGGACTTGTAGTTCTGCAACAGCTGGAGGGCCACCAGTTTCAGCCTGCAATACTCAACTCATTAATCAGGCTCGTTGGAGGTTTTTATTGTAATCCTTTTTTTATTCTTTTTATTATATTTTAAATCTTGAAGGTAAATCCTTGTGTGCTCCCTGTGCCTTGAACTAAACCTGAAATGAAAGACATATGGAGGAGCTATAGATGTCCAGCTTTGGAAATGCTAAGTGCCTGGCTGTGCCTTGGATATACTTTTTGAGCCACAGCATTCTTTTATCTTACTTGCTGCATACTTGTTCGGGCTCAGTGACACGAAAATTATCGACTCTGAAGGGTCAGCATTAAGCCTCGTACACACGATAGGTTAACCAAAAGACAACGTCTGATGGACCGTTTTCATTGGTCAAAACCGATCGTGTGTGGGCCCCATAGGTTATTTAACCATCGTTTAAAAAATAGCCAACTTGCTTTAAATTTAACCGATGGATTTCTAGCCGATGGGAAAAAAACAATCATTTGTAGGCACAACCATCGGTTAAAAATCCATGCATGCTCAGAATCAAGTCGACGTATGCTTGGAAGCATTGAACTTAGTTTTTTTCAGCACGTCGTTGTGTTTTACTTCACCGCGTTCTGACACGATCGTTTTTTTAACTGACGGTGTGTAGGCGCGACGGACCATCAGTCAGCTTCATTGGTTAACCGATGATAACGGTCCATCGGTCCGTTCTCATCGGATGGACTGATCGTGTGTACGAGGCTTTAGAGAACAGCCAAATTTCTAATGTTTGGTAAAATCTTGCAATTTCAGTGAAACGGGGGATGTAAAATTAGGGCCCCATACACACGGTCAGACAAAACCGATGAGAATGAACCGAAGTTCAGTTTCATCGGACCAAACCAACCGTGTGTATAGGCCATCGGTCTGTTTTCCTTCGGTCCAAAATTTTAAAACATGCTTCTAAACTGAACCGATGGACCGCTGTCCGATCGGACCAAACCGATGGTTAGTACAGAAAAGCATTGGTTCAAAACCCACGCATGCTCAGAATCAAGTCGACGCATGCTTGGAAGCATTGAACTTCGTTTTTTTCAGCACGTCGTGTGTTTTACGTCACCGCGTTCTGACCCGATCGGATTTTGAACTGATGGTGTGTACACACATCAGACCATCAGGCCACTTCAGCGGTGAACCGATGAAAACGGTCCGTCAGACCATTCTCATTCTCATTCTTTTTTTAAGTGCAAAGAACACATACAGTACATATTGCAGTATGTGCACATTGACAAGTACAGAAAATACCTCTTGCACTGCCAGAAATGTATTGAGCTCCTAAATTCCTGTATTGAGCTGACAATACTACTGCTTCATTAAAATCCCCAACAGTTTTTTTTGTCAGACCTAACTACTATAGTACTCCTCCTCTCCTAAACTCCGTTGGCCCCCCACCCCTACATTAATCTCTTCATAACACAAGAGGGGGACATACTGTAGTCTAGCAAGAGGGAATTTTGCAGGGATTAAATGGGGGAAATTTACATTTATTGCTGAGATGTACTGAGTAAGGTATTTATTTTGTCTCCTGACATACACTTGGACATTAAATGGCTCCTAGGGATTCATTTTTCTTGATTTAAAAAAATAAATATTTTAAAGAGTTACCTTTTCACAAAACGAAATGAAAAGGTGAACTCACACCCTACACTCACCTTTTGCGCAGCTGTGTGCATTGTGCCATACACAAAAATGCACCTGTGTTTTTTCGCCCATGTGCCATCTTCATATCATGCATTCTCCATGGGGGTTATTTACTAAAGGCAAATCCACTTTGCACTACAAGTGCAAACTACAAGTGCAAAGTGCACTTGAAATTGCACTGAAAGTGCACTTGGAGGTGCAGTCGCTGTAGATCTGAGGGGGACATGCAAGGAAAATAAAAAACAGCATTTTAGCTTGCACATGGTTGGATTAAAAAAAATCAGCAGAGCTTCCCCTCATTTCAGATCTACCCCTCATATTTACAGCGACTGCACTTCCAAGTGCACTTTCAGTGCAATTTCAAGTGCACTTATCCTTTAGTAAATAAACCCCCATGTGTTTCACCCTGCACCAAAAACTGAGAACTTGCCTTTCTGTTATCGAAAAACAAAAACCATTTATTTATCCCTATGGCAAACTTCTCCAATACCGATACTAATTTGAATCAGAAAAGCAAACTGCACATAGTGTAAAATCCTTATTAAACATTATAAATTATTGACATACTGTACATTACACTACAATTTATAGCATACACCACAGCACTATGTAATGTAACAGAGCATTAGCACAGTTTAAACCAATCCTGCCAAAACAAGTCCCAGCAGTGGCCCTCGCTGGCCCTGCTCCTTTGCTACGTACCCAGGTAGCTTTCACACCCGGGTGGTGCACTTGCGGGATGTTCGGAAAAGCCCTGCAAGCAGCATCTTTGGGGCGGTTTGGGAGCACTGTTTACAGGCACTCCCCAGACAGAAAAGAGTCCTTGTACTTGTTTATGTTATTTTTCTTAGGGGAATTCAACTCAGATGGCGATAAGGTAATTATGAGATGGTCAGTTGATTGTAGAAACAGATATAGGGACTTGAGAACTATACTGTATACATCTCCAGTATATACACTTCCTCTCTTCCTCCAGCACAAAATTTGCTTGCAGACTATCACTCCAAGGACCAGCTAGCACTGATATGCAGGCCTGATACTGACTCAGTCAGGCCCAAAGCGAATGGCCCTTGCAGGCAGGGATCGTGGGCCCCTATGGTGTAGCATAAATATAGGTAGTCCCAATGCTAGCGGTCCATGGTGCTACTGATCCCAGCACCACCTCTTTGGGCCCTGCCAGCCCTCCTTGCTTCAGCTGCCTCTTTCAACTGCACGTGCCACCACAGTCCACTCCACTGGCTCTGCTCCCATCTCAGACTGCACTCTCTCAGTCCTCTAAGGCATGCCTCCCCAGTCCTCCTGACTCTGTGTCACTCACCAGCCCTCCTGGCTGCAGCCAGTTGTTCCTACCTGGAGACTTGCCTGGCAATGCTCTCCTGCTGTCCTATCCTTTCTCCCATGCCTCCTGTCCAGGACACTTCCATGTGTTCTTAGAGGGACCTGTCCGCACCCAAGCCCAAGGTCACAACTGGGGGGGTTTCCCCAAAGGTCAGGGCAGCCTAGCACTCCATCTCCAGCTTCCCCCCGAACAACTCCTCCTCATATGGACTAACCCTGAGTATTTAAGGAGGCTAATCCCAGTTGGGGAATGGTCAGGGCTTTTCAGAATACACCAGGCTGCTCCACCTCTCCTTTCCTCCTTCCCTTCCAGAAGTCTTCAGAATGTTCTGGAAAGAAGTGGGTGGTCTCAGTGATGCTGACTGTGAGTAACCCAGGTATGCCTGAGTCACTCCCAACCCAGATCAAAACAACCAGGCTTGGCTGCCAGCCAAGTCTGTAAATTTATCTACGCTAACAAAAACCTAACCACTACTACTTCTAGCTAGATATGTACAATTTGTTTAGTTCCAAATTAGTTTAACACATTTTGACAAATTCGGAAACATCCGAATTAACAAAAACCTGTTTAACTGATTTTTTGGAATATTCGTAAATTTGAATATTCGAAAATTCATAAATTTTTTCACTCTATTTTATGTTTTAAAGTTTATGTGCATAAAATAATTGCCATCTTTTTATAAGTGCTTATAAAATATAGCATCTATTTTCGACAAAAAGTTTGTACCATGCAAAATCAAGTTAGACAGAAAAAATGTGCAATGGCATCCTATGCATTTCTCTCATTTCAGGATTCCTTTAGCAGAACAGTTTCTCTAACAGTGATGTCCTTTGACTCTAATCATTTACAAGAATGAATAATAAACATTTGGTGTGTGAGAGAGACAGACATTAATCTGTTTAGCAGCAGATCCCTATAACACCTTCTAGGGCTTTTATCTTTTATTTTTAGCTTGTGGTGCGTCCACCCCATCATTTAATGTTTAGTCTAAATCAGCTTTTCTCAACCTTTTTAACACAAAAGAACTCTTGAAATAACTTTTTAGTCTTAGGGAACCCCTGCTAATAATTACTATATTTACAGCTTATAGTACATTAGGATGATGGCCTGTGGGAAGAATCCCCTATTACAGATAGCTAAAAAGATATATATATATATGTATATATATATATATATATTATATGCCAATGCTCAACCCCTAGCAAGCTCTGGAGGAAACCTATGCTTCCACTGAACCCTGGTTGAGAAAGGCTGGTCTAAAATCATATTTTCTTTCACTTACATCATGTTTTCAAAGGCAAATTTTTTATTTAATTTAAAGCGGTGGTTCACCCACAATAACAACATTATAGCATTAAATTAAGCATAGTAGCGCGAGCTACAGTATGCCTTTATTTATTTTTTTGCCCCGTACTCACTGTGTAATCCTATAGTGAAGTTTCCGACTCCCCGCGGGGAATGGGCGTTCCTATGCAGAGGGAAGATGATTGACGGCCGGCTATGGCACGTCACGCTCCCCGAAGATAGCCGGAGTAGGTCTCAGCTCTTCACGGCGCTATACGGCGCCTGCGCACAGACTATGCGCAGGCGCCGTGAAGAGCCAAGTCATATTTCGGCTATTTCTGGAGAAGCGTGACGCGCCAGAGTCGGCCGTCAATCATCTTCCCTCTGGATAGGAACGCCCATTCCCCGCGGGGAGTCGGAATCTTCACTATAGGATTACACAGTGAGTACGGGGTAAAAAAAATAAATAAAGGCATACTGTAGCTCGCGCTACTATGCTTAATTTAATGCTAGAAAAAATATAGGGTGAACCCCCTCTTTAATGTTATTGTCATCGTATTGTTAATTGATTGAGTGTATGTGATTCTCTTTTCAAAGCTGTGACTAAAGGTCTTGAGTTAAAGAAAGTGGTAATCATTAAAATACAAGGGCAACAAACAGGCTATCATTACAAAATGTGGGCAGTCGTTACAATATATGAGCAACAAACAGGAAATTGATGCAATACAAGGGAAACAAAAGGGCTATAATTACAATGTGTTGATAACAAATGGCAATATTACAAAATGAGGGCAAAAACAAGCTGTGGTAACAATATGTGACCAAGAAATAGGCGATTGTTACAATATGAGGACAACAAATGAGCATATTTTATAATATTTGGCGCTACACACTTTTTATTAAGATTATTTATAAGTTTGGTATATTACTTATCAGCTTCCGCCCCACCACAGCGCAGAGATACATCCTTTTTTATATTTTCATTTGTTACAATATGTGTGCAACAATTGAGCAATTGATACAATATGAGGACAACAAACAGGCTATTGTTGCATTTCATGGGCAAATGCTACAACACCACGGCAGCACACAGGCTGTTGTTACAGTATGTTGATAACAAACTTACACTTGCTACAATGCATAAGCAACAATGTGCCCAAAGGAATAAATCACCCAAAAACAATACCAAAAATGCTGAAAAAAATATTGAAAATGAGTGCTAACATACTGTATTTAAATCATTAGAACGTGCTCTTAACAAAGTCCCAGTGAACCTCTTGAAAGGTGTTCAATTGAATCCTTATGTGTACAACTTCGTGCTGTAAAAAAGTAGCTGCTATTCCACCAATTTGTGCTACCATCACTAACTTCTGAAGTGGACACTCACCAGAGCTAGGATGTATAACCGCCTTTGGTTTATCTTAGGGTTAACCACTCCACACCTAGGAACCAATCTGCCGTTTGTTCAACCCATATGCCAATAATCATCTCATGGATTTCCTTACTGTATTTTTTTTTCTCAAGCTCTCATAAAATGCATAGAACCGATCATTGCGCAATATATTGAGCTCTTTATTATAAAAGTATAAATAATCAATGGTAACAATGCCCACTCACATTTGCTAGTGCCTCCAGATCGGCATCAAGTCTTTCCAGCAGTTCTGTGTAAGGACACTCTGCAGCATGTGTTTTCCCGTGGCTGGTGTGCGCTCCAAGCCTCAGTTCCATGTGGGTCAGCGGCAGGAAGTGACGTGTGACGTTTACCCAGAAGCGTCTACGCGTTTCGCAGTATATCCTGCGTCATCAGGAAGGTTCTTGATCTGTTCTTTGCTTTTTATGAGAGCTTGAGAAACAAAAATAAGGAAATCCATTAGATGATTATTGGCATATCGATTGAACAAACGGCAGATTGGTTCCTAGGTGTGGAGTGGTTAACCCTAAAATAAACCAAAGGCGGTTATACATCCTAGCTCCCATTTATTCTCAGCATGCCAGTACAATACTCACCAGGTGACAATCTTTTCCAGACTCTGGGGCCAAGCTGGCTCTAATCTTTTTACTCTTCCTTTTTCAGTAAGAACAGAAATTCTGTGGCCTACGCTGGACAGAAGCCCTGGCTGCTCAATGCCACAGTGGAAGAGAACATCACATTTGGGAGTCCCTTTAACAAGCAGAGGTACCGACACATTTATAGACCACCCACATCATTACACTGAAATACATAGGCCCAGATTCACGTAGAGCGGCGTATCTTTGTGCGGGTGTATCGCTACGCCGACGTAACAAAGAGAGGCCAGTGTAAGCCCGCCTAATTCAAAGTAGGAAGGTAGTGGGCGTGATACATTAAAATTTACCGTGACCCCATGTAAATGAAGGGCCGAAAGAACGGCGCATGCGTGCACATGCTCAGAATCACGTTGCATATACTCCCTAGGATACGATGGCTCAATGCGTACGACGTGAACGTAACGACGACTTACGTAAATGACGTAAAATACGACAACTGTTCCCTGGTCCATACCCTAACATGACTTACCCCTGCTTTATGTGGAATAACTTTACGCCGGACGTACGCCTTATGTAAACGGCGTAGATTACTGCGACGGGCGTAAGTACGTTCGTGAATCGGCGTATCTCGCTCATTTACATATTCGACGCATAAATCAATGGAAGCACCCCTTGCGGCCAGCGTAAATATGCGCCCAAGATACGACGGCATAGGAGGCTTACGTCGGTCGGATCAAGCCAAAATTCAGGCGTATCTTGTATTGAGAATTAGGCGCACAGATACGACGGCGCATCCGAGAACTTACGCGGCGTATCAGAAGATACGTCGGCACAAGTCCTACGTGAATCTGGGCCATAGTGTATAAATTCATACTGGCACCCACTGGCAGACTGGTACTAGAAGCCAGAGCATGCCCTGTTCCATAAAGAGGCTCATCCTGGCCAGCATGAAGAATAATCAGAATCAGAATCTGCATCTCACTGCTGAACTTTGACCCTTTTCATACATTGGTTTTCAGTTCTTTCAATCATGGAGGTTCAGCATCACATGTGGGTGTTACGTAGGGCAGCCTGCATACAGACACAGTCTGCCTAGGAAAGCCCACTCCTCCAGAGTGACATCCACCAATCAAAGCATTTTAATTTCTGCATAACTCTTTCATCAGGTCTGGGAGCTCTTCTCTGGAAAGGAGATCCTATGGCAATACTATAAAGATAAAGATATCCTTTAAAAATAAAAGTTTTATTGTTGATGAGTGGGGATTTTCATCTTAGTGCAGTCATTGCGGCCATATATGGGGTTTAATTTACTAAAGGCAGATAGACCGTTCACTTTGCAAGTGCTGTTTCACTCTGCAAGGGAATTTTCTCCAGAGCTTAGTAATTGAGGAAACGCTCTGCTGACTTCCATCATCCAATCATATGCAACAAAAAAACATATTTTTTTATTTTCCTTGCACGTAATTGGGTAATCTTTGCAAAGTCGACCTTTGCCTCATTTATTAAGCTCTAGAGAAAATTTCCTTGCAGAATGCAACTGTTCGTGCAAAGTAAACAGTCTATTAAGTAAATCAACCCTAAGGATTTCAGTGTTTTTGTTATCAAGCCCTGGGTGCGTATTATCTGGGTAAGGCCATGTGTCTTGCAACATGTTAGAGAAGTAGGACTCCCAGAATCCCTGGATATTTTTGGATGCAATATTACAGTTCAACCATAGCTGTGTGTATGTAATTTTTTTTGTCCTCTCTCTTACAGGTATAAAGCTGTGACAGATGCCTGCTCCCTCCAGCCAGACATCGACCTGCTTCCGTTTGGGGATCAGACAGAAATCGGAGAAAGGGTAACATAAAATATCACTCTTTCGATATTTGTTTGCACCTACAGCCACTGCTGCTGCCCCCTGCAGCTTCAGGATTGGTGTTCTTTGACAGCAGCCTCAGAACTGTACACGGGCCTTGCCATATAAAGATCCTGGTGCAGACATGTAAGGTTGCCTTCCATACTGGTCCCTGCATTGGCATTCACTTTTGGTGTAGTACAGCAAGATGTAATTATCTGCTTGGGTATTTTACAGGTACAGGGCAGTGACAATCACTAGTATGACCCAGTCCCTGAAGACACCCTCCATGGAGGAGCGAGTGGTAAGGGGATTTCCACAACTTGGTACTCCTAAGGTGCCCTAGGCCCTTGAGTGGTGAATCTGGGGCTGTGTCTTTTCCTTGTAGGGAACCCCTCAAACAATCCAGCAGCCCCATTCCTGGGAGTAGTCCCTGGACCCCTTCTTCCATAGTGTAGGGGTGTGGGCAGTGTGAGTCTAAAGCCCCATACACACTATCAGTTTTCCTGCAGGTTTTTCTCTTCAGGTTTACCAAAACCATCTAATATGAGGTCAAACCTTAAGAGTTTCAATTCATATGCAATCAGGCAGGCCCTTGCACTACATGGTTTTGGTAAATCTGAAGAGAAAAACCTGCAGGAAAACTGATAGTGTGTATGGGGCTTAAGAGCAATGTGTCTGTCATGGCCGTGCTGTACTTTTTCCCTTTGCTATGGAAAGTGTATTGCATGTGAGTTGGCAGTAGCCCATTCTGTGTGCATAGTCCTGCCTCTAAAGACAGTCCTCAGCCCTGTTGCCTTCTTCAGCACATGCTCTGCTACAGGACAATGCACTCTCCAGCTTCAGGCACAACTCTGCTCTGTTTTGAAGCCCTGGTCACCACATGTGCCTTTACCAGGTTTTCCAGCAGCTGTGAGACAGCTGCATCTCTTCTGCTCCACAGCACAGGTTGTGAGTACACCTCAGGGGATCCCCTCACCCTTATAGTGGACATCAGGCACACGGGTAAAAGGAGAAAGGGGCAGGCCAACACACACTATACACAAGGCCATGATGAGGTAAATCAGGGCTTCTTGGAGAAAGGGGCAAGCCAACACACACTGTACACAAGGCCATGATGAGGTAAATCAGGGCTTCTTGGGTAATTCTGCCCACCTCACAATGAGGGGACGCCTCTCCTTCTACATGTAGGGGGGTGTCTGGTAGCTATCTTAGACCTCTGGACTGGACTGGCATTTCAGATATTTGAGTCTGGGATTTGGGATCTGCCCACTTCTCAGCTAAGATTGCAGAATATTCTCATTGCCTTGCAGCAGCTATGTTCCTCAGGAGTGATTGTTTCGGTTCCTTCAGGGCAGTGGTCTTATGGTTTTATACCTTCAAGAATATGACCCCCCACTGTGTAACAGATTTCAAAGAGATACCCTTCAGCATTCCAAGGTCCATGACAAGTTCCAAAACCCAATAAGGAATTTGCCCAATCCTGGTTTTGAAGGTCCACATTATGCCCCTGCAGGTCCAAAAATTCAGGATGGAATCGATCAGATCTGTCATTGCTTCACCACAATAGGGAAATTTGGACATTTATAATCATCAAGGATGCATATTTACCTGTACTAATTTTTCCTCTGCATCAGCATTTTTTTGCGATTCATTGTAGGTGAGCAGCAATTCCATTTTGTGGCTCTTCTGTCCATGGCCCTCTAGATCTTCAACAAGGTTTATAACCCAGTTCTTTTACTGCTGCTCTCATAGGAAATCCATATTTTGGGGTCCTCCTGAAGGAGCACGCCACCCAGGCCTTCTCTGACAACGTCCAGCAATTGACACTTCAGATCTTGGAGTACCTGGGCTTAATTCTGGACATGGCCCAGCCTGGTGTTTATTGCCTGGGAAAGGGTCTTAATATTTAGTACTCTTGTTTGGACTCTTTGCTCAAACTTCCATCATTCTGCTTTTGCATTAGCGTACTGGGCCTGATGGTGGCCTCCATCAAGTATTTGCCCAGTTTCACTCTAGGCCTCTGCAGCTTAGTGCCATGACTGCATGGCACAAGCTTCCTTAGTTTCTTGACTGACCCATGTGCCTGTCACCCAAGGCCAGGATATGGCTGGCCTAGTGGCAGACCAACCCTGTGCTGGAATCAGGGAAGTACTTTCTTACTTTAACTTGGATGCCTTCCTTTTGGACTGGGGAGGATTCCTAAAGATAAGGACTGTCCAAGGGACTTGGTCATCACAAAGGAGTCCAGACTTCCTATCAATTTTATGAAATTAAGGGCCGTTAGTCTGTCCCCTCAGTGATGGATCGAGTGGCTTCAGAGATGACCAACATGAATATAATCAGACAGGAGTAGTGTGGTCCTTCGAGAAGTGGACTTAATTTTGTATTGGGCTGAAAGACTACGTCTGTGGTTCACATTGCTAGAGTAGACAATTCATAGGTCGACTTACTCAGTCATCATTGCTTGGATGCAGGGGAATGTTCTCTTTACTACACAGTATACTAGGACAACTGTCACTATTGAGGGATGCTGAATGTGGCTCTCATGGTATCTTGCTTCCACAACAAGATGGACAGGTTTGTGGACAGGGCCAGGGATCCTTTGGCCTTCGTACTGGACTAACTGTTGACCCTCTGGGACAATTTTCATCTGATCTATCCCTTCCCTCTGGTATGGATTCTTCCTTGGGTGATTTGTAGGTTCTTAGTGGCACCAAACTGGCTCAGGAGAAGTTGATACTTGGACCTTTTCTAACTTCTGGGAGACTCTCAGTGGGAATTTCCCAACCGACCCAACCTGTTGTCTCCAAGAGCTGGTCTACTTTCCTAATCCATGGTCACTGGTTTTGAAGGCTTGGATGTTGAAGCCCAGGTCCTGCATGATCAGGTACTCACATTTATAAAAGCTAGGAAGTTAACCTGAATAAGGGCATCATCTTGCCTTCTCTTTATTAAACTGAAGCATCTTAAAGAGATTCCTCTCCACTATTTGGATGTGTTGAGAGCAGTGTGGGTATACCTCTCAGCCACAGTTTTTTTCTGAAGCTCAGATAATATTTTTGTCCTGCCAGTGGGCTCTTACAAGAGGTGCCTGCATCTTGTTCCACTATTTTTAGGTGGTTTAGGCATATTATCTCTAAAGCCTCGTACACACGACCATTTTCCTCTGCAAAATCCATCAAGAAAAATGCTGGCAGAGCATTTTTGCAGAAAAAAACTGTCATGTGTATGTTTTTCGTCAAAAAAACTGTCGTGGATCTCGACGAGAAAAAAAGAGAACATTTTCTCGTCGGGCTGGTTTACAGCGAGAAATACGTTCGTGTGTATGCTTAGAAACCCGCACATGCTCAGAATAAAGTATGAGACGGGAGCGCACCTTTGGTAAAAGTAGCGTTCGTAATGGAGATGGCACATTCGTCACGCTGTAACAGACTGAAAAGCACGAATCGTCTCTCACCAAACATTTACTTAACATGCAGTAACATGAGATTAGCAAAAGCAGCCCCAATGGTGGTGCCAGTGGAATCGAACTTCCCCTTTATAGTGCCGCCGTACGTGTTGTACGTCACCGCGTTTGAGAACGACGAGATTTTGTCTTGACAGTGTGTATGCAAGGAAAGCTTGACAAGATTCTCGATGTTTCCTTTACGACGAGATTCTCGGTCATTTGTACGAGGCCTGAAGCCTCGTAAACACGACCGAGGAACTCGATTGGCGAAACACATCGTTTTCCTCGTCAAGTTCCTCGTTAGGCTGTCGAGGAACTCGACAAGGCAAGTTTCTCCATTCCCGTCAAGGAAATAGAGAACTTGCTCTCTTTTTGGCTCGTCGAGTTTCTCGACAGTTTCCTCGACGAAAATGTACACACGATCGGTTTCCTCGTCAAAAAATATCTCCCAGCAAGTTTCTTGCTGGTTTTTGCCGAGAAACTCGGTCGTGTGTACAAGGCTTAAGGCTTATACCTCAAAGGGTGATTAGTTTAGTCAGTACCTCTTGGTCTTTCCAACACCAGGGCTATAATTCTCAGATTTGAAAGGCTGCCTTCTGGTCCTTGGTTCACACTTTTGTGAAGTTCTACCAGGCAGATTTTAAGGCTACTGTTGATGTCAGCTTCAGCTCTAAGGTGCTTTAAACTGCTCTTTGACTTCATGACCCGATTCCCTTTGTTTTGGGGGTCGATTGCATCGCTGCTGTGCTGCCCACTCCTCCATTATATTGCTTAAGCAGGCCATACATAAGATTTTCTTTCTTTCCACAACGGTTGGAAGGAAAGAAAATCGCTCAATTCCCCCATCAACACAGTCAGTGTTTATGGGAGATGCCTCCCACTGCGCTTTTGTATTCTGCCAGGGAGGGGGTGTGGGGAGCATTCCCGGTCGGAATGGTGAACCGTCCAAATTTCAATTCATGTGTGGCTGGTTTTAAGGACTTCCCAAGGTCTGTGTAGCCACGTTCTCTACTATACGTAAAATGTAAAATCCTTTCTTAGGATTACAGTACAGGGCACAGGCCACCCTCTCCTCTGTCCTGGCAGTTCCTCCTATGGCTTGCTACATTACATGAGAATTGTTGGGAGTTGGAGGGGGTATATAGGTTGTTGTACAATTCTCTTTGTTAGTGTGGCAGCATAAAATCCAGGGTCTGTGATTAAAGGAGCTTGTGTCCTGTTCTGTATTTCAAGAACAGATATTTACAGGTAAGTCAAAAATCCCTGTTTCCTGATCAGACATTTATCAGCCAAGCGATGGCTTCTCTTGTCTGTGGTCGTCTGTGGAGGTGGGGTGGTCTGAGCACCCCAGGAGTGAAACAATCACATATTTTGCTGGTCTTGATATGAGAAGACTTTTTTTCTCAAATCCTCCAAACCTATAAGGGCCAGCCCCAAGATTTATTTACAAATATATATAAAAACAGTTTGAATTAGCATTTGATTAATATCTGCAAAGTTATTAAGTATTTGACATATAAACATAAATGTGGCATATGACGATGGAGCGCCGGCTGGTAACTTATGAATTTCTCTCTAAATGTTTATTAGACGTGACAATTTTAGCAGGTCTGTCCCATAAATACTGTACTTTAAAAGCGTTATTTGCGCACTGCAGCTAAAAATATGCCTGCTGTTTGGATTCCTGACCAGAGGCCGCTGATGGCGTCTACAAATTGTTTTGACGCTAAAAACAAAACCATTAATTAGCAGAGTGGCGTGTGACCTTGCAGGGAGCTGTGCAGAGCTGCAGTGAATTTGTAGTGAGCCAAGCCCTGTATATAATACAAGGGAGCAGGGCTGTCTTAATGAGAGGGCACACCTGGGCACTGCCCAGGGGCCTCAGCTGCATGGGGGGCCCCTCTGCCCTTTCCCCAAAGCAGCTGGTTCTTGAGCCTGGGCTGCCCCGAAATTGGGGCTTCCCCTCTACACCCCAGATATCCCCCCAGAACTCTGACCCCTCTACACCCCACATATCACCCCAGCACTCTGACCCCCTCTACACCCCAGATATCCCCCCAGCACTCTGACCCCTCTACACCCCAGATACCCCCCAGAACTCTAACCCCTCTACACCCCAGATATCCCCCCAGCACTCTGACCCCTCTACACCCCAGATCCCCCCCCCCAGAACTCTGACCCCTCTACACCCCAGATACCCCCCAGAACTCTGACCCCTCTACACCCCAGATACCCCCCAAACTCTGACCCCTCTACACCCCAGATATCCTCCCAGCACTCTGACCCCTCTACACCCCACATATCCCCCCAGCACTCTGACCTCTCTACACTCTAGATATCCCCTACCTCCTACCTACTTTATTGTAGGGACCCCAGAGCATTACTTTGCCCAGGGGCCCATGATGCTTTCCCTGCAGGGGAGGACCAGGCACAGACGTTCTCTGAGCAGACACACGTCACTCCATACACGCAGGCCCGGATTCAGAAAGAATGGCCTAAGTTTTTGCTGGCGTAGCGTATCTCATATACATTATGCCGCCGTAACTTAGAGAGGCGAGCACCGTATTCAGAAAGAACTTGCGCTCTAAGTTACGGTGGCGTAGTGTAAATGGGCCGGCGTAAGCCCGCCTAATTCAAATTATCAAGGCAGTGGGCGTGTTTTATTACAATGAGCCGTGACCCCATGTAAATGAGTGGCCGATCGAACGGCGCATGCGCGCGCATGCTCAGAGTCACGTCGCAAATACTCCCCAAGATACGTCGGCTCAATGCTTTGTCGACGTGAACGTAACATACGCCCAGCCCCATTCACGTACGACTTACGAAAACGACGTAAAATACGACGCTGTTCCGACGTCCATACCTTAACATGACTTACCCCTGCTTTATGAGGAGTAAAGTTACGCCGGACTGACGCCTTACGTAAACGGCGTAGCTAAATCCAACGGGCGCAAGTACGTTTCTGAATCAGCGTATATAGCTCATTTGCATATTCTACGCGTAAAACTACGGAAGCGCCCCTAGCGGCCAGCGTAAATATGCACCCAAGATACGACGTCGTAAGAGACTTACGTCAGTCGTATCGTGGACAAATTCTGGCGTATCTGATTCTTTGAATCAGGCGCACAGATACGACGCCTCACATTCGGACTTATGACGGCGTATCTGGAGATACGCCGTCGTAAATCCTTTGTGAATCTGGGCCGCAGTCTTTGTTTCCTGCCAAACTCGCATAAAATGCTTACATTTCAGATCTGCTAATTTGTTTCTAATTGATCAACAATGAAAACAAATGCTTTTTTTAACAGTTATCTGTACAATAGTGAGAACCAGAATCTCAAAGAAAATGATCATGCTGAAAATTTGAATTGCTTCAGCAGATTTGCCTGTCATGTATTATCATCGCTTGTGTACACATTCTACATAATTGAAGTTAAATCTGAACGCCAGCCTTCCTTTTAGTCTTGCACAGTTGTACAGGCTCCTCTCATGTACAGAAATTGCTTCCTCTGATTTCGCTGCACACTGTCAGCTTCTCACAATGTGCATTAGAAGCAGCAGCAAGTCAAATAGAGCTTCATTTTCTAACTGGAGGAGATCCAGCAGCATTTAGCGCTTTCCTCCCCAGCATGACTGTTCCTGACCCAGGACCGTCTTAATAGCATCATAAATAGGAAATATTTACCTTGCGTGCAGCCACTGACTTCAGCGGCGCATGTGCTCTGAAGGTCTGGCGGACGATGACTGAAAATCAGAGCTCCTTGCCGGAAAGGGGACTCCCGTGCGCATGCGCGGGAGTGACGTCTTTGCGGCTCCGGCCACTCACAGCACTGGAGCCACAAACCCGGAAGAAACACAAAGGGAACCTGTCAGCTCCCTCAGCGGTGACCGGAAGGTGATGCCGGCGATTCGTTCTAAGGTAAGTATTTCATAATGAGCCAGTATGCGGTGCATACTAGCTCATTATGCCTTTGCCTTACAGGTTTATTTTCTTTATTTTTTTGCAGGTATACAACCACTTTAAATAGGAGAGATCCTGTGCAGTCACATGATTAGATAACACGTTATAACTGAGGAAGGAATGTTACTCTTTTGTATGTTCATATCTGCATGTTTTTTTATTTCCTAGGGTATTAATCTAAGTGGGGGACAGAGGCAGAGGATATGCGTGGCACGAGCCCTCTATCAGAACACCAACGTTGTCTTCCTGGTAAGATGGATTCTTCTCTAAGCCCCCGTTCACACCAAATCCGACTATGAAACTGTGCGACTTCACTTGAAATTGCCACATGTCAGTGGGACTGCAGGTGCGATTTGGCAGACATCTGTGCGACTTAATAGATGTCTATGCAAGTTCCACCTGAAATTGCCAAAAAATTGTGCAGGAACTTTTTCAAATTGGTGCATTACTGCAAAGTTGGAGTCCATTCCAGTTCCGTTGCCCACAACAGGGTGTGACTTGTCATTGGTGTGAACGGGGGCTTAATTTTACCTTAGTTTATATAATGTAACATTTCTTTATAAAAGAGTTAAAGTGAAATCCTATTTTCGCTTGGTTTTGGTTGGGTGAGGGTTGGAACATCTCTCTGTTGTTTTCTTGCCAACAAATGCCAGAAATGTTTTTTTTTTCTGCTACAATGTGCCATTTTGTTTCTTGTGTGTCTTTGCTGCCGTGTGTGTGTGTCGGATCATACCATAAGTGGTAGGTGTCATGTCATAGTGTGCAGTACTCTCTGTGTTGGTATTTTCACACATATAAACATTTGGTTCTCTCGCAGGATGACCCGTTCTCAGCTCTGGACATTCACCTTAGTGATCACTTGATGCAGGAGGGAATCATGAAGTTCCTGCGGGATGATAAGCGGACGGTGGTCCTGGTCACCCATAAGTTGCAGTATCTGCCACATGCAGACTGGGTGAGGATTTTTTTTTTTTTTTTGAATTTGTAAATTTCTTCTACTGTACAGCCAGAAGAAAATGAAAGTACAGATTCTGTTTGCTGGATGCCGATGGCAAGTGCCTGGAAATTTTTTAGATCACTTGGAATTAATTTTACCGCCACATGCACATCCTGCACTGCATAAATCCTATTTTTTAAACTTTTTTTTTTTTTTTTTAAGTATTCCCCTTTTATGTGTAAGTTGAATTCACATAGAAAAAAATACAGGGGCAGCTTTTCCATGTGATTGTCATAGGGTTAGGTTTAGGGCTAGCTTTTTTTTCTTTATTTACCAAGCAAATTTTATTAAAGTGGTTGTAAAGGTAAAAACATTTTTCCCTAAATAGCTTCCTTTTCCTTGGTGCAGTCCTCCTTCACTTACCTCATCCTTCCATTTTGCTTTTAAATGTCCTTATTTCTTCTGAGAAATCCTCACTTCCTGTTCTTCTGTCTGTAACTACACACAGTAATGCGAGGCTTTCTCCCTGGTGTGGAGAAAGCCTCTTGAGGGGGGAGGGGGTGAGCAGGAGTGTCATGACACTCTCTACTTTGCAGATAGAGAACGGAGCTGTGTGTTAGTGGGCTTCCTGACACTCCTGCTCGCCCCCTCCCCTCTCAAGAGGCTTTCTCCACACCAGGGAGAAAGCCTTGCATTACTGTGTGGAGTTACAGACAGAAGAACAGGAAGTGAGGATGTCTCAGAAGAAATAAGGACATTTAAAAGCAAAATCGAAGGATGAGGTAAGTGAAGGAGGACTGCACTAAGGTAAAGGAAGCTATTTAGGGATTTTTTTTTTACCTTTACAACCCCTTTAACCTGCCTGGCGGTGTTCCCGAGTCTGACTCGGGGTTAGATTTTCCTGCTGCGAGCGGTAACCCCGAGTCAGACTCGGGCTTGCCTCGCTAGATCCACAGGCAAAGTTACTTACCTTGTCCCTGGATCCAGCGATGCCACCGCGCTGTGTGAGCGAGCGGGACCTCGCTCGATTCACACAGTGCCTCCGTGTGACGCCGATCTCCGTTCCCTGCGACGTTACGACGCACGGGGACGGAGAACGGCGCCAAATTCAAAAAAGTAAACAAACACATTACATACAGTATACTGTAATCTTATAGATTACAGTACTGTATGTAAAAAAAACACACCCCCCTTGTCCCTAGTGGTCTGTCCTGTGTCATGCATGTCATTTTATATAATAAAAACGTTTCTTTCTGCCTGAAAACTGTATATTGTCCATAGCAACCAAAAGTGTCCCTTTATGTCAAAAATAGTTTTAGATCAGCTAAAAAACAGCGATAATAAATTATAATCACTTGCAGAATTGTGCGATAGCGATTTGTGGGGAAATTCGTCATAAAAAAAAAAAAAATAATGACAGCAACAATTCTGCAACTGAGCAAATTTCAGTGATTTTGATTTGATTACATTATTGAATAATTTTTATTATAATTATATTATTATTTGTTATAATTATTTATAATTATTTATTATATTATAATTTATAATTTTGTTTTTAAAAAAATGTCATACCCGGGATGCCTCTTAGAAGCTTGTTTGGTCAGATTTAAGTGAGTTATTTCTAAAAATGACAGACCTACAATATAAAACGCCAAATTTCCTTGCAAATAATGGTACCGCTTTCAGCATGTTTTTTCTGAAAGAATCATACCGCCAGGGAGGTTAAAGCAGAAAATATGGCGAAATAAGAGGCACATATCACAGAAATTTCAACCAAGGCAAAATTATCGTTTTGGCACAAAATCATCCTCTCATCGCTACATTGCTAGTCCCAGAGAGTAAACCCCCGACAGTCTCCCATGTCTGCACACCAGCTGTGCCAATTATAAGATGTTCCCACCATCCCCACATTGAGTTCCTGGGTCTACAAACCTGCTGTACCCATTATGAGGGGTTCCCAGGATTCCTAACAGGATTCTATGTTATCTCATAGAAAATAAAAGAGGAGGAGCTGGGACTCCCCAAGATAGGAGGGAACTATGGAAGTAGAACCACACAAAGTGGGGATTTTAAAGAAATGGTTATTATATACAGTGGGGATCGAACGTTTTTTCGTCATTTTGAAAGTGTAAATGATGGAAATAAAATCTAACTTTTTTTTGACATATTATAAGAATGTCTAATCTGTAATTTGATGCCTTTTGGAGATTTTTCCATCTTTTCCATCTTTCCTTGGCTTCGTTATGCACATTAATACAAATTTTTACCTGGGGTGCCCAAACGTTCGATACCCACTGTATATATATAGTAATCTCTTTTCTACAAATATACTGAATGTTCCTGGGTCTGCACTCCTGCTGTACCAATTATAAAGCAAAATGGAAGCATGAGGTAAGTGAAGGAGGACTGCACTAAGGTAAAGGAAGGTATTTAGGGAATTTTATTTTTACCTTTACAACCCCTTTAATTATCAGGTTTGCACACCTGTTGTTCTAATTTTCAGAGGTTCCCTGGATCCCTGCTGCGATTCTATTTTATACCATAGAAAATAAAAGAGTAAGAGTTGGGACTTCCCAAGCTGGGCGGGAACTATGGTAGTAGATACAGACAAGGGCCCGGATTCAGAAAGCAGTTACGACGGCGTATCTCCAGATACGCCGTCGTAACTTTGAGTGTGGGCCGTCGTATCTCGGCGTCTGATTCATAGAATCAGATACGCCTCAATGTTGCCTAGATACGAGCGGCGTAAGTCTCCTACGCCGTCGTATCTTAGGGTGCAATATTTACGCTGACCGCTAGGGGCGCTTCCCTAGATTTCCGCGTTGAATATGCAAATTAGGAAAATATGCTGATTCAGAAACGTACGTCCGCCCGGCGCATTTTTTTACGTCTTTTATGTAAGGCTTTTTCCGGTGTAAAGTTACCTCTCATAAAGCAGGGGTAAGTCATGTTAGGTATGGACGTCGGAAACGAACGAACAGTGTCGTATTTTACGTTGTTTGCGAATAGGGCTGTATGTAGGTTACGCTCACGTCGAAAGCATTGACAGTTTGCAGCGTAATTTGGAGCATGCGCACTTGGAAACGTTCATGGACGGCGCATGCACCGTTCGTAAGAAACGTAAATTACGTGGGGTCACAAGTAATTTAAATAAAACACGCCCACATTTGAATTAGGCGGGCTTACGCCGACACATTTACACTACGCCGCCGTAACTTAGGATGCAAGTTCTTTCTGAATACGGAACTTGCGCCCTAAGTTACGGCGGCGTAGTGTATCTGAGATACGCTACGCCCACCGATAGATACGAAAATGTATCTGAATCCGGGCCAAGGTGTTGATTTGAAGAAAATAGATATTATATATAATACTCTCTTTGATTTTTTCTACAAAATAACTGATTTTCTGTGACAAATGAAGATTTCATCTGGTTACAGATTATCGCAATGAAGGAAGGATTCATCCTGCGGGAAGGGACACTGAAGGACATTCAGAATAATGACAACGAGTTGTATGAACACTGGAAGACCTTGATGAATCGCCAGGACCAGGAACTAGAGAAGGTTTATCTTATAGTCTTATTATCTTACTCTATAGGTTCATCCACCCCAATATATTACCAGAAATTAGGTTAATAAATCTGGAGTATCATCCCTGTGATTTTTTATTGCCTGACTCTGGGCTTATAGTAGGATGTGATGACGCACTCTGCATGTTATGAGGGCACAGGGTGACAGGGCATGATGAGAATCACCACTTATATTGTGTACATTTTTTCTTTTTTGGGGGGGGATGGGACATCAGTAGAAAAGTTTTCAGCAATGACATTTCTGCTCCAAATTACTCTAAAGCCCCGATCACATGATCAGATTATCCAATGGGAATTGTGTGATGACAGGCTGTTTTTGGAAAATCCAACCGTTTGTATGCTCCATCGGACAATTGTTGTCGGATTTTCCATGGACAAAAGTTGGATTGCATGCTTTAACATTTTCTGCCAACAATTGTCGGATTTTCCGATTGTGTGTACACAAGTCCATTGGACAAAACTCCAAAGTACAAACACGCATGCTCGGAAGCAAAGCTCACCATAACACAACACAACATTGCCCAAAGGGTGGCGCTAAAAAGCTGAAAAAAAACATCGTTTTGTGTTTGTTGGCCGACAATTCTTTGCCGTTTGTATGCAAGACAAGTTCATGGCCAACGCCCTTTGGACAAAAGTCACACGCTTTGTCTGCGGAAAATCCGATCGTGTGTACTAGGCTTAAGTCATTTCTTCATGCATGGTGCTCACACACTAACAGCACGGAGTAGGGTTTGACATGGCAATATTAACGGGGTTGTCTATGGCATAGACTAAGATGAAAATTCCTCCAAAAATTTCTCCAAAAAGGTTAAGAGAAATATCCCCAGCAGGAAAAAAATTATCTGAGGGTGGTTTTAGCCCTTCTGTACTGTCGCAAAATAAAAATACATACTCTTTAAAGCGGGAATTTAATCTGCTTATGTTTTGTCTCCCCTAGATCCTCCCTCCCTCTCTCATCAACATGCCAATTACGTTTTGATAAAACATTTGTTTTCATTACATATCTTATGGTGGACCCAGTGATGTCATCATTGGGTCTCTGTGCTTCTTTATGCAATGTAGGAAGTTCGCAGCTAGTAGTAGGGGCTGGCTGGGTGCTGTACATAGCTTCTTGAAAACATGACTAGTGTAGTTCAGATAGCCCAACCTTATCCCCGTAACCACTATCCCCCCCCCATAATTACTCTCTTACCCCCCCCCCCCTCCTTTTACCATTAACGAGAGACACAGATGGAGTAAAATGGCCATAACAGCCTATTTATTTAAACACTTAAATAATTTATTAAATTAATTAAATAATACCAAATTTTCCTTCATTAACAATTTTACCATTTTACCAAAACAACTTTTAATAACACCAGTCTATTGGTCTTTGACGGCAATCCGGCTTAACCCTTAATGTCCACCACTACACTGCGGTACCATTAACCATAACAGGTCTCCAGTCGTAACCAGCTCGGAGACAACTCCTTTTCCCCCGCAGTGCAACCATAACCATATTCCAGCGGACACCGTTTCACTGGAATAACCCCCAGAAGGGCCCGTCCCACAGATTAGCTCCCCACCACTTCCATCACATCTGTTAACTGCCACCATCAAAAACGAAAGAACACCGCCAACACTGCTATGACGACCCTTGCCATTGAACCTGAAATAAAAGAGAACAAACGCACAACACCAAAGACACACAACAAATAGGGAGGGTTTAATTTAATTTAAGTAGCACTGAGCTACTTTAACTGGTAATTTAGTCGTCATGCAACACTGTATGCAAACAAAATTTATATCATTTTTTTTCACACAAATAGAGCTTTCTTTTGGTGGTATTTGATCACCACTGGGTTTTTTATTTTTTGCGCTATAAATGAAAAAAGACCGAACAAAAACAACAACAATATTTTTTACTACAGTATCTGCTTTAAAACATATCCAATACAAGAAAAATCTAATTTCTTTAGTTTTGGCCAAAATGTATTCTGCTACATGTCTTTGATAAAAAAAAAAAATCCCAATAAGTGCATATTGATTGGTTTGGGTGAAAGTAATAGTGCTTACTAGCTATGGTAAATACCGTATACTGGAATTTTTTGTCTTATTCCACTAATGGTGGTGATCATAGGCTTATGATGGTACTGCGATAGTGCGGCAGGCAATCTGGCACTAAATTAAACCTGGGGCTGGGGGGACTGACTAGCTGCCACTGACATCATTACAGTGAAAACTGCCTCCTTGTGTAAACTTCCTTCCCGCACTGTGCCTCGTGCGTCCCCGCCCCCTTTATATACTGCTCCACCCCCCTGCTCTTTGCCCTATGCTAGACAAAATCCATCCTTCTCCTTCTGTTACTGTTAACCCTCTGTTGCCCATCCAATACACCCCAGTCATGCCCGGCCCTCCGTTATGCTGTCTTTTGTCCTTTCACTCCGGGCCTCACTTCACAACCCTCTGTTCTTAGTACACCTTTCAAGAGTCCTCAGCCCTGACACAAGCAGTGGGTTGGCTTTTGGGAGGAGTTATGCAAATATCAAAATGCCTTGCTGGGTAGATATCAGCCTGGAGGAGTGGGCGTCTCTAGACAGGCTGTAATTGCATTTAGACTGCCCTAGGTAATGCCCATAGGTGATGCTGGGCCTCCATGATTGAAAACTGAAATCCAATGGATGAAAGAGGTGGGCCAGGGGTAGTCAGGCTGGAAAGGAAAAGGCTAGATGATGCTGGATGTCCTCCAACCAGGAAATAAGCCGGGCTCTATCTGACATGTTTCAGAATGTATGCAGTGAATTCAGGGTCATTTCAGTACAGGAGAGGAGTGCAAGACTGAAGGGAAAGCAAGAGTTCAGCTTTAGATGGTGAATGCACAATGCTAGGGTTGTGTTATGTTTATCACTGTGATGTATATTTTCACACCGTCTCCATTAATTAGCGATCGATTGCAATTGTTCAGCGTTTAATGTCAAGCGTTTCTGTTAGCGTACCAGTCAGTCCATCCTTACTCTGGTATTGAATGTTGTTTGTATGAATTTCTCTGGAGCAGGACACAGATGCCGACCAAGCCACCATGGAGCGGAAGACCCTGCGGAGAGCGATGTACTCCAGAGAGGCGAAGGCAGCGATCGAGGATGAAGGGGAGGGTGAGGATCAGAATGCACTCTAACTGTCATTCCTCCACCCTGATGCTTCATTCACAGAGTATTGTGGAGGAGTTCTCACTCTATTACCAATGTGTCTCACCCCCAGAGCTGCTAGCATTGCAATTAGGGATGAAAGGACTGGCTTTCACAAAGTGGATTTCTTTGGAAAAAATACAAATTATTCTCTAAAAATGCATTATATTACTACATTTTTGATAGAATAGAAACGATGAAGTTGCACTGAGTACATAGAAACCCAACATGTCAAGCTTTAAGCACTTCAGCTCCAAAAGATTTTACCTTCTTCATGACCAGGCCATTTTTTGCTATTAGCACTGAGCTACTATAACTGGTAATTTAGTCGTCATGCAACACTGTATGCAAACAAAATTTATATAATTTTTTTTCCACACAAATAGAGCTTTCTTGGGGTGGTATTTGATCACCACTGGGTTTTTTATTTTTTGCGCTATAAATGAAAAAAGACCGAACAAAAAAAAAAACACAATATTTTTTACTACAGTATCTGCTTTAAAACATATCCAATAAAAGAAAAATCAAATTTCTTCAGTTTTGGCCAAAATGTATTCTGCGACATGTCTTTAATAAAAAAAAAAAAAATCCCAATAAGTGCATATTGATTGGTTTGGGTGAAAGTAATAGTGCTTACTAGCTATGGTAAATACCGTATACTGGAATTTTTTGTCTTATTCCACTAATGGTGGTGATCATAGGCTTATGATGGTACTGCGATAGTGCGGCAGGCAATCTGACACTAAATTAAACCTGGGGCTGGGGGGACTGACTAGCTGCCACTGACATCATTACAGTGATCAGTGATATTATATGCTGTCTGTCACTGTACTAATGACACTGGCTGGAAAAGGGTTAACATCTAGGGCGCTCAAGGGGTTAAATGTTTGCCTAACTGTGTGTAAAGTCTGCTGATTTTGCTAATGGATCTCTAAGTTTCTCATCCTTGCTTTGCATCACAAATGACGTTTTCATATGTAGGCAACCCCAGTGGTTGTGTTACATTCTTGTGTGTCCATATGTGGAGGCGGATTGGCCTCTACGTTTTTTTTTCTTGGGGGGGGGGGGGGGGGTTAAGAGCTTGGGTGTAACTTTTTTAAGTTCCCAATGTCATATTATATGGTTTAGACAGGTTCTCTTTAACAAGGCATCAGCAGTCTTTTAGGCCCCTAATGTCTCACCTGCCTTTAGATCATGCTCCATTAGCCTCTTCCCTGGCCTCTTGACACCGGAAGATATGTTTTACATGACTTCTGGGTTTAATATAGCTAGATTTTTAGAAGAAAAATTGCGCTAACCAAAACAACGTGATTAAATAAATGAATATAAAAAAAGGCAGCAATAACGTGTCATAACACAAACAATATAGGAAAAAGAAAAAATCGCGCCAATCTATAAAAATTATTCAGACCTATGTGACAACACAATTAGTGTAGTGAATAAATGTCCAAAAAAGAAAAAAAAATAATGTCCCTGTAGCATGTGAAATATACCACACTAGCATGTGTGGGAGACATTCAAATCCTTATTGGAATAAACATAATAGTGAGTTATATTAAAAGTCCAAATAGCTGTGAAGTTTCTTGGGACAAACAACACCCGGTGCACAAATGATTGAGTGAGCCACCACCACATGGACTGGGGCTTACCAGAACACATATAAATAACAGCGTTATTTAAAGATTGCAGCAGGGGTCTCCAAGGGGTATGGTCACAACACAGGATCAATGGATGTACAGCATATATCCTTCACTGGTATCTCCACGGAGGGATATGATAAACTCGTACTGACAGACTCTCGGACCGTAGCAGGAAACAATGGCATGTCATGCAGAGAGAAAGCCGCACATAGCGTAATACGTCCAAAAAATACTTTTATTAAAAGTGTAAAAACCTACTTACATCAATTGAATGAAATATAGGCACATAAAAACAGTTTGCCGGCCGGCATAGATGGGAGCCCTTCCTCCTTGTACGAACGCGGTGACGTCACTGCACGCCGTCGACCCAGACGCGTTTCGTTATAGGATAACGTTTTCATCCCATTGAAAACGTTATCCTATAACGAAACGCGTCTGGGTCGACGGCGTGCAGTGACGTCACCGCGTTCGTACAAGGAGGAAGGGCTCCCATCTATGCCGGCCGGCAAACTGTTTTTATGTGCCTATATTTCATTCAATTGATGTAAGTAGGTTTTTACACTTTTAATAAAAGTATTTTTTGGACGTATTACGCTATGTGCGGCTTTCTCTCTGCATGACATGCCATTGTTTCCTGCTACGGTCCGAGAGTCTGTCAGTACGAGTTTATCATATCCCTCCGTGGAGATACCAGTGAAGGATATATGCTGTACATCCATTGATCCTGTGTTGTGACCATACCCCTTGGAGACCCCTGCTGCAATCTTTAAATAACGCTGTTATTTATATGTGTTCTGGTAAGCCCCAGTCCATGTGGTGGTGGCTCACTCAATCATTTGTGCACCGGGTGTTGTTTGTCCCAAGAAACTTCACAGCTATTTGGACTTTTAATATAACTCACTATTATGTTTATTCCAATAAGGATTTGAATGTCTCCCACACATGCTAGTGTGGTATATTTCACATGCTACAGGGACATTATTTTTTTTTATTTTTTTTTTTTTATTTTTTTTTTATTTTTTGGACATTTATTCACTACACTAATTGTGTTGTCACATAGGTCTGAATAATTTTTATAGATTGGCGCGATTTTTTCTTTTTCCTTTAATATAGCTAGGGCAGATCAGCGAACAGACGTTCACTGGTCTTTCGCCCCTCCATCAGTGGTACCCACCTTGTGGGTCCCAGGCCCACAGGTGGGACAGCAGAGCCCAGAAAGCATGGTGGGGTGAGGCACAATCCAGTGGTCAGAGCAGGGCTCAAGTCCTGCAGGAACGCGTGGGAACGGAGTTCCTGCACTTTTTTCACAGCAGGAACTCAGTTCCCTTTGCAGGACTAAATCAGCCGAGAGCAGCTGAGCCGCCCGAGCCAATCCTTCACTAAGCGGTGATGCCCAGCTCGAGTCACTGTCAGGGGCAGGCGAACCTTAGTAATCCTTTATGTTACTGGCCGCTTCCTATATATGGATTCATCGGGTAGTGTGCGGGTATTCCGTCACTTCCTCGATGCCGCAATGTCTCCTGGGAGCTTTTGTCATTGTTCCCAGGAGACATTGCGGAGGTCTGCCGCAAGTTATCGCTGGATTTAGAAAGAACTTGCTTCTACCGAACTTACACTACCCGATGAATCCATATACAGGAAGCGGCCAGTAACATAAGTGATTACTAAGGTACAGTGGATCGAGAAAAAAAAAACATGAGGTTTAGTAATTATGCATATGAGCGTATCATTTTTTATTTTTTTTTGGTGGGGGAGTGGATCTTGGGTGGGAGTTCCCACACCTTTTTCCCTAGGACTTGACCCCTGGGTCAGAGAAAGCGATTGGTTTCATTAGAAAGCCAAAACCGGCTTGTGAAGTGTACAGTGTAAATGTGTGTAAAGTGTGCAAGTGAGTGTAAAACCCTCACTGCCACGACTGTAAGGGATGTGGCGGTAAAAGGGTTACGTCTTACTGTAATGACAATGGTTCAATGTGTGGTCATCACTGCAGCACCCTGTGACAATATCTTACTGACTGTATGGAGTACGCCTGAATTTGTGTTGTACCCTGGCATGCAGGGTGTCACCAAGACAGGAAGTGAGGTAAAATCTCCCTAATAGAGAGACACCTACATCTAAAAAGAAAACATGCTTGTTACCACTTCACGCTATTTTCAAAACTATGCAGACAGAATTAAAACAATAAATCTTTACAGTGAATCCTGGAGATATCTTTTTTCTCCAACACACAAAAGATACTGCATATTCATGTTGATCTTCCCAATCCTTTATTTTCTGCAGAAGAAGAAGAGGAGGAGGATGAGGAAGAGGAAATGGCCACGGCAATGCGTCAGCGCACAAAGATGCCATGGAGGACGTGCTGGAGATATCTGACCTCGGGAGGATATTTGCTCCTTTTCCTGATGATAGTCTCCAAATTACTGAAACACTCAGTGATTGTGGCCATCGACTACTGGCTGGTGAAATGGACGACTGAAAACAGAAATATCAGCAGAGACACCAATGGGCTCAACTCGGTAATGTAGACTTACTGAACACCATATAGTAGTATTATTATTATTATTATTATTATACAGGATGTATAGAGCACCAACAGTTTGCTCATCAGCTTACAATCTAAAAATGTCTTTGCTTCAAAATATGTATATCACAGAGGAGCTTACACTCTAATGTCCCACTACAGTCACACACTATTATTATTAGATATTTATATAGCTCTGACATAATCCACAGTGCTGTACAGAGAACTCTAAACTAGTCACATCATTTTCTGCACCAGAGAAGCTTACACTCCAATAACTCGGCAAACACAGGACAAACAGTGGGACTTTGTATGAGATGCATGGCAACATGCAACTTCATTCCTATTTATATAAAATAGAAGGGTTTTGGGACTTTGAGTGAGGCATGAATGCAAGACTAGCAAGCAGTAAATGTAGAAAAAACAAGTTTTATTCTTCTACAACCATAAATGACACAGGACCAGATTCTCGTAGAACTCCGGCGGCGTAACGTATCGTGTTTACGTTACACCGCCGCAAGTTTTCAGCGTAAGTGCCTGATTCTCAAAACACTTACCTGTAAACTTGTGGCGGTGTAACGTAAAGCCGTCCGGCGCAAGCCCGCCCAATTCAAATGGGGCGTGTACCATTTAAATTAGGCGCGCTCCCGCGCCGGACGTTCTGCGCATGCTCCGTTCGCAATTTTCCCGAGGGTGCTTTGCGCGAAATTACGGCGGCCCGACGTGTTTGTGAATCGCGACGTGCGTAACGTACTTACGCCGAAAAAAAAAATCTAATTCGACGCTGGAACAACGGCCATACTTTAACATGGGCTGTGTAAAGTTAAGGCATGAAAAAACATGACTAACTTTGCGACGGGAAAAAAAGACTTGCGACGGCGTAACGAACGCGAAAACCTTCGTGGATCGCCGTAAAACCTAATTTGCATACCCGACGCTGGAAAACGACGTGAACTCCACCCAGCGGCGGCCGAAGTATTGCATCCTAAGATCCGACGGTGTAAGTCAATTACACGTGTCAGATCTTAGGGCTATCTATGCGGAACTGATTCTATGAATCAGCCGCATAGATACGACAAGAGATACGACGGTGTATCAGGAGATACGCCGTCGTATCTCTTCTGTGAATCTGGCCCATAGTGTTTTTAACAATATGTCATACATAATTACACGGACAGGCATTGTATAGCAGGACCATGCAGGCAATTAATAAAACATATCAGCAGTATCAAAAATATAAAAAATTGTTGGTTACATAATGAGGTAGATAAAAACGTCCTCCACATCAATCAATCAACTGGGACAGCATATGTCAAAGTATTTACAATATAATGGGTTAAAGTTGAACCTGTAGAGCAAACTTGTATGCATGCAGCGTCTGTGTATGGCTGACGCGTTTCGTGGGGTGTATGCCCACTCTTCAGGGGCGAATGCTGCGTGCATTCATGCCTCACTCAAAGTCCCAAAACCCTTCTATTTTACACTCTAATAACTCTACCAAGGTCACACACTATAATTAGTATACATTTATTTGTCTCTGACATATTCCACAGTGCTGTACGGGAAATACTGAGCTAGTCACATCTGAGAAGCTTATACTCTAATGTCACACACTATTATTATTAATATACATTTACACCAATTAGCCATAACATTATTACCACCCATCTAATATTGAATAGGTGCCGCTTTTGCTTCCAAAACAGCTCTGAACCTTTGAGGAATGGATGCCACTAGACCTCTGAAGGTATGCTGTGGTGTGTGGCACCAAACCATTAGTAGCAGATCATGTAAGCCCTGTAAGTTGTGAGGTGGATCAGACTTGTTTTTCCAGCACATTTTACAGTTGCTTGATTGGATTGGGATCTGGAGAATTTGGAGGCCACACCAAATCAAGTCAACACTTGAAGGCATCTTCTTCCATTGCTCCGTGATCTAGTACTGATGCTCATAGGCCCATTGTAGGTGCTTTGGGCTGTGGATATGGGTAAGCAAGGGGACCCTGCCTGACTGGTCTGTGGTGATACAGTCCCATACGCAACAAATTGCAATGCACGTTGTGTTCTGACACCTTTTTATGGTAACCAACATTAACTTTTTTCAGTAATTTGAGCTTCAGTAGCTCTATTATTGGATCTGACTACACAGGCCAGCCTTCGCTCCCCACATGCATCAGTGAGTCTTGGCCATCCATGACCCTGTCGCTGGTTTTTCGGTTTTCCTTCCTCGGACAACTTTTGGTAGGTCCACTCCCAGGGCCGGCCCTACCATGGGACCCGATGGTACCATTGTACCAGGCAGCACTTTAAGGGGGGCAGCAAATTGCCGCCCGCCCGCCATCCCATTCCACCAGCTCCGCTCTCCACTACAATCCACTGTGGGGCTAATTGCATGAATAGAGCCATAACAGGTCCTTTTTATACTCCTATACATGAAAACAACCATAACAGGTCCTCTTTATACTCCTATATACATGTATAGAGCCATGATAGGTCCACTTTAGTTATCATGTTATAAAATAATGGATGTGTGGGCATTTTGGTGGGTGTATTTTTTTTTTGGGGGGGGGGGGTGCATTTCATTCTTGGTACCAGGCAGCACAATGTCTTGGGCCGGTACTGTCCACTCCTGACCATTGCAGACCAGGAACAGCTGCAGTTTTAGAGATGCTCTGACCCAGTATTCCAGCTTTTACAATTTGGCCCGTGTCAATGTCACTCAAATCCTTATGTCCTTTTTTCCTGCTTTCAACAAATTAACTTCAGGAACAACATGCTCACTTGCTGCCTAATATGTCCCACCCACTTTCAGGCACCATTGTATCAAGATAATCAATGTTATTTGCTTTACCTGTCAGTGGTCATTATGTTATGGCTGATTGATTTGGAAAGCACTGAGATATATATATTTTTTTTTTTACGAAAGGCAAATCCACTTTGCACTACAAGTGCAAAGTGCTCTTGAATTTGCACTGAAAGTGCACTTGGAAGTGCAGTCGCTGTAAATCTGAGGGGGTAGATCGGAAATGAGGGGAAGCTCTGCTGATTTTATTATCCAATCATGTGTAAGCTAAAATGCTGTTTTTTATTTTCCTTGCATGTCCCCCTCGGATCTACAGTGACTGCACTTTGTACTTCTAGTTTGCACTTGAAGTGCAAAGTGGATTTGCCTTTAGTAAATAACCCCCATTGTGTTGTGAGTACACTGAACCAATCACTTTAGTCTTTGAACCATAGGAGCTTACATTGTAATGTCCCCTCCCACAGTTGCACACTATTATTATTATACATTTATATAGCTCTGACATATTCCCCAGTGTTCTACAGGGAACTCTGAGCCAATCACATTGAAGCTTACATTCTAATATCCCACCACAGTCACACACTATTATTAAATGTGTTTATTCCTGTAAATAATTGTGTTGCTCTTCCTGGAAATTGTGATGAAATGAAAAACTATGTCTGATGTAAGATAACTCGCTTTTACAGACTGACCAAGATCGGACGTACTATGTGGTGGGATTCAGCATTCTCAGTGCTTCTGGGATCATGCTCTGTCTCATCACCTCTCTGACTGTGGAGTGGATGGGGCTCACCGCCGCCAGAAATCTGCACAACAACTTACTGAACAAGATTATCCTGGCACCAATTAGGTATCCGACACCAGATGACAAAAAAAACAGAATCAATATCTCTATTAAAATAAGTGTATTGTGTACACAGAGATTTTCGAAGGAAAAAAGGAAGAAGGTTTTTGGCAGAAGAGACTTTGTATGTTCCTTCAGCCAAAATTTCACTTCCGAGTTTCCACTTTAATCTGTGTCTAATTTTTTTTTTATTTTTTACCCTTTGATGACATCATATTTAATCGCTATCACTGAAATTAGAGGGCAGTTTTGATGAAATTTAGTCAAATGTGAAAAATGAAAATGTTGCATTGATATCAAACTGACCAAAATTCATCACTCATCTCTACTGAACAAAAACCTCTTGCATTAGAGTGGGTAGTTTTGGATGGGGCGAGTCAATGTTCAATCTCCTGACCAGTCTTTACCATTTTCTGTAGCTTTTCTACCACCAGTCCATAATTTCTTATGGAGATATCACTATAGGTCCGCAGGGACGTGCAGTCAGGGGAGGCAGGTGAGGCAGAGCCTTGGCAATGAACATCAAAACAAAAAAAAAAAGATTGAGCTTCGAGGGTCATAGCAGAGAGACCCCAAATCCTACCCCACCACTGGTCCAAATTTGGGGCTCCTCAGACTTATTGTTCCTTGCACAGCCTCTCAGAAGCTACATACAGCACAGACAGTTTCAATACAATCTGTTACACTCTGTTTGCAGCAGACTGAGAGGATTGAGATGACATTTTTCATCTCACAGCGCTCGGTTATGCGGTGGGGGTTTATTCAGTAAATGGTGATGTGGGGGTTTATTCAGTAAAAGTTGATGTGGGGGTTTATTCACTAAATGGTGATGTGAGGGTTTATTTACTAAATGGTGATGTGGGGGTTTATTCAGTAAATGTTGATGTGGGGTTTATTCACTAAATGGTGATATGGGGTTTATTCACTAAATGGTAATATGGGGTTTATTCACTAAATAGTGATGTGGTTTTATTCACTAAATGATGATGTGGGGTTTATTCACTAAATGATTATCAGGGCGCACACTAAGCACCCTTAGAATGTTTCCCTGTGTGTATCTGGCTCTGATACTAGCCAGTGCCTCACCAGCCACTGACATCACTGCATATCCCTGGTCTGGTGACACTGTAATGCTATGGTATCTGCTGGTGTCACTAGCCCCTGGTGAGTGCTCTGTAGGCGTATATGGAGAAAGCAGCGAGTGTCGCAGTAAGAAAAGAGTTGGAGGGGTGAACTTCCACCAGGGTTATATAAACCAATGCTACAGATTCAAATCCTACCTTGAGAAACCCCCCCCAGTGTGGCATGGCATGGAAAGTGGCAATTGCCTGGCTGTCTTCAGTCTTAGCTGACCCGGAACGAGCATGCAGCCAGTGAAGGCAGAGTAGAGTCTTTATTTTATTAACACGTCTCTTTTTGTGTCTGTGTGGTTTGCAGGTTCTTTGATACGACTCCCTTGGGATTAATCTTAAATCGTTTCTCAGCGGATACAAACATCATTGATCAGGTGAGGCGTATTGTTTATCGTGTTAATTTTCTGTCTTAATAAAAGAAAATCATCTGTTACTGTGATATCTTTATACCGTTCTATCACCCATCACTATATCATTCTGTCTGCTGGTTCCAGCACATCCCACCAACAATGGAGTCCCTCACCCGATCCACGCTCCTTTGCCTCTCCGCCATTGGTGTCATTAGCTATGCCAATCCTTACTTTCTGATCGCCCTCATTCCGCTGGGGGTCGCCTTTCACTTGATCCAAAAATACTTCCGAGTCACCTCCAAGTGAGTATGAGAGAAAGAAAAAAGATGGCACAGGGAATTGTTTTATTTTAGGTTGGTCACCGGATTTTACCCTACCTTCCTCTTTCCAGGGAGCTTCAGGAACTGGATGACAACACTCAACTGCCTCTTCTGTGCCACTTTTCAGAGACGGCGGAGGGACTGACTACAATCCGGGCATTCAGGTGTGTGACACTGAGGGAATCTCATCTTTCACCACTTTCACAATAGTAGAGTCTTGTAGTGTATTAGCTTTTGATAAATACAGACATTTTGGAGTTTTATACGATATCCGTAATTGGCTATTTTAAAGCAGACCCCCAGCAAAAACACTTTCAATTAAATATATTCACCTGAAAGGATATAATATCACTTTATGTGCACCAAATATTTTTGTAAACGCAGATATTACCGTGTAAAAGTTGCAGTGACATCATCGCTGTGCTGTACATAGCCTGTATAGAGAGCAGAGATGTTGGAGGGATCCAGCAGGCCCCACCCACTGCAGGCTGCCTGCAGAAACCTACAGGATGGGGCGGAGTCAGGACCAATCACCCTGCACAATGAGAGAGAGCAGCAGTGACCAGTCTTTATTACAGGAAGCTCCTATACAGAGGTATAAGAAGAAATATACAAACACACCAAGATTCAAGTAAGAGTACAGATGACTCTTGTATTCAGAGAATGGGCTCCATTTAGAAGGGGTGCATGATCTGAAATGCCGCGTGGCAGGATCTCCACCTCCTGAATCCGGGAGAGCAGGGAGTCAGCGGTATAAACCAAGTCAATTCTGGAGAAGGAGGCATACGTGGCCGAGTGACAGGTATACTGTTTCTTATCCGGGTGCCTCATCCGCCAGACATCAATAAACCCATAGTTTCCTGCCCAATGGGACAGGGGGGAGTCCCCAAGGGGACCCACATTAAGCCTGTCCATAACCGGATTGGGGGTCATATTAAAGTCCCCAGCGATAACCACCCCAGCCGACGGGTACTGCGCCATGAGCGGGGTGAGCTTCCTGAGCACATCAACCGTGGCTGGGGGGGGGATATAAATGCCTACAATCAAAGGCTCCAGCCTATCACACATTGCATGAAGAGCCACATACCTCATCTCCGGGTCAAGGCGGAGATCCAGGAGGGTGAACTCAAGTGACTTGTGAACCAGGACGCTGACACCTCTAGAATAAGTGGAATAGGTTGAGTGATAGTATGACCCCCACCCAGGGCTTCCGGAATGCCAGCGTCCCACTCCCCAACAAATGGGTCTCCTGAAGCATGCAGATACGAGGGTTTTATTTCTTCAAATAATTAAATACTAGGGACCTCTTAATCTTGGAATTTTAGGCCTCGAACATTCCAAGACAAAATAGTAAACGGAGCCATAATAACATTATGGGACAGTTACGAGGGCAGCAGTGCATTATGAACCACACAGAGGATACAAACATGTAAAACATTATCAGCACAGTAGTCACTAGTATGAGATCACCACCGGGGGGATCGCGCACGCCATGTAGCGGTAGGAGATGAGAGCCAAGCAGGTCCCCAAGTAGAGAACCACAGGTACAAAGTTCAACAATGGTATAGCTGCAATAAAAAAACAACAGGGAGTAAAAACAGATACTCCAACAAGATTCCCCACCCCGCACCACCCACCAAACCTCGGTATGCTTTCCTCCCAAAATTAACCACAGCAACTGCCAGTGGGGGATATGAACAGAAGGACACCCGAGTGTCACAGTACATGCAATAAGTCCTCCAGTGCAAATTAAGGATTAACGTTCCCTGCACAATAAAAATCTCCCGGAGAAACAAATAGCTCCGGGGGCACATAAAACTTAAAAATGGTTGCAAAGAAACCCTTTGGTCAAAAAACAGGGGAAAAATAAAGCAGAAAAGAAAAGGGGGTAAAACATCTTCCTCTGCCTTGGCTGCTTACAGTTTGAGCGAAATAGAGGCCGACACGTGTTCAGGCCTGTGAGGGAGAGATCTCCCCCGCTGGGGTTAAACAGGGGTGCAGACCATGCATGCCCTCTCACAGGAAGGGCCAGGCAGGAGAAAAAACAACATCTCTGGCACATGAAAGTTCAGCAACCAGAAAAGTCAAGCAAGCATAAGTAATAGACAGGTAATTCAAATCCTGGACCTGGCTAATGTCTGGGTAGAGTCTCCAGCCAGCGTGAAGCATCTTCAGGGGAGGTCAAAAAACGCCCTAAAGTTCAGCAGCTTCAGGATGTCAGTGCGTGGAGGAGCTCCGGGGGTCCCTGGGCAGCAGGCATCCTATGCGACCTTCTCCACCACAAAGAACTGGGAAAAAGACGCATTGGGGAGAAGGGTGTGCAGCAGGTGTTCCGTGAAGGCCGTGGGGTCAGCTCCCTCAGCCCCCTCAGGCAGCCCCACCATGCAGAGGTTATTCCTTCTATTACGGTTCTCGGCATCTTCTGCGCGGGTTTCCAGGGTTTTGATTTTGGTATGCAGCATGCGGAGTGAAACTGTGTGTTCCCGCACTGTGTCCTCAGTATCCCCCACGTGGCGCTCCACTTCAGTGAGGCGGGAACGAAAGCTGTCCATGTCCCTGCGGATGAGGCTGATATCCAGCTGCACATGTTCAATCTTGCCCGTGAGAGTCGTCTGACAGGCATTAATATCCTGCATCAAGCCTCAAAGTTGGACTGCTCCCTGTCTGCATGCTCGGAGTCAGTCTCCTCAGTTTGGGACACCATATTGGCAGCCGGACGGGGGCTCTGCACAGTGGGATTGGGGGTGACTTTGTGGGACTTTCGGGAGGACAGGGAGCCTCTCCCCTTGGTCATATCTCTCACCGCCGACAGCTCCGCCGTTACAGGCTAATCGGGACCGTCCTTCTGCAGGGAAACAGGGCTAAATTCCAGAAATCGAGCGGGAGCTCCCTCACTGCACGTCTGCTCCGGTGGCCATCTTGGACACGCCCCAGTGGCACCCATTGTTGGTTTTCCCGCAGCCTGCTCTAGAGAGCTGACTGGGGCAGACTGAGATTGGTTGAGATACACTTCCTGATTTGGAGAAGGGTGTTTGTAGAGTGGGAGTGTCGGCCGGCGAAAGGGCCCCTGTGTCATGCACAGATATTCGCCTGCCGGGTGCGTCCATCTCTGTCATCTCTCAGTACCTGATCAACACTGTTTTGTGATGTGAGCGTACACCTGCAGATAAGCTCCCCTCATCAGGAACTGTGTCCATTGGTTATTGTTGTTGTATTATTACTGTATCGTATTGTTATTGTATTATTACTGTATTGTTATTCTATTATTACTGTATCCCTGTCGGAAGGGTTTATCATGTGCTGCCAAATCCATTTATGGGCATCTGCTGTGTGGAGCCCCCATGCTGTGTCCTGACTTCCCATGGAGGAGGTCACATGCTGTGACATCAATTCCTATGGTCACATGCTGTGATCTCCTCCAATCAGCTGTGGGCTGTGAAGGCTTTTGTTGTAATAAAAGGAGCCGTGAGGAGCTTGAAAAGGCAATGATGGCGGTGATGGCGAACTGAGAACAAGCTGGGGTGATGGTGTCTGATTGTATGAATGGTGAGTGAAACTTTTAGCTTAAAGATGGATTATTTCACTAAGACTAAATGTGTTACTTTTAGAGACACGATATCTGTCTGTGTGCTCTGCAAACAGACAGATTTCTTTGTCAACCCCGAACAAGACTGGCAGTGTCCACAGGCACAAGTTACTTACCTTGTCCCTGGATCCTGCGATGCCTCCCCGCTGTGTGATCGAGCGGTGTCCTCCTCGCTCGGTTCTCAGTGGCGAGTGCCGCCGAGCTCCGGTCCCTGCAACGTTACGATGCAGAGATCGGCGCAAAATTTAAAAAAGTAAATAAACACATTACATACAGTATACTGTAATCTTATAGATTAGAGTACTGTATGAAAAAAAATACACACCCCCTTTGTCCCTAGTGGTCTGCCCAATTTCCTACATGCACTTTTATATAATAAAAACTGTTCTTTCTGCCTGGAAACTGGAGATTGTCCATAGCAACCAAAAAGTGTCCCTTTATGTCAAAAATGGTTTTAGACCAGCTAAAAAACAGCGATAATAAATTAGAATCACTTGCAGAATTGAGCGATAGTGATTTGTGGGGAAATTCGTCATCAAAAAAATAAAAGTAATATTTTTTATTATTATTATTATATTATTTGTTATAATTATTTATATGTATTTATTATATTATAATTTATGATTTTGTGAAGAATTGCAGGCCTACAATATAAAACGCCAAATTTCCATGCAAAATATTTGTACCACTTTCAGCACCTAAAATCTGAAATAATCATACCGCCAGGGAGGTTAAAGCGGTGTTCCATCGAAAAAATGTTTTTAAAAGTCAGCAGCTACAAATACTGCAGCTGCTGACTTTTAATATATGGACACTTACCTGTCCAAAGTGCCCGCGATGTCGGCACCCGAAGCCGATCTGTCCATCGGCTCTCGGGTGCTGCCGCCGCCATCTTCGGCCTGGCCTTCTGGGACCTGTGTGTCTCCCAGAAGACAGCGGGGGAGGGGGGGACAGAGTAGGCACCAGACGTGACGTAGGTCACCGTGATCACTGCAGTAATCTATGGCAGGAAGTAGGAGCAAATACCTGGATTACACATGTATCTGCTCCCTCCTTCCCCCTGAAAGGTGCCAAATGTGACACCGGAGGGGGGGGGATTACAAAAAGTGAAAGTTCCATTTTTTGGGTGGAACTCCATTTTAAGTTATTATTAGTTAGTTATTACTTCAGATTTTTTAATTTTCAGGTTTTCTTATTTTTGGATTTTCGTTCTTTTGAATTTCTTTTGCTCTTATCAGATTTGAGGGTGTTGGTAACTTTGTATTGACACCTGCAGGTATTTACTCTCATTTCCTGTTTGCCCATGGGACAGGAAGTGAAGAAAAATCTCTGAAATGAGACACAGATGGCAACAAAAAATAAATAAAAAAAATCGGACAGGGTTATAACCCTCTCTTGCTCTTGAAAAAAAAAATAGGTTTTGCCCATACTTTTACTTTAATGGAAGCTGACGATTTATAAAGCTTGAAAATTACTTTTGAAATGGAATTAACATGCTAACATTGAGAAGCCCACTCTGATAAATGCAGCATTGGCTCGAGTGCATGTAGACAGGAAGTGACTGCAGGAGATCAAAGGATAAAAAAATTGTGAAAACAGGAATTTTATTCAAAAAAGTTTATGATTCTCAGTGTTTCGGCAGGAAGACTAGTCAGTTGGATGTATGTGTATGGAGAGGATGTCATTTTGGCACGCCAAGCCAATTATTTCCTAGTCCTCTGTCTAGTCTCATATGGCTTCCGACTGTCAGAATAGAAGTATCTGGGTGATGGCTTAGGGCAGCACAGACAGGTCTTGTTTCATACATTGTGATAAATTAGTTCTTATATAATGGACAGGACAGTAAATAAAAGATGTATTATCAATCAGTGGCTCAGTGACACTTTCTTCTTTGTAGACACGAGTCCCGATTCAAGCAACGCATGCTCGAACTGACCGACACAAACAACTTGGCCTATTTATTCCTGTCGGCGGCCAACAGGTGGCTGGAGGTCCGGACGGTAAGGAGAGACTCCCAGATTGTGGCACTAACAGCAACCAGTCAAAATCTTTCTCAATTTTATCCCAGATAGTGTCAAGATTGAAAGATGATTCTCCATTCCTCTTCCCCTCCTTTCTCACCCCTCCCAGTTCTTCCACTCTACCATCTCCATTCCTCCTATGCCCTTTGTATTTCTCCTCTCTGTCCTCTTCATTCCTCCTCTCTCCCCTCCCTCTACCTCTTCTCTTCCCTTTCCATTCTTATGCTGCTCCCTCTCAATTTCTGTTCTCTCTTTCTATTCCTCCTTTGTTCTCTCCATTCATCCTTTCTGCTCTCTCTATTCCTTCTCCTTCCCTCTCCACCCTCCTGCCATCTCCATTCTTTCTTTCTCACCTCTCCATTTCTCCTCTCTTACCTCTTCATTTCTCTGCTCACCTATCTTCATTACTCCACTTTGCCCTCTCCATTTTTACCCTGCCCTCTACTTTTTTCCTCTCTTATCTCTCCATTTTTTCTCCCTCCCCTCTCTTCATTCTCCCCTTTCCATCCCTCCTGTATCGCCTCTCCATTTCTCCTTTTACCGCTTTCTAGTTCTCCTCTCCCACCTGTCCATTCTTCCTCTGTCCATTCTCCAATCCTCTCTCTTCTCTCTCAATTCTTCCTCTCTCTCTCTTCTGCATTCCTTCTCTCCCCTCTCTATTTCTGTTCTATGCCCTCCCCTCCTCTCCTTTATCAACACTACATTCCTCCTCCTTCACTTTTCCATTCCTTCTCTCTTTCCTCTCCATTCCTGTTTTCTCCTCTTTTCGTTCCTCCTCTCTCACCTCTCCATTCCTCCTCTCTTCCCTCTTCATTCCTGTTCGCTACTTTTTCCTTTCCTCCTCCCTCACCTCCCTACTTCCCCTCTCTTTTCCATTTCTGCTCTTGTCTTTTATAATTGCTCCTTTCTCCCCTCTCCTTCCATGTCTCCATTTCTCCTCTCTCCACTGTCATCCTTCCTCTTTCTCTTGTCTTTCCTCTTCTACTCCCCTTTCACTTCTTCTCCTTCCCTTTCACTTCTTCTCCTTCCCTATTCCTTCTTCCATTCCTCTACATTTCTCTTTTCTCCCCTCTATTTCATTTTCATCTCCCCTCTGCCCCCTCCACATATGCTCATTTGGTTCACAGTCAAACACAGACCACTTGAACTCAATGGTCACAGTGATGATTTACAGATTTGAATGCAAAAAATAAATATTTCAGACTTTCTGCAAAGTCAGTAATTTTAAAGGAGAAGTGATCAGTCCTATTACGGGGAGTCTCGGTAGGTTCAGTATGGCCAGCAGTACGCTATTGACAAATCCCTTTGGGCTGTATTTTTCTGGAGCTTGTTGATATTACCCGTGTGAAAGGAAAATGCCCAAATTCCCTGCGCCAATTGAATTTCAGTTATTAGGGGTTCGAAAATTAAATTAAGAATCTATTTGGTTAGCATGAACAACACAGACAATCTTTCTACATTGTTTATTCTGAATAATGTTCTAACATTGAATGTTAGCAAAACAAAATATCTTTTTGTATTTTTCCTTTTCTGATAGAGAAAATTGAGTACTGTCCGTGATATTTTTTTTATTTGCACTAACATACAATTTTTCAGGACAAGCTTTTGGCGTATGTCCCCTTCTTCAAGGTCCAAGCAGCACTCCTTTTCTGATGGAAGAGTGGCGCAGGCCACACTTTCTCTTTTTTTCTTCTTCATTATATTTAAATATCACTATTTTATTTGGGATTTTGATGCGTCCTAGCAGGCATTCCTTTTCTACTTTACAAAATATAACCTAGTTGCTATAGCCTATTTTAATGCCCTTTTCTCAGCTTTCTTATATTAGATGTTCACTATTGCCACTAAGCATATCACAGTCCGAACAAACAGGATTTTTTTTTTGTCATATTTTGTGAAAGAATCTGTTATGTTTATTATTTGTATAATTCAAATGGTACTCCCTTGAGATTTATACCAGCTTAGTAATGTTATATAATGTGGCGATAGGAGTTGTCTCCCTCACACCTATATGATCTCTTCTTATACAGTTGTGCTCACAAGTTTACATACCCTGGCAGAATTTATGATTTCTTGGCCATTTTTCAGATAGTATGAATGATAACACAAAAATATTTCTTTCACTCATGGTTAGTGGTTGGCGGAACTCATTTATTATGAATCAACTGTGTTTACTCTTTTAATGTTATAATCACAACAGAAACTACCCAAATGACCCTGATCAAAAGTTTACATACCCTGGTGATTTGGCCTCATAACATGCACACAAGTTGACACAAAAGGGTTTGAATGGCTATTAAAGGTAACCATCCTCACCTGTGATCTGTTTGTTTGTAATTGGTGTGTGTGTATAAAAGGTAAATGCGTTTCTGGTCTCCTGACAGACCCTTGCATCTTTCATCCAGTGCTGCACTGACGTTTCTGGATTCTGAGTCATGGGGAAAGCAAAATAATTGACAAAGGATCTGCAGGAAAAGGTAGTTGAACTGTATAAAACAGGATAGAGATATAAAAAGATATCCAAGGAATTGCGAATGACAGTCAGCAGTGTTCAAACTCTAATCAAGAAGTGGAAAATAAGGGGTTCTGTTGAAACCAAACCACAGTCAGGTAGAACAACTAATATTTCAGCCACAACTGCCAGAAAAATTGTTCGGGATGCAAAGAAAAACCCACAAAATTACTTCAGGTGAAATACAGGACTCTCTGAAAACATATGGTGTGGCTGTTTAAAGAAGCACAATAATGGGGTACTTCTCTTTCAATCGTTTTTATTGAGTTTAACAGGCATACAAGTACAATATGAACATTGTACGTCGTGCATCGACGTCATAGAATGACAACATATAGTGAGGCAAGAGAATGTTGCTAACAAACTAAAGATAATAATTGCAGTTTGAACATATAAGTACCGTGGTCGCCACTCCTTCCCGGCCACCCCAATTGGGAATAATGGGGTACTTGAAGAAAGATGGGCTGCATGGTCAAGGCACCAGAAGAAAGCCATTACTACGCAAATGCCACAAAGTATCCTGCTTATAATATGCCAAACAGCACAGAGACAAGCCTCAAACCTTTTGAGACCAAAATTGAGCTTTTTGGCCACAACCATAAACGCTACATTTGAAAGGAGTCAATAAAAAGGCAGAGCAGCCATTAAGGGCCCCTTACACAGCTTTAGGCATGACCCCCCTGGAGCAGAGAACATGGGGGGGGGAGTGCTGCTAGAGTGTCACCTCACCTCTCTCCTGCTGTTAGCAGAGAACCGGGGGGCACAAATATGCTCACCTCTCTTCTTCCGCGAGCAGAGAATCAGGGGGGGGGGGGGTGCTGCCGAAAATCTGAAAGTGTCAGTGTGGCGGGGCCCCTGGGTACATTCGGGCCCCTTACTAGTAATGCCTGTACCCCCCTGATGGAGGCCCTAAAGAAAGGTACACCATTCCTACTGTGAAACACGGAGGTGGATCGCTGATGTTTTGGGAATGTGTGTACTAAAAAGACACAGGAAATTTGGTCAAAATTGATGACAAGATGAATGCAGTATGTTATCAAAAAATACTGGAGGAACATTTGCATTCATCAGCCAAGCCAGGAAGCTGCGTATGGACATTCCAACATGCCAATGGTCCAAAACACAAGGCCAAGTCGACCTGTCATTGGTTACAGCAGAATAAAGTGAAGGTTCTGAAGTGGCCATCTCAGTCTCCTGACCTCAATATCATTGAGCCACTCTGGGAAGATCTCAAACCTGCAGTTCATGCAAGACAGCCCAAGAATTTACAGGAACTGGAGGCTTTTCCAAGAGGAATGGGCAGCTTTACCACCTGAGAAGATAAAGAGCCTCATATACAAATACCACAAAAGACTTCAAGCTGTCATTGATGTTAAAGGGGGCAATACACGGTATTAAGAACTGTTAATTAATTATTAACAACTTTTGATCAGGGTCATTTGGCTAGTTTCTGTTGTGATTATGATTTAAAAAGAGTAAACACAGTTGATTGATAATAAATGGCTTCAGCCAAACACTAACAATAAGTGAAATAAAAGTTTTTGTGTTATCGTTCGTGTTCTCTAAAAAATGGCCAAGAAATCATAAATTCTACCAGAGTATGTAAACTTATGAGCACAACTGTTTACTGGTTCTTTTATTTAGTTGTTTTTGAAATCTTTGATACAATCTACTAAAAAATATATTGCTTAAAAAAAAGAGAGAACAAAAAAGAAGAGTAGCACATGTGTTAGTCATCTCTAACCATGCTGAACAAATATTTGTACAAAAGAGAAAAAACTTTGCTCTCAGTCAGTTGACAGAACACAGAATAGGAAACTGTCCAGGGTGACAGGTAGGGTACACAGTGTGCCAGCAAGCCCGCTGTCCCCCCTTAGAGATGAGCCAGGCAATGACTATTACCACAGTTTCGGACTGTGTTTATGTATGCTGATCCGTCTGTCATTATGACGCAGCGCAGCCCACATCTTACCAAATTTGACCACAATGCACACTAATGCATGACACCCCATGCGGTTCATTGATGTGCCAATCATTTAGGCCCAATCACATCTGTGGGGTTTTATTATGGTGCCATAATGCACACTTGTTAACACACATTATGCTGCACGTTAATTTGCACTGCACCAAAGGCAGCTCAATCAATAGGATGCCAACGCACTACAATGGATCAGAAAACACACCTGCACTATTTTTCCCAACTATTCAGTGGTTGTTTGGTCTTGGTTTTTTTTTGTATCACCTTCAAGTTCTGTTCAAGTATATTGAGCTTTGACTGAAAATTGGCGTTGTTTTTGGCGCAAGACACTAACCCTGCCAAAAGGTTTTGGCTTTAGATATACCTACTGTAAACCTAACGCTAGCTCTAAACTTCAGGCAAAATTAGTATTTTATACCAAAAAATAATCATAAATATGGCAATAAGTAGTATCAGATTCTAGGAAAAAAATCTCACGAATGGATGAATAATACAGGTATACGTCATGGTCGCAGTCAGTCTCAGGACCTTACTGGAACATCCCGATAGTATGGCAGCAATGAGCAGCAGCTGTGTAAACAGATGGTAGTAGGAAGTGGCCCGACTGCTGCTGTAACCAGCGTGGAACACAAGATGGTGCCAGACCGGATGTGACGTCACTATGGAGGGCGTGCTGACGCGCAAGTAGGCGGTAATGCGTTTCAAAGCTTCTGCTTTTTTCATTGGCCTCTCAGAGGTCTGAGAAAGACGCGGAAGCTTTGAAACGCGTTATCGCCCACTTGCACGCCAGCATGCTCTCCTCAGTGACGTTAAGTCCGGTCTGGCACCGTTTTGCATTCCATCTTGGGAGCAAAGTATTATGGGATGTATATTCTTATGTGGATTAGGTGCTAGAGGGGGAGGGGTGATTTCTCCTGCAGCCTCTCCCTGCTGATAAGACGGTCTACTGTTTGAAAGTTGAATACACCTGTGTGTCATGTTACTGGAGAAGGTAACGTTTACCCTGCCCTGTGTCATTATGCAAAGAAGGGGGTTGCCCCCTCAGTGTATATCTCTTTGTGCCTGTGTTTGAATAAATAGTCTTATGTTTGTTGCCACCCTACATGTCTTGACAAGTGAATAGGTGGGCTAAGGCAAGGCTTGACAAATTTGCTTGGAATCTAGGAGCCAGCTAAAAAAGTTAGGAGCCTGGGTTAACAGACAGGGTGCCTTTGGCAGCAGGCTGAGCTGATTCCCCCCCCCCCTTTTTTATTGTTTTTGTTTTTGCTTTTTCTTTGTTCCCTATTATTTGATCTTTACTTTTATTATTGTTTATCTGCCTTATATTTTTCTCAGGCTTGTAGTGCCTACAGAAGAAATGCCAGGTTTATGGAAATGTTGTTTTAGCACCGTCACTGGGAATATGTATCATTCATAGGCTATGGGTTTGACTAATTATGTACTGTGAAGGTGCTTATCTCCTTTTGGTTGTCTATTCGTGTTGTACATTCCTGGTATTCTGTACTGCTACCGTACTTCTTTTTCATTTTTCAAAATAAAAACTTTTCTGATTAAAAAAAAAAAAGTTAGGAGCCAGGAACACGCCCCGTCCCGCCGAGCTTGTATGCAGAAGCGAAGGCATACGTGAGTAGCGCCCCGCATATGAAAGCGGTGTTCAAACCACACATGTGAGGTATCGCCGCAATAGGTAGAGCGAGAGCAATAATTCTAGCACTAGACCTCCTCTGTAACTCAAAACGTGCAACCTGTAGAATTTTTTTTAAACGCCTATGGAGATTTTTAAGGGTAAAAGTTTGTCGCCATTCCACGAGCGGGCGCAATTTGGATGCATGACATGTTGGGTATCTATTTACTCGGCGTAACATTATCTTTCACAATATAAAAAAAATCGGGCTAACTTTACTGTTGTCTTTTTTTTCTTATTGAAAAAGTGTATTTTTTTCCCAAAAAAGTGCGATTGTAAGACCGCTGCGCAAATACGGTGTGACAGAAAGTATTGCAACGACCGCCATTTTATTCTCTAGGGTGTTAGAATAAAAAAAATATATAATGTTTGGGGGTTCTAATTAGAGGGAACGAGATGGCAGTGAAAACAGACAGGGGAAGCTCCATTAGCATTGCTGGTTGTCTTGTCATACCAACAGCCACCACAAGATGGCGTCAGATCACAGAAGGAAGCCTAGGCCTGCAGAAGGCCGCAAAGCCGTGGCCCGACGCGTTCGCGTGGCAGGGGAGGTGGGGGCGCACAGATGCAGTATACCCCAGCTGTGCCGACCCAGGTGCCAGGTTGCTAATTCTAGTCGCAATTGCGACCTGGCGCCCGGGGTTTGTCGAACCCTGGGCTAAGGGACCTTGGATCGTGCTGGTACCGGACAAGGGAAGCTTATACAGCAGAAATACTCCTTTTGAGTACGGGGGTCCATCACACTGCCATACTACTGACCAGTGAGGTCCTGAGACTGACTACTACCATGATATTCATTAATTCGAGAGTTGACACTTTTCATAACCTGTAATTAACCCATTGAGTTTAATTCTGCACTTAGTCTGGTGCCCCTCTTTTCTTCTCTTCCACTATACAGAGATGTTTGCTTCTCTCTAAGGGTGCTGCCTGGTTATTTTACAACCCTATTGACTTTTACAATTGACTTATATACCATATCACAATGTTTTTCTAATGCTTAGGGCCATATGTTTGTAATACATCCCTCTGGCGCCACTATATTTTTACTGACTTCTCATGAATGTGCTTGTTGGAAAAGCTTTGTTCAAACAGTGCTGCAGCGCTGATCAGTGTATTTTGACAGCAGAGGAATCCCCGCTGTCGGAATACAGTAGCAAGGTGGCGAGGATTCCTCTATCCACCTTGTATGCCCAGCTTGATTCCTGGCAGTTACACTAGGATAGCAGTGGCTCTTTGGAGCAGGGCCCTAATGGAGGATCCTCTGGTGGGTCGGTCAAAGCTTGCACACATGCCATGTGACAATCTTCTGGATGCCACTGAAAATACATTTTCCCTTCCTGGAGCGCGTACCTTAGGTTGCCTATCAGTATTATAGTTCATCCTGGGCAGTGATAAGGAGGCTCATAAACAGCAGATATTGCAGACAGAGATTTTTCAACATCCATACTATCTGGTGCGAATCCACAAAGGAGATCACAATGTATCCCAACTGTGGTTCAGGGTTCGTGGTAAGGTAGATAACCCACCAAACAACAATTCCTTTCAGATATGGGAATGACTCTTGAGCAAATCTGTGTTCAGTAGATGATGCTATCTGTTTCAATGTAATCTGAAAGTATATGGATGGATTTTTACATTGCATTATGAATGACTGGCACAGGAAACCTTACTGTGTCTTTAAATAAAAATGTTCTTCTTCCCTCAGGATTATCTGGGTGCTTGTATTGTTCTAACGGCAGCCATCACCTCCATCACCTCGGGAATGAATGCTGGAGTTGTGGGTTTGGGTCTCACCTACGCACTGACGGTTTGTATATGGTGGTTCTGCCATTTATACAGGAACACTTAGCCAGTATATGGGGTAAAGTTGACTTGCCCTCTGATGTCGCTCCTCTGTAGGTGACCAATTACCTGAACTGGGTGGTGAGGAATTTGGCAGACCTAGAGGTCCAGATCGGAGCAGTGAAGAAGGTGAACAGTTTCCTGAACATTGAGTCGGAGTGTTACGAGGGATCTATGGGTAAGATGGATCTCCTGTTATTCCAGGGGCATACCAAACGTTGTCATTTGCGCATCCCATATTTAATAAATCATTTCTAAAACTGGAGAGAGCAAAACTGGTTCAGCGCTGTATAAAGACCAATCAGCTTCCAGGTTTTTTGTCAAATCTTAACCACTTGCTTACTGGGCACTTAAACCCCCCTCCTGCCCAGACCACTTTTCAGCTTTCAGTGCTGTCGCACTTTGAATGACAATTGCGCAATCATGCAACGCTGTATCCAAATTGTATCATTTTTCCCCACAAATAGAGCTTTCTTTTGGTGGTATTTGATCACCTCTGCGGTTTTTCTTTTTTGTTAAAAAAAAATTAAATAGACAGATTTAAATATATATATATATATATATATATATATATATATTTATGTTTTGTTATAAAATTTTGCAAACAGGTAATTTTTCTCCTTAATTGATGTACGCTGATGAAAATGTACTGATGGGCACTGATGGGCACTGATGGGCTGCATTGAAGGGCACCGATAAGGCGGCACTGGTGGGCACCGATAAGGCGGCACTAGTGGGCACTGATAGGCGGCACTGGTGGGCACTGATAGGTGGCACTGATGGGCATTAATAGGTGGCACTTGTGGGCACTGAGAAGTGGCACCAATAGGTGGCACTGATAGCTGGCAGTGATGGGCACTGATAGGTGGCAGTGATGGGCACTGAATAGTGGCAGTGATGGGCACTGATGAGTGGCAATAATGGACACTGGTCGGTTACACTGATAGGTAGCATTACTAGGTGGCACTTATTGGCATCACAGGTCGGATAAATAGGTGGCACTTGTGGGCATTGATAGGTGGCACTGTGGGCATTGGCAGGTGGCAATGGCAGGCGGTATTTTTTGGGCACAGAGGAGGCAGATGAGCCTCCTTCCTCTTCAGGACCGATGTCCCTTGTAAACAAGCCGGTGATTGTTTTTTTTTTCTCCTCTCGCTGTCAGCGTGATGAGAAAAAAACTGATTACCAATCCTTTGTTTACATCATATGATCAGCTGTCATTGGCTGACAGCTGATCACGAGGTAAGGGGCTGGGACCGACCCCTTACACGGAACTGTGATCACCCGAGTCTCATTGACTCGGTGATCACAGAGCGCGCAGGGGGCTCGCTTTGCGCGTGCAAAGGGGAGGACGTCTGTTAACGTCATCACAAATTTTTAGGCCCGCGCTGTAGCCATCATTTGACTATAGCGCGGGCCTCTAGTGGTTAATTGAACAAGCTGAAGTTAGAAGCTGATTGGCTACCGTGCACAGCTGCACCAAATTTTGGACTATCCAGTTTTAATAAAACAACCTCACTGTTTGTAGTTGGTATTGTTCACAAAACTGTTGTCATAGATCTCGTTTTTTTTTTTTTTTGCTGTTTTGTTAGAGTTGAACTCTAGGCATAAAAGACAATTATATATAAAAAATAATTAAATGCAACTAGGGTAAGTAATTCAATTTGATTTGATTTCAGCCCCCGGTAATGGGAGAAGAAGGGGTACCACTAATGTGCTAATAGGTTGAGAGCAGAGAGATTACCTCATTAGTCTTCCATTAGTGACCTAGCTGTGTTTTTAAACTAAAGTAGAGAAAAGTCAGGTCAGCAGACTGGCTGTCTAAGGCTGCATTCACACTTCAGCGTTTTTGAATCGCATGCAGATTTGCCTAGAATCTGCCCACAATTTGAAAGCACTGATGTGTGAATGACAAATCGAATTTGAGATGCCATTCATTTGAATGACACCTCAAATAGCGGCGTGGGCCTGCAGCGATAAATCACGCTGCTCAACGGCAACACGCATCGCAGGAAGCATGTCGTCCAAAAGTAGCTCCTGAACTTTTTTTGGGCAACAGGCTTCCCGCTATGCGTGTTGCTGTGTTTTCAGCACGATTTATCGCGTGACAATCGCTGCAGACCCACGGCGCGATTTGAGGTTTCATTCAGAATGGCATCTCAAATGTGAGTCCCGCGATTTGTCATTCACAGATCTGCCCGCGATTCAAAACGCTGAAGCATGAATGCAGCCTTAAATCCCAGGACAGAAATACAAATCTTTTGGCAGTAAAATGGCTTTGCCTGGATTTCAGTTCAAAATGAAACAGCAAAAAGTCTGTATGATTGTATTTTCCAGAGTACAATAACAAGGGACCCAAGTCATTGGGGGTTATTTACAAAAGGCAAATCCACTTTGCTCTACAAGGGCAAAGTGCACTTGAAATTGCACTGACAGTGCACTTGGAAGTGCAGTTCTGTAGATCTGAGGGGTAGATCTGAAATGAGGGGAAGCTCTGCTGATTTTATCATCCAATCATGTACAAGCTAAAATGCTGGTTTTTTTTCCTTGCATTTCCCCCTCGGATCTACAGCGACTGCACTTCCAAGTGCACTTTGCACTTGTAGTTTGCACTTGTAGTGCGAAGTGGATTTGCCTTTCGTAAATAACCCTCATTATGTAGTATAGGACCCTGTGATTTTCAAATGTCGCCCTTTGGCACCACACATGGTGCCAATATGAGCCATTCCGAGCTTGTGAGATTGAATTGTATTTCATGCATGATACCGATAACACCACTTTGTTCCCAACATTTCAGATCTACAACAAGTGCCGGATGACTGGCCAAAGACCGGAGAAATTAAAATTAGTGATCTGTGCGTACGCTATGAGAACAATCTGAAGCCAGTCCTGAAGCATGTCAAAGCTTACATTAAGCCGGGACAGAAGGTATGAATATTGTCAATAATTGTCACTCTTCAGGACTTATTTATCGGAAGCCAGCTCTACTGACTACTCTGTCATCTTGGGGTTTGTCACACCATCCAGATCTGATATTTCAGAGGTTGGTGGAGAATTGAGTCTTCTAATGAGTTCTTTTGTCTCTCTGTGCCATCTTTGTTCAGGCATCATTCAGGGTCACCAAATATTTCATGGACTGAAATGCTGGCACAGACAGGACACATCCTGGTCCTGTGTAGCTTTTGGCCCCTTTCACACCACAAGCCCGCTCAGATCCGCCTGTCCGTTTTTCAGGGGGATCTGAGCAGGCCATCCATTGACTCCTATGGGCAGGCGGATGTCAGAGACAGAGGAGTGGCTTTCTACGGCCTGCAACAGGCCGATTTCATCATCTCAGCCTAGGCAAAGTCACTGACTGAAGCTCAAGGTCAGCTTTATTTGATGGGAGGTGGCGCTATTCTGAAAAATACTATTGTGGATATTGTGAAATGTCAGGAATTTTTAAGCAAAGGATAATTCTTATAAATAAATAAGAAGAATATCAGCAATAACAATGGTAATAAAATTACATTTTTTCAGGTGGGAATTTGCGGTCGGACGGGCAGCGGCAAATCCTCTCTCTCTTTGGCGTTCTTCCGAATGGTGGACATATTTGACGGTTGGTATTTATACCCATAATCCTTCTCTAAAGCTTCTCCTGTGCTGGGAATCAGGGAAGCTCATTATAATTGTCATAAAACGGCGATTATACACAGATTTGGGTTTTATAATACACAACAGAAGAGACGTGAAAGGAAAAGTTTTGCTGGCGCTTGTCTATATTAAGACGGTCTCTCTGCAGGAATGTGACGTCTGTTCATTCAAACCCAATGTCATAACATGACGAGATTAATGTCCGCTGCTGAGAGGTTCGCAGGTTGGAGCGGGACATTTTTACGGGAATCACACCTTTGAAGCATGAAATATGGCATGTATATAGAGAGACCTTTTCCAGCAGGGTGCCTCTGCATGTGCCTGATGGCGTGAGCTAATAATCGCCCTTTAAATGATCACGGAAATAAAATCCAGCTCATAAATGTGTAAACATGGCTTGTTCTTCAGCAGTTTGGAGTAAGGCTGTAGGGATGAGCAAAATTTGGACTTTACATTTTCAGGATTAATGTGATACTATACGTTCATTTTTTTTTTACCTTTAAAATAACAAAAATAGAATACTTACCTGCTCTGTGCAATGGTTTTATACAGAGCAGCCCCGATCCTCCTCTTCTCGGGTCCCCCGCCGGTGCCCTTGCATTCAAACCCCCCTGCTTTGTGCCCCCTGTAGCACGCCACTTGCTATGGGGGCACTATGGCGTGCTTGCTCCGAAGTCTGCTCTATGTGTTCATAAGGCACACAGAGCATGGCTCTGCTCCGCCTCCGTTCCCTCCTCACAGGCTGTGATTGACAGCAGCAGGAGCCAATGGCTCTGCTGATGTATCTTAGCCAATGAGGAATGAGAGACCTGAAAGAGCCTCTGCTCTTGTGCACATTGCTGGATCGAGATCAAGTTCAGGGAAGAAAAAGGGGGCTGAGGGGGAGGTGCATTTAGAAGGCTTTTTACCTTTGTGTATAAAATGCATGAAGGTAAAAAACCTTCTGCATTTACAACACATTTAAAGAGGAAGCTGAAATTAACCCCTTCTAGGCATCCATTTTTATATACTGTATGTGGCATCACAGAGGTGGGTCTAATATCATGCTGCCACGCATACTGTATGCCTCTGTTTTTTGCTGGGAGCGACCTCAACCTCTCACCACTAGCAGTGTGACCACACTGTCACTGACAACTCTAGGTGACATAGCAATAATCAGGTGTCAGTAGAATGGGCACCCGATCACATGATCACTGTGACAGCCATGTCTCTTGCTAAGCGCTATGGAAGCTTATGGATGTTTTTTTTCTGGCAGGGAAAATTATTATTGATGGAATTGATATTTCGAAGCTCCCCCTTCATACACTTCGCTCCAGACTGTCCATCATTCTGCAGGACCCCGTCTTATTCAGCGGATCAATACGGTGAGTCTCATTGTGTGATCTGTCCTAAAGAAGACAACCCAAACATTTCGGAGTCAATACAAAAAGCTGAGGTTTTTGTTGGTTTTTATTTGTAAATGCATACAGTATAGAGTCACAATGCTGTACAAAGGCAGCCCTGCAGAGTACACATCCTAACTCTAAACTGTCTGATGCCGCGTACACACGATCGTTTTTCATGACGTGAAAAATGCAATTTTTTTAAATGGTCATTAAAAACGATTGCGTATAGGCTCCAGAGCATTTTTCATGATGTGAAAAATGGGCATTAAAAATTTAGAACATGCTTTAATTTTTTGCGTCGTTATTCAAGTTGGCGTTTTTCACGTCGTGTGTAGGCTTTAACGACGTGAAAAAAACACGCATGCTCAGAAGCAAGTTACGAGACGGGAGCACTCGTTCTGGTAAAACTAGCGTTTGTAATGGAGATGGCACATTCATCACGCTGTAACAGACTGAAAAGCACGAAGACTGAAAAGCGCGAATGGTCCCTTACCAAACATTTACTAACACGAAATCAGCAAAAGCAGCCCCAAGGGTGGCGCCATCCGCATGGAACTTCCCCTTTATAGTGCCGTTGTACGTGTTGTACGTCACCGCGCTTTGCTAGAGCATTTTTTTTTCATGATCGTGTGTATGCAAGGCAGGCTTGACAAGAATCACGTAGAAAAAAACTTTGTTTTTTCTAGAACATTAAAAATCGTCGTGTGTATGCGGCATGAGATTCCCTTGGAGGCATATCTTGAAAAAAAAACCTTGTACATACAACAACCCACCAGAAGCCCAACATTGCTTGAGACAGCTGAGAATCCCCAGTACCTGATATTTTATAACCTGTTTTTCTTTACTATATGTCTAAATCTTTATTTTACCTATGAACAATTAATACATGACAAAGGATACCCATGGTACTACAGGTTATCTAACAAGAAAGATCCTGCCTGGCTTTAAATGTAACCCTGAATGGAGCTCTGGGTTGTAAGGGATGGGTTACTGTAGTCACTGCTCATTTACGTGACTCACCTTGAGCTGTTGAGCTCTGAAAAGATCAAGCAAGTGGTGAGAAAATTATGGTTCTAAGATATTTAATATACAACATTTTATTAACCCTACCATAAAAAAAAATTTATTTTTATGTTTCATCCATGACCATAAAGCTCCATGCACACAGAAGCTGATAAACTGCAGTTTATTGCCGTTTTGGTGCTTTTTTCTGAACGCCCGAAATTTGCGTTTAAAGTGCTGTTTTTCGGCAGGAAAAAACGTTCAAAAACGTGAAATGCCGAAAAACGCTCAAAAACGTTGCACCCCAGCGTTTTTTAGCGTTTTTTTTATCCATTGAAAAAAAAAAGCTGAAAAACGCTAATAAACGCTATTGCAAAAACGCTAAAAAACGTTGAAAGGCTCCCTGCAAAGCTACTGGCGTTTTTTTATAGTTTTTTTTAGCTTCTGTGTGCATGGAGCCTAATACGGAAAAAAAAATGCTAAAAACCACAATACATTTTCTTTAAACTGATACTGCACTTAAAAAAAGATAATATTACTGAGGCCTCGTACACACACGTCTGAGAATCTCGTCAGGAAAAACCCGTAGTTTTCCCTGATGAGATTCTTGGCAAGAAACTCTAGCCGTCGGAGTGTACAGACTTTCGTTTCAAAAGAACCGCGGTTCTCTTGAAAGGAAAGAACGCGGTGACGTCATCGCGTACGAGGCCTAACAGTTTCTATAAACCATAATGTAAAACCTTTTCAAAAATCCTTCAGCGTTTTTTTTTTTTTGCCAGGGGCAGCATTGTTATAAATGCCCCACTGGAGTTGGTGATATGATGATGTCATTGTACAGAAGGTCAAATTGTCCAATGAAAGGCCTTCTTGGACTTTAAAGATCAAGGCTTTGGATGGGATTGTCAAATAGACACCAAACCCTGCACTTTTTCTACTTTAATGTCAAGGCCTTAGGGAAACAGAAATTGAGGAAAAGGAAGGAGGGGGGCAAATACTTTTTTACATCACGTAAAGGTGCGATGTTTGCTTTTTGTAATTAAAACATATATAACATTAAATGAGAAGTATAGGAATTTTTTTTTTTTTACTTGAATCTTACTTACCTAGGTGGATGCAACATCGGTCTGATGATGCATCTTTCCCCCACCAGCTCTAACACTGGGAACCGAGCAGTCAAACACCGCCAATCGCTTGACTCTCGGAGCTCCATGGGCAAAAAGCTCAAACAACAGCTGTTTTTTTTTTATATACTTCATCTGTGAGCAGAAAGCTGGTGATGACCAATCAGCAGCTCTCTGCTCTGCCCCCCCCCCCCCATGCTCACTGGAGCACTGAGCTGTGGAGGGGCAGCGAGAGCAGCTGGCTGAAGCTCTCAGCGGCTCACTGAGAGCCTAAGCTGGGTGCCGGTCCAGGCATGTGGGAGGACCCCAACCATATGGACGCGATCTTCCGCGAACCTAGACTGGCTCTGTGACGTCAGTTGACAGTGAGATTTAGCCCACTGTCTGTTGAAAACGGGTCACAGGAATGCAGAACAAATGCACTCCTGTGATCCACAGCCATGAAAGCTTTGGCTGTACTTCTCATTTAAGATTCTTCTCCCTTCCCATGTTCTCTGATACATTCCAAACCCTAAACACTACATTCATATTTTTGCAGTTGTGATTTATATCCCCTGTAAATGCTCACTATCTGTCACCTTGGCTCTCAGCACCTGAACATCTGTGCAAACAATACGGCAGAAATGTTACAGCTTACGTCACCATCCCACCACAACAATGTAACCGATGACAACGTTTGTGTTTTCTCGTACAGACTGAACCTGGACCCCGAGTGTACATGTACAGACGACCGACTCTGGGAGGCCCTGGAAATCGCTCAGCTGAAGAACCTTGTGAAATCTCTGCCAGGAGGTCTAGGTATGTGTCAGGCCACAGCTGGGGGAGATGTGTCATGTGCTGTCCGGATTGCTCTGTTTACCATTTAAAGAAATGCTGGAAGACAAGGAACAGGCGGCCTGAAAGCGAGCAGAGAGAGGAGTGCCGTGTTTGTGCTGTGCATTGCCCAGATGCCATATAATAGAGGCCCAATACACACAGGAGGAAATACAGAAACACTACATGTAATAAATGGAACCGGTAGACCGCCATGTGCCTATAGCAGAACACACCCACTTTGCTCCTTGAAGGGGAATTTTTTGCTAACACTTGTAGGGATATTTATTTAGAAATTATGTAACCAATTATTATTTTATTAAAAGAAAAGGAGATGCATGAGAACATTTGTCACTCTATATGGTAATAAGAATTACAGGAACGGTCTGTGAAATGTGTCAAGGAGACAAAACAGATAATTAATATTAAAACAGAGACTAGACAAAAGCATTCATCAAATAAGATTCTATGGGGCCTTCTTATATAGATCAAAGAGCCCCTGTCACTAGATCATTCATTTTAACAACAATCTTTCTATAAATATTGTGCATTTAACATATTTTTGGTATGTTTATTTTCCTGGAAAAGCCTATTTTGTGTGGACGTCCAAAAGCCTTGAGACTGCTACTGGGTGCCACCATCGTGGATGTGATGTCAGCAACCCCAGTAGACCTAAGTGATACCCTATAGTGGGGGTCGGCAACCTGTCGATCATGATTTACCCTTCCATCATGTCTCACAGTGCTGACCTGCTGTCAGAACAACTTCTCCCCACAGCAGAGCTACATGCACAACCAGCCAGCTGAGCTGCATAGCTACATTGGCTCCTGCGATCCACCCTCACATTCATCCTGCCCATTTTCTTGGTCACATACAGGATCTCAGGATAAATGTGAGGGGTGGGTTAGTGGGAAAGCAGAGCGCCAAAACAGGCAAGTTAAGTGCTGCAAGGGACACTAATTAGGGATGGGCAAAACAGTAATCTGAAAAGATGATAATTATACATCAGGAGCAGATGAAAGTGGGATACTAGTAGCTGGGCACAGGGGGTTATACATGTTAGCAGCCACTGTCTGAACTCTGCACCATGTTCTCCCGACCTGTGTACTCTGCACTATGTACTCCTGACCTTTGTACTTTGCACTATGTACTTCTGACCCGTGTACTCTGCACTATGTATTCCTGACCTGTGTACTCTGCACTATGTACTCCTGACCTTTGTACTCCGCACTATGTACTTCTGACCTGTGTATTCTGCACTATGTACTCCTGATCTGTGTACTCTGCACTATGTACTCCTGACCTGTGTACGCTGCACTATGTACTCCTGACCTGTGTACGCTATACTATGTACTCCTGACCTGTGTACTTTGCACTCGCTGGTCCATATACTCCAGAGCTAAGCTGGTCCAGGCAAACTATTTCTTTCACTAGGTGCTGCAGCAGCTCTAAGCGCTGTATGTACTGTATGTAACTTCAGCTACATACAGAACACAGTTCTGAGTTCCAGCTGTGAGACAGAGACTTCCCATCACACCTAGAACATAATTGACTCGGTCTGAGTGGCACTCAGCCATTCATGGGCAGCTTTGTATTCTGTGAAAGAATACAAAGCCTTTCTGATTGGCTGAGGTTGTGACGTCATCAGCCCTCCTCTCCACCTCAGCCAATCAGAGGAAGCTTTGTATTTATTCACAAAATACAAAGTTGCCTATGAATGGCTGAGTGCTGCTCAGACTCACTCAATATTGTCACTGTCACTGTCACTGTCTCACAGCCGGAAACCCAGCACTGTGTACTGTATGTAGCTGAAGCTACATGCAGTATATACATAACTTAGTGCTGCTGCAGCACTTAGTGAAGGAAAGAGTTTATTTGGACCAGCTTGGTCCACATTAACTATTTAAAGTGAAAGAAAACTAGTAAAACAGCTTTAAAGCTTCTATGTGATTTTTTTGGTGAGTGCGTTTGCACCTACCTAAACAAAATTATTAGTTTTGTGCTTCACCCTCTTTTGCCTTCCTAATTTACAGCGTCTTGAAAGGAAACTTTGTGATGTTGAGGGGGAGTGTAAAAAGTGGGTATAACCAGATCTCTGCAGACAAGGGGAAAAGAAAATGGGTTTACGCCACCTTGAGGACAATCTGGCTCCCCTCTGCTGATTAATGCCTGCAGGAATGAATGTTAAATTGCCTCAGTTTTCTGTTGACCTTTTCTGGATTATTTCACCTTAATTGGAATACAGGAAAGTAAACAGCTGTTCAAAGATTCAAATCTGTCAGGATACGGATTTCTAAGAAAAACACAGCAATACAAATCTTACCTCTTTATACTCCAGACATGTGTGGGAACAGATCCTGAGAACATTGGAAAGGTCCCAGTACTGCCCTTAAAGGATACCTACCCTGATGAACAGTATTTTCAGGAGGGGGTCTGCATTGATAGCCTATTTGGGTTCCTTTTATTTCCAAAATCAGGAGATTCTACTGCATGCATTTTAAAAACATCCATCACTCAAATATACAGATACATTGGGTAAAATGCTGGTCCTCAAAAAATAAATAAATAGGTCTGTCCACCCGTCTATCCATCTATTATATCTATCTGTCTAGTCCTATTATGTTTCCATATTCTCGTTGGCTATTTTGTAACTTGCAGGCAAAAGGAACATATCATGGATGGAGCTATTGCTTTCAGGTTGTAGTTTGGTTAAAGCGGTAGTTCACCCTCCTTCACCTCATTATTCCATTACTTTCGGCATCGTAGCGCGAGCTACGGTATGCCGGTCTTAAATTTTTAATCCCCGTACTCACTGTGCTATTGTTGATTGAAGAATCCGACTCCCGCGGGGAATGGGCGTGCCTATGGAGAGGGAGGATGATTGACGGCCGGCTCTGGCACGTCACGCTCCCCGAAGACAGCCGGAGTAGGTCTCGGCTATTCACAGCGCCTGCGCACAGGCTATGCGCAGGCGCCGTGAATAGCCAAGCCTATTTCGGCTATTTCCGGAGAAGCCAGGGCCGGCCGTCAATCACCTTCTCTCACCATAGGAACGCCCATTCCCCGGATTCTTCAATCAACGATAGCACAGTGAGTACGGGGATTAAAAATTTAGGACCGGCATACCGTAGCTCGCGCTACGATGCCGAAAGTAATGGAATAATAAAAAAAAACATTTTTTTTTTTTTAACAGGGTGAACCCCCGCTTTAAACATTAACCGCTTGAGGACCGCCGCACGATGATATACGTCGACAAAATGGCACAGCTGGGCACAAGGGCGTACATGTACGTCCCCTTTAAGATCCCAGCCGTGGGTCGCAAGTGTGCCACCGGTGGCGCGCTCGTGACCTGGTCCTCTTCTCCGTGACCGTCCCCGCCGGAACAGCGGACCCGATCGCCGCAGGTGTCCCGCGATTGGGTCACAAAGAGGAAGAACGGGGAGAGGTAAGTGTAAACAAACCTCTCCCCGAGCTTTCTAGTGAGCCTGTCACTGATCGTCTGTTCCCTGTCATAGGAAACGAGGATCAGTGACGTCACATGCCCCCCACAGTAAGAATCACCTGGTTAACCCCTTCACTGCCAGTGTAATTTTTACAGTAACCAGTGCATTTTTAGAGCGGTGTTCGCTGTAAAAATGACAATGGTCCCAAAATAGTGTCAAAAGTGTCCAATGTGTCCGCCATAATGTCGCAGTCACGATAAAGTCACGATAAAAATCGCTGTTTGCCGCCATTAATAGAAAAAAAATATTAATAAAAATGCAATAAAACTATCCCCTATTTGGTAGACGCTATAACTTTTGCGCAAACCAATCAATAAACGCTTATTGTGATTTTTTTATCAAAAATATGTAGAAGAATATGTATCGGCCTTAACTGAGGGAAAACATTTTTTTTATATATTTTTTGGGGATATTTATTATAGCAAAAAGTAAAAGATATTGCTTTTTTTTCAAAATTTTCGCTCTATTTTTGTTTAATGCGCAAAAAATAAAAAAAAGCAGAGGTGATCAAATACCACCAAAAGAAAGCTCTATTTGTGGGGAAAAAAGGACGCCAATTTTGTTTGGGAGCCACGTCGCACGACCGCGCAATTGTCAGTTAAAGCGACGCAGTGCCGAATCGCAAAAAGGGGCCTGGTGCTGTAGCTGCATAATAGTCCGGGGCTTAAGTGGTGTAAACCCAATAAATAAATACAAATTGTAACGGTCAGGGGTTAACGCCGTTTACTATATTCCATTCCACCAACCCAAGACAGCTTATCCGACACTCCAACAATCCAGCAGACACGATCCATTGGAATTCCCCAGACAAACAAGACACACAGCTCTGTTTCTGGTTCCAAAACGAATGAATGCTTTAATGGTAAACTCTCAGCTTTTTATACAGTTAGAAAGCATGCTGCAGTAATCACAGGGACAATGAAACACTCCACCCAAAACATCACACAATAAGTGCTTAACGAGTCCCCCTCAATCCACATCTCAGACAGACATTCTGGCAACGAATATACATGAATCAATTACTATAGCTGACATGGCAGACATGACTTTTAGAGTGTGTTAACTCACAACACATATTAGCATCAATAGAACTTTCACACAATACAGGGCTAGTTAGCATAGCACAATGAAATATCTTAGGAGCCAGACTCAATTAACACCTCAACAGTCTATGTGTCCCCACATGAATAAGTCACTCTGCTATTGACCTGTTGTGGACAGAATTAACCACCTGTAATATTCCAAGATATCCTGCGATACATGAATTATCATTAATGTCCAAATCTCATTTAATCCGAGATATCATTTCTCAGTCATCCTATGCCCCTACTGGACATAGGATGACCCTAGACCCAAGAGTCATTAGTGAATCTGGCACAGGAGTACCCCGCATCCTTCAAAAGTCTCTGGGTATCACGGGCCATTCCGTTACACAAATGTTTCAAAAAGTAAAAACAGTCTTTATAGTGTCTCCAAAATCGGGAAAATAAAACAGCTTTCTTCAGTAAAGAAAATACAAAGAGTCTATAGTTCTGGTATATTGAAAACAATATTACGGCTCACCGCCACTATACCAGTCCCACATTTGGGTTAATGTTCCCATCTGCTTCAGGGTACAGGGAAAATCCGCAGGACCTTTGCAAACAAAGTCTTGGTTGCCAGACAGTCCACACTATCTCACAGCTGTGAACCACTCCACCTCAAAGACAGGTGGTGACTCCTTTCTGCTCCTTTTCAAGTCTCCCCTGCAGGCAAATTATCCTCTTTGGGACCAAGGTTCCTGTAATCAGAGTTTAGAGGCATTAGCTGTTTTCAATTGCTGTCCCTTTTCATATATATTTATCAATGACTGAGGAACGTAGTTTATGGCCCAATTTTTTTTTTTTTAAAGAAGCTTTATTCATCCCTTACCTTTTTGTTGTTACAGATGCCATGGTTACAGAAGGAGGTGAGAATTTCAGCGTTGGACAGCGGCAGCTCTTCTGCTTGGCCCGAGCATTTGTGCGCAAGAGCAGCATCTTAATTATGGATGAGGCCACTGCATCCATTGACATGGCCACCGTAAGTCACTAGAATTATCTGGTTTTGTTATGCTCATGAGTGGGTTGTAATTCATCTTACTGCCCAGCTCCAGCCAAGACACTTCTTTTTAGATTTACATAAAGTGGCCATCTATGACACCACTGGACATATTCCCCCTCACTTCCTGTAGCATCACACGGAAAGGACGTGGGGGTAAAATCTCCTCATTGGCGATAAGGATAACAATAAAAACCTGACAATAGTACCAATTCTTCTCCTCTACATATGTACTAAAATTGTGTTTTGGCTGGAGTTTTTTTTTTTTTTATGAACAGTTCTAAAGAGTGTACATGATATAGAATAATTTGTATTATATTGAGAAGTTGACATGATAATTGCAGATTTTATTTCTATGTAGGAAAACATTTTACAGAAAGTGGTAATGACGGCATTTGCAGATCGGACAGTGGTGACAATTGCGGTAAGTAGAAGGACCACCGGGGTGTCATCAGTCACTGATCTCATTTCCTGACCCGCACAATACCCACCTTCCCTCACTGATACAAATGATGATTCCACCAAATACACTATATTTCATTTCACCTTCTCTGGAATAAGGAGGAAATGAGCAAAGAAATGGGTCTGCTTTATATAAATGGGCCAAAGCTGAACTCATATCCTCCTCCCCAATCCATTTCTCTCTCCCAGGCTCTCCCCCCCTTCTATATCTTTTTTATTTTTATTTGTAATGACCAATTGTTGATGAGGTGTTAGGCAGCTTGAAAGCTTTTCCTGTTGTTTTTGTCTCTTCCTATTATGTCAGATAAAGTCATAAAGGTGTCCTTTCTGTCTGTACACCAGACTCTGCCTCTCTCTGTAGACTCTCCTTTCAGCTGACCCCACCTCTCTCACGCTGTCAATTCTCCTTTCAGCCAACTCCGCCTCTCTCTGTACACTCTTCTTTCAGCTGACTCCGCCTCTCTCTGTACACTCTTCTTTCAGCTGACTCCGCCTCTCTCACGCTGTCCATTCTCCTTTCAGCCAACTCCGCCTCTTTCTGTACACTCTTCTTTCAGCTGACTCCGCCTCTCTCTGTACACTCTTCTTTCAGCTGACTCCGCCTCTCTCTGTACACTCTTCTTTCAGCTGACTCCGCCTCTCTCTGTACACTCTTCTTTCAGCTGACTCCGCCTCTCTCTGTACACTCTTCTTTCAGCTGACTCCGCCTCTCTCTGTACACTCTTCTTTCAGCTGACTCCGCCTCTCTCTGTACACTCTTCTTTCAGCTGACTCCACCTCTCTCTGTACACTCTCCTATCAGCTGACTCCGCCTCTCTCTGTACACTCTTCTTTCAGCTGACTCCGCCTCTCTCTGTACACTCTTCTTTCAGCTGACTCCGCCTCTCTCTGTACACTCTTCTTTCAGCTGACTCCGCCTCTCTCTGTACACTCTTCTTTCAGCTGACTCCACCTCTCTCTGTACACTCTTCTTTCAGCTGACTCCACCTCTCTCTGTACACTCTTCTTTCAGCTGACTCCGCCTCTCTCTGTACACTCTCCTTTCAGCTGACTCTGCCTTTCTCTGTACACTCTCCTATCAGCTGACTCCGCCTCTCCCTGTACACTCTTGTTTCAGCTGACTCCGCCTCTCCCTGTACACTCTTCTTTCAGCTGTCCCCACCTCTCTGTACACTCTCCTTTCAGCTGACCCCACCTCTCTCTGTATACTCTTCTTTCAGCTGACTCCGCCTCTCTCTGTACACTCTTCTTTCAGCTGACTCCGCCTCTCCCTGTACACTCTTCTTTCAGCTGTCCCCACCTCTCTGTACACTCTCCTTTCAGCTGACCCCACCTCTCTCTGTATACTCTCCTTTCAGCTGACTCCGCCTCTCCCTGTACACTCTTCTTTCAGCTGACCCCACCTCTCTCTGTATACTTTCCCTTCAGCTGCCTCTGCCTCTCTCTGTATACTCTCCTTTCAGCTGACTCCACCTCTCTCTGTACATTCTCCTTTCAGCTGACTCCACCTCTCTCTGTACACTCTTCTTTCAGCTGACTCCACCTCTCTCTGTACACTCTTCTTTCAGCTGACTCCACCTCTCTCTGTACACTCTTCTTTCAGCTGACTCCACCTCTCTCTGTACACTCTTCTTTCAGCTGACTCCGCCTCTCTCTGTACACTCTTCTTTCAGCTGACTCCACCTCTCTCTGTACACTCTTCTTTCAGCTGACTCCGCCTCTCTCTGTACACTCTCCTTTCAGCTGACTCCGCCTTTCTCTGTACACTCTCCTTTCAGCTGACTCCACCTCTCTCTGTATACTTTCCTTTCAGCTGACTCCGCCTCTCTCTGTGTACACTCTCCTTTCAGCTGACTCCACCTCTCTCTGTACATTCTCCTTTCAGCTGACTCCGCCTCTCTCTGTACACTCTCCTTTCAGCTGACTCCACCTCTCTCTGTACATTCTCCTTTCAGCTGACTCCGCCTCTCTCTGTGTACACTCTCCTTTCAGCTGACTCCACCTCTCTCTGTACATTCTCCTTTCAGCTGACTCTGCCTCTCTCTGTACACTCTTCTTTCAGCTGACTCCACCTCTCTCTGTACACTCTCCTTTCAGCTGACTCCACCTCTCTCTGTACACTCTCCTTTCACCTGACTCTGCCTCTGCCTGTACATCTGACTCCAACCCTGTACACCTGACTCCACCTCTCTGCATACACTTCTTTTAGTTGACTCCACCCTTTTGTACCTTCCCCATTAGGCTGACCCCACCTCTCTCTCTGTACACCTGACTCTGCCTCTCTGTCTGTCCATTCTGCTTTGAGCTGACTTCCTCTTTGCCTCTCTTCTCTCTTTCTCTCTCTCTGTGCTGTAGCACCGAGTGTCCACCATCTTGGAAGCGGACCTGGTGTTAGTCTTCTCTGAGGGTATTTTGATAGAAAATGACACGGCAACAAACCTCCTGGCCAATGCCGACGGTCTCTTTACCTGTTTGGTCAAGACTCACAAGTAGTCAGTTTGCTCCACGCTGCTGTCTGGTTGGTACAATGCTGGCACTGTGCTCCTTTCCATGTTCTTGTGTCATTAGCACCCTAATCCACCCCCCTAACATGCATGTTGTGTATAAGTATTACTACCCATACTGAGCCTTTAGAAATGAGTGGTCCTGCATGTCTGCATGCTTTGTAAAGGAAAAAAGAAATATACCATATGCAATGTACTCAATACACCCATGGGATGATGCCCAAAACCACAAAGTGAGCCAAAGATGTACAGCCTTCTGGGTTATTTTTTTCTACAAATTGTTTACCTTGTTTGGAAATCACATGAAGTATGAAGTAACAGGAAGTATGGGGAATTCCCCAACAGGACTGAAGGGATAGAAGTGCAGTTCCTGCTACTAAGATGTCACATTATGTCCCGTACACACGATCTGGCTTTTGCCCGGCCAAACTCACATCGGATATCCACCAGGATTCCATCAGAGTAAAAGAGAACACGTTTTCTATCTAAACTCTGACGGAATTCCATCGGAGTAAACGAGAACATGTTCTCTATCTAAACTCAGACGGAATTCCATCGGAAAAAAGTCAGATGGGGCATACACACGGTAGGAATTTACGATGGAAAAAGTCAGTCTGACTTTTTCCATCAGAATTTACGATAGAAAAAGTCCGACTGACTTTTTCATCGGAAATTCCAAACCTGTGTATGCCTCATCTGACTTTTTCTGAGGAATTCCGTCGGAAAAAAGTCAGATGGGGCTTTACTCTCCAACTTTCAAGAAGCTACCTCTTCATTATGTGTATCATATTGTTTAGAAGAAAAAAAAGAGAGCAATGATTAGTCTGTATATAGTTTAGTACATGAAACAGGTCAATGGTTTGTCTGTATATAGTCTGATAGATCTGAGAGACCAATGGTTATTCTGTATAAGGTCTGGTAAGTCAGAATGACCAATAGTTGCTCTGCATATAGTCTAGCAGAGAGAGTAGTGGTTTGTCTTTTTATAGTTTGGTAGCCCAATGGTTGGTCTGTGTGTACTGTAGTCTGGTAGATCAGGGAGACCAATGGTTGGTCTTTATATACTCAATTGTTTTTTTAGCAAGAAACATCTCAGCACACACCCATACAGGAACTTGCTTAGTTGGGGCACAACAAAATGCTTTATTTTGGTCTTTATATACTTTGATAGATAGGACAGACCAATGGTCTGTACATAGTCCAGAATAGACCAATGGGCAGTCTTTGTATAGTTTTGTAGATAGTTGGTCTGTATAACATTTTAGTAGAAAGAAAGCGAGATCTGTATAGTCTGTATAATCTGGCAGATCAGAAAGAAAGTTGGCCTGTCAAAAGTTTAGTAGATGGAACAGACAAAGAGTTGGTCTGCATAATGTAATATGAATGGAACAAATTGATGGTCTGTATATAGTTTGGTTGATAGTTGGTCTGTGTATAAATTGGTAGAACATACAAACCTATGATTGGTTTATAAATAGTTTGGTTGATCGGAGAGATCTATGCTTGGTTTGTAGGTAGTTTTGTAGATCAGACAGACCTAAGGCTTGTCTATGTAGAGTTTGGTAGATGGAACAGACTGATAGTTTGTTTACATATACAGTAGTTTTGTAGATGGTTGGTCTGTGTATAGTTTGATAGATCAATGAGACCATTGGTCGGTCTTTATATAGGTGGAAGATTGAATAGACTAGACTGGTGATTGGTCTGTAAAAAGTTTGGTTGATCAAACAGGTCAAATCAAGAGCTTCATTATATATGTGTAGGAAAAGAAAAGAATCTGTGAGTTAAAGTTTGGATGTTTTCTACACACTGCATTTCAGAAGTTGGCTAATTGACCAAAAATGTTTGTGAATACTCACTTCCTTTTGGGAATTTGATTTTCACATAATTGGATAATTGCAGTGAATCTTCACAAATTTATTGCGTGAAGATTCCCCACTCCTTTAGTAAATCACTCTACTGTCTGATTAGTCACATTCATTCTTCCTTTCCCTCACCTTTCTAGATCTGTTTTACTTCACAGAAAATGAAACCCTCATCATATGATATGTGTCCGCCAGAAAAATTAGGGAAAACTGGACTGTAACAAATACAATTCTATTCCAAAGAAAAAAAAATATGACAGTAAAGCTTGTATCTTCCCAATATTGCATCATCACGGCAATATAGAATTTTTTTTCCATATATTTTTTTTACTTTTCCCACTTCTGGTGTTTGGATGGAGCTCCCGGTACAGGAAGTTTTTCAATGAGGTTGGTTTACTAAAGGCAAATAGGCTGTGCACTTTTCAAGTGCAGTTGCACTCTGCAAGGGTATTTGTTCCAGCGCTTAGTAAATGAGATGAAGGATCACCTGAACATAGAATACTCAATCACATGCAAGGAAAATTAAAAAACAGCATTTTTCCTTTTACATGATTGGAGAGCAAAGCTTCACCTCATTTACTAAGCTCTGGAGCAAATGCCCCGGCAGAGTGCAACTGCACTTATAAAGTAAACAGTCTATTTGCCTTTAGTAAACCAACCAAAGTGAGAATAGATGGAATGAGCCACTATTTGGGATCACTGTGGATATAAAATTGGATAATCTCAATCCTTGCTCACTTATCTGTATGTGCACATTTCTCTCTGCCAGTGTAGCACTACCCCCGCCGGAGCTGCTGGTTTGATTTGGGTGGCATGTTACCTCTATCTTCCCGCCGTCTAGGGTACTGGATGAGAGCTGTAAAAAAGTCATAGGCCCGGATTCACAGACATCGGCGCATATTTATGCCGGCGTAGCGTATATGTTTTACGCTACGCCGGCGCAGCGCACAGAGGCAAGCACTGGATTCACCAAGCACTCGCTCCCACTCCCTCTTAAAGATACGCTGGGTTTCCTCGGCATAAGCCAGCGTAGGTGGAAGTGGGCGTGAGGCATGCTAATGAAGCGTGACCCCATGAAAATGATGGGCCAAGCGTCATAGAAGCGCTTAAAATGAACGGCACATGCACCGTCCCGTGGCCGCATCCCAGTGCGCATGCTCAGAATCACGTCGAAACAACTGCCTAAGATACGTCGAATCACTGCCTACGACATGAACGTAACCTACGCCTAGTCATATTCACGTACAACGTAAACGACAAAAAATACGACGGCTTGTGTTCCCTGGTCCATACCTTTGCAGGAGTTGCGCCTCCTATATGGGGAATAACTTTACACTGGACGTAAGGCTTACGCAAAGCGCATATATTATGCACCGGGCGCAAGTACGTTTGTGAATCGGCGTATCTTCCTCATTTGCATATGTGCATAGAAAATCAATGGGAGCGGAAAATGAGCAAGTAGGCCTCTCCTGAGACACCAGCCTCGTGCGTGGTATTCCCCAGACAGGTTCCTCATTGGTCGGCTTCCTCCCTCGGGACGGACAGCGCAGGACCACTTGCAAATTGTGGACCCAGTCTACCCACAGGTAGATTAGTGACTCCGGACCAATGTGGTTTCGGAACCAGGAACACTCTAACGCCCACCCCGGCCAGGAGGGCCACACACGGAGGTGGTGGGACGACTGCACAGGCGGATGGCGGCGGGACAGCGACGCAAACCAATGGCATCTGCCCTTTAAATAACTCTACCCAGCATGCACAGCGAGGCGATCAAACCCTCCTGATTGGCTGCCGGAGAGAAGCATCCACACGACCCTGACCTTACTGCTGCCACCTGCTGTCTGGGGGGGGGGTGAGAGTCCCCAGACAGCAGGTGGTAGCAGTAAGGTCAGGGTCGTGTGCCCAACAGCATGGGCAAACAGTACAGCCAGAGCTGGAACAGAGGCCCTTAAATTTAGCCAAATAAACATGGTCAAAGGCAACTAACTCTCTGACCCCCTCTAAATTTACAGCAGAACCTGCTATGAAAGTAGCCAGGCGCTACACCAGTAAAATCAAAAATGCATGCTGGTATTTGGCAGCTTCCTAATAAACACATTTTTGTTATAACTTAACCTGGGTATACGGTATACACGTACTGAAAATTGTCTGGTTTAACACAAATTTTAATATGTGTTCCGCTGTCTGTTCAACAAAAGCCTTTCCAACAACTGGCTTTTGTGGAATGGTCATGTTGGAAAACCAGCATTCGATCAGTGCTTGCAGCCAATGGCTGCAGCGCTTATCTGTGTATTTTGATAGGGGGGGAGTCCCACCTGTCAGAACACAATGGAGGGAGATCCCTGCATCAACATTGCTTGTGTGGATGTAGGGATCTTTACGTTTTTTCCCTTTGCCCGCTGTTTGAATTAGAAAGACATTACAGTGTATACCCAGCTTTAGAGTCCTTTGGGGGCCTATTTATAGTAAAGATGGAAAATTCTGGTCTGTGTAACATTTGCTGTTTTTATAATATGGCCATTGTCACATACGCTGTCACTGATAAATACTAAACATCTGGTGAATCATTAATAACTCTGCTGATTAATAAAATTATTGTGTCAAATTCATTTCTGAAAGATAATTCCTGTCTGTCTTCACCTATGTGATTACTAGTGATTATTTATATTTGTAGCAATAATATATATATATATATAATCTTTTAAGAATCTGTAAATATAGAACTACTAGGGATGAGCAAATCTGACATTTTTCATGTTGTCTAAAATTTAGGAAAAAAACTCAATGCTTTAGCAAAATTGTGCCATTTTGCTAAACCAATGGGCAAGGTGATTTTGGTGGTTTGTAGGAGTGCAATGGGCATTAAATTACTCCTAAAGATTATTAAACATTGTTTCAACTACCATGGATCTGTTCTTGTGCCAAAAGATGGCACCTCATTATTTTATATTTTTTTCACAGAAGGGAAAAAACAAACAATACAAATAAACAAAAACATGTAAAGAAACTGAACATATATAACGATATAGCTACCCTAAATACAGAAAAAATAATAATAATAATAATAAATCATTCTCTAAATAAATAAAAATTGTAGATTTTTTTTTTTAAACCAAACTTTGCCGAACCACTAGCAGCTCAGCGAGCAAAATTGAGTTTCTGCTGCAGTAAATGTCACCAGCATTTTGCCAAAATCACTTTGCTCATCCCTACTGACGATTCTAAAATGAATATTAGCCCTCCTAAATAATGATCTTAATGTCTTCTGCAGCACCGAGTTCACACCATCCTCACAGCGGACCTGGTTATAGTGATGCGTCGGGGAATCATTATGGAGAATGACACGCCAGAGAATCTTCTTGAGCGGGAAGACGGGATCTTTGCTTCGTTTGTCCGAGCCGACATGTGAACTGTTTTTGAACGCATGCCATATTTTTATAGCTTTTTATATGAAAATGAAGTGTTTATATTTTATATTTAAAACAAAGGCATGGTGGTCAGCCAGACCTGAGAACTTGAATCTTTATAATGATTTTTTTTTTTCAGTATTTGTACAGCACATAGCAATAAAGTTTTGCTCACCCAAAAAAAAAGTGTTAAAAAATATTATTGTTGATCTTTATTACTATTGTTGCAGAGACAAGTATTTATAATTAGTTTAGCCCTACATGGTCAGAGATCATAAATCCTCGATGCTCTGAATAAATTTAGCAGAGCCAGTATGTGTTCATTCCGTTTACAGTGAGTTTAGGGTCTATTTATAAATTATTTCACCCAAGATTCACACATTTTTCTTATTGCATTCAACTGAAGAATATGTAAACATTGCATGAATTTTGGGTCAGAACATTTAAAAATAGACTAAGACTGAGACTAAGTGATTTGATAATTAGGTTATGTAGCACTACCCCCGGAGGAGCTGCTGGATTTTTGGGTGGCATATTACCTCATGGCTCCTCCGAAATTCCTAGGGGTGAATGATGCGTATTGCATATAGTAGAAGTAAAGGAATGTCCACGACAGGTGCTCTTTGCTGTGCTCTTTATTACCCAGCCGGTAAAAACAGTAAACTTGTGGTGAGGAAAGTAAAGTTGAAGAAGAATGGAGAATAGCAGATTCAGGCGTGATAATAGGAAACAGTCCTGCTCCCAAACATAACCCTTCTATGCGCCACTCCCGCCGGACAGGGCTTTCTCACTGACCTGGCAGCCGGAGTATCACTCAGACAATTGTAGGATAAAGTCTCTGCCACATACCCTCTTTAGTGAACTTGAACTTGAGAGAAAGTCTCTGCCACAGACTCCCTTCGGTGAGCCTCAGAAAGATACCTCTGCCACAGGTCCTTTCTGGATTGAATTCTTGGAGATATCCCTCCTTAGATGAGTTACGTCTGGATCTCCTTCAACTTGTCGCCCAGGTACGGACTGACAGGTGGTTAATCCCTCAGTATCCAGCTACCTCGATCTCCGGTGGTTTGTCCAGGCCCTTTTGGACCGCCAGCCTCTCAATGGCGCTCCTCAGACTGACTCCCCACCGAACAGCAGTACAGCTTGGGATCCTCAAAGGTGAGAACCCAGTCACTGTTCAGATGCTCTGGGCTAGCATGGTCCCGGAACCAGGAACACCACTTGGCACGCACACCCCGGCCAGATAGGCCATGGCGCCGGGGCGCCGTGGTGTGGCCATCCTAAAGGTGGGTGCCACACTGTACGAAGAAGACCCAGAACCAATGGTGTCTGCCTTATAAATACCCCTCCCCAGCATTCACAGCGAGGACAAACCCTCCTGATTGGCTGCTGGGAAAGAGCACCCAAACCTTGACTCCACTGCTGCCACCTGCAGCAACTGGGCTGGAAGAACACCCCAGTACAACAGAATAAGCCCACAGCACAGCCAAGCTAAGACAGAGACCCTGTTTTGCATTTAACAATCTGGATCAGAGTTTATCTACACTCTGATCTACCCTTAAATTTAACTAGCACCAGTACTATAAAGTACATAGGCGCTACAGTTATTTTACACATCTTTAATCAAACATTTTTTTAATATTTGCACACTGTAATGATTTCTAACGTTGTGTGTATGTAAAAATGTCAAAGTTGTACTAAAACAGCCCATTTATGTATTCAAATAGAGAAGGACATTAGAGCTTGGTGATCAGTTCTCACGGTAAACTTTCTACCAAACAGGAAACTGTTACCTTTATTCACATGCCCCTATACAGGCCAATGCCTCATGGTCTGCTGCAGAATATTTTTACTAAACTGAGCTGCAAATGAGACAGGATGTTCCTCTCCCTGGTGAGTTTGTGATAAAACTGCACCTAAAGGAACATTGCTTGCATTTTGTTAATAATGGACAAGTGTTGGCACAGATCCAATACATGTTTCAAGGCATGTACAGTAGGCTTGTGTCCGCTGCCATTCTGCATCCTTTTTGTCTAATGCACCAAAGGTGTTGTGATATCTGCTTAGTCAGCTATAGACCTTAAATGATAGTTTTTGAATCCTAGAAATAAAGAAAATGCTTATCTTTTTTGGGTAATTTGTATAAAGCATTAATGTTGGATTGCAAGGGTTTTATACCTAGTGATGAGAGTCTGTGGCCTACACAACCTCAAGTCAACCTCAGTTTGTGCAAAAACACATTTTATTTGTGTAGAATGAGGCTGTATTTCATCAGTCTGCAAAAAAACTAGTGTAGGCACCTTGTCCTAAAAAGTTTTTGGCTGAGTGGTAGTTAGCCCAGACTGACCATGTAGTTTTTCAGTTGGTCTTTTCCTTAGCTTCAGTTGGGTTGTGATTTCTCTATGCTGCCAGTAGATGTCACTGGTAATACTGGCAATAGGTTGAGAATGAGATGTCACAAAGTTTTATTTACATTTCCTTCAGCCCACCCAGTAAGTGGTTCAGGCCACTGGTGCATGCTGGTGGAAGATATAGATAGTTGGGACAACACATTATTATTATTTAAGGTACTTATATAGCGGTGTCAATTTACACAGCGCTTTACATATACATTGTACATTCACACTGGTCCCTACCCTCAAGCAGCTTACAATCTAAGATCACTCACATTCATATACTAGGGCCAATTTAGACAAGCCAAATAACCTACCAGCATGTCTTTGGAGTGTGGGAGGAAACCCACACAGGCAGAACATGCAAACTCAAGGCAGATGGTGTCATGATGATGTCATGGTTGGGACTCGAACCAGCCACCTTTTTTACTGTTAGGCAAAAGTGCTATTCACAACACCACTGTGTCACCCTTAGGCCTCGTACACACGACCGAGGAACTCCGCGGGCGAAACACATCGTTTTCCTCGCCAAGTTCTTGTTAGGCTTGTCGGGGAACTCAACAAACCAATTTTCTCCATTCCCGTCAAGGAAAAAGAGAACATGCTCTCTTTTTGGCTCGTCGAGTTCCTCGACAGTTTCCTCGATGAAAAACGTACACACGACCGGTTTCCTCAGCAAACAAAATCTCCCACCAAGTTTCTTGATGGATTCTGCAGTGTGTACGAGGCCTTACACATGTGATTGCTCTCTTCCCCCAAGCTTCACATATTTTTCTAATAGTATGTAATTGAACAATATGTGAACGTTTACAAATAGACTATTACTAACTTGCCCACCTAAATAATTTGAAAGTCATTTAATAATTAGGTTATTTTACACATTTTTAATTAAACTCTGTTTAAATATCATTTGCACACTGCAATGATTTCTGAAATTGTGTGTATTGTTCGGTGCACAGTAAGTGCACTGTGAGAAAGGCACAGTGTTGTCTTCAAGCTGAAGAAGTTGTTTGTAAACAAACTCCTAGTAATCACCATGATTGGTTGTCCCGGTAATCACATGATTGGGATGTGGTGACCGGGGAGGGTGAGCCCCACGGCCACACACATGCGCTCGATGGTTAGCTACTTGGTTCTTGGGGCTAGGAGCCCAGGGTCAGGTGGTATTAACCCTTAGTGAGGGCCAGATGGTATTAACCCTCTCTGTCACGTGACGCCACTGTAGTCTTGGTATACCCCGGCAAACTACAGCTCCGGGGCCTCCGTATCCCCGCTAGTTAGGATGGTAATAACACAGTCCACAACAGGGGTTAATACAACAAAGGCTTTACTGGCATGAAGGCAGGTGTCAAAATCTTCACAGCGTTTAAACAGAGTGTCACAAAGGTTCTGCAGACAGTCTCTAGAGGATCACACAGCTGATAATGCTTGAGCTTGGCTGATCACATATATACTCGGCTGCTGAGGCCGGATTAGTAATTCAGGGCCTATGCTTAACTAGGCTGAAAAATAGATACACTTACTGACGTGTCGGTAGACTTGAGGCTTTTCGCTGGAATAACGGATTGATCCGATAAATGAGCTGAAGTACTGGTTCTGTAGTGTTTAGGGATACTCCACGCTTTGCTGTACTTTCTCCTGAACTGGAGGCCTCTGGCCTGCACTGCTTCTCCTCTGACTGTGTTTTGCTCTGCTCTGCCAGGAATTGTGTGAAGCACTAGACTGACTTAAACAGGAAGTACAATCCCTTATAAGGGTCTGATTAGACTGAAGCCCATTGGTTGAGAGCTGTGGATCATAGAGACTGACCTGTATTCCCCTTGGAACTTACATTCAAAGTTTGTTACAAGTTAAAGTATAACACAACACAATAAGGTCTTGTCTAGCACTTAGTCCTCCTGACTCTAATACACTCTGACTGAACATGAGATGGCTGACTAAACCTCTTAAAGCTATACACACACCTAATAAACGTATTATCAACCATAACAGTATAAATCACATCATGACTAGCTGAGTCCCTGCAGGGGAGACCCCACAAGCCGAGGGCCTCAATCTGACAGGGCCTACAGCAAATACCTGTACTGGGACACCACAGGGACACACACTGATTGCTTCCCTATCATTATTCTGAGACCTATACCTGTCTTAGTTCACATCTCCCCTGTACATTAACGCTCTCACAGCATGGGAAACTGTGCATGAGAAGGTTAAGCTACAGATTGCAGATGCCAAATGGTTAACAATTTTTATCCATTTTTGGGATATTGTACAGATCTCAGAAAAGCCAGACGGCTTGCTGCAGTTATGTTGCACTGTTATTTTACTCCCATTTAACAATTTATATTCCTGGTAGTATTTAAATCAGAGCCTCAGCAGACAGCACAAAGGACTCAGAGCCTCAGCAGACAGCACAAAGGAAGACTGCCAATAAACGGGCATAGTGTAAGTTCAGCCTTTACTGACTGTCACAATGCCAATTCCCAGTCCAGGGCAGAGTGCCAAGGCAGCTCTAGCTAATAAGTAAACTTTTCTAGTGCTGTCCAGGAAACAAAGTACTTTTGCTAGTATCAAAAATATTTTGAAAGACTTATGGGAAGCACTGCAACCTCTGATCACCTGATTCTATGATTCTATGCCATCATCCCTTACTTGTTGCAGTAATTGTGGTCTGATAGTGATGGGCATATCAGAAACCAGGGAACACAATGGCTACATTGTCATAGGTTCCTTGACCATTCAGAAGATGAAAATAACGTCCTTAAAGGATGTTTCCAACTTACAAGCTGACTTCAATGCACTGTTTAATTGGTCAACTATGTGGCAAATGAGGTTTAATGTTGCTAAGAGAAAGAAACATGCATGCATCATAGGTTCTAGGAGGAGAACTGCTGGAGGAATCAAAAGTGATGGATCTGGGTGTTCTGCAAGATCGAGGTCAGCAACCCATCGATCGCAGGCTACCTGATGTGTAGCTGACCCCCCCTTTTATCCTTCTATCTCCCTCCCCTCCAGCCTCCTCTGCTGCAGTGAACAGCGAAGAGTGAGGCCTCGTACACACGACAGAGGAACTCGTCGTAAATGAAGCATCCTTTTCCTCGACGAGTTCCTTGTCAGGCTTGTGGAGAAACTCGACAAGCTTGCTTTGCGTACACACTGTCAAGACCAAATCTCCTCGTTCTCAAACGCGGTGACGTACAACACATACAACGGCAGGGGAAGTTTGATTCCACTGGCACAACCATTGGGGCTGCTTTTGCTAATCTCATGTTACTGCGTGTTAAGTATAAGTTTGGGAAGGGACAATTTGCACTTTTCAGACTGTTACAGCGTGACAAATGTGGTATCTCCATTACAAACGCTACTTTTACCGAAGGTGCGCTCCCGTCTCATACTTTATTCTGAGCATGCGCGGGTTTCTTAGCATACACGCGAAGGTGTTTCTCGTCGAAAACCAGCCCGACGAGGAACACGACAAGGAAATTGAGACTCCCATCGAGGAAAAAGAGAACTTGTTCTCTTTTTTTCTTGTCGAGTTCCTCGACAGTTTCCTTGATGAAAAACATACACACGACCGTTTTCCTTGGCAAAAAAGCTCTGCCACCAAGTTTCTTAATTGATTCTGTCGAGGAAAATGGTCGTGTGTACGAGGCCTGAGAGGCAGCACCCCTCTGGATGGAGGGTGGAAGGAGGAGCTGGCCAAATTAACTTTTCAAGTTAACCCGCCAGTGATTGGTTGCTAGGGCCCCAGCTTGTTAATATGAAAAGTCATTCTGCCAGCTCCCGCCCACTGTCCACAACTGTGCTGCCTCTCTGTCTCATGTGTGCACAGGTAAGATGCAATAGAACTATGCTATGGGAGGGAAAGGGGGAAGAGGAGACTCCTGATCCCTGCATTCTGACTGCAACACACTCCTTAACCCTGCATTCTGAGCATAACGCACTCCTAAACCCTCCATTTTGAGCGCCACACATTCCTTAACCCTGAATTCTGAGCATAACGCACTCCTGATCCCTGCATTCTGAGCAGAATGCACTCCTGATCCCTGCATTCTGAACGCAACGCACTCATGACCCCTGCATTCTGAGCGTAACACACTTCTGATCCCTGCATTCTAGGCATAACACACTCTGGATTCCTGCATTCTGAGCATAACGTACTCCTGATTCCTGAATTCTGAACATAACGCACTCCTGATCCCTGCATTCTGAACGCAAAGCACTCCTGACCCCTGCATTCTGAGCTCAACACACTCCTGATCCCTGCATTCTGAGCATAACACACTCCTGATCACTGCATTCTGAGCATAGCACACTCCTGATCCCTGCATTTTGAGCGTAACACACTTCTGATCCCTGCATTCTGAGCGCAGCACACTCCTGATCCCTGCATTCTGAGTGCAACGCTCTCCTGATCCCTGCATTCAAAGCATAACACACTCCTGATCCCTGCATTCTGAGCGTAACACACTTCTAATCCCTGCATTTTGAGCGCAACACTCTCCTGATCCTTGTATTCTGAACATAAAACACTCCTGATCCCTGCATTCTGAGCATAACACACTCCTGATCCCTGAATTCTGAGCGTAACACACCGATGAACCCTGCATTCGGAGCTCAATGCACTCCTGAATTCTGAGCGTAATGCAGTGGCCTGCGAGCGGCCCGCGGGCGGCATGGCACGTCTCCCCCCCAGCAGTGCTGTGTCTTAAAGCCGAACCCCGTGAAAAAAACTCGGGCGGTGATTTCCACTGGCCGCACTCACTAGAACTGCCGGAGGTGGAGCCTAATACTCCGCCCACCTTCCTCCGCGCCATCCTTCCTGCCCGGGCTCTGTGGACTGGATGAGAGAGTGAGGGGAACTTACATGCAGACCTGCCCATCCAGCAAGCACTATTGCATCCTCCTCCTAAATGTAAGTGCACTAGTTCCACTGCCACTTGTCAAGCCTGTGTGGCACGATGTAGCCAAGGAGGAGTTTGATGTACCCTAGCTGTTGGCTCCTGTCTCTGCCCACCTCCTGTCAGTCAGACCTGTGTAGCTAGCACAGAGCTGAGGAGGATTTTAAGAGCACTTCCTATGGCTCCAATCCATGCTGTATAGGTCTGTCCCCAGCAAACACATGGCTCCAGCAATGTCCCTGGTGGTGCAGACATGGACAAATGCTGCAATTAAATGCCACATGGGTCTGAGGTGTCCCGTCCATTAAGGGTACATGGGCGCTGCCCCCTCTCTACAGCCACCCCCTCTATGTAGAATGGATAGATTCATGCATTGCATGAATCTATCCATGGCTGCCGCTGTCACCCCCTATTCATGCGTCCGGCTTCTTTTCCGATGCCGGGCATCTGAATTACAGCAGCAGGGGTGTTTTTTTGAAGCACCTGATTAGAGCCGTAGGCTCTAACAGGCTTTAAAGAGGAGGACTGCAAGCACAGAGCATTGTTCTTGCAGTCCACCCAGATGTGTTAGAAAAGCAAATTAATATTTGCTTTTCTAACACTGAACCGCCGCTCCGCCAATCAGGTAGCGTGGGTCTAATACCCGTTACCTGATTGGCTCCTATTGGATGCAATGGAACAACAGAGGAGGGGAAAGAATGGAGGACACAGGAGCATTAAAGTGATCAGTATGCATTAAATTAATGTACAAATACTACAATAAAGTGCTCCGTGCTGCAAATTTATTAAACAGTCCGCATTCAGTGAAAATTTGTATGCTCCAAAGTGCTCCGTGCTATAATCAATACATAATTTATGTACAATAATAAGCTGTGATATGAAAGTGTTCAGTGCCTCTATGTATTATTCCACTATTGTGTTACACCTGAGCTGTGCTCCCCTCCTATGTGTCTTCACTCATCAGAACAATAAAATATCTGCGCCTCGTGAAAGATAGATCAGGTCAGCCTCATATTTACCTTTCTACTCCATGTACACGGTGAAAGAGTAAAGACCGGGCATGGACACCCATAGTGTAAATCCATTTTTTTAAATTAAAAATACATTACAAGTAGCTGCTACTCACATATAAAACTGCTTGTTCCCAAGCTACAAGCGCTTCCTACAATATGAATTTACACTATGGATACCTGGGCTTTTCTCTTTCATGTACATGGTGGGACTGGGCCATTGTGGTGGATAAATCAGATACTGTCACTTTTTTGGGGACCAGTGACAGTAATACAGTGATCAGTGGTAAAATATGCCCTATCACTGTACTAGTTATTCATTTATTTAATTTCACGTACTTATATAGCGCCATCAAGGTGGATCCTTAAGAGGAAGTGGTGTGATTTACAGGTGATAGGGCAGGTTTTAAACATGAAGGGGCGTGGCATTGACATAAAGGGGTAGGTCATATTTAAATTAGGGTGTGCACACGTTTAGTCAGGCCTAGGGCAGCACAAAACCTAAATACACCACTGCCTCCCAGTGCACTCTCAGCTGCGAGTCGGAGCCGCAGAGTGAAGTCGCCTCCTTTATGTCTACACAGGGGGAGGGGACCCGACATGCAGTCGCGCACGGATCTGAGGTACATTATGGGTCTGAAGGGAGGGTCTGTATTGTAGGGGGGTTTCTGTATTGTGGGGGGGGGGGTTCTGTATTGTAGGGGTGGTCTGAAATGTAGGGGGGGTTCTGTATTGTAAGGGGGTCTGAAATGTAGGGGGGTCTTTATTGTAGGGGGGGGGTCTGTACTGTAGGGGGGTCTGCACTGTAGGGAGGGGGTCTGCACTGTAGGGAGGTCTGTGTAACATGCAGGGGGTCCAGAACTGTTAGGGGGGTGTCTGTGTAACAAACTGTGGGCTATGTAATGTAAAGGGGCCCAGAGGTGCAGGGTGCTGTGTAATGTAAAAGGGTCCAGAGGTGCAGGGTGCTGGAACCCCACATCTCATGATTAACCGCCGCAAAGTGCAGCCGCCCCCCCCCCCCCCCCCCCGGGCTGCTCAGTCTAAAATTTTGTCCCAGTCCGGGCCTGTGCGCGTACCCTGAAGGTGGGTACCGCACCTGGAACGGGGACCCTGCCGCGAAACAGGCCGACAAGAATCTCGACGAGAAAATAGAGAGCAGGATCTCTATTTTTCTCGTTGAAATTCTGGGCAGATTTCCAGACGAGAAACCTGAAAGCCTCGTACACACACTTGGTTTACTCGGCAAGAAAGCTCTGCCAGCAATTTTCTTGCTGGTTCTTGTCGAGAAAACCGAGCGTGTGTACAAGGCTTAACTCTATTGTACCTGTGCTCTCTTGGATCCGGACCCCTGTCCTTATAATGCACAGAACAAATGGGTTGGACCCAGAAATAAACCCGCCAAAACCAAAAACGTAATTTAAAATGATCGTGTGTGGGCTTCACATTGTTTTTTGTCTTAAAAAAAATGACCAAAAAAAAATTCGAACATGCTTCAATTTTTTATGTCGTTTTTCAAAATGACGTTTTTTGTGTCATAAAAAATGACCGTGTGTGGGCTAAAACGACGTTTTAAACAAAGTTTTAAACCTGCGCATGCTCAAAAGCAAGTTATGAGACGGGAGCTTGAATGGAACAGAGTGCTGTCGTACGTGTTGTACGTAACCGCGCTTTGCTAGAGCATTTTGAAAAAACGATGGTGTGTAGGCAACGTCGTTTTTTTCATGATAAAAAACGTTGTTTTATTTCATCACAAAAAACGACCGTGTGTACGCGGCATAACTTTTACCCTTCTGTCCATGACAGCACCTAATTGGCTAAATTTCAACCCACTTACAGGCACACTAGTATAAATGGTGCAACATGCACTATTTTATTGTTGTACACTGTAATTGCATAGGAATGGTACATTCCATGGATATGTGGTTTTGTTGTAAGATTAGTGTATGTATATGTATGTATATGTATATTTATCCTTTAGTAAATCAACCCCAATGTCTTGCTTTTACAGTAAAACCTTGGTTTGCAAGCATAAGTCGTTCCAGAAACATGCTTGTAATCCAAAGCACTTGTATATCAAAGCATTTTTTTTACAGGGTATAAAAGAGAAGAGAGGCACCGCTAAGTGTAGCAATAAGTTGCTAAATGTTGTACCTTCATTAAATGTAACCATATTGCTGCACTTAGAGGCTCCTCTCTTCTTTTTTATACTCAGTTCTTATATCAAGACATCGCTTGTATATCAAGGCAAAATTTATTAAAAAACATTTTGCTTTTCTTGCAAAACGCTCCCAAACCAAGTTACTCTCAAACCGAGGTTTTACTGTATTTTGTTTCATATATTGAATATCACAAAGAGAATTCCTAAATCTTTTTTTGTGGGAATGTCAGAGAAACGCTTGAGAGCTGTGGGAAATGGATGTACAGAAGGGAAGGATGCAGCCACACAGCCACTATATTCTGCTCGTTGTCATACAAGGTAATAATAACAATGATGACACAATCTGAGGGTAGCAGGGCATAGTGTGTTCTGCCAGGTTCTGTGCCTTCCCCAGGTACCACCCCAGGGTCCTGGGTACACACAGTCCCTTCCAGGATAACACCGGCTGCTCTCTGCCCCCAGATAAAGGCTGAACCTCCCTCTCACGTCACCAGCAGCTGCTGCAGCAACTCATGAAAAACTTCCCAAACTTCCAGACTGTGAACAGGAGAGGAGCAAAGTATGAAGCTGGGAGCAGAGATTGCTGGGTGAAAGCTGCCGAGAGGGACTGTCCGGGACTTACTGCCTAACTGCAAGAACTGAACATCTAATGCATACTGACTGCAGGAACTGAGAACCTACTGCACACTGAATGCCAGAACTGAGCACCTACTGCATACTGACTGCAGGAACTAAGCATCTACTGCATACTAACTGCAGTAACTGAGCATCTTCTGCATACTAACTGAAGGTACTGAGTATCTACTGCATACTGACTGCAGGAACTAATCATCTACTGCATACTGACTGCAGGAACTAAGAATCTACTGCATACTGACTGCAGGAACTGAGCACCTACTGCATACTAACTGAAGGTACTGAGTATCTACTGCATACTGACTGCAGGAACTGAGCACCTACTGCACACTGACTGCAGGAACTAAGAATCTACTGCATACTGACTGCAGGAACTAAGACTCTTCTGCATACTGACTGCAGGAACTGAGCACCTACTGCATACTGACTGCAGGAACTAAGAATCTACTGCATACTGACTGCAGGAACTGAGCACCTACTGCATACTGACTGCAGGAACTAATCATCTACTGCATACTGACTGCAGGAACTGAGCATCTTCTGTATACTAACTGAAGGAACTGAGTATCCACTGTGCATACTGACTGCAGTAACTAAGCATCTACTGCATACTAACTGAAGGAACTGAGCATCTACTGCATACTGACTGCAGGAACTGAACACCTACTGCATTCTGATTTCAGGAACGAGGCACCTACCCACCACTGACCGCCAGAACTGAGCTCCTACTGCATACTGAGTGCAGGAACTGAGCATCTACTACATACTGACTGGAGGAACTGAGCATCTACCGCATACAGACTGCAGGAACTGAGCATCTACTGCATACTCAGTGCAGTAACTAGGTACCTACCCCACACTGACTACCAGAACTGAGCTCCTACTGCATACTGAGTGCAGGAACTGAGCATCTACTACATACTGACTGGAGGAACTGACCACCTACTATATATTGACTGCACAAACTGAGCATCTACCAAACACTGAATGCCAGAACTTAGACACCTACTCTAAATACTGAGCACCTACCCAAGACTAACTGCAGTAACTGAGCAACTACTGCACTAACCGCAGGAGCTGATCACCTACTACTTACTAACTACAGAAACTGAGTGCCTACTGCACTGACTGCAAGATCTAAAACATCTCAAACATACTGACCACAGGTATCTAAAACAGACTCCTGTCCACACGAACGGAGAATAGTCTATATCCGCCAGACAGCAGAAAAACAATACCCTGTACCAGGAAGGTGTGACTGATCACTGGGGTCTGTGAAACAAGAAATAAATAACCTCATTCCAGGAACAGAGGCCACCTACCGGCCCCAAAAATCAGCAAGGGGCAGATATACCAAATATTAAGGACAAGCTGTTGTGATCACAATCTAATTGCATGAAGCGGTCCCTGACCAGTGGCCACCTAGATCTACCACTGCTGGGATTCTCTATACACCATCCCGGGATCAGCACTCAGGCTGCTACGACTGACCACCATTTACCCAGAGACAGCTTTGGTGTCAGACTGTCACCCTATCATCACCATCTACACTGGACCCCAGCGCTTGTAACATGTTGCATTACAGTAAGTCACTAATCTGTGTCACCCCTTGTCACTCCTGTCCAAGAGTAATAATGACATGCCAAGGTGGGATGGGGACAGAAGACACCCTACAGGAGCTCCACCACCTTAAATTACATGTTGGCCTTCTCATTTAACAAACAAATCACACCTTGTGAGGCTGTTATACCTCTGTTGAATAATATATTCAAGTTCAGTGTTGGATCTGGATGGATGGGAGTTAGACATGATTGCCAGCTTTCATTCCTGGCTCGTCATCATCATCCTCCAGACTCCACACAGATACACAAGTCAGCTGTTGCTGGGATTTGTAGTGTCACAAAAGATGAGGTGGTGTCAAGCGACGGTGCCCAACCTGTGGCCTGAGGGCTGTATGTGGCCCTTTGGTGCTTTTTGAGCAGCCCTCAAGGCACTAATCTATGTTTCTTTAATGCCCTATTATAGCAGTGCTTTCTAGTAGTTTAACATAATGGCCCAGATTCACAAAGGACTTACGACGGCATATCTCCACGTACGCCGTCGTAAGTCCGAATGTGCGCCGTCGTATCTATGCGCTTGATTCTTAGAATCATTTGCGCTTGAATTCGGCCAAATACGAGCGGCGTAAGTCTCCTACGCCGTCGTATCTTGGGTGCATATTTACGCTGGCCGCTAGGTGGCGCTTCCGTTGATTTCTGCGTTGAATATGCAAATGAGCTAGATACGCCGATTCACGAACATACTTGCGCCCGGCGTTTTAAAATACGCTGTTTACGTAAGGCGTCCGACCTGCGTAACTTTACCCCTGATAAAGCAGGGGAAAGTCATGTTAGGTATGGACGTCGGAAACGTCGGAACAGCGTCGTATTTTACGTAGTCGTACATGAATGGGGATGGGCGTAGGTTACGTTCACGTCGACTAAGCATTGAGCCAGCGTAAGTTAGGGAAAAAATTAGACGTGATACTGAGCATGCGCGCGCATGCGCATCATTTACGTGGGGTCGCGATTAATTTCAATACAACACGCCCCCTACCAGCCTACTTTGAATTACGCGGGCTTACGCCAGCCCATTTACGCTACGCCGCCGCAATTTACGGAGCAAGTGCTTTGTGAATACTGCACTTGCCTGTCTAAGTTGCGGCGGCGTAGCGTAAATAGGATACGCTACGCCCGCACAAAGATACGCCCAGATACGTAAATCTGGGCCAATATGTCTCCAGTCTGTCACTGTCTCCCTAACCATGTCCCCAGTCTTCAACAACTCCTATAGCATATCCAGAATATCTGCTGTCTCTGACCACCTCTTGCATCATCTCTGCAGTCTCTAACCATCTCTTGCATCATGTTTGCAGTCTCTGACCATCTCCTGTGTCATTACTGCAGTCCCTGACCATCTGCTGCATCATGTCTGCAGTCCCTGACCATCTCCTGCATCATGTCTGCAGTCTCTGACCATCACCTGCATCATGTCTGCAGTCTCTTACCATTTCCTGTTACATGTCGGCAGTCTCTTACCATCACCTGTATCATGTCTGCACAGTCTCTTACCATCACCTGTATCATGTCTACAGTCTCCGACCATCTTCTGTATCATGTCTGCCGTCTCTGACCATCTCCTGTATCATGTTAGCAGTCTCTTACCGTCTAATGTTTAATGTCTGCAGTCTCTTACCATCTCCTGTATCATGTCTGCCATCTCTGACCATCTCCTGTATTATTTCTGCAGTCTTTAACCATATCCTGTATCATGTCTGCAGTCTATGACCATCTCCTGTATCCTGTCTGCAGTCTCTTACCATCTTCTGTATTATGCCCGCAATCTTTGAATGAACATCTCTTGTATTTTGTCCACGCTTGATGACCATCTCTTGTATCATGTCTACAGTCTCTGAACATCTCCTATATCATGCCCACAATCTCTTACCATCTCCTCTATTACGCCCCTAGTCTTTTTACTGTATCTTATTGAGTGATAATGAATAATTATTGTATTCTAAATGTGGCACTTAGGTGATGTTGGGTGCTTCACATAAAGCAGAACTTCACCCAAAAAGGAAAGTTCAGCTTGATTAAATCCTCTTTTGGGGGGGAGCGGTACCTGGTTTTTACCCACTTATGGTCAGATCCCCACGACAATCTGTCTGGAAGTTCACCACCCTCTTTCCCCCGCAACCTTCTGGGACATATCATAGGTCCCAGAAGACTATGCGACAATTCACATGGCGCAGCGTGACTCATGCATGTGCAATAGGAAACCGGCTGTGAAGCTGCAATGCTTCACTGCCATTTTCCCTTACGTAAGATGCCAAGGCCTGGAGTCAGAGGCCTCATACACACGGACGGACTGTCCGATGAAAACGGTCCGCGGGACCGTTTTCATCGGACATGTCCGCTGCCGGATTTTGGTCTGATGGTTGTACACACCATCAAACCAAAATCCCCGCGGACAGGATACACGGTGACGTGGCCGCGCCGTCGCCGCGACGATGACGCGGCAACGTGCGCGACCCTGGAAGGTCAATGCTTCCACGCATGCGTCGAATCACTTTGACGCATGCGAGGGCTTTCGGTCGAGCGGACATGTCGGTAAGTCGTACAGACGACTGAACATGTCCGTCAGACAGGCTTCCAGCGGACATGTTTCTTAGCATGCTAAGAAACATTTGTCCGCTGTAAACCTGTCCGATCCGCCGGAAAATTGTCCGGTCGGACGTACACACGACCGAACATGTCTGCTGAAACTGGTCCGCGGACCAGTTTCAGCGGACATGTCGGTCGTGTGTACGAGGCCTAAGCCGTTTGAAGAATCGGCTTGGGTGAGAACACCGCTGGATCTCTGGACAGGTAAGTGTCCATATATTAAAAGTCAGCAGCTGACTTCTAATTATTTTTTGGGAGCCCTATAAAGTTAAAAGCGTAGTGGTAGGGCAGAAGGTTTTTTAATCTTAATACATTCTATGAATTAAGATAAAAAGCTCTCTGTGTGCAGCAGCCCAGCTCAGCACCCCTATTACTTACCTGAGGACCATCTAGATCCAGCGATGTTGCAGGAGTGTCTTGGCTGCCCAGGACTTCCCTCCTCATTGGCTGAGACATTGGCTCTCGCTGCTGTCAAAGTCAGTCAGCCAATGAGGAGAGAGTGGGGGCGGGCAGGCAGGACATGGCTTTGTGTCTGAATGGACACAGGAAGCAGTGGCTCGGCTCAGGTGCCCCCATTGCAAGCTGCTTGCTGTGGGGGCACTCAACAGGATGGAGGAGCCAGGAGCACTGAAGAGGGACCCAAGAAGAGAAGGATCTGGGCTGCTCTGTGCAAAACCATTAACAAGACAGGTAAGTATAACAGGTTTGTTATTTAAAACAAAAACAAAAAAACACAAGACTTTAGTAAACTTCTATCAAGATTTACTTATTTATTGCTGTGAGTCCCATAGGTAAGACTTTCCATCACTTTCTGTCCTAATACACAACAGGAAGCGAGAGATCTTTCTAAAATAAGGGGTAACCCCTCATAGACACTTATCAACAGAACAGGTGTGCCTACTGGAATTAGGGTTATAGTTAAAATTAGAATTAGGATTGTAGTTAGGATTAGGGTAAGAATAAGGGTTTTAGCATTAGAATTAGAGGTTTACGATTAGGATTAGGGTTAGAGTTAGGTTTAGAATTAGGATTAGTGTTAAAGTTAGTGTCCAGGTTAGGAAGTTATGTAAGGTTTATGGTTTACAAGTGAAACTCAAAAAATGTGAATATCGTGCAAAAGTTCATTTATTTCACTAATGCAACTTAAAAGCTGAAACTATAGACTCATTACATGCAAAGCAAGATAGTTCAACACGTGATTTGTCATAATTGTGATGATTGTGGCTTACAGCTCATGAAAACCCCAAATCCACAATCTCAGAAAATTAGAATATTGTGAAAAGGTGCAATATTCTAGGCTCAAAGCGTCCCCCTCAATTCAGCTAATTAAGCCATACAACCTGCAAAGGGTTCCTGAGCCTTCAAATGGTCTCTCAGCCGGGTTCAGTAGGAATCACAATCATGGGAAAGACTGCTGACCTGACAGTTGTGCAGAAAACTATCATTGACACCCTCCATAAGGAGGGAAAGCCTCAAAAGGTAATTGCAAAAGAAGTTGGATGTTCCCAAAGTGCTGGATCAAAGCACATTAATAGAAAGTTATGTGGAAGGCCAAAGTGTGGAAGAAAAAGGTGCACCAGCAACAGGGATGACCGCAGCATGAGCTGTAAGCCATAATCGCAACAATTTTAACAAATCACAACTTGAACTATCCTGCTTTGCATGTAATGAGTCTATCTCATATATTAGTTTCACCTTTTAACCACTTTCCCACCGCGCTATAGAAAAAATACGTCTACAGCGCGGTGGAGTTGTTCTGGGAGGACGTCCCTGGGACGTCCTCCCAGAATCCTCCTCTCATGCTCCCCCTGGGAATCATCCGTGATCGCCGGGTCTAGAAGACCCGGCGCATCACGGATCGTGGTAAATTGTCGCTGATAGATGCCGTTTACCACGTGATCGCTCTGTCAAATGACGGAGCGATCACTTGTAAACAAACACTGTACCTCTCTGTACCGTTTGGTACAGTGTGAGAGGAGAGGGGGGGGAGCGGGTGGCAGCAGCAGCACTGTGGGCTGGATCTGTGACAATTGCAGTCACAGATTCAGCCATCCATCCCTGCGCAATACTCTGCAATACCCCCCATACTCTGCAATACCCCCCAAACTGTGCAATACCCCCCATACTGTGCAATACCCCCCATACTGTGCAATACCCCCCATACTGTGCAATACCCCCCATACTGTGCAATTCCCCCCATACTCTGCAATACCCCCCATACTCTGCAATACCCCCCATACTCTGCAATACCCCCCATACTCTGCAATACCCCCCGTACTCTGCAATACCCCCTATACTCCACAATACCCTCAAAACTTCACAATACTCCAATACTCCACAATACCCCAATACTCCAATACCTTGCAATACGTCGCCTATGGGGATTTTTAAGTAGCAACATTTGGCGCAATTCCACCAGCGTGTGCAATTTTAAAGGGGGGACATGTTAGGTATCTGTTTACTCAGCGTAACTTCATCTTTCATATTATGCAAAAACATTGGGCTAACTTTACAGTTTTTTGTTTTTTTTAAGCACAAAACGGATTTTTTTTTAAAAACACACGTTCAAAGAATTTCTGCGAAAATACCGTGCAAGATAAAAAGTTGCAACAACCGCCATTGTATTCTCTAGGGTCTTTGAAAAAAAAAGCATATATCATTTTTTGGGTTTCTATGTAATTTTTTAGCAAATAAATGATGATTTTTCCATGTAGGAGAGAAATGTCAGATTTGGCCTGGGTGCTCCAGAACACCTGATGGTGCTCCCTGCATGTTGGGCCTCTGTATGTGGCCACGCCGTGTAAAAGTCGCACACATGGGGTATCGCCATACTCGGGAGGAATAGCAGAATGTGTTTTGGGGTGTAATTTGTGGTATGCATATGCTGTGTGTGAGAAATAACCTGCTAATATGACAGAAACTAGATTTTTTTTTTTTTTTTACAGAATTTTCAGTCTTTTTTCTTTTATAGCGCAACAAATAAAAACCACAGAGGTGATCAAATACCACCAAAAGAAAGCTCTATTTGTGTGAAAAAAAAGGACAAAAATTTCAGATGGGTACAATGTTGTATGACTGAGTAATTGTCATTCAAATTGTGGGAGCACCGAAAGCTGAAAATTAATCTGGTTAGGAAGGGGGTTTAAGTGCTCAGTGGTCAAGAGGTTAAGTTGCATTAGTGAAATAAATAAACTTTTGCACGTTTTTCAAATGTTTTGAGTTTCACCTGTATATTAGGGTTAGTGTGGATGTAAAGTGGATGTAAACCCTCCATACACCCAGTGAAGTCAACAGCCTCAGATTATACACGGAGATTAACCAAATCTCATTACATATTGTAGGTTTTAAAAGTATATCTGCTGTCTTCACATTTATATACTGTTTAGAAAGTTGAGATCTTGTTAGGAGATTTTCTCTTCCTGGTTAACACAGAGTGTGATGTCTGGCCATACAGCCAAGATAGTTAACATTGCTAATTGGAGGAACGGCACACACCCCCTCTCATCATAGACAGAGACTCTCAGAGCTGTTTTGTAATAGGAGCTGCTCTCTGCTACTCTATTTTAGCAACCAACTTTGACAAAAGATTCAGGATGCTTTTGTCAAAGTTGAGCGGACACCTGTATGTTTGGGTTCGGCCGAACTTTCGGAAAAAATAAATAAAATAAACTTAGAACTGTCCCTGCACAAAGTGTCATTTCTGAAAGGAAAAAAGTCATTTAAAACCGGCTTTGCGGCTATAATGAATTGTCGGCTCCGGCAATTCAGAGAGGATTCATTCATAAAAAATAAAAATAAATAGTGTGAGGGTCCCCCCAAATTCAATTACCAGGCCCTTCAAGTCTGGTATGGATATTAAGGGGAACCCCGCACACTCTGCTACGTCACTGGGAAAGCCCAGACATTCCCCTTGCGTCAGAGGGGGCGGGGTCACGTGACGGGGGCCCGCCTCCCCTACAGCCCAGCCGAATGACGCGGTGCGGGCCACCCGTCACGTGACCCCACCCCCTCTGACGCAAGGGGAATGTCTGGACTTTCCCAGTGACGTAGCAGAGTGTGCGTCAGAGGGGGACAGGGTCACGTGACGGATGGCCCTGCCTCCCCTATATAAGAAATGTCAAAACTCCAGCCGCGTCATTCGGCTGGGATGTTTCCAGCGGAGAGAGAAGGTCGGCGATGCTGCTCTGGATGGATGGATTTCTCATCGCTGGACCGGAAATATCACCCGTCGCTGGATACAGACAACGTTGGACCGGGGAGCCAGATCGAGAGTGGATTTTTTTCTTTTTTTTTTTATTAATAAAGGACTTTTTTCTACGGTGTCTGTGTGTGTTTTTTTTACAAGAATTTACACTTTACCCCATTACCAATTCACATAGGGGGGGGGCCAGGATCTGGGGGTCCCCTTTGTTAAAGGGGTCTTCCAGATTCTGATAAGCCCCCCGCCCGCAGACCCCCACAACCACCGGGCAAGGGTTGTGGGGATGAGGCCCTTGTCCCCATTAACATGGGGACATCCTCCCCATGATGAGGGCATGTGGCCTGGTACGGTTCAGGAGAGGAGGGGCCGCACTCTGTCCCCCCCTCTTTTCTACGGCTGGCCAGGTTAACGTGCTCGGATAAGGGTCTGGTGTGGATTTTGGGGGGAACTCCACGCCATTTTTTTAAAACATTTGGGGTGGAGTTCCCCTTAAAATCCACACCAGACCTGAAGGGTCTGGAATGGATATTTGGGGGGAACCCTGCATCATTTTTTTTAATTGGCGGCGGGGTTCACCTTAATATCCATACCAGACCTGAAGGGCCCGGTAATTGAATTTGGGGGGACCCCCACACTATTTTTTATTTTTTATGAATGAATCCTCTCTGAATTGCTGAAGCCGACAATTTATTATAGCCACAAAGCCGGTTTTAAATGACTTTTTTTTCCTTTCAGAAATGACACTTTGTGCAGCCGAACTCCGAACCTGAACCCAAACTTTCAGCAAATTATTCGGGTTCCGGTTCCGGTTCAGGTCCAAAAAAAACATAATTCGGTACAAACCCGAACTTTACAGTTCGGGTTCGCTCAACCCTACTAAAAAGTCAAAAAATATGTCAGGAGTTCTCAGGCTAATAACAGAGGAACCGTTCAGAAGAGAGCTGTAAGACTTAGCTCATTGAAAAGAGATAACAAAATACTGCAGATATATGTGCCCAGCTCAAATTTCATGATTTGGGTTTAGATCCACTTTAAGGTAAAGGTTTATGGTTGGCTTTGTTTATCAACAAAGCCATTGATGACATTGTCATTAGTGAAAGTTTAGCAAAATCTGTTAATTCTTACTAAGGAGCCCTAAAAGGGTTCAATTCAAATCACATAATGAGCTAAGCTGACAATATTTTCTCTTTTCCTCTATGAACTCTAGGCTGTGACGACAGTCGATAGCAGTACCGGTGACATCATACCACTACCTCCCCTCTCATCTCTGAATCATCACCGGAGCTCTGGTGCAGCACCATGCTAGCCCGAAAGAGCATCATACCAGAGGAATATGTCCTGGCCAGGATTGCCGCTGAGAACCTGCGCAAACCACGACTTCACGACCGGCAGCGCAAGGCTCGCTTTGTTGCCAAGAACGGGGCCTGTAATGTGGCACACAAGAATATCCGAGAACAGGGCCGCTTCCTACAGGATGTCTTCACCACCCTAGTGGACCTCAAGTGGCGCCACACATTGGTCATCTTCACCATGTCCTTCCTCTGCAGCTGGCTGCTGTTCGCCATGATGTGGTGGCTAGTGGCATTTGGACACGGGGACATGGACATCCTGGAGAACCATAAGGAGTGGGAGCCCTGTGTGTCCAATGTCAGGTGAGGTGTATGGTGGAGGAGGCCGCTGACTTCTAGCTTTCCGCTCTGGGATGGAGAGGAGTCTGTGATGGGGGCTCTGTGAGGGAGAGGAGTCTGTGATGGGGGGCTCTGTGATGGAGAGGAGTCTGTGATTGAGGGAGCTCTGGGAGAGGGGTCTAATGGGGGGACTCTGTGATGGGGGGCTCTGTGATGGGAGAGTCTGATTGGGGGCTTTGTGATGGAGGGCTCTGTCATGGGGGACTTTGTGATGGCAAGGAGTCCGGCCCCCCAACAGTTTGAGGGACAGTGAACTGGACCCCTGTTTAAAAAGTTTGAGGGCCCCTGCTGTAAAGCTTCATTCTACTCAGATATTTTTTCTGTTTGGTGGATGCTGGAATGATAAACCCATTGTCAGTTTCTTCTATGTCTTGAGGACCCTATCGGTGAGATCGCCGTGCTTAGTTCCTGAGTCTGCAGACCTGCTGTCCCCATTGTGAGAGCAACACCCAAAAGTCCCAGGTGGTCAAGAACACTCAGGAACTATGGCAGGAAGATTTCACTAGTAGAGCTCTCAAGATATATAAAGAAAGGGAGTGGTAAAATACACTAACTTGTTTGTTTGAAATCTTTGCAACTTTACATAAAAAAAAAAAATGAAAAAAATTACATGTACTGTACACAGGTATTTACAGCATTTGTTATATGAGAACTTGCATGCTGCTATGTGTAATTTTTAAGTAAATATAAACCATAAACCTCCAGTGAATATAGTGAAAATAAACAAATAAAAAAAATTTATAGTACATGCAGGGCTCAAAATTTCAAGTCCTGAGCTACTAGCCAAGCCTCAAGGGTTACTCGCCAACAGTTGCCCCACCCAACCCCTACCATGCCCCGCCCTAAACACGCTCCTTTAATAATCTCATGAAATGACACTTAAAATGTTTTATGCAGAATTAAGTTCTAAAAATAAATATTAACAACTTTATCTGTGCCCATCATGCTGCCTGTGTCCTTCATGCTGCCAATCTGTGCCCACCATGCTGTCAATCTGTGCCCACCATGCAGCCTGCCCATGCCCGCCGATGCAGCCTGCCCGTGCCTGCCGATGCAGCCTGCCCGTGCCCGCCGATGCAGCCTGCCCATGCCCACCGATGCAGCCTGCCCATGCCCACCGATGCAGCCTGCCTGTGCCCACCATGCTGCCTGTGCCCACCATGCTGCATGTGCCCCCCATGATGTCCATCTGTGCCCATTATGCTGTCTATATGTGCCCTTCATGCAGAGAACAGAGGAGGGGAAGTTAATTACCGTGTGGATGATGAGCGCACAGAGGAACATCACAGCTTTCATTTCAATTGCCATGTGTTCCCGCCGCTCGCCTTCACATGCAACTCCGCCCCCTGGCCGGGGGAACTTTGATACACGTCACTCGTGATTGGACGGGTGATCTGTCCATCAAAGTCCCGGGACCAGGGGGGTGGGGCTGTGTGTGACAGTGAGTGCAGGGAACACACGGCAATTGAAATGAAAGCCGCCAGTGATGTTCCCTGCGCTCTGATGATCCGGCCACGGCTCTCCTCTCTACCACTCCATGAGTGCTGAGAGAAGGACTCCCATACAACCCTGCATGCTGGCGGTGTTTACCCCCCAGCTTCCCAGGCAGCCCTTCCTCGCCAGCCCTCAAAAATCCACTCACAAAATGCGAGCAGACAAGTAGAATTTTTGAGGGCTGGTACATGTACAGTATAGTGACAGTGAATTAGCTGCAACCACTTAGTAGTGTACTCAAAAACACTGCATAATCAAATGTAAAAGGAAGAAATGAGAATAGTGCGCTTATTTAATAACGTGCCATAAAATAATATACTCAAATAATGAATATAATGAGTATCCAAACATACAAATAAATAAATGTGAATAAAATTTCAACTAAAGCCCAATGGTAGGAGTTAGTTCATATAGAGGTAAAAATCTCATAGGGATAACTTGATAGAATAAAAAAACATACAAAACATCAATCCAAACATTGACTGTTAAATTTATGAATAGGCTGCTTTCGTCCAACAATGACCGAATGTTCAAGCAAGGCTCATCAGATAGTCAGGTAAGGAATCCTGAGTGGCCTCCATCCATGGGCGTCCTCTCCATAGGGCAAGGGGGGTCGTTTGCCCCCCCTGAAATTGCCAGGGAGAGCCAGGAGCAGGGCCGAACTAGCCCTGGGGACGATTTAAGCGGTGGCTGCAGCGCTTCCCTCCCCTCTAGTTGTCCCTTATTAAGAGTGCCTGTCCCTCTTCTGGAATCAAATCCATTTGTCCCTCATTACGAAAGGTTCCTCTTTTAGACCTGAAATAAATATAGTGGCCCGGATTCAGATACATTGGTGTATCTTTTGGCGGGCGTAACGTATCTCAGATACGTTACGCCGCCGGAAAATAGGGCGCAAGTTCCGTATTCAGAAAGAACTTGCGCCCTAAGTTACGGCGGCGTAACGTCTGTGGTCCGGCGTAAGCCCGCCTAATTCAAATGGGGATGATGTGGGCGTGTTTTGTTTAAATGAATGGTGACCCAGCGTATTTTATGTTTTTTACGAACAGCGCATGCGCCGTTCGTGAAAGAATCCCAGTGCGCATGCTCGAAATTACACCGCAAATCGTCATTGTTTTAGACGTGAATGTAACTTACGTACAGCCCTATTCGCGAACGACTTACGCAAAAGACTCGACGCGGGAATGATGTCCATACTTAACATTGGATACCCCTCATTAAGCAGGGGTAACTTTACGCCGAAAAAAGCCGAACGTAAACAACGTAAAAAAATGCGCCAGGCAGACGTGCGTTTCTGAATCGGCGTATCTACCTAATTAGCATATTCATCGCTTAAATATACGGAAGCGCCACCTAGCGGCCAGCGTAAATATGCAGCCTAAGATACGACGGTGTAAGACACTTACGCCGGTCGGATCTTAGGGAAATCTATGCGTAACTGATTCTATGAATCAGTCGCATAGATACGACAACACAACTCAGAGTTACGAAGGTGTATCCGGAGATACGCCGTCGTATCTCCATTCTGAATCCGGGCCACTGTCAATATAGTGTAGTGTTTCAGTCAAGGGAAAGAGGTGCTGTGTAATGTGAAGGGGTCCAGTGATGCATGGTGCTGTGTAGCGTGAAGGGGTCCAGTGATGCAGAGTGCTGTGTAATGTAAAGGGGGCTAGTGATGCAGGGTGCTGTGTAATGTAAAGGGGTCCAGAGCTGTGGGGTGCTGTGTATTGTAAAGGGGTACAGAGGTGCAGTTGTGGAGAGGGGGTACACAGTAGTGACAAAGAGATATAGAATGATGTAGGGGACAGAAATCCACGCGTACACGATACGCGATGACGCGGCCGCACCGTCGCCACGACGATTACGCGGCGACGTGCACGGCCCTGGAAGGTCAATGCTTCCAGGCATGCGTCGAATCACTTTGACGCATGCGAGGGATGGCGGCCGCTCGGACATGTACGGTGAGTCTGTACAGACGACCGAACATGTCAGACGGACAGGCTTCCAGCGGACATGTTTCTTAGCATGCTAAGAAATTTTTGTCCGCTGGAAAACGGTCGGCTGGACAAATGTCCGCTGGAAACCTGTCCGGTCGGCCGTACACACGACCGAACATGTCTGCTGAAACTGGTCCGCGGACCAGTTTCAGCAGACATGTTCGGTCGTGTGTACGGGGCCTTATAGGAACACAGGTGAACCTGTGACATGAAACTGCACAACGATGATATGCCCAGAACGAGATCAAGATCAAAGTAAATATGGAATGCAAGGGAACCTGTAGTTGTGTGCAGGACAGTCTTAATAGCATCATGGGCCTCTGGGCAAAATAATGCACCTTACCAGCCTGCCCCAATTTACACACATAGAATTAAAGTATAAATAGTTGATAGAATTAAACATATATTTATTAGTACTTTCAATAAAATCGATTTTAAACAATAAGAAAACATACCTAATCATGTCTAAAAAAGAATGATTAATTAACACAAAGCACAGTACAGGGGGAGACAGAAGGGCACAGTACAGGAGGAGTCATGAGGGCATAATACTGGGATCAGGAGGGCACAGTACAGGTTCCAGGACACTGCCTGTGGCACGGCTATTCCGGGACAGCTTAGTAAAAGGCGTGACTGTCCTGTCAAATCTGGGACAGTTTATATGATGTAATGCAAGATTATCATGGGGCCCCATGCACCTGGGGCCCCCAGGAACTGCCCAGGGGTGCCAATGCATTAAGACAGCTCTGGTTGTGTCCCATGGTATACAGCCCATAATCATGCGCATTACTTAAGAGTTAACAAGCTAATCTTAAAGGAACACTAAAGTAAAAAAAAAAAATGTTGTAAAATAACAAACATGTTATACTTACCTGTCTTCTGGGGTCCCTCGGCGGCTGCCTCCTTGCAAGAGCTTTCCACCTTCATGCGAGCGAGCGAGCTGGCATGGTAGAAAGCTTTTGCGGGTGCGCTCTCGTGATACAGCGGCGAGCATAGCTGCCGACTGAATCACTCGGCCCCGCCCCCCGGCACGCCGCGTCATCGGATGTGATTGACAGCAGCACCAATGGCTGCGCTGCTATCAATCCCTCCAGCCTAGCCAATCAACGGCCAGGCTGGGAACCGAAGAGGATCACTGGGACGCGCGCGGGACTTTCGAGGGGTGAGGTAAGTAAAATGGGGGTTTGGGGGGGGGGGGGCAGTACCGTCGGATTTTTTTTCACCTTAATGCATCCTAAAACATTTACCTTTACAACCCCTTTAACTTGACATATTATTCCATCGCTGTTTGGGTTCCATTGGGAAAGTTTACTCCCAATTACTGTCTTAATGACAGGGTGCCAGAAGAACATGATGTTCACTGATGGTAACAGATGCAGAAAAAAAATCTGGTCTAATAGCCTCAAGAAGGTTTAAAGTGGTTGTGAAAGCAGAAGGTTTTTTATCCTAATGCATTCTATGCATTAAAATAAAAAACCTTCTGTGTGCAGCAGCCCCCCTAATACTTACCTGAACCCCATCTCTACCCAGCGATGTGTACCTTGGCTGTCTAGGACTCTCCCTATTGATTGGCTGAGACACAGCAGCAGTGTCGTTGAGTTGAGTTGAGTTGAGAGGTATCTTAATATAGCGCGGTCTTACCCCGAAGGGTCCCGACGCGCATAGCAGAGATCCTGGGAAAAGAGGACCCAGGAACCAGAAGTAGCACAGAGTGGCAGAAAGGGTGGAAGAGAGAGGCTATGCTGGAACAGCTTGCTTGAAAAGCCAAGTCTTCAGTAATCCGTGGAAGACCGGGATAGTAGGGGCCTCCTGGAGCCCGACAGGGAGGCTATTCCATAGAACGGCACCCTGGTGGGAAACGGCCCGGCCACCACGTTGGATCTTCTTGGGCACCGAGATGGAAAGGAGATCTCTGCCGGTAGATCTGAGTGATCTAACAAAAGCTTGTTAATGAAAACGAGAGCAGAGATAGCTTGGGGCCAGGCCTCTCATAATCTTAAACATAATACATCCAGCCTTAAATAAGATGCAATAGTGGATCGGCAGCCAGGGAAAGGCGTGGAGGACAGGGGTGATAGCGCCCAGTCATTTAGGAGCAGGGCGCTACATTAGCATGAAATACATTATTTTTTTATTTTTTTGCTGTAGCTGACCTTTTAAAGTTTGTTGGAAAGTAGACATGTGCATTCGTTTGCGTCCAAATTTCTGGGATTTTCGCATTCGTTTTAACAAACGAACGCGCAGAATCCGAAATCCGAAAGATCCGACATAAAAAATGCTGTATTTTAATTTCGTTGTGACAACAGTTCGATATAGATAGAAGATTCGACATGACTGACAATAGTGATCTGTGTCTATCGAACCTGTGGTCGAATATGCCTAACCTTAACTCTATTAGTTCAATATTATTCGACATAGAGAGAAAAGATTCAATATTATAGAGACATGAATATTCGATAAAACAGCTAAAAACATACGATCGCCACAAACGGACATTTATGGTCAAATGCTCGGCCCATAGGCTATAGAAGAATTCTAATGTTGGTTGACTAGTGTTAATAATTAATAGATATAATTATTACTAGCCATACAGCATTAGAATTCTACTATAGCTTGTAGTCGGAGCATTCGACCAGAAATGTACGATTGCGACGTCGTACAGTTTAGCTGCTCCGTCAAATCTTCTTAGAACATTCGACGGACACCATAAGCCTTCAATGACATATTCAACCTTAATTAATTCAGATTTTCGGACGAATGCATTTTTTAACAAAACAAAATAAATAAAAACCAATTTCAGGAGTAACTAAATAAATGTATTTTTCGGATGAAAATGAAATTCCGAAACAAAATATTTCAGTGTGCACATGTCTATTGGAAAGTGGGACTCCTCCTCATGGGCGTGGCATCAATGAAATACCAAGGAATCAATTTTTGGTAAAGTCACCCTTTAGCAGCAATAATTTTTGTTTCCAGAACGTTCTCTTTGACGCTTTCCTGGAATAAACAACCAATAATAGTATTTATAATGCTTACCGTGGCTTACCTGGGGGTTATAGAAGATGAGCTGTTACACGTAGTAGTAATAACTTAATTCTTTCATATTTCAGGTCATTCACAGCGGCATTCCTCTTCTCCATAGAGGTCCAAGTGACGATCGGATTCGGCGGGAGGATGATGACTGAGCAGTGCCCTTTGGCCATCACTGTCCTCATCATGCAGAACATTGTGGGCCTAATCGTGAATGCCGTCATGCTTGGCTGCATCTTCATGAAGACAGCACAATCCCACCGACGGGCAGAGACTCTGATCTTTAGTCGCCACGCGGTCATAGCTGTCAGGAACGGCCGTCTATGCCTAATGCTTCGGGTTGGGGATTTGCGGAAAAGTATGATCATTAGTGCCTCGGTGAGGATTCAGGTCGTACGGAAAACAGTCACGCCAGAAGGAGAGGTGATCCCCATCCACCAAATTGACATCCCAGTGGACAATGCAATTGACAGTAACAACATCTTTCTAGTGTCCCCACTGATTATCTGCCACATCATAGACAAGAGAAGCCCCCTCTATGACATCTCAGCATCTGATCTTCCTAGCCAAGATCTGGAGGTAATCGTCATCCTGGAGGGTGTTGTAGAGACAACTGGGATCACTACTCAGGCCCGGACCTCCTACATCCCAGAGGAAATCCTGTGGGGTCACCGCTTTGTGTCCATTGTTTCAGAGGAAGAAGGTGTGTATTCAGTGGACTACTCCAAGTTTGGCAACACAGCAAAAGTGGCCACTCCTAGGTGCAGTGCCCGAGAACTGGACGAGAAGCCTTCCATCCTCATTCAAACACTTCAGAAAAGCGAGCTGTCCCATCAAAACTCACTGCGGAAACGCAATTCCATGAGGAGGAACAATTCCATGCGGAGGACCAATTCTATGAGAAGGAACAACTCTGGACTCATCATGCCAAAGGTCCAGTTTATGACACCAGAACAGAACACATTGGATACATGACAGGGACATTGCAGCAACTTAGTCTTCTTTCCAATTGTAGAGGTTTACGTACAATATTTATTGCTTTGTATACAACACGTTCCTGTTCTCCTAGAATTTGCCGTTTTTTACTCCTTGAGCACCTTTAATAAAATTATTAATCCTGAATTCTACCACATTGAGTGCCTCTGAACAGTTACGTGAAAAGTTAATCAAAGGTTGGCTAATGTCTTTCAACTTACAAAAAGGTACTATTCATGCCATTTATATCTCTCAGTTCATCAGCACAGCTTACATGGGTAGGCAGAAGGGCTGTGAGGGTCCAAGCACTTATTTGCAATCAGCCAATGTTGAGACCAAGTGGGTGTTGGGTAGGTACTGCCACAGACACAAAGGCCGGCCATAGATGGAGCAAATTTCTTTCCAGCAAACACAGTCAGTTTTGATGGGGCCATCTCTCCTGCATAGCCATTGTGTTCTCCCGGAGGGGGTGCAGGAGAAGCCACCCCCACGTGGAAAACAGTGATTATTGCTATAGGCTAAAACAGCTGCTAGCAATAATCGAATGTAAAATCCGACAGGCTGCTTGTACCCAAGATGATTGACTGATCAACTTGGGTACATTCAGCCTGTCCATACATGGTTTAATTCAGTTCTACAAGCATCTAATCTAACAACTACTCCATCTTATAGCTAATATTAGAGAATGGCTCACACTTCATATAGTCCTTGGCTCTCCTGAGGAATACAAATCACTAAAAACTTCCTCTGTATGACAGGAATGATTTCTAAAGTAAATACACCATGAAAGTTATTTCAGCGCTGGTTTTAATGATCCCCTCCCCCTTAAAACTACACATATGAGGATGACATGGAAATGATGAAATGGAAATACTGGGGAAGTAGCGTGTAAGATGGATCTGAGTAAACAAGGCCAGCACTGCTGGTAACATACAAACTGTATTAGGCTATTCCAGCTTGGTAAATATAATCCTAGATCATTTACAGGTAGGCGGTTTATCATTTTATTACATTCTAGGAGCCTTTGGGACTATCTTGAGTGAACATGGACCTTTTTTAGTATTGGAAAACATTTGAACCATTGGCTGTTTTAGCCTAATGCACCTAAAGTGGAATTCAAACTTAACCTAAACCAATTCCTTCCCCCATGCTAAGACTTTTCTATCTACCCTGAAAATAAGGCCACTTTCACACTGAGGCGCCTCTAGTTTTTCACAGCCCCCCCAGTGTGAAAGCATTCGTTGATTTTTTTTTTTGTAAAATATTTATTTTCAATTTTCAAGTGGTATTGACAGTTGTACAATATAGCATCATCAAACTAACAGAAAGCCAATACAAAAAAAAAAAAGACAACAACCAAAGTAGGGGATAATGGGAGAGAAGGGGTGGGAGGGGGGGACATGGGACCGAAGGCAGGGGGGGGGGAAGGAAAGGGAAGGGGGAGGGACTCCATGGGGGGGTGCGTCAGGTCCGGGCTCAGGCTAACGCTAAGGGAGTAATAGCTCACACCAGTCCGGGGACACAAGGGCACACCGCCCGCCCAGGACATTCGGTCCACTTGGGCCGGGCTCCCCCCACAAACGGGGGGATGCGAATCCCCATGTCCCCGCCCTTAAGCAAGCAATAAAACAGCTCCCACAGCTACATATCTATCAAAACAAGCCTGAGGCAACGGGGCTATTCAAATAGGCTAGCTATAGCACCAGTAGTCCCAATACTTAGCACACAAAATAAAATATATATTCAACCTTAATCAGTGGGGAGGAGGGAAAAAAGGGGGGGGAGAAGGGCAGAGGGCGTAGAGTTAGAGAGAGCAAAGAGACAAGAAAAGTGAGAAGAGGTAGAAGAGAGAGGACCAGTGGACCAGCACTCACCTGACTCGTCGACTCAATGGGTCCCCATCACAGTGGGGTATCAGTTGACTGACTGACGATTTGCCCGGACGCGATCCCCAAAAGAGGGATCCGCAAGCACCAATAGTGCCTCGTCTAGACTAGAGGAGAACAAGGCTGCGTCATGTACGTGGGCCTTCCACTCTGCCCAGGTGGTCTCAAATTTTTAGTGAGTATCCCTACACGTAGCTAGCCAACCCTCCGCTTCCATAATCTCCCTCACCTTCCCCAGCCAGTCTTGCTCACTTGGAACCTGCGAGCTCTTCCAGTGAATCGGAATGAGCCGTTTTGCCGCATTGAGGAGGTGGGGGAGGGCACTGCATTTGTATCGTGACAGAGAGATGGAGGGGACGTGGAGCAGGAAGTGTTTGGGGTGGACCGGAATATCCACACCCAGGCCTTCAGACACATGTTTAGTGACCATGTCCCAAAACGGGCGAAGCACCGGGCACTCTCACCAAATGTGGAGGAGCGTGCCCCTCTGCCCACATCCCCTCCAGCATCTATCAGACACATTAGGGAAAATCCTTGCCAGAGAAGCCGGCACCCTATACCACCGTGTCAGCAACTTATAATTATTTTCTTGGGTTTTAGCGTCCACTGAGCTCTTGTGAGTCAGGCGATAGAGGTGGTATAGTTGCTCATCCGTAAATTCGGTCTGTAGATCCCTCTCCCATTCCCTAACAAAGTAGGGACGGGGGCTAGGCGAGGCACCCTCCAACAACCGGTATAATACCGAGATCAAGTGGGGCTCTGGATCCTCAGACGCCCAGAGACTCTCAAACTCTGTCAAGTTAGTCCTGATCTGCGCTACCTTATGACATTTAGTGATGAAAGTCTCCAGCTGGCGATGTCTCCAAAAGTCAAAGGGGAAGCTACCATACCTGGAGCGCAAGGCAGTCAGCGACGTCAGGACCCCACCCTCCACAAATCTCGCAAGGCTGACAACCCCATCCCCAGCCCATGTTCCTAGGGAAGATTTCAGTTCTCCAGGGGAGAACCACGGGTACCCACCAACCGGCGCCAGAGGAGAAGTCCTCGGCGCCAGTGCTAGGCAGCCATTCAGTTTATCCCACATGGCCAGGGAGTGAGCCGTCAGGGGGGAGACCCAGTCAGAGAGCCCCCTACTGTCCGTCGGGACCCAAGGTGCATAGGACAAGTCCCGCCCCGCCATCGTCTTTTCAAGGGGAACCCACAATTTCAGGGAAGTATGGAACTTCCAATTCAGTATGCGCTGTAATGCCACCGCCTGATAGTACCTGAGAATATTTGGTATTCCCAAGCCGCCCTGTAGCTTGGACCTCTGCAAGATCGTCATTGCCAGTCTAGGTCTCCTACCCCCCCATACGAATTTAGTAAAGGAACTGCGTAACTCAGCAAAAAAACGTTTTGGTAGACGTATAGGTACCATCTGCAGGAGAAATAAGATACGGGGCAGAACAGTCATTTTCAGGATGTTCGTCCGTCCCACCCAAGTGAACATCGTCCTGTCCCAAGACTGCAGGTCCAAAGAGGTCTTTTTCAAAAGAGGGACATAATTCTGGGAGTAGAGTGAGTCCACACAATTAGTAAGCTGGATCCCCAAGTACTTCATGGAAGAGGCAGACCACCTGAAGGGGAAAGAATCCCTCAGCGAGGACGCCAGAGCAGGAGGAACTGTGATAGGCAGTATCTCGGATTTTGCGTAATTTATCTTAAAGTTTGAAACCTCCCCGTATTCCCTTAGTTCATCCATCAGGACTGGCAACGAAACGAGGGGCTCTACTACATGGAACAGAATGTCATCTGCATAAGCAGAGAGCTTGTGCTCCAGGGAGCCTACCTGCACCCCTCTGATGTTGGTATTCGATCTAACCCTCTGCAGCAATGGTTCCAGAACCAGGGCAAATAAGAGGGGCGAGAGCGGACATCCCTGTCTCGTGCCATTCCGGATAGGGAACCCTGTCCAGAGACCACCGTTCACCTTAACCTGCGCCGTGGGGGAGACATAAAGCTTAGAGATCCAGCTCAGCATACGCGGGCCCAGTCCTGACTTTTCAAGGACCGCACTGAGGAACTGCCAGTCCACGCGATCGAATGCCTTCTCCGCGTCTGTGGACAGTATTAAGTATGGAGGCATCCGATCGCGTGCGCGCGCCCAGTGTATCAACTGGATAGCCCTATTTGAATTGTCCCTGGCCTCCCGTCCCGGTATAAAACCCGCCTGATCGGCGTGGACCATATCCGGGAGGAGAGGTTTCAGGCGGTTAGCCAGAATCTTAGAGAAAATTTTCAAGTCCGTATTCAGAAGAGAAATCGCACGATAACTCTGTGGTTGGGTAGGGTCCTTGCCATCTTTAGGGAGCACCATGATATGTGCTAACGAGGTCTCTTTGGGGATCTGGCCACCATTCGCCAGTGAGTTAAGGAGAGTACATAAGGGGGCTTGGAGTTTGTCGAAAAATTTCTCGTAGTACGCCTTAGTGAAGCCGTCGGGGCCGGGGCTCTTGCCTGAGGGGAGAGACTTAATAGTCGCCAGTAATTCGGCCGAAGAGATGGGGTGCTCAAGGCCAGTTGCCTGTTCCGGGGACAGGGCGGGGAGCCCGATCGAGGCGAGGTACGACTCTATTTTAGTGCGTTTAAGGGTCGCCTCCGCCTGGGAAGAGGCAGCTCCTAGGTTATACAAGGACTCATAATAGTCGCGAAACATCGAGGCTATCTTTGAGGTGTGCTGGGCCGGTTCTCCCTTAGGGGAGTGCAGCTTATGCACATGGGCCACCAGCCTCTTTTTTCTAATCGCGCGCGCTAGCATCCGTTCGCATTTGTTGCCGTGTTCATAATACGCGTCTAGTAACTTAGCAAAAAGCTGTCTTAGTTCGGTAAGACGCAGAAGTTCAGAAGGGGCCGACGTCCGCTTGTGGCTGAGTTCAGCCTGCCGCAACGCCTGCAGCACCCTCTGGAAGTCTGCCTGCCTCTCCCTGTTGATCTTGGCCCCTAAAGCGATAAAAGTGCCGCGAACCACCGCCTTATGCCCCTCCCACAGGGTACCGTCACTAACCTCACCGTTGGCATTTTCTGCAAAATGATTCGTCAAAGTCTCCCGAACCCCCGCCACTACCCCTGTGTCATCCAATAAGTTTTCATTTAACTTCCAAGTCCTGGCCCTGGCCATCGCCTGTGACAGCGAGATAGTGAGGGTCACGGGGGGAAGGTTCGGAAATAGTGATCTGGTCAATAGTAGCTTCTAGTAACAGGTCTAGAGAACCCTGGTCCACCAACATCAGATCAATTCTAGTGTAGACTTTATGCACACTAGAAAAGTAGCTGTAGTCCCTCTCTTCTGCATTGAGGGCCCTCCAGCAGTCCACCAATGTATGGCCCTGAAGGGTCTTCTTAAAGTGTCTCAAAAAGGCGTGCGAGTGGGTTGACTTATTCGCCGAGGTATCCAAACGGGGGTCGGGGCTAACATTGAAGTCCCCTCCTAATATTAGTTTCCCTTCCTGGAACTCAGCCAGTTGGGCCAGGGTCCGGTCTAAGAACGTAAGTTGTTGTGAGTTCGGGGCATACAGAGTCGCAAAGGTGTAGGTCTGGCCCATTATTGTACCCTTCAGAAACACAAAGCGCCCCTGGGGGTCAACCATGTGGTCAGATGGTTGAAATGGGCAGTTCCTATGGACTGCTATCGCTGTGCCCTTAGATTTAGGTGTAGGAGAGTTACTGAGATACCATTGCGAAAACAAGTGGCTGGGCAGCTTAGGAAGCGAGGAGGCAGTAAAATGGGTCTCTTGCAGAAAGAGTACCTGGGCCCCTAACCTCCTAAGTTCCAACCAGAGCCTGTTCCGCTTGTTGGGAGAGCACAGCCCACGTACATTATATGACACTACCTTAATCGTTGCCATGAGACGGTAGCAGGGGTGTTCCAGGCGTCAGTCCCCAGCCCATTGAAGTCAGCGAGACCCGGTCCATCCTCCAGATATCGAGAAAGAGCTAGAGATAAGAAATCAGAAGAGAGAGAAGGGGAGAAGAGCAGAGGGAAAGGCGGGGAAAGAAGAAAAAAAAATTATAGGTAAAACATACATTTCACAAGGCACATGAAACATTAAAGGGGGCCCCTCAACCGCCTCTAAGGCGACGGAGGGAGAAGCCCCTAACTGTTCGCCCAACCCAGGGGGCCCACCCGACATGTGGGGGCTACCTGAGCGAGGCGAAGTGCCCAAATCTGGGCTAACACCCAAAAAGGGTGCATTCGTTGATTTTAATGGAAATAAATTCTTGTGAGCTTTTTTTTTTTTTTTTTTAGTGTAATAGTTTATTATCTGTCAGAGATGAATACAGGGAAGAGTACAGAAGGGGTAATAATGGGGGTGGGGTATACAGGGGGTACGGTATATGTACAGGACACAATCACGGCATTAATGACGAAACGCGTCAGGGGGAATTCCTAAGTCTAGAGACATGTACTTGGAATAAAATGCGATAAAAACACAGCGCCGGCTCAGGAGAAGACGACCATCCCAAAACTATGTGCTATTCCCATACCGACATCCTGCTCTAGTATCACGTGACAACCCTTGATCGTGTATTGCCGTCTACAAACCTGACCTTGCTCCAGTATCATGTGACTGATAGGCGGGGCTTATATCGGCATCCTGCTATAGTATGGGGGAGGGTGCATAGGACACATTTGCTGGGTGATCTGAGAAGAGATCTGTTGTGCTCGGATTGTAGGGAGAGATCCTACAACGGATCCAGTAATCACGCATTCATAGCACCGTAATGAATAAGCAGGTAAGTCCGCTCACCGCACCAATTGCATCTTCCATCGCTCACCCTGCAGGGGGCGCTGCAGCTCTCGTCTCCTGGAATCGACCCATAGTGGGAGGGGCGGCTTATCACCCAGACTTGTGTCACCCTGCAGTAGGTGGGACAGTGTCCAGGGCTCATAGTCTCCTTCCTCACGCTTTTTAGGCGCTGTTTTTAGCATTAAAGCACCTGAAAAGCGCCTTAGGCCCCATACTCACGAGCAAACATGTCTGCTGAAACTGGCCCGCAGGCCAGTTTCAGCAGACATGTTTGGTCGTGTGTGGGCGCGAGCGGGCCGAATTCCAGCAAACATTTGCCCGCCGGGCCTTTTCCCAGCAGACAAATATTCCTGGACTTGTTTTAAAACAGTCCGCTGGAATTCAGCCCGCTCGGACATGTACGGTCGTCAGTACAGACCTACCGTACATGTCCAGGCGCCCGCCGTCCCTCGCATGCGTCGAATGACTTCGACGCATGCGTGGAAGCATTTTAAAGGCGGGCCGCCCACGTCGCCGCGTCATTGTCGCGGCGACACCGCGTCATCGACGCGGCGACACCGCGGACACGCCCCGCGTATTGTTTACGCGCGGACTTCTGTACGATGGTGTGTACAACCATCGTACAGAAGCCCTCTGGCAGACATGTATGGTGGAAACGGTCCGACGGACCGCTTTCACCATACATGTTTGTCCGTGTGTACCCGGCCTAAGTGTTAAAGTGGTCTTAAACATGTGCATACCTACCTATTCTAAAGTCGCTCTGGTACAGTCACATAATTTCTTCAGCACCTGCTTCAGTGTAGAGGAGAGATTGCCAGCAAGGGCTCCAGAGCTGCCTGGGCAATGACTTCACCGGGCAGATACAGGGGAACTAGCATTTCTATAAATATTTCCTGTCATCACAAATGGTTATCGCTCATTGGTGGTTGCAGCCTGACCCCACAAATTCAGCTGTAGTGTTGGAAACAGCAATAGTCAAATCCCTTGAGGCCCTATGGGTCCTGTTATTCAGAGGCAGTAAGTCCTCTCACACCCTCTATGCTTACAACTATTCAGGCCCCTCTACCACCCTCTCACTGCATACCCCCTTGAGGCTTAATCCCACCCTCCCACATTTTTTCACTGCCCCAGACCCACAAGCCTGGGCTAAATTCTGACTTGTCCCCTTTTCCAGCTCTTCAGTCCAAATTTAATCTACCCACTAATTTTTACTTTAGATACCTTCAGGATTCTCATGCCTTAAGATAGCAGTTTTTGGGCCAGCCGGGCTCTCATACTCGGAGCTGGAATCCATTCTCCGAGTGCAAAACCTTAAAGTGGAGGTCCGGCGTTTAAAAAAAAAAATTAAAGTCAGCAGCTACAAACACTGTAGCTGCTGAATTTTAATAAGGAAACTTGACTGTCCAGGGTGCCCGCAATGTCGGCAGCCGAAGTCAAGCAATCGCTTGGGTCTCGGCTGCCCCACCGCTATCCTTGGTGAAGGAATCAGGAAGTGAAGCTTTGCGGCTTCAATTCCTGATTCCCTACTGTGCATGCACGAGTCGCACGGCGCTATGTGAATGGGCGAATGTCTCCTGGTCCCAAAAGACACCGCTCCCTATTTCCCAGGAGGCAGCGCGAGGAGGAGAAGAAAGAAGACCATCGCGGATGAGGAAGTGACAGATTAGGACGATCTGCCTAGTAACAGCCACTTCTGGTAAGTATAAAAAAAAAATCTTATTTTTTTAAGCCTTTTTGGCTATATTTTTTTTTTTGGGTGGACCTCCACTTTAAGAAGCCTGCCTCCCAAATATATGGGTACCTGATGCTGGCGGCAAGCCCTGAAATGGCTTCTCTTTGCCAGAAATGTCAGGGAGACTTCCCAGACATGGATGATGATGACTGGATGGAGATATAAGAGTTCCCCTTTTCTTCCATGATCTCCACCAGAGATAAGAAGAGCCAGTATAAGATATTGCATAGAGCGTATTACACACCGTACAGGCTTCACAAAACACACACTCCCCATTGTGTTGGCGATGCCCGCATCAGGCTGGGGAACTGTTTCACATCTTTTGGACCTGCCCGGCAATAGTACAGGGGTTTCTAACGGTGATAAGCAGGGTCACGCGGCTAACTGTACCACATAATGTGAGATACTGTTTGTTGAGGTTGGTAAAACAATTGACGACCACAATGGCAAGAAGAACACTTATTAATCTACTACTGTTTTACGCTAGTAAAGCCCCCACAATGAACTGGAAGAAACCTGCTCCTCCTAAAATTCCTTTCTGGAAAGGCCAAGTGAATGCTAGTCAGTGCCGATCCTGACCTTCCTGGGGACCTAAGCAAAATTACATGCCACATTAAAGTTGAGGAGCGGGGGGGGCTGCCGAAAATGACATGTCACATTAAAGTTGAGAAGGGGGGGGTGGGGCGCTGCGGACAGTGACATGTCACATTAAAGATTAAGGTTGAGAAGCGGGGGAGGGGGTGTTCTGCTGTCGGACATCTTACACATTAAAAGTGATAAGCGGGGGGTGCTGACTTCTTACCCCTTCACCCATACTGCCTGCGAGTTGAGAAGCGAGGTGAGGGGCCGAAAATGATTTCTCACCAGGCGGGGCCTCTAGTAATTTGGGGGGCCCTCCGCAGCTTTGCGGGGGCCCTAAGCGCCTTGCATTGTGAGCCTATAGGGCGGATCGGCCCTGATGCTAGTTTAACATTTTCTAAAGCTACATACACCAACAGGGGGTGTCCTAACAAGTTTCGAAAGGTCTGGTCATGCTGGCAAATTTGGAAACAGATCCTGTACCCGGAATGTAAACCTTGACTCTGTATCTTGGTATTGATGTGTTGTTTTATATACTCACCATTACTGTCTGAGCCTTGATATACCTGAGCAGACCCCTCATTGGGGTAGTAGTTTAGTAGTTTTGTTTTTCTAAAATGCACTTACTTAATGTAACCAAATGGTCTTTCCCCTGCGAGGGCCAATACTGTATGTTCTTGCATTGAAAAACCAATCAAAAAGATTTTCAAAAAAATAAATAAAAAATTGATTAGTTAAACCCACAAGTGCATTTTTTTTTCCACTACTATTCTTTTATATTGGCTTTTATATACAAATGCAACAATTTAGAAATTGGATGAAAGTTTTAGCACTGGGAAACACTTTTTTAAAAGATAAAAAGTGCATTTTATATACATGTAGCGCCTGGCTACTTTCATAGCAGGTGCTGCTGTAAATTTGACAACATTTTAAGGGCCTCTGTACCAGCTTTGGCTGTATTGTGTGTCCACTGTCGTTGTCTGGGGGGCCTCACACCAAAGACCGACAGGTGGCAGCAGTAGAGTCAGGGTAGTGTGGATACTTCTCCTTGGCAGCCAATCAGGAGGGTTGATCGCCTCGCTGTGCATGCTGGGGAGGGGTATTAGGGGGCAGACACCCCACTTGAAAAAAATGTTTTCTATAGTGACTGTTTGCCCAAGGCAAGTTAAATATACAGAGATCAATTTGTTGTGTCCTCCCAAAGCCTTTTTCAGTTTATCAGTCTTTTCTGAAACAAGTACAATGTAGGATATGGTTTGTGTTTAGTAAATAACCATTTTGTCTACAGAATTGAGCATTTTATAATGAAGCACACAAGAAAATGTGAAGCATTATGAAAGTCAAAAAGTTTTTCTCTTTTTTTAATAGAGAAGGGAAAGGATACAAGTAAAACAGATTAGCATCTAAGCACTAACACCTCCACCTTTCTGGCAGTAGTAGTTCCTCATGTCTGCAGTAATGATGGGCTCAGTTTGGATCGTACCCGCCAGGAAGCTGTCACTACAACAGCCAATCATAGGCAGCGTGTGTATGCAGGAAATGCCTTACTGCCTATGATTGGCGGTGTGCAGTGAGGGCTTCCTGGCGGGTACAATTCGAACACCCCAGAGCCCATCCCTAGACATCACTGAACCCTATTGGTAATCTGCTGTAGACCCTTTAAGATTAGGAAGACTGGAAATAACCACACCCAACTGCCAGCAAGAGAGAGAAAATTATTTATACAACATTACATCATTAGCAGGGCTCAAGTCCTGCGGGAACGCGTGGGAACAGAGTTCCTGCACTTTTTTCACAGCAGGAACTCAGTTCCCTTTGCAGGACTAGAGCAGCCGAGAGCAGCCAGGCTGCCCAAGCCAATCCTTCACTAAGCGGCGATGCCCAGCTCGAGTCACTGTCAGGGGCAGGCGAACCTTAGTAATCCTTTATGTTACTGGCTGATTTCTGTATATGGATTCATCGGGTAGTGTGTAGGTATTCCGTCACTTCCTCGATGCCGCAATGTCTCCTGGGAGCTTTTGTCATTGTTCCCAGGAGACATTGCGGAGGTCTGCCGCAAGTTATGGTGGGATTTAGAAAGAACTTGCTGGGAACAATGACAAAAGCTCCCAGGAGACATTGCGGCATCGAGGAAGTGACGGAATACCCGCACAATACCCAATGAATCCATATACAGGAAGCAGCCAGTAACATAAAGGATTACTAAGGTACAGTGGATCGAAAAAAACCCACGCGGTTTAGTAATTATGCATATGAGCGTATAATTTTTTTTTTTTTGGTGGGGAAGTGGATCTTTGGTGGGAGTTCCCACACTTTTTTTCCCCAGGACTGGACCCCTGATCATCAGCCTCTCCTGTCTACAGCTCTGATAGTGTCATTTTACAGGCACTGTTATTTAACCCCTTCACACCGACTGAAATTTGCGATAATGGCTTGAAGTGGTTATGCCAGGATGATGGCATCAGCCGGTAACGTTTTTTAGAGTTCACTAAAAAACGCTTGGCTGTTATCCTAAAGGAGCCAGAGGGGACACCCCCCTCCTGCCATCTCCTGACGCTCTTCCCTGGCCCCCAGTCCCACCAAGAGACCCGAGCCACCAACTGGCGTGTCCACAGGCTAGGTAGTGTGCAGTGTGTAGTGATAGAGTAGGCAGTGTGCAGTGTGTAGTAATAGGGTAGTCATTGTTTTGAACCAGCTATATGGGGAGCTTGGAGGCTGGTACTTTTTTTAGGCATGTGTTGGACTGGCTATAGGGGAGGCCGGAGGCCACTATTTTATTCAAATGTGTGTTCGATCACCTAAAGGGGAGGTTGGAGGCTGGTATTTTTTTTAGGCATGTGTTGGACTGGCTATAAGGGGAGGTCGGAGGCCAGTATTTTATTCAGATGTGTGTTGGATCACCTAAAGGGGAGGTTGGAGGCTGGTAATTTTTACATGCGTGTTTTGGACCAGCTATACGGGGAGGTTGGAGGACGTTACTTTTTTAGGCGTGTGTTGGACTGGCTATAAGGGGAGGTCGGAGGCCAGTATTTTTCAGATGTGTGTTGGATCACCTAAAGGGGAGGTTGGAGGCTGGTACTTTTTTTTTCAAGCATGTTTTGGGCCAGCTATAGAGGAAGGTTGAAGGCTGGTACTTTTTTTTGGTGTGTGCTGGACTGGCTAAAAGGGGAGGTTGGAGGCTGGTAATTTTTTTTTTGGATGGATGGTGGTGGGTGAGCAGAGCCCATGTGCTCTCACTGACGTCCCTCATGCACATACCTCCCAACTTTTTTAGATGGGAATGAGGGACACCTATCACCAAAAGTATGCAGGCATAGGACACACCCCTTTCCACACCCCCTTAAAGGAGAATTGTACAAAAAAAGAAGATTGTAGAAGAAGATTGCCACACACTCCCAATGCTCATGCAAGTCTGCAAGGGGCGGATGTCTACATTAAGGGGGCATATTTTTTAATGATGGGCAGTGATGCTAACACGGGGGCGGAATTTTTCATTAAGCTGAAACACATCTCCTAAACAAATATTTCTCTGCTATTCTTCCAACACGTGTTTGCGGGGCGAAACACATGTAGGAAGAATAGCAGAGAAATATTTGTTTAGTGTTTCAGCTTCGTGGAAAATTCTGCCCCCATGTTAGCAGCACTGCCCATCATTAAAAAAATATGCCCCCTTCATGTAGACATCTGCCCCTTGCAGACTTGCATGAACATGGGGAGCGTATGGCACAATGTCTGCTATTGTGTGCAGGCGCCGTCTAGATGAGCATAAATTCAGATGTTTGGCGGCTCCGTACTGCACATGCACAGTGCCGGCTGGGCATTTTTCGATAGGGGGCATTTCTTGACAGTACACTGGGATACACAGTGACAGAGAATTCACTTTGACAGCAGCATGGGAAGAAAATGTCCACACAGACAACACAACCTGCCTCCCTGTCTGTAGTGCAGACACCCTCTGTCCCCTGTACTCAGCCCACACCTACCTTTCTTCCTATTCATTGTCCGATGGTCAGTGGCGGGAGGTGATGATAATAACTTCCATATTATGCCGCATACACACGATCATTTTTCGGCATGTAAAAAACAATGTTTTTCAGCCTCTAGAAAAAAACAAAGTTTTTTCCAACTTCATTAAAAAAATGCTCTAGCAAAGCGCGGTGACGTACAACACGTACGACGGCACTATAAAGGGGAAGTTCCATTCGGATGACGCCACCCTTTGGGCTGCTTTAGCTGATTTTGTGTTAGTAAAAGACGATTCGCGCCTTTCTGTCTGTTACAGCGTGATGAATGTGCTTACTCCATTACGAACGGTAGTTTTACCAGAACGAGCGTTCCCATCCAGGGCTGTGGAGCCTAGTAAGCCAGTGGTTAAATGACAATGAGTGATTCACCACCAGTGAATATTTAAAAAAAAAAATGACATTCATTAATTTTAATTAATTCTAGAAACACTCAGGTAGTCTCTATCCACCTAAAAGTTAGTTTTCAGGTGTAGTCACTTGTTGGCATCTCCCATACCACTATAGTGGTGACATCTGCCTGCCATAGCTATGGATCGCCCCCACCTTGGATTCTCACGCATCCTGCTGCCTGTGGCTGTATTTTCCCCCAAAAAAATGTTAGGAATGGAACTTTCACTTTTCGGAGGCCTCCCCCCCTCCGGTGTCACTTTTGGCACCTTTAAGGGGGGAGGGGGCTGCAGATACCTGTCTAAGACAGGTATTTGCACCACTTCCGGGTATTACCCCTTCGCATTAAACCCCCGCTGTCTTCTGGTAAACACACTGGGCCAGATTCACAAAAGAGATACGACGGCGTATCTCCTGATACACCGTCGTATCTCTGTGTTCCGGCCGTCCTAACTATGCGACTAATTCATAGAATCAGTTACGCATAGCTAGCCCTAAGATCCGACAGGTGTAATCGAATTACACTGTCGGATCTTAAGGATGCAATTCTAGGCCGGCCGCTAGGTGGCGAGGCCATTGCGGTCGGCGTAGAATATGCAAATGAATAGTTACGGCGATCCACGAACGTCCGCGCTGCCCGTCGATCTAACTTTATGTTGTTTCCGTCGAGTTACGCCGCGTAAAATTAGGGCTGAGCCCTAGTTGTCCTAAGCCATGTTAAGTATGGCCGTCGTTCCCGCATCGAAATTTAAAAAACAACGTCGTTTGCGTAAGTCGTCCGTGAATGGCGCTGGACGCCATTTACGTTCACGTCTAAACAAATGACGTCCGTGCGACGTCATTTAGCGCAATGCACGTCGGGTAATTTACCCGACGGAGCATGCGCAGTACGTTCGGCGCGGGAACGCGCCTAATTTAAATGGTGCCCGCCCCATTTGAATTGGGCGGGCTTGTGCCGAGCGCATTTACGTTACACCGCTGCAAGTTTACAGGTAAGAGTTCTGAGAATCAGGCACTTATGCTGTAAATCTGCGGCGGTGTAACGTAAATCACATACGTTACACTGCCGTGGAGCAACGTAATTCTACGAGAATCTGGCCCACTGTTCCCAGGAGAGAGCGGGGACCAGTGATGGCGTGCTGAGCTACTCGAGCATGCGCAGTAGAGAACCGGGCAGTGAAGGCGCAAGGCTTCACTTCCTGATTCCCTCACCGAGCATGGCGACAGCAGCATCCGGGGACCGAGCGATTGCTCGTCCTCATCTGCCGACTTTGCGGGCACGCTGGACAGGTAAGTTTTTATTTTTTAAAAGTCAGCAGCTGCAGTATTTGTAGCTGCTGGCTTTTAAAAAATGTTTTTTTCGGGGGGTCCTCCGTTTTAAGTGTCTGGGACGCCTAGATGTGAACGAAGCCTTAATAAGGACGTGTATGTTCCAGTGCATTTCTGAGCGTTTTGATGCATTTTACAACGTTCCAGTACAATCCAGTGCAGGAAAAATGCAGCATGTTCTACTTTTTTTTCTGGAACTGCAAGCGCTGGTGTGAACTATGCCATTGAAAACCATATAACCTACTTTCCATGCATTTTTGATGCAGAAAAAAAAGATGTACTGGACTGCATGTGGTGTGAACTGGCCCCTAAAACATGCCTAAAACGCAGCGCATCAAAAGAGTATGACACAGATGTGAACTGGCCCAAAGATATTTAAGCTTTGGGTGGAGTGACTCTTTAAACTAGAATCCAGTGCTGTCCTGTACAGAGGTGGCTTTATCCATCCACAAACAGAACACGGAGAAGAATGGTGTGGAGCTGAGCTCTGGAAACAGACGTGACTCCAACTCACAGCTTGCAGCACACAATTCCTTATAAGGAAAATTCACAGACGTCTTAACAACCATCTTATTTCACTGACCTACAAATGTCCCTCCGCAGCACGCACAGGCTAGATCTGGATTACTGACGCTGCGCCAAAGCCTATGTGAGTGCCACTTTTATTTATTTTTTTCTTGAGGAAATCATTTGATAGAAAGCCAGAAAGTTCATAAAAGAAAAACTGAAACATTTGTATCCAAAGTTCGCTACACACATTTCAATTTCGGTCAGATTCTGATTGGTTGCTAAGGGATACATACATACTGTATATAAAATTCAGCTATCCCTGTAATTGAGCTTGGCAACTGTAGGCAATTATCCTCTTCCCAATCATTGTACAGTGTATGAGGTGGATGTTATTTGACAGAATATATGTACAGTATAAATTGAGATTTTCCTAGCTTGTGACGGAAAATATTAGTTATATGAAGACAGGAGGCGAGTATCTTATGCATTATCTTTCTTTAATAATGCTCATAGCAGAAAAATTCAATAAACCATTAATGTAAGTAAAAAACTTCAAAACTACAACTCCCAGCAGTCCCTGGGCCACGATAGCCCCTCCTAGACAGCGTCCTGTATATAAGGGACTGCCCCTGGTGCCTCTTCCTCTTTCTTTATGCGAAACAGTATCGCGCAGGAACACAAACTCCACCCAGACATCTCCACTGTTGCCCGAAATGACGACCGGCCGGTCTGCAACCTCCGATTCTGGGGGTAACATCAAGGAAACGTGGCCAACAATGGCCCAACTACGTCCCAACGGGGACTGTAGAGAACCCAAACATCTGTAACCGACAGATCAGCCGCCTTCAGGACCACGATCGGAGTGTTCAGTATCCTGAAAGAAAACAAGAATCGTAACAGGGATGGGTAGGGAGGGAAGATACTCGCCTCCTGTCTTCATATAACTAATATTTTCCGTCACAAGCTAGGAAAATCTCAATTTATATATCAGACAGGAGGCTCATATCTTATGCAAGTTCAAAGCTAACAACAGCAGTGCTATCATTATACAATAATCATAATGGTATCATAAAACTGACATGGACACATGGTCCTCCGGTCTGAAGTAGAAATGGCGAAAGGTGGTCTCAGAAGACCAATCAGCCGCCATTAGTAAGTCAGAAAGGGAGCCTCCTGAAGTGACTATTTTAGTAGCCATAGCGCCCCTGGATGAGTGAGCTCCAAACAGGGAGATGTCTATGCCCGCCATCTCCATGGCTGAACGCACCCATCGCGCTAGTGTGGCGGAAGAGACTGGATGATGAGGTCTGACATAAGAGACGAGAAGTTGGGAGAAATTCGGTGAGCGCAGTTCGGCCGTCTGCGATTCGTATGCCTGTAGGCAACGTACAACGCAAAGCCGTGGATGTGAAGGAAAGAACGGATAAAAAACCGAATGAATCCCCATCTTGGTCCTACGAACCACCGAAAAATTGACCCCTTGAGGCGAGATCTGTCGCCTAGAAATGTCCAACGCTCTCACGTCTAAGACGCGTTTGACGGAGACTAGACATAGTAAAACAGTCAATTTATATGACAACAGTCTTAGGGATAGGTCGTCATTGTCCTCCCACGAGGCAAACATGTCGAGCAACCTGGAGACATCCCAGGTTGCCTGATATCTAGGCCTAGGAGGACGTTTGAATCTAATGCCTCGTAGAAGTCTACACACCAGTGGGTGTTTTCCCATTGGTAGGGAGTCCACTGGGCAATGATATGCCAAGATCGCTGAACGGTAGACATAAATGGAACTATAATGCCTCGTTTCCACTGAGCGGATCGGTTCGGTACGGTTCGGTTCGGTACGCTATTTTGGGTGTTTCCACTACGAAAGTGTGCCATTAAACCGAACCGTACCGGACCATTCTGGGTCCTGCTTCAGATGTGGGGCCATAGGAAATGGAACGGTTCCATTAGGGGAGGAGATGCAATACATTCCACTGATTGGTGGACGCACTAGGCATTTTTTCTAAATCCTGAATGGTCCCTGACGGTCCGATTTGCAGTGGAAACGCTCACAAGAATAGACCGGTCCATTCTAAACTGCTCCATTCTTACTGACCCGAACCGTTCCGTGCAGTGGAAACAAGGCATAAGATTTGCCAGAATCAAAGGAATCTGCCAAATAGTTCACCACTAGTGACACAGGTGCGTGTATGGGATCAACCTGCCGTTGATCACACCAACGAACCCAGAGTCTCCAGGCAGATCGATAGGCCGATCTAGTCCCTGGGGCCAAGGCGGGGAGATCCCTAGCTGATCTTGAAAGATCGCTCTCCGCGTCCGGGACCCCGAAACCAACCAAGCTAGGAGATGAAGGCCGCCCTCCACTACTAGAGGATGAAGACCTCTGTCCGGGTTGGTCAGAAGTTGTGGGAAGTGGGGGATCAGTCTGCGAAAATCCACGGCCATCCCCAGGAGGAGAGGGAACCAAGGTTGTGTCGGCCACCAGGGTGTGATCAACACAACTGTCGCCCCCTGGTTTGCCGTATGTAGGAGAACCTTGGAAATCATCTGGAAGGGGGGGAACGCATAGTGCGTTCCCCTCGGCCAAATGTGGCGGAAAGCGTCTACGGCCTCCAGCAGAAGAAGCGAGGTAACTGGTGGTTGAGACGAGAAGCGAAGAGGTCTACGCATAGCGGACCCCAAAGCTGTCTCTACCGCAGGAACACTGAACGATCCAGTCGCCAGTCACTGGAATCGGCAAGATGGCGTGAATTCCAGTCGGCCACCGTATTGGAGACCCCCGGGATATACTCCGCTATAGGGACGATATTGCGTGCTAGGCAAAAGTGCCAGAACTCCTTCGCAAGGTCTGCTAGGATTCTGGACCTGGTGCCTCCTAAGCGGTTGACGTACTGAACCCCTGCCACGTTGTCCATGCGGAACAACACGCAACAATTGGAGGCTTGTGGTATGAAGCTCTTGACGGCAAAGTATGCCGCCAGAAGTTCCAATGCATTGATATGTAACTCTGCTTCGGCAGTGGACCACGTCCCCCTGTGGAAGCTGCCCCGCAATGAGCGCCCCAGCCGTGACGGCTCGCGTCCGATTCTATGATGACGTCCGGGCTGGAGTTGAAAATGGTTTTGCCGTTCCATTCGACGGCGTGACGAAGCCACCAATGTAGTTCCTCCGTCGCCTCCGGACAGAGGGGGACCTCGTCCGCGTATCTGAGGCCCTGGCGTAGATGCATGATCTTGAGCCTCTGAAGAGCCCTGTAATAAAGAGGGGCCGGGAAGATAGCCTGGATGGAGGCCGCTAGAAGCCCCACCAGACGGGCCAGAACCCTTAAGGACAAGGAACCCTTGCGTAGAACCGCCCTGATCTCTTTGCGTATCAGGGCTAATTTTGCTTTTGGGAGGCGGAGAACGGCTCGATTGGTGTCTACCAAGAAGCCCAAGAATTCCATCTCTTGGGCCGGGACCAGAATCGACTTTTCTTGGTTGACTAAGAACCCTAAGTTCTGTAGTAATGAGACCGTCCACGACATGTGGAGGGAGGCTAGGCTTTTGGAGCGGGCCATGATGAGGAGGTCGTCTAAATAAATGATCAGACGTACCCCTCTGCTTCTTAATGACGCCACCACCGGTTTCATCAGTTTGGTGAAACACCACGGGGCGGACGACAGGCCGAATGGGAGGCAAGTAAATTGCCACATTCGACCCTTCAAAAGAAAACGGAGCAGGTGTTGTGATTCCGGGTGGATCGGGACGGTGAGATAGGCATCCTTCAGGTCCACCTTCACCAACCAGTCTCCCGGTTGTAGGAGATCTCGGAGGAAGTGAATACCCTCCATCTTGAAGTGTCTGTAACTGACATGTTGATTCAGGTCCCGGAGGTTTATTACGGGACGGTAACCGCCTCCTTTTTTTCTTTACTAGGAAGAGGTTGCTTATGAACCCAGGGGAAGAGAGTTTGGTTTCCAAAATTGCCTGTTTGGACCTGAGTTCCGTTATTTCGTTGTCTATGAGAACAACGTTTAGGTCTGCAAACCTGATAGGAGGAGGAATTATGTCTAAGACCGGTGGCGAGAGGAGTTCTATTTGGTAACCCGAAACTGTCTGTAATATCCACCTGTCTGCTGTAATCGCAGACCAAGCGTGGGTAAAATACATCAGGCGTCCCCTTACTGGTATGTGTGGTTGCGGTATGCAAGGTATACTAACCGGTAGGAGGACGGGAACGGGGGTAGCCGCGTCCACCACGTCCGCGCCAGGGTCTGCCTTGGGGTGGAAAGAAAGGTGCTGGTTGCGCCACTGGGACGGTGTAGGAAGGAGGAGCCTGTTGGTATTGGTAATGGACGGCTGGTCTGCCCTGTGGCCTATAGGAAGAGATGCGGCCGGCAGATCGGCCTCTACCTCTGCCGGCCCTGGGAAAAACTCTATTTGAGCTCAACCTTTTTAGTGAGGTTTGGGCCTTGTCTAGTCCTGTAAACAGGCCGACAAACCGGTTGATGTCCTTCATGAGGTTGTCGCCAAATAACTTACCAGCCGCCGGACCGGGTTCGGTTTTGGCCAGGTGGGAGAGTTGGGGATCTAGCCGCATTAGAATGGAGCGGCGCCTCTCCACCGAGCAGGTAGTATTGGCGGTGCCTGCTAGGCATATAGCCCTCTGGGCCCACCCACGTAGTTGGGCTAAATCCACCGGTTGTTCTGATGCGGCCGCCTGCTCGGACAAGTTTAGAATCTTGGTGAGAGGGCCTATCAAATCCAAAATACGTTCTTGGATGGTCCTGAAAGAGCGTTCTATCCCTTTCTTGGGGAGTTTGCCTGATTTTGCCAGGTATTTGGCTAGAATAGGGTCCACCTCTGGTGTGGCCACCACCTTGTTGGGAATAAAGGGCCTAGGGCATTCAGCCCGCAGCTTATTGCGGGCGGGTCTGTCTAAGGACTTTCTGGCCCAGAGCTCCACGTACTGGGAGACATGCGGGAGAGGTGACCATTCGCCAGATCTCGGGTGGGAGATGGCGTCGGGATGAAAGAATGGCTCTCCTAGGGCGTCTAGGATTACCTCACCCTGCATAGCAGGGGTGGCGTTGGAGTCAAACGCCGTATCCCCAGCATCCCTCTTAATAGTATCAGACTTGTAACCATCAGACTCACTGTCATCAAAATTACCCGATGAATCCTCGTCAGAGGAATCTATATATGAATCTGGTTTTGTCCTTCTTGAGGACTTGTGCCTCTTTTCCTCTAACTCCCTGAGGCCCAGGGGTCGATCGGAGTCTGGTGGATGCTGGGGTTGGCAGACCGAGTGAGGAACTGCCTGAGACATATTGTTTACTCCCTGTCGGGGAGTCGGGTGCCGCCATTGAATGTTTCTGTTTATGAGAAACTTTCCCTTTTTTGGCTGGCGGTTCGCCATTTGGCGGGGCTGATAGACTGGGTATGACAAAATGCGATCCTGAAGGCGGGATGGCCGAGGCCAGAGCCGCCTGGACCGACCTGTTAATCAGGTCCTGGATTTGGTCTGCTGTCATAAATTGCGCAGAATCCAGAGGAAAACCCTCCCCTCTGGGGGGAATGGATGTGGGTTCCTCAGCCATGACTATGTGTTTTGTAAAGTTAGGGTTTAAATATATATATTGTACAATGTCTGCTGGTACAACTAGCCCTCCAGCCGGAATAAATTCCGTTTTGCAAGAGGGAAAATTAAAGGTGAAAAAGTATCTGTATTAAATTCAAAACAGTACCTAGCAGTATGCCTGTATGTTAATATGAGACCTAGCAGGTTCTAATAAGTTGCCCCGTAATGCAGGGCCGCGCAGGGACAGGCTCCTATCCTTTCCTCCCCACCGTTGGCGCTGTAAGGCAGCGGTGGGGAGGAAAGCCTGAGATCCCCTGCGATCCGAGGACGAAGTCTCGCGAGACTACGTCCTCTAGAGAGCTGATTCGCCGAGCGGCCGAGCGTCGGAGGCTCCGCCCCCCGCCCACGCGCGAAGAGGAGCTGTGAGGAGAAGGAAGGGAAGAAGATGGCAGCGCCTGGAGATGGCGCCCGGCGAGGGAATGGGGAACAGCGCAGCGATATACAGGAGACAACGCTCCGGCGTCGGGGAGACGGATTCCCCGACCACGGAACGAACGCATACAGTATAAAAGATAATATTAGTAATAATAATAATACCTCATACAAAATACAAAGTACAAAATACAAAATACAGGAAAAAACGAACTGGGGAGATATCAGGGAGGCAAAATTCCCCCCATCCTCCCCGGATGTCGCTAAGACAACTCTATATAAACGATACAGGGAGCAAAATACTTATCTGCAATGCCATGAGCAGAAAGAAAGAGGAAGAGGCACCAGGGGCAGTCCCTTATATACAGGACGCTGTCTAGGAGGGCCTATCGTGGCCCAGGGACTGCTGGGAGTTGTAGTTTTGAAGTTTTTTACTTACATTAATGGTTTATTGAATTTTTCTGCTATGAGCATTATTAAAGAAAGATAATGCATAAGATATGAGCCTCCTGTCTGATATATAATTATATAATACAATATCACAATGTTTGATTTTGTTATGGTGATGTGTCTGATTTCTCTCTGCTTTGGTCTTGACCCACCCCCAGCCTGTTATTGGCCAATGAAAGCCAAAGCAGCACACTGATTACCGGTAATTTATATCTCTCTCAAGGGCCTCCTCTGACCCAAGCCCAGGGCCTCCTTTGCACCTCCCCCCTCAGCCCAGGCCTCCACTGCACCCCCAGTCCTGGGCCACCTCTGCACCCCCCCTTCCCAGGGCCTCCTTTGTGTGCCCCCCCTCAGTGCAGGGCCTCCTTTGCACACACCCCTCCTCCCCCAGTCCAGGGCCTTCTCTGCAACCCCCAGGCCCCCCAATCCTTTGCCATACCAACCCCAACTTCCTAGTCCATGGCCTTCTGCACACAAACCCTCTCCTTGTCCTAATAAATGCCTTCCAGTTCCAGGAAGGCTCTCCCATGCTAAAGCGTCCCTTTGAAATGCCTTTCTATAGTGCTGGCGGGCGGGAGGAGCAGAGTGATTCAGAGCTAGTGGGTCCGTGCAATCTCCCTCGTATTCGGTTCTCTAGTATTTGACAAACTATGCAGTGGGCGCTGCCTGTCCATTACACTTTATCAGGCGGCAGTGACACACTTAGAGCAGTGCTTCCCAGTGTGTGTGGGGGCGGAACGCCTGGCTGCACACCCCTAGATGCGTCACCTGGGGCATGTGCCCCTCCACTGCCCCCTCCTATTTTTGGCCCTGGCACTATGGCACCCTTTGTGACCGCACAGACTGCACATTACAGATACAATTTGCAGAGCATTGCATTCAGTGTTGGTTGCTATTGTGATAAAATAAACAGAGAAACACTCTAAATCAAATAAAGAAAGATCCCATCCACCCTGGCAGAGGATAAGTATTCTGGATGGGCATCCAGCTCCTATTACTCTGCCAAGGAACTGTATGCGCTCATGATGAGAAGAGCTCTGCCAACTGTGCACCCATCCATTAACAGACACAACGCAGCCCCTTCTGTAAGACACAGGATGGAAAGTTGTCATTCATCATCTGTCGGCAGCCCATAATCCTTAATAAGTCACAAGCCGCAAGGCTGGTGATCTACTATGGAAAACGGCACTATTAGAAACAAATTTTTGGATCTCACTCCGCCATAAATTAGGTTGGAAGGGTTCTGTGCTGTAGATGTGTCTGATTCAAGAGATTAGGGACCCAGATTTAGTGTTTCTCTTAAAGGATTGCATACACAAGGCAGGTGGCTGGCCCATCAAACTCGAAGGCCAGGAATAGCAAAAACATGTGATATATGATTTATTTTTTTAACTGTCAGTAACTTTATGTGTCACCATCATAGGTGTGCGCAGCCTATTGCATTAGGGTGTGCACCCCAAACACACACTACCGATCACTCACGATATTCATTCAGAAAGGGAAGGGGCCGGTAAATTACATATTTACTGGCCCCTTCCCCACTCATAAAACATCCCAGGAGCAACAGCCGATAGGAGAGGAAGGAAGCTGGCAGTGCTGCAGGGGGAAAGATGGGAGCCAGGGAAGTGGGGGGAATGTGTGCTGCTCAGGGTGATTAGGGTGTGCCTGGGCACACCTGGCACACCCTGTGCGCACGCCTATGGTCACCATGAATAAATTAGTAATGCGTCACAGTATACAGCAACCATATACATTTTCTGAGAAGCTCTACCTTTTATCATCAAATAAGCACTCCTTAACCGCTTCCCGACTGCCGCACGAGGATATACGTCGACAGAATGGCACGGCTGAGCAAATGGGCGTATATACACATCCCCTTTAATCTGCGAGCCGTGTGGTCGCAAATTACATTATAAAAATGTAATATGCATACAGTATTGCATGACCGCGCAAATTGCCAGGTATAGATATTTTTTTGTGGTGTAATTAAAGTCACATTTTCTTTCTATATTTACCCCCTCTTTTGTTGGATTGAGTGGTTGTGTTATTTATAGATCTAAACAGTTCTGTCACTGGAAAGCCAGCAAACAGGAGTAGAGAGTAGAGTGACAGAAAGGTGAGCTCATCACTGTGCTGCTTCTCCTTTCACTTTCCAATCACAGGCTGGGGGAGGGACAAGACCTGCAAGTTATACTTAACTGTAGAAGAGAAAAATCAGGTCTCCTTCCCTGATAGACATGACTGTGCCGTGTGGTAAAGTTAAATGTCATGGATGGATGGATGGACAGAAATAAAAATCTTTCGATAGTGCCATTAAAACTATTTGGAAGTTGGAATTAAACTGGTCAACACAAAAGAGGACAATTGGGATTACATTTTTGCTAATACTCATACATTTTCAATAGCTTGTGATACCCAAGAGCGTAATTTTAAATAGTTTTCTTGATGGTAACGCACTCCAGTTATTTTAAACCGAATGTTTCCATCACAAACAGATAGATGTTGGCGTTGTAATGTTGCTATAGGTAACTTATCCCATCTTTGGTGGGACTGTCCCTCTATTCACAAATTATGGGATCAAGTAATTAACTTATGTAGCGCCCTGCTCCCATTGAGTGGGCGCTTTGTGTTAAATTATAGTTGTCTGAGCAGTAGTTTTGGCTCAGAATGATTATTCTAAATTGTTGGCTCTGTTCAGTTCAGCTGGGTTGCACAGGTTTCCCCCTGACAGTAGGTGTCGCTGTCACCGCAGGTCATGGTTGGAAAGGCAACAGGCTGAACGTATTGGGAATCTCTCTCTCAGAAGAGGCTAAGGGGGCGTGGTCAACCCGCTGTGCATTCTGGGGAGGGGTACTTAAGGGACAGACACCGTTCCCGACCTGAGGGCCCTCCTGGCCTCAGGGATGCTGAGCTGTTTTGTAGCCTCGGGGCTGGCTGACCCGAGGCCTAGCAACTGAGAGTAAGCTGGGGAGTCTCTGGGGCCTACTGATTCAGGGATGGTCCTACCTTATCTAAAGAAGGAAGCTGAACTAGTGGGATTCAATTGATGGACGTACCCTGGCGGATTTACCTCACTGTGCTGCCGGTTCAGCTGAAAGATTCTTGGCACCGAGTCGTGTAACTTTTGCTGGAACTATATCGAGTGTGCAGTCGGTTAAATGATCTTGTGGCAGAAGATCATGGGACGGCCTGACGACTCTCATTAGGTCTGTGGCAGAGACTTTGTTGAGCTTCGCATCAGATGCTAGGCCGGTGAGAGTAGGAATATCTGGTGGTTTCAAAATCCAGTGTGGAGCTGAGTTAATCCTCTGGATCTAAGTGGTACCCGTGATCCGCAAAGCGAAAGTATCCGAGTCTTTCCCTATCCCTTTACCCCTCTGTTGGAGAACATTGTTAATAAAACCCTTAACCACTTCCCGCCCGGTCAATAACAGATTGACGTCCGGGAAGTGGTTCTGAAATCCTGACTGGACGTCTATTGACGTCCTGCAGGATTTCATACCCGCGCGCACCCTGCACCCATGGCTCTTTACCATGTGATCAGCCGTGTCCAATCACGATGTAAACAGGAAGAGCCGTTGATGGCTCTTCCTCACTCGCGTCTGACAGACGCGAGTAGAGGAGAGCCGATCGGTGGCTCTCCTGACAGGGGGGGTTCGCGCTGATTGTTTATCAGCGCAGCCCCCCCCGGATCGCCACACTGGACCACCAGGGAAGCCCACACTGGACCACGAGGGAAGGGCAGAAAAAAAAAGGTCAGTAAAAAAAAAAGAATAGAAGCCAATCAGTGCCCACAAATGGGCACTGACTGGCAACATGGACCCCTCAGTGATCATCAGTGCCACCCCTCAGTGTCTATCAGTGCCACCCCACAGTGTCCATCAGTGCCACCCCTCAGTGCCCATCCATGCCCAGTGCCCACCTATCAGTGCCCATCTGTGCCACCCACAAGTACCCATCAGTGCCACCCATAAGTGTCGCCCATGAGTGCCCATCTGTGCTGCCTATGAGTGCCCATCAGTGCCGCCCATGAGTGCCCATCAGTGCCGCCTATGAGTGCCCATCAGTGCCGCCTATGAGTGCCCATCAGTGCCGCCTATGAGTGCCCATCAGTGCCGCATACCAGCGCCGCCATCAGTGCCACCTCATCGGTGCCCATCAGTACTACCTTATCGATGTCCTTCAGTGCCATCTCATCGGTGCCCATCAGTGCCCGTAATTGAAAGAGAAAACTTACTTATTTACAAAAAAAATACAGAAAAAAATAAAAACGTAATTTTTTCAAAATGTTCAGTCTTTTTTTAGTTGTTGCGCAAAAAAAAAAAAAAAAACGCAGAAGTGATCAAATACCACCAAAAGAAAGCTCTATTTGTGGGGAAAAAAGGACGCCAATTTTGTTTGGGTACAGTGTAGTATGACCGCGCAATTGCCATTCAAAGTGCGACAGCGCTGAAAGCTGAAAATTGGCTTGGGCGGGAAGGTGCGTAAGTGCCTGGTATGGAAGTGGTTAAAGGGGATTCGTGTTGGTGCAGACATTCTTATGGACAACTCTTCAAGGACAACCCCTGAAGCGAGCGTATGGAACAGTAAGGTAACGGCAGGCCCAAATCTAAACCAGCAGCTCCTTCGGGGGTAGTGCTACACTTATATAATACTGTTGTGGATGAATCAATTAATAACTCGAATTGGCTCTTTTTTCTTTTTTACCTTAACCATTGCTTAAAACCAAAAAAAAACTTCTCTGTTTTTTTTTGTCAGCAATTAGACAATTGATACCAAGATATTGGAAATCTCCTATTATTCCAAAAACTTCAGAGAAGATTGAGACTCTTATGCCGCGTACACACCATCACTTTATGTGATGGAAAAAAACGACACTTTCTGTGAAGTAAAAAATGACGTTTTTGAAACTTCAATTTTCAAAGACGAAGTTGCCTACACACCATCGTTTTTCTCACAATGTTCTTGCAAAGCGAGGTTACGTTCCACCACGTTTTACCATTGAAGCTCGCTTCATAAGTAGCTTCTGGGCATGCGTGGATGAAAAAACGTCTTAGAAAACGACGTTTTTTGCTACACACGGTCAATTTCTGTGAAGTAAAAAGTGCACTTTTGAAAAACGACACATAAAATTGAAGCATGCTTCAATTTTTTTTGGTCGTTTTTTACAAGACATAAAACGACGTTTTCCCCCACACACAGTCAATTAAAGTGACGTTTTTAAAAACGTCATTTTTTTTCATCACATAAAGTGATGGTGTGTACGCGGCATTAGGCTGCGTACACACGGTCGAACATGTCCGCTGAAACTGGTCCGCGGACCAGTTTCCGCGGACATGTCCGACCGTGTGTACGGCCTAGTGGACAGGTTTCCAGCGGACAAATATTTTTTTAGCAAGCTAAGAAACTTGTCCGCTGGAAACATGTCTGTCGGACATGTCCGATGGTTAGTACACCTAATCGGACATGTCCGCTGGTTATGACGTGTAACCAGCGTCCCGAAATCCCGCGCATGCGTCGAATTGATTCGACGCATGCGTGAAAGCATTGCACTTCCGTGTTTGAGAACGTCGGTGTCTTCTACGTCACCGCGTTCTCTGTCCGTGGGGATTTTGGTCTGATGGTGTCTACACACATCAGACCAAAAGCTCCCAGGAGACATGTCCGATGAAAACGGTCCGCGGACCGTTTTCATCGGACATGTCTCCTCGTGTGTACGGGGCCTAAGAGCCCATTCCCACAGGGGCGACTCGTCATGGGCGACAGCAGCCTGACAAGTCACATCCTGCTCTGTTCAATAGAACCGTTCTAATAGGAGCGACGCAAGTTGCTCCGACTTAGAAAAAGGTTCTTGTACCACTTTGGGGGCGACTCGAGGTGACTTGCATTGACTTCTATACAGAAGTCATTTTGCAAGTCGTCTCTGAAGTCGTCTTCAGGTCGCCTTGCCGAGTCATCCCCAAAGTTGTGCCGCCCCAGTGTGAATGGGCTCTTAATAGTATTATACATATGGAGCTGAAAATAATGATACTATACAGAAGTTTAATAGGGTGTGGCAGACTTGGATACTTTTAAAAATTCATCAATATTTTTGGAATTTTTTTGATTTCTAAATGTTTAGCTGTTGGATCAGATGTATTCTATTCCTGTTGAAATAACCATAAAGTTTCTATAATTTTTCTCGTTTTTTTTTTTAGGAATTCTTTCCCTCAGGGGGCTTTTTACTTTCTACTTTTTCCTCTTTAGATATGTAGGGGTTTTTCTTCTTAGTAAAGTATGTTGTCAGGGCATACAAGAGAAGCAGGTCTAACGGAAGACAGAATGGGGACTATCCCAAATAATATTTTTTTTCTGTAGATGTAATTAAGATAGGAGTAATGCTGTTAATTTAATTCTGAATGGATTCGTTGGAACTCATATGATTGATGGATTAATTTAATTGTTTATTTCTCTGTATGTATGACAATCAAAATAATAGATAAAAAGAAAACATAAAGGCCGAAGAAAGACTCCGGGCCATATTCTCAAACAAGTTACGTAGGCGTATCAACAGATACGCCTACGTAAGTCCGTTTCCTATGTTTAAGTGTATTCTCAAACTGAGATACACTTAAACATGCCTAAGATACGACAGCCTGCGCCGTTGTATCTTAGGCTGCAATATTTACGCTGACCGCTAGGTGGCGGTCAGCGTAGAATATGCAAATGACTAGTCACGCCGATTCTCGAACGTACGCTTGCCCGCCGTAGTGTTTTAACGTCGTTTCCGTAAGCGATACGCGGCGTAAAGATAAAGATGCCCCCTAGGTGGCGTACTCAATGTTAAGTATGGCCGTCGATCCCGCGTCGAAATTTCAAAATTGAACGTCGTTTGCGTAAGTCGTCCGTGAATGGCGCTGGACGCCATTTACGTTACAGTCAAAACAAATGACGTCCGTGAGACGTCATTTAGCGCAATGCAAGTCGGGTAATTTACCCGGCGGAGCATGCGCATTACGATCGGCGCGGGAGCGCGCCTAATTTAAATGATCCACGCCCCCTGCCTGGATCATTTGAATTAGGATGGCTTACGCGGGTGGACTTTACGCGATGCCGCCGCAAGTTCACAGGTAAGTGGTTTGGGAATCCGGCACTTGCCACTTAAACTTGCGGCGGCGTAACGTAAAGTACATACGTTCCGCCGCCTGAAATGTATGAGAATATGGCCCTCCATGATTTTGTTGATGTGAGCAGGGATGGACTGGCCATTGGGACTACAGGGAGTTTCCCAGTGGGCCGATGGCTCAGTGGGCCGGCTTCAGTGACAGCGGACCGCCGCCCCCCTCCGCTCTTCTGTCTCTCCCTCCCCGCAGCGCTCACCTCCTCTCCCTCTCCGCAGCACTCACCTGGGGGGACAAAGAAGCAGGGGAGGACCAGGGGGACCGACAGAGGAGCATGGGGGAGGGGACAGACAGCTGACTCAACAGCGATGGCCTGGGAGTTTCTCACTTCTGCCTAATCTTGTCCCATAAGGGGGGGCACCAAACTGATTCTTTGCCCCGGGTACTGCCTATAGGAGTACCGGTACAGTAGGTGCACGCGATATTGTGTCAATCTCGCTCCCTTTCTCGGCGAGATTGAGCACCTACGAGCCCCATCGCGGGAGCCAGCGCCGAGCTGGCTTGCCGCGATAGAGACAAAGCCGTCATAGAAGCGACGGGAGATCCGACTTGGATTCCCGCCAATTCTACACGTGTGCGGCGTTTGTTATGAATCCTGAGGGGGAAGTCCCCGCCGGATTTTAAATAAAAATCCGGCATGGGTTCCCCCCTCAGGAGCATACCGGGCCCTTAGGTCTGTTATGGGTTGTAAGGAGAGCCCCCCCTACGCCGAAAAAACGGCGTAGGGGGTCCCCCTACAATCCATACCAGACCCGTATCCAAAGCACGCTACCCGGCCGGCCAGGAAGGGAGTGGGGACGAGCGAGCGCCCCCCCCCCTCCTGAGCCGTACCAGGCTGCATGCCCTCAACATGGGGGGGTTGGGTGCTCTGGGGCAGGGGGGCGCACTGCGGGGCCCCCCACCCCAGAGCACCCTGTCCCCATGTTGATGAGGACAGGGCCCCTTCCCGACAACCCTGGCCGTTGGTTGTCGGGGTATGCAGGCGGGAGGCTTATCGGAATCTGGGAGCCCCCTTTAATAAGGGGGCCCCCAGATACCGGCCCCCCACCCTAAGTGAATGGATATGGGGTACATCGTACCCCTAACCATTTACCTGTAGGAAAAATGTCAAAGTTAATAAACACACCACACAAGGGTTTTTAAAATAATTTATTTTTCTGCTCCGGAGGCTCCCCCTGTCTTCTTTATTAGCTCTGTTTACCAGGGGGGGCTTCTTCTTTGACGTCTTCGGGTGGGTGGGGGCCGCCATCTGGTTCTCTTCCACCGCCGGGGGGGGGGGGTCGCTTTTAAAAAAGCCCCCACCCCCTGGCGGGTCTACACACCTGTAGAATTGGCGGGAATCCAAGTCGGATCTCCCGTCGCTTCTATGACGCGCTTGCTGGGATGTGCTGTCACTATTCCAGTGAGTGCGAGATGTCGGCGAGATCTCGGCACCATGTCGCCGAGAATCGGCGCGATGCTGTCGTGCTAAAAACACAATATCACAAACACCTACTGTACCAGCCATTCTACTCTATTAAAGTAGAATGGCTAGTGGCTAGTGAAGGGGGAGAGGGGGCTTGGGTGGCCAGGGGGGGGGGGGGGCTGCTGGGAGTTGTTCGGCCGCCATGGGAGAGACCTGTCAAAGTGGGCCAGTCTGGATGAAGTCCAGGGTCAAATTTTTGTCCCAGTCCAGCCCTGGATGTGAGACACCAGTATTATTCCCCCCCCCCCCCTCTTTTTTGTTGTTGTTATTGTTGTTTAGAATATATAGAGAAGAGTTTTTTGAAGAAATTTATTATTGTGGAAGTTAAACGATTTAGTAATTATAACTTTAAAGAACATCTCAGTTGAACTTGTACTCAGGATAATTGTATTTGTTTGTGTATGTATATGTGTTTTGTTGTTCAATAAAATTCAAGAAAATCAATAAACATATATTGGAATGAAAAGTATTTAAAGGGGTTTTAAAGATTCATGTTTTTTTTACCTTAATGCATCCTATGCATCAAGGTGAAAAAACATTCAGCGATTGCAGGCCCCCCAATCCCCCCCTCCGTTTACTTACCTTAGCCCTCAAAAGTCCTGCGTCGAGAACGCACTTGATGTCGGCCTGGTCTTCTTGACTGTTCTCGGCTCTTAATTGGATAGATTGGTAGTGCGCAGCACTTCCCTGAGGGGGTTAACTGATGCGGAGAGGAGCCGAGACAGCCGCCAAGGGACCCCAGAAGATGTGGATCAGGGCCACTCTGTGCAAAACGAGCTGCGCAGTGGGGGTAAGTATAACAAGTTTGTTATTTAAAAAAAAAAAAAGGGAAGCTTTACAACCACTTTAATCTGCATATACAGCCGTTTACCTGAAGTTCTTCTTTAACCCCTTAACGCCCGCCGCACGACTATTTACGTCCGCAAAATGGCACGGACAGGCAGAAGGGCGTATATATACGTCCTTGCCTTCTAGCGGGTGGGGGGTCCGATCGGGACCCCCCCGCTGTGTGCGGGGGGCGGATTCCCGCGGGTAGCGATCCGGGACGACGGCGCGGCTATTCGTTTATAGCCGCTCCGTCGCGATTGCTCCCCGTAGCTGAAGAACGGGGAGAGCCGTGTGTAAACACGGCTTCCCCGTGCTTCACTGTGGTGGCGTATCGATCGAGTGATCCTTTTTATAGGGAGACTCGATCGATGACGTCAGTCCTACAGCCACACCCCCCTACAGTTGTAAACACACACTAGGTGAACCCTAACTCATACAGCGCCCCCTGTGGTTAACTCCCAAACTGCAACTGTCATTTTCACAATAAACAATGCAATTTAAATGCATTTTTTGCTGTGAAAATTACAATGGTCCCAAAAATTTGTCAAAATTGTCCGAAGTGTCCGCCATAATATCGCAGTCACGAAAAAAATCGCTGATCGCCGCCAATAGTAGTAAAAAAAAAAAATTAATAAAAATGCAAAAAACTATCCCCTATTTTATAAACGCTATAAATTTTGCGCAAACCAATCGATAAACACTTATTGCGATTTTTTTTACCAAAAATAGGTAGAAGAATACATATCGGCCTGAGGAAAAAAAATGTTTTTATATATGTTTTTGGGGGATATTTATTATAGCAAAAAGTAAAAAATATTGCATTTTTTTCAAAATTGTCGCTCTATTTTTGTTTATAGCGCAAAAAATTAAAACCGCAGAGGTGATCAAATACCACCAAAAGAAAGCTCTATTTGTGGGGAAAAAAGGACGCCAATTTTGTTTGGGAGCCACGTCGCACGACCGCGCAATTGTCTGTTAAAGCGACGCAGTGCCGAATTGTAAAAACGCCTTTGGGCATTTAGCAGCATATTGGTCCGGGGCTTAAGTGGTTAAACTGCAGCGAAGATGAACTCGGAGCAACAAAGAGCCAAGAGGATCCACAGATCCCCAGGAAAATTGGGAGGGCATATATCATTTAAGACTCTGGGCCAGATTCTCATAGAATCGGCGGCGGCGTAGTGTAAGCCATTTACACCACGCCACCGCAACTTACTGGAGCAAGTGCCGTATTCTCCAAGCACTTGCTCCGTAATTTACGGCGGTGTAGTGTAAATGGCCCAGCGTATGGCCGCGTAATTCAAAGGGGGCGGCTTGTATTCAAATTAAGTGCGCCCCCGCGCCGATCGAACTGCGCATGCGCCGGGCGGAAAAATAGCCCAGTGCGCATGCTCCAGCTCACGACGGAAAACGTCAATGACGCCGACGTGAGCGTCATTGACGTAAAGTTGTATTCGCGGACGACTTAGTAAAACGACGTAACCGACGGAAAAAGACGACGCTGACCCGACGCCATACTTAACATGGCATACGGCGGACTGGCGTAAGGTTACCCCTCATATAGCAGGGGTAACCTTACGCTTACGGAAACGACGACGACGCGGCGCAAATTCGTTCGGGAATCGGCGTATCAGGCTCATTTGCATAGTCAAATGAGAACTGAACGTAAACGTCACCTAGTGGCCAGCGTCAAATTACATCTAAGATCTGACGGTGTAAGTCACTTACACCTGTCGGATCTACGCCGTATCTATGCGAAAATGATTCTAGGAATCATACACATAGATACCCGGGCCAAAAACAGAGATACAACGGTGTTTCCTGAGATACACCGTCGTAACTCTTCTGAGAATCTGGCCCTCTGAGGTTAATGCAATGTCAGATAAATTCTCTTTGTGCAGCTGTCTCACACATCACCTTTGTCACACGTCACTTCATGGATAATGAGGATGGCGTCCCTCTTCCCGGTATGTGGTCTCTGCTCGGCTTCTTATCACATTAATAAAATAAACCTCCATAGGCAGGGTAAACCCTCTGCCAACATTTCCTTATAAAGATGTCGCAGGACACTCATGGGATGTTTACAAAGCACTCCAACTCCGGGGTGAGGATGGAGAATGAGACCCCCTTTCTGCTCGCTCAGAAAATAAATAGTCAGTAACCCCATTGAAGACACAATGTCACATGGCACGGCAAGCACCATTGTACAATACTGTACAGCAGGCAGTCAGAAAAAGAAATAAACAGTCCTCTTTTGTCGTGCTAGTGTAAAAGTGATGGCATTTGAAATGAGATTAGCTCTTTGGCTACAGCACTTTTTATTTAGTTACTCAACCCAGGACCCTGCATTCACTATAACTGGTCTCCCACAGTACACAAAACATACAAGTGCAATTATTTTAGACAGCCTTTTTACACAATGCAGTATAACAAACATGTGTTACTGTATATAAAGACTGATTTTACTGTTGTGGGTTTAGTAACACTTTCAGTTGTTACTTTTTACAGTATTATACTTATGCCCTGTACACACAATCGGAGTTTCCGTCGGAATAAACTCCGACGGGTTTTTCCGACGGAATTCCGTTCAAGCTGTCTTGCATACACATGGACACACCGAATTCCGACCGTCAAAAATGCGGTGATGTACAACGCTACGAGGAGCCTAGAAAAATTAAGTTCACTGGCCCAGATTCAAGAAGCAATTGCGTCTGCGTAACCATAGTTACGCAGCGCAATTGCTTACTTGCGCCGGCGTAACGACTTCTCCTGATTCAGAGAGCTTGTTACGCCGACTGCAGCCTAAGATATGCGTGGCATAAGGCTCTTGTGCCCTCATATCTTAGGCTGCATTCTTACGCAGGCCGCTAGGTGGCGTTCCAGTTGTGGTCAGCGTATAGTATGCAAATTGCATACTAACGCCGATTCACAACGTTACGCGTGCCCTGCGTACGCAGTTTACATCGTTTGCATACGTCGGGTTTCGCGTAAGGCTGCACATGCTAAAAGCAGGGGCAGCCAATGCTAAGGATAACCGTCGTTCCCGCGTCGCAAGGTTTAAATTTTACATCGTTTGCGTAAGTGAATCGTGAATGGCGCTGGACGCCATTCACGTTCACTTTGAAGCAAATGACGTCCTTGCGACGTCATTTACCGCAATGCACGTCGGGAAAGTTTCCCGACGGAGCATGCGCTCTACACTCGGCGCGGGAACGCGCCTAATTTAAATGATTCCCGCCCCCTACGGGATCATTTACATTAGGCGCCCTTACGCAGGGCATTTTTGAGGAGCGCCCACGCAAATTACGTGGCTACTGCTTCATGAATGAAGCGTAGCGCAAATAATTTGCGTAGGCGCAGGGTAAAAAGGGTACACTGCGCCTCCGTAAGGAGCGCGCAGCTGTACCTGAATCTACCCCAATGTTTCAAAGCCTGTGTTGAATTGTTTCCGAGCAAGCGTGTTTTTTTCTCCATCGGAGTTCCATACAGACGAACGGAATTTCTGATGTTCTCTTTCTAACCCCGTCTGAATTTCCGAAGGAAAATGTCTGATGGGGCATACACACGGTCAGAATATCCCATCAAAAATTTCCGTCTGACTTTTGTGTACGAGGCATAAGGTGACCAGTTTTTTTAAATTAAATCCGGGGACCTTTTTTTTTTTTTTTTGGCAAATTGTAAACTATTTTATAAGTATATTTTTCTCAAATGATATATGCAGTGTATGTGTTATGTGTGTAGCGCCCCCTTACTTTCAGTATGGGCACTACGCTAAAGTTAGTGGGGAATGGGAGAGTTATTTTACTCCCATTCACAATTTGCTAAATTGTGGGCTGCTGTCATTCCTGAACTGTCCTGTAGGTCAGTCTGCGCTCCAGGGGTGTTGTTTCCACCCCTGGGCGACAGGTGGCGCTAGAGGGGTTCTGGCAGAGCCACTTTTCCCCAGCAGCCATTTAGAGGAGTTTTTCCCTCGTGGGGCATGCTGGGGAGGGGTATATCTGTGGCAGACGCCATCTTTATTGGTTCTTCCCAAGGGTTCCAGGTGCGGCATCCACCTTTAGGCCGGGGTTGCATGCTACGCGGAGCTCCAAATTGCTGAGAGGGGCCCCAGTGACTTACTGGGTCCCCGCTTTACTGAGAAGATCCCAGGCTGGGTGTCGCTCGATTGGGGGATCGGCTTGAGGAGAACCCGGAGGCAGGTTGTCCAACAGAGCTTGAACGAACCATCAGGGATCTGGTGACCGGAATGCTGACAGGTACTCTTGCTGTCATCCGGTGACCTACGTTCAATCTACTGGGAGGATTCGCTCAACTCTTCCGTTTAGCTCATTCAAGTACTAGGCCTGTGGCAGAGGCCCTAGAGCCAGGTCTGTGGCAGAGGCCTGTTCCTCCCAGCAATCTAAAGTGACACTTCTGCTGCCAGGCTTGTGGCAGAAGTCTGTCCGGGGGCACTTCACCCACTCTGGCTAGAGTGGCGACGAACTGTGACTACTATTATTGTGCTGCTGAGAGCAGGATTGCTCTGTTCATATCCAGGCCTGATACCGCAAGTTCTCTATCGCTTCATCAACCTTTCCTTCCTACTGCATGTTGATGTTGGCTATGTTGGGCCTGAAATAAAGCATTTGAAAACCTCTCTTCATGTACTGGACATTCGCTCACTACTTTATTCATCAGCTGCACCCCTAGACAACATTGAGGTAACTTAATATGCCGATCCCAACAACAAACCAGAGGCTCCTGCGGGGGTAGCGCTACACGTGTTTATGGAATTATTGTATGCAAACGTCTCTGGGCCCCCTGTGTTCAGTGGGAGCCGGGTGACAGTAAGCTGACTTTTTCTTCATCTTTCGGGTTTAGGCTGTCACAGTGTATTCATATTGAAGAGGTCAGGCTTCAACTGTGTAGCACGCTGCAGTGGATTAATCTGCCTAAACCCGAAAATGAAGAAATAGTCCGCTTACTGTCCCTCAGACCCGACTGAGCACAGGGGGCCCGGGGATGTTTGTTTTGTAAAAAGCTACACTTTGGGGGAAGCTTATTAGTTTATTAGCTTATTGGTGTTATGGGAGTCCCCGCCCACTCTACCTCCTGGCCCTCCTTCTGAGATGACAGATCTGGGGACAGATGAGCTCTTGGGACTGTCCCCAAAAACCGGGGACGTCTGGTCGCCCTAATATATACACAACAAAATATACCTACACAGCATTAAGTAGGCATGTGCAAAAGGGAAAAATTTGTTTCGTTTTAATTCGTTATTTAATTAATTTCGTTAAGTTAGATTCGTTACATGTGTTAAATTCGTTTTCTGAATTCCTCCGGTTGAATTCGAAAATATTTTGTCCGGATTCGATAACTATTCGAATCGAATTCGAAAACAAATTCTATTCGAATCGAATTCGAAAAACAATTCGATTCGAAAACAAATTCGAATGAAAATTGAAAGCAAATTTGAATCAAAATCTAAAACATATAAATCGATTTCTAAAAAAGAATACAATAAAATAGAATATAAAATAATAAAACAATAGAATGAAAATCAAAGAATAGTAAAGAATAGTAAAGAACAGAATGGTTCACCCAAAAACACAACTTTGGACCATCCAAACTAGCATACTAGCATCAGCTAAAGTATGCATTTTTTTTCTTTTTTTTTATGCGCTGTACTTACGGTTTAATCCATAAGTTTTGTTTCAGACACCCGCGGGGAATGGGCGTTCCTATGAAGAGTGGAACATGATTGACGGCTGGCTATGGCGTGTCCCACGTTCCGAAAATAGCCGGAGTAGGACTCGGCTCTTCACGGCGCTATACAGCGCCTGCGCATCAGACTAGAAGCTGACTGCGCAGGCGCCGTATATGTCGGCGTCCTATTTCGGCTTTTTTCGGAAGGCATGACGCGCCATAGCTGGACGTCAATCAAGTACCCCTCTTCATAGGAATGCCCATTTCCCGGCCGGAGTCTGAAACGAAAGTTACGGATTAAAAAAAAGAAAAAAAAATGTCAGGGTGAACCCCGCTTTAATAGAATGTAATCAAATACAATAGAATATGACCTGGCTTCTTCTATCTATCTTCCATTTTCTGAAATTCTAAATTCATATAGAATGAACTCAAATTCGAATAGAAAAATATTAGAAGAGTAGAATAATAAAAAAAAATGAGATATATATATATATATATATATATAATCTCATTTTTTTTTATTATTCTACTCTTCTAATATTTTTCTATTCGAATTTGAGTTCATTCTATATGAATTTAGAATTTCAGAAAATGGAAGATAGATAGAAGATATATAGAAGAAGCCAGGTCATATTCTATTGTATTTGATTACAATCTATTAAATTCCATTCTGTTCTTTACTATTCTTTGATTTTCATTCTATTGTTTTATTATTTTATATTCTATTTTATTGTATTCTTTTTTAGAAATCGATTTATATGTTTTAGATTTTGATTCAAATTTGCTTTCAATTTTCATTCGAATTTGTTTTCGAATCGAATTGTTTTCGAATTTGTTTCGAATAGAATTTGTTTTCGAATTCGAGTCGAATTTCGTCTGCGGGTTTTAGATTCGAAAACGTTCGTTCGGATTCGGTTAAATTCGTTAATATTACAATTCGGGAATTCGTATGCATCCGAATGTCCGAATAATTAAAAATTCGTCCGAATTTAGATTTGGAACTAAACGAAATGCACATGCCTAGCATCAAGCCAATATCTTAATACAGAATGCCAAGACTGTAACATTGTAACTTTGTCACAGCGGAGAGGCTGCAGCAGGGGCTGATCCTCATGAACACATTTGATATTTGTAAATACAGCCAAGAACTGGATGTAGATGGTGATCCTGGATGATGGCTGATGAAAGATGGTGCCATTCTTTTGAAGAGAAAAGCAAATTAAGAAATTGTCAGGGGAGTACTGTGATCTCCCTGAGAAGTAATAAAGACCTAGAAATGTTACATTGTAACTTTACTTAGCATGCTGCACTTAAAGAGGAAGTAAACCCTCTATTTAAAAAAAAAAAAAAAATGCAAGACAAAGGCATAATGAGCTAGTATGCATAGCATACTAGCTCATTATGAATTACTTACCCGAGAACGAAGCCCCCGCAGCGGTCCTTGGATACCTCCTCCTTCACCTCCATGATACCCGGAGTGACTTCCGGGTATCGCTGCTCCGGCGCTGTGACTGGCATGCGCGCGGCAGCCACCACTAACGACATGATGCCATTAGTAGCGGCACGCTCAGTGCGCCTGCGCGGCATTGTCTACAGCGCATGCTTCGTAGACATCGGTGCCGTCTTTCTTGGAAATATCTCCTTAACTGTGTAGGTTAAGGAGATATTTCTTGGACCTACAGGTAAGCCTTAATCTAGGCTTACCTGTAGGTCAAAGTGGTCTGTAAGGGTTTACAACCACTTTAAAGCAGTAGTGAACTCAGTTTTAAAATGTGTCCTACAGGTAAGGTTTGGGTAAGTCTTACCTGTAGGTATGATGGATATCTCCTAAACTTGTGCCGTTTACGAGATATTCACATTGGCTCTAGTCAATGATGTCACTGCTCACTCTGCATTCAGTGCCCACTGAGTGCGGCCTGAAGGCAGAGAGCCATGCTGCTATGATAACTCCCATGCACATGCGTGGGAGTGACGTCATTGTGGCCCAGCCATTTAAACACCCAGAGAGTATGAACCTGGAAGGAAGACTGGGTGAAGATTGGAACACCAGTAGCGGTGAAAGAGCAACTTTGGGAGCTCAGTTTTAAAAAAGTTTGCCATAATGTGCTTTTATGTGGTGCGTACTAGCATATTTTTACAGCATAACACTGCAGGGGGGCCATTAAACAAAAGTGGTTGGGTATACTTCTGCTTTAACATGAAGATATGTACTGTATGTAAGGATTGACCAAACTAAAGTGTACGCATTCTCATTAATGCCAACATCTCCTTGCTGATATGAGATGCAAGCTCAGAGATGACACAATCACGTAAATCCTGCCTGTGCTTTTCTTGTCTGTGTTCAGAAATGTCTGACATAGACAGGGCAGCCATCAGGAATTTTGGGGCCCCTTACACATCAGGCATGGGCCCCCTGGAGCAGAGAAGCGGGGGGGGGGGGGGCTGCCGCCAATTGAGAAGCGTGGGGGCCCTTTACAAAAAAAACAAGAAATAAAGAAAAATATATATAAAAAAAGGGGGAGTAGCCACCATCCCGGGCCCTGGGGAACTCTGTGCCCTTTAATAAAAAATAAATAAATAAATATATATATATTTTTATTATTATTTATAAAAAATAAATTACAAAAAAGGGGGGTTGCCATCCGGGACCTCTGGGCCCTTTAATAATAATAAAAAAAAGAAACCTCTGGGCCCTTTAATAAAATATATATATATATTAAAAAAATAAATAAAATAATATAAAAAATAAATTAAAAAAAGGGGAGTTGCCATCTGGGGCCCTGAGGACCCCCGGACTCCTAAAAAAAAAACAAAAAAAAAAATATATATAAATATATATATTTTTTAAGGGGGTTGCCATTCGGGCCCCTGGGGACCTCCGGGCCCCTTACAGGTGTACTGTCTGTACCCCCCTGATGGCGGCCCTGGACATAGAACTGCTGCAGCCTCTCACCTTGTGACGTCCTGCAAAGTTCCAATTTTGCAATCTAATCAATGGGGGAGAGGAGTTTGACGAATTGCTTCCTCCTGCATGCAGCAGACTGATGACATCATTTGAGCCTAGGCCAGGGTTGCCAACCTCCCGCTGCATTTTTTTACTGACATCACATGGGAAATTTACTGGCGGAACACTTTTTTTTACTGGCAACCTGACAAATTACAGAACTCCTATTGAAAACGAATACAGTGATTATTAGAAAAGTATAAACATGATATGGAAACACTGACAATACCCATAGCAGAGTCATTTGCTTGATTTACACTTAAAGGGGAGTTCCAGCCAATATTTATGTTTATTAAAAGTCAGCAGCTACAAAAAGTGTAGCTGCTGGCTTTTAATAAACAGACACTTACCTGCTCCAGAGTTCCAGCGACGCGCCGGCCGGTGCTCCGCTCCTCTCCCCCCTCCCCAGGCCGGCGTCTTCATTGTCACTGTGGGCACCCAGCCGTGACAGCTTTCGGCTTCACGGCCGGGCACCTACTGCGCATGCGCGAGCGGCACTGCGTGCGCGGCGCTGCGCTGTTTGATTGGACAGGCGATCGCCTAGGACCTGTCACGTGTCCTAGGCTTTCGCCTACAGGGAGGGGCTGCCAAAAGGCGATTAAGCTTAATCGCCTTTGCAGCCCCTCGGCGGAAGGAGGAAGTGGGACAGGAAGTCCCCTTCTCCTGAAGCCCCCACTCCCCCCCCCAAAAAAATTACATGCCAAATGTGGCATGTAAGGGGGTGAGGAGTGGGATAAGCGGAAGTTCCATTTTTGGGTGGAACTCCGCTTTAAAAAGTCAACACAGCATGAAATTATCAACCCCTGATATTTACTGGCAGTTGTAAAAAAACACAGATTTTTACAAACTGTCAGTAAATTTACTAGGCGGTTGGCAACCCTGGCCTAGGCGAAGACACCAACCAGATCTCAAGGATGAATTTCTGATGATAAGAGGTGGAGTGTTTCTGCAAAATTATACTGTTGCTGTATATTGTAATATGTCAGGAATTTATCCATGCAGACATGTAAAGTTACTGACAGGTCCACTTAAATCATATATATGTCTTTCTGTCTCTACAGCAGAAACATCGGGTCTCATTTCCCTCTCAGAGCCTTTTGTGTCAAATAAATCAGCTCACAACAAGATCCACAACAGTCGCTAGAAGTACGGCTCGGGGCCAGGAACTTGCGGTTAGTTTTTTCAGGGATTGAAGGCCAATCTGAAATATATGTAGCGGAGAGGATGTTCTATTTCTCCTGATAAAAGTTCCCACGACCTTCTGAGTTTGCAGCTAAACGACCAGCTGGATCCTATTAGCAGTATTTGTGAAGGTCGCTGAGCCTTATCGATGGGGTAAATAAGATGCCGGGGACGCAGTGTCTATTTTTATTCCATGTTCAGAACTTCTGAGGGGAGCGAAGATTCAGCCAAAATTCCTGACCTGAGCCCAGAATTTCTCGTCTTTCTCGCCCCAATATATCGCAGAAACTGAATCTCTTGTAAATTTGCAAAGCTTACATTGGCTATGTTTCTATATATTTTCTGGGAAATATGAATTCTGACAGATTGGTCTGTTTATAAAGGGTAATTCTCCGCTCATTGGAGACATATAAATGCAAAAGGGAAAAATAATATGCAAACATCGCTAGAGATAGATTTTGGGTTCGTGGAGGGGCTGTTAAATATAAAGATCCCTCTATTGAGTGAGTGAAAGACTTATATAGCGCTGCACATGCAAACTGAATCGCCTCTGGGCGCTTGTTGACCATTTCTCCTTTGACCTCAAAAGAGATGGGTTTTGATCTTTCTCCTAAAGGCCAAGTGGTTCTCCTCCAACTGAATGGAGGTTGGTAAAGTGTTCCAGAGTCGAGGGCCTAGGACAGAAAATCTTCTTTCTCCTTTGGACTTGTATCCAGTTTTGGGGATTTGGAGTAGCTTTTGGTTGGAGGATCGCAGAACGCGACTGGGGTTGTAAGCCTTTAGTTTTTCGCATAGATATTTGGGTGCATTTCCCAAAATACATTTATGCGTCAGACAGAGTGCTTTGAATGTGATTCTGTCTTTCACTGGCAGCCAGTGAAGGCTTCTGTAACGTACCTGGTGTGTAGAGTCAGATGCAGGGTAGCCTCTCTTACGACTCTGGTTCACGAGCCACTGAATGTGGGAACAGCGGACTCGGAGCACAGAGGGGTAGGAGTGCCGAGGTGATGATGGGTAGTTGCAGAAGGACGAATACCTCTGGTGAGTAGATGCTGAACACTGAAGCGGAGGATGGGTCAGCGACCCGCACGGGATCTGCGACTACAGCGGCACAAGCAGGAAACAGTTCAGATATAGCAGAGTCAGACAAGCCGGGTCATAACAGGTGAGCGTGCAGGAAGATGGCTGAAGAATAGTCGGTAAAACAAGCAGGTGGATCTGGCAACAGTGAAGTCAAGCAAGCGGATGGTCAAACGGAGCCGGGTCTGGATTGGAGAGGTTCGGGTAGTCAGGCAAGCCGGGTTCAGGTTTCAAACAGGTATTCACGCAGGATAAACAGGTAACAGGTCTCAGGTATGATCTGGTCAATACTGCAGATCAGGCAGCAAAGACACTGTGCTGCTGAGGTGTTTAAATAGGGCAGCCTGCTGTTAATCACTGAAATCAGTCTGCACCATTAACCCTTAAGTGGCAGATCCATGACAGCTTCACAGTGAGGGTGAGATAGATTCCCAAGGTTTTTTCCCAGTCACCAGTCGCACGGCCGTATTCTGAACGACCTGCAGGCGAGTGATTTGGTACTTTGGGAGTCCGAGGTAGAGGGCATTAGCATAATCAAGTCTGGAGTTAACAATTGTTCCCACCACGACTGCTATGTCCTCTTTGGGTGTCCTATTGCACACCAGACCAGTATATACCCAAGTGCAGAGTGCTGGAGCAGCTGGTGAATGGCGCCACAGCAGCCAGATGCAAAATGTATTTCAAGCACACCTCAAAGTGGAGTTCCACCCAAAAGTGGAACTTCCGCTTATTCCTCCCCCCTCTGGTGCCACATTTGAAGTCCCATCATGAGTTTGATAGCGAGACTGGATGCTACTAACCTGTTAAGCTGGCCATAGATGAATCAAAATTCAACAGGTTCAGCAGAGACTGGCCAAATTTTGATCCATCTATGGCCGTTCCCACTTGACTTCTTTTAAATGAGACTGGAAAATTTTACTTTGATAAGGGCCCTTTCACACGGAGCGGATCAGTAATGACTCCGGATCAGTAATGTGTCCGCAAAGCTCAGCAGGGATCCTCCGTAAAATCCCCGCTGAACTGGCAGCTGACAGGGCGGTCCCCGCACACTGTGCAGAGACCGCCCTGTGTTTGCTCCGCTCTCCCCTATGGGGGATCGGACGAACACGGACTGTATGTCCGTGTTCATCCGATCCGATCCGGCAGACGGAAGAAAAATAAGATTTCTTCCATCTGCAAATGCGGATTTTTGCGGAGGCGGACAAATTATGGGTGTCAGCGGATGTTCATCTGCTGACACCCGTAATCACATAGGGACCCATGTATGTCCCGTTTTCATCCGCAAACGGACGGATGAAAATGCGGACATACGGTCCTTACGTGTGAAAGGGCCCTAAGAATCTGCAGCCAATCAGCTGCAGCGCTGATTGGTTTATTCTAACACCAGAGGAGTCTCTGCTGTCAGAAAACAATAACACAGCAGGGATGCTGATTGAAAAAAACAATCATTAGTCATAGCTGGCATGTTCATACTTGACTATTGGAGACATCGCCTAATTAGTCTTGTGGAAGTGCAATGTCATCCAAGAGGCTAGCTCAATTTGTATATACATTGCTGATGATGACCATTAGAAGTAATGGATCACTATGAAGCTGTGTGAAGCACCCTACATGTTTTTGGTTCTCATGGTGGTGTTCGTTAAGCTACCCACACAGCAAATCGGTCGTCCAACCTGGATACAGTATAGGGAATCAAAGACTAATCGAACCAAAAACTTTTGGTTTGGCAGGAACCAGCCGACTTTTGGCCCATGTGTACAGCTCCTTGTATGGCAACAGCTGGTCTCATGACAGGCTTCTGTCGAAACGGACATGCTTGACAGCGAATGGCTGCGAATGCTGAACGCTACGTTCTGGCGGGGGGGTGATCCCCCTGTCAGAACACCAAAGCTCAGCTGGGAGTTTACCGCACTAACATTGGATATGTTAGCGCAGCAATCTGTAAGTATTTTTTGTTCAGCCCACTGGGCTAAATGATAGAAAACTTTCCGTGTGTACCCAGCATTATCCAGTAAGGTCTTGGGGCTGAGGTCCTTCATTCAAAACATTTGTACAAAAATTATGCAAAATTATTTGTCAGAGCATTCAATGGAACCTCATAGACTCAACAAATTTTGTATGAAATTTAGTTCAGTTGCCTTGCCAGTGTGTCAAATTGTAAAGTTTGGTTTCAGAACATGGAAGTGGTCTAATGGTGATTTATTGATTAAAATATTTTTCAATCCAACTGAATACACTCAATGCACTACGCTGAAAACCTTTAGGTAGATTCAGGTAGAGTTAGGCCGACTTATCAGTAGATAAGTCGACCTAACTCAGAATCTACGCCGACTTATGTTTAAGCGTATGCTCAAACAGAGATACGCTTAAAAATATCTAAGATACGACGGCTTGCGCCGTCCTATCTTAGATTGCAATATTTTGGATGGCCGCTAGGTGGCGCTTTCATTGCGGTCGGCGTAGAATATGTAAATGAGGAGATACGCCGATTCACGAACGTACGCCCGGCCGACGCAGTACTTTTACGCCGTTTGCGTAAAAGATAGGCCACGTAAAGTTAGAGCTAGGCCCTAGTGGAATAGTAATGTTAAGTATGGCCGCCGTTCCCACCGCGAAATTCGAAATGTTTACGTCGTTTGCGTAAGTCGTCCGCAAATCGGGATTTACGTCCACGTCTAAATCAATAGGCCTGTACTTAGCCGCAATGCACACTGGGAAATGTAGGCGCCCAGCGCATGGGCAGTTTAAAAAAAACCGTAAAAAAACGTGAGGTCAAGCCTCATTTACATTAAATGGGGCCATTTGAATTAGGCGCCCTTACGCCCGCCGATTTAGGCTACGCCGTCGTAACTTAGCAGGCAAGTACATTGAGAATCATGTACTTGCCTAGCTTACTTACGGCGGCGTAGCCTAAACACGCTAAGCTACGCCGCCGTAACTATAGGCTCTGCTACCTGAATCTACCTATTTATTTGTATTGATCTTTCACACACATATAAAATGTGTAAATATGTTTATAATATTACATTTCTATTCAACTTTTTAATCTTCTTGACCAATTTAAAATCTCTATAGCGTGCTTGCAGGACACTGGGGGAAAGGTGGGGGGGTGCATAAAATAAGAAGCAACTAACTAATATTTCTCTTATCTTTTAAAAGAAAACCTCAATATTCTACACAAGGCAAAGTCATTCCCAATGAACAAATGCTGGAATGTAGACAGACTGCTGTAATAGGACACAACGTTGGCTGGCCAAAGATCTGCCCGACATAATGATAGAAGGGTGAAAAGCCCTGGGTCCCTTCACTGTCTCAGCGATAACACTCATATCATTTAATCAAACCTGATGCATGTTAAAACCATGATGTGTGTATTGACACACATTATAATAAATTGCAATTTAATATTTATTGTCGGCTTAAAAAAAAGTAGATTTTTTGTGCATTCATAGCCTTATACCCTGTACACATGTTCGGAATTTCCAAACATGTGCAAGTTCTCAATTTTTCAGACGGAAAAAAAATTCCTATCGGAAAATCCATTTGTCTGTATGGAATTCCGATGGGAAAAAAACACACGCATGCTCAGAAACAATTCGAGGCATGCTTGGAAGCATTGAACTTATTTTTCTCGCCTCATCATAGTGTTGTACGTCACCGCGTTCGTGACCTTGTGTCTCTGGGGCAACATGCAGCCCAAGGGCCACGGGTTGGTCACCCCTGATGTAGTGCAAGGGCCTGCCTGATTGGATACAGTGTTATTGGATAGATGGTGTGTTCTCCTATTATATCGTTTTGGTAAATCTAAAGGAGATTGTACAATCAGATTGTATAGTGTATGGCCACCTTTATACACCTAAAATGAACTAGTTGGGCTTTCAGTGCCATTAATTGTTAACATTTTGCCACATGAAAAAATGGGTGACAAACGTAGCAAAACGCACAGTAAAAATATGCAACCAGTACCATTCCAAAATGTCCAATGAGCTACTTTGCCATGTGTAGGACAACCTATTAAAATCAACAGGCTGCCATATGTGTATTACGGTAAAAATTTGCCCAAAAAAGTGCACTCCCATTATGCTAGGTGTGAATGGGTCTTGAAACTCAAATTGTTGTGTTTACACAAAAACAATGAGGCTCTATTCACATCTATGTGTTTCCAAACGCATGGAAAATGGCACAGAAAATGCACGCTTTGCCATGCATCTCAGAAACACACTGCAAACACACCAAAATGCCCTTTAAAAAATGCTCCACGGACCACTGTAAAAAAAAATTCTGGAATATCTTTGAAGCAATTGTTACATAGGGCAACCCATTCAAGTGAATGGGCTGCCTTATGCTTAGTGAGCGAAAACGCTCCAAAACGCACCCCCCCCCCCCCCCCGTGGTTGGAAGGTAGGTAAGTCAGTCGGTCGGTCAGGCTGTTGCAACCCCCCACGGTCAGTAGGTAGATCAGTCAGTAAAACCTCCACCTTGTCGCTCGATCGTTAGCCCATCCAGCCCTGCACTTACCCCATCTAGGTCTAGCTTTCTGAATGGCCAGGAGAAGAATCAGGAAGACAATAGTGAATATTGTCACGCAACTGGGTGGGCACCCCAAGCCTACCCTTTTTTAACCACTTAAGCCCCGGACCATTTTGTTGCTAAATGCCCAGGCCAGGTTTTGCGATTCGGCACTGCGTCGCTTTAACAGACAATTGCGCGGTCGTGCGACGTGGCTCCCAAACAAAATTGGCGTCCTTTTTTCCCCACAAATAGAGCTTTCTTTTGGTGGTATTTGATCACAAAAATAGAGCGACAATTTTGAAAAAAATGCTATATTTTTTACTTTTTGCTATAATAAATATCCCCCAAAAACATATATATAAAAAAAAAAAATTCCTCAGTTTAGGCCGATTTTTTCGTGACTGCGACATTATGGCGGACACTTCGGACAATTTTGACACATTTTTGGGACCATTGTCATTTTCACAGCAAAAAATGCATTTAAATTGCATTGTTTATTGTGAAAATGACAGTTGCAGTTTGGGAGTTAACCACAGGGGGCGCTGTAGGAGTTAGGGTTCACCTAGTGTGTGTTTACAACTGTAGGGGGGTGTGGCTGTAGGACTGATGTCATCGATCGAGTCTCCCTATAAAAGGGATCACTCGATCGATGCACCCGCCACAGTGAAGCACGGGGAAGCCGTGTTTACATACGGCTCTCCCCGTTCTTCAGCTCCGGGGAGCGATCGCGACGGGGCGGCTATAAACGAATTGCCGTGCCGTCGTCCCGGATCGCTCCCCGCGGGAATCCGCCCGCCGCACGCAGCGGAGGGGGTCCCGATCGGACCCCCGACCCGCTAGAAGGCCCATCTGCCTGTACGTGCCATTCTGTGGACGTAAATAGGCGTGCGGCGGGCGCTAAGTGGTTAAAGCCAATTACTGCCTCTTGATCTTATCACGTGCTTCTAAAGAACAAAAAAACATCCTTTTGGAATCCATGCGTCCAGTGCCCTGCATGCAGATTGTTTCATTTCAGATTTTGGTCTGTTTCAGGTCCGAATTCAGTCCAAATTTTGGGCTGAAATCGGACCTGAACGGTGAACGAGGGACGCACCAGACTCCTGCTGTGAGCCATTGCGTGCTCATATGTGAACCCAGCCTTAGTAAAAAGTAACAAATAACATTTATAGATTCTTGTATAACAAATGCAGGAGTTTATTAACAAGTAATGAGACAAAGTTTATTTTTTTTTATTTTTTCAGTAAGCCAAGGGACTCTACAGGCAGTTTTTGAAAAATCTCCTCTAATGGGTGAATATATTTGCTTTTTACATGTTTTCTTTTTCCAAAATAGGCAGAATCAAAAACTGTTTTAAAAGTTAAAGTTTCTCTGTTAAAAAACGTATGAGTTTAACAGAGTTCAGTAGCTCAAGATGAAATTTACAAGACACTTCTAGAATCCCTGCCAGTACTTCCAATGGTAATTGCATAATCCCTGCCAGGACTTCCAGAATCCCTGCCCATACTTCCAATGGTAGTCACAAAATCTCTGCCAGTACTTACAAATTTCCCACCAGGACTTCCAGACTTCCCTGAAACAACACCAGGCGTGTCCTCTTACCAAAGGGGGTTTTATATGACTGATGCAGTGTCCAGCTCCCTATTAGCAAGAGCTATTATACAGAGGCCTGGATGAAAGCGCCCCTAGCTGCCAGTCCTGTCTGTGCTATGCAACCTGAGTCTTACCATAAACCAGGGTACCTAAAATAAAATGTAGGGTCATTTCCATTCCAGATGCCCACTGAAGAATTAAGGGCTGCTCTCCCCATGTATGATAGCAAGTCTAGACCATGTCATATCCATCCCCTAATAGGGATCCCCACTTGCCTGGAGCAACTCGTGTGCAAGGCCTTTACCAAATTACCATGGTTGCAGATTAGACTCTACGAATAAACTCTGGATAAAGTAAACTCGTTAGCACTGTTGGACAGGTGAATCATTTTTTTTTAAGCAGTCGGCAATCAATGGAAACCTGCTCCCTTTGTCGGTGGAGTAAAGGGATTGATGCCTGTAGTAGGACTGGACACGTTGCTGCAAATGTCTGATTACCCTGACACCTAGTAAGACCCATGCCTGAAATGTATTACTCTCATCTTTAGCTTATTATAAATATATAAAAAAGGTGCTAAAAAATTTAATACAATATTGTGAAAGAAAGAAAGGTCGCGCCAATACAAAACAATGTATCAAAACCTGTGTGAAAATAATATAAAAATATGTACTAAGCCCATAAATTATGCAATAAATGGGTAATCACATATATGATAAAGTGCAAAAAATGTGAATCTAGACACACAAAACAGAAAAAGGAAGTCCAAAAAAACATGAATGTTAAGTCCAAATCTTAGATGGAAAGAACATCTTTCTTTGGTGTATCCCTCAAGGAGTGACCTTCCCTCTATCACCCTGGTGGCGGTGGAACTACTTCTCAATTTCCGTCCATCTTGACACAATTCTTTCTTTCCATCTAAGATTTGGACTTAACATTCATGTTTTTTTGGACTTCCCTTGTTTCATTTTTTCTTTTTATCTGTTTTGTGTGTCTAGATTCACATTTTTTTGCACTTTATCATATATGTGATTTCCCATTTATTGCATCATTTATGGGCTTAGTATATATCCTTTCTTTCTTTTTATATTTCTTTTACATGAGTATCGCATGTTTGTAGGTGTCGCAGCTTTTCTTCATAGAAATTTTTCACTATATCCACTCTTAGCGCAGTATAGGCCCCCTTTTTTACTTACAATATTGTGAAAACACAAAAATAAATCAATGTAATGACATTAAACATATTAGGTGAAAAAAACGTGTATAAAGAAATCACACCAAATATGTAAATAAGTGTCCATAAGATCCCATTAACAAGGGCTAAAAAGGAAAAATATATGTGAAACAAAAAGGTCCAATGGAAACAAATCATCCACGATTCACTTGCTCCACCAGTGTATCCACAATCACAATTCGTAGTGCTTCCACCACCAAGTGACACCAAGTATTAAAACCTCTTTCCGGATCCTGTGGACCATCATATAGTATGGTCAAATGCATGTGTTACATCTCCTTATGAAAGGAAACTCCAGAGCGCTAAACGTGATCAAGTCAGGTCAAGTTGGTTCATCAAGTGGATGAAAAATAAAAAGCATATACGCCCATAGTGTAACCCATAAAAAACATTTATTCAAAAAAAAAAAACAAGTAAAACTTGCAAAGGGAATCACACTAAGCAAATGCTTGGGCAATCGGTTTAAAAAAAACTTGCATATACTGTAGCAATGAAGACAGATACAATTGCTCTCCTAAAAAGCAGCAGGCTGTGTGGCTGCATTGAACTCAAGGGCCGGTCTGCAAGCATGCGTGATGATGAAGCATCGTAGCCACCACGCCCAACTAGTTTTGTCAAAGAGAGGATGTCATTGGGGGACTGGCTCATCTTTAGCTTAGTTTATCGCTTACTTGTAGTCAACCTGGACTGTCGGACCTCTCTTTGCATGTTGCCTGCCAAGAACTCAGCTTGTCCCTGATTTCAATCTGCTCTCCTGTCCTGCACCGTAGTTCTCCTGTACCTGGTGGGGCAATCCCAGGGGCCTAGTTGCCACAAACAGTTCAAGGCTAGGATTTTAGGCCCATCTTCCCATCAAAGGGTATTGTAACAATTGTAACAAACTAATGAGTAGGACAGTAACTCCTACCCTCCCTCCATATGGCTATGGGAGGTTTTCGATCAGAGACAGGGTCTGAAGGGGAGTAGGCTCTGCTGTGATGCCTTTTTAGGTAACCCATGCTTTGAGAATCCTTTGCCATGCATAACATCTTTATTTGTAAATAAAAAATTATATACAGAGAATAAATAAAGTTGATAAATAAATAAAGTTGATATGAAAGATTGGTTTACATTAATGGAAAAATAGAAAATTAATTGACCAAAAAACATTAGAGTTTCTGTTAAACATGCCTACAGGCATAAGGTAATCTTTTTCCATACATGTCAATTTAGAACAGGTTGGACACTGTCAGGCCGTCCGAGGAACTCGACGGGCAAAACACATCGTTTTGCTCGTCGAGTTCCTTGTGAAGCCGCCGAGGATCTCGGCGAGCCAAATTTCCTCATTGACTAACGAGGAAATAGAGAACATGTTCTCTATTTGGCCCGACGAGATCCTCGTCGGCTTCCTCGGCCAAAAGTGTACACACCACCGGGTTTCTCGGCAGAATACGTCTCCCATCAAGTTTCTGGCTAAATTCTGCCGAGAAACTCGGTCGTGTGTACGGGGCCTCAGAGGATTAGATGGAATTGGCAGGTCTGGAATTCCTGCTGTGCCCATTGAGATAGGGCAATCATGTTTAGGAAGCAGCATACTAATCATCGTGCTTACTGGGGGGGGGGGGCTCCACAATGATTGAGATTCACTCTGCAATGTTCTGCTGCCCGATCCATTTCAGCGAAATAGCAACATTTCGCTCAAAAAAATCAAAATGTAATTTATGTGTATTGGGGACTTCTATTCCAGATCATTCTCTCCCACATAAAAGTAATGAGCTCCATGTGATTGTGGAACTGGGAAGATGGCTTCTCCTTGAACGTGATTTACTCTGCAATAGTTCAACATATTTTGTACAAATTTTACAGGAAAAAAAAGCTCTCTGCCACATGAAGGCAATTGTATTTAAGCTTTTAATGAGCTCCATATGACTGTGAAGCTGCGACAAGTGTTTCATATTAACGGGCAACGGGAGGGAAGCACGGTTCTCGCTGTCACACATAAACCCACAAATGATTTTTTTGGGAAACGTTTAATGGCAGAAATTTTCCCACGCAGGCCGATACATTTTTCTCAGAATCCTTCAGAGCGGGGTAGCTGTCCGTGTGGCGGCCCCTGTGCGTGTAAGATTGTAGATGTTTTTTCTCGGACAGTGCCGACAGATGTGAAGAACTGCGCTCTTCCCACCGCAAGGCTTCAGGAGGAAGTTCTCTGCATAATCCGCTGTGGGAACATTTCTATTAAATATACAAAACTACGATGCTGGGGCAGCTGGTGACTTCACAAAGAGGTCAGAGGTCAAATCCAAAGATGCAGCTTGTCACGGATATCTGTCAGAGGGAGAGCGAGCATGGGAGCTGTGTGCTGACCCTGCAGCATGTCCCAGCAATCACACTGCTCTGAGTACATCTATCCATTTCTATGAATCATCAGAAAAGTGTAACTGACTTCCTATCATCCTGCCCAGTGCAGCCAGCACACCCCATTCATTAGACTGTAAGCTCCATGGGTCAGAATTCTACAGTGCCCTGTGCCCTGTTCAAAGAGGAGCATTTTCCTTTTAGGCTTTGTAGACATGTAGGTAGGGGCGTATCTACCGCAAGGCAAAAAAGCGTTTGCCTTGGGCGACATTTTTCAGGGGGGCTGAGCCGCCCCCAGGCAGAAGGCACACTACGAGCAGTGGCGTAACTATAGGGGTGCAGACCACACCAAGGTGACACCTGCCAGAGGGGTGTCACCTTGGTGACACCGATGGTCCCGAATTTCCCCATGCCCCCCCCCCCCCCCCCCCCCCCGGATCCTCTGTGTTCTTTACTGATCTTCTCTAAATCCTTAAGATTTCTTGGCTGTCCCTTGGCAACTTGAAGTTTCAGATCCCTCCATACATTTTCTATAGTATTAAGGTCTGGAATTTGGCTAGGCCACTCCATGACCTTAAAGTGGAGTTCCACCCAGGCAAACAACATTTGCCCAAAAATCTTAAAAAATGTAAAAAAATGAAATGTGAAAAAAAAAAAATTATACTCACCCGAAATACCTGTTGCTATGCGGAAGTTTGTAATCTACCTCTTCCGTAGCCGCAGTCCGTCTTCTTCTTCATCTTCTCCTAGTGAATGGGGCGCGCTGCTTTCTGGGAACTGTGTGTGTTCTCAGAGAGCAGCCGCTTATTCACAAGTTGGCGCGAGACTCGCGCATGCGCAGTAGGAAATGGGCAGACGTAAGGCTTAACTGCCTGTTTCCCCTAGTGTGAATGGCGGCGCGGGACCTGCATCGATCGTGGGATCAGCATTGGGGGGGCCATCAGCGCGGGCAAGTAGGACAGGTAAGTGTCCTTATTAAAAGTCAGCAGCTATACTGTTAGTAGCTGCTGACTTTAAAAAAAAAAAAAAAATTGCGTGTGGAATCCCGATTTTTTATGGATGGTCAAATGATGCTACAGGAATTCAGGTCTCAGATGCATTTTTTGTAAACCAAGAAGTAGTAGATTCAAAGCTACCATGGACTAGGTAAGTGATAGGTAAACAAATTGGGGTGGCTTGGTCAGACAAAGCTTCTATTCATTATGAAAAGTGAAATTCTGTTTTAATAGTATTTATTGAAAAGGATTTACAAAGGTTAGAGAGGTAGACATAAACATACAAAAATAAGGCCTACAATCGGTCTTGCTTGATTAATCAGAAAATGAACAATATTCAAAACCACGATGCGTAAAGTGTTAACTTGGAAATTACGATAATAATATAATATAGATAATAATATAATATAGATAATAATATAGTATAGTATAGTAACTAGTCTGTATAGGAAAGATGTGTATACTTACCCAGAGCTTTTTTTCTCAGAAAATAGGTGCAGGAACTCAACCACGACCCTGTTCAGATTTCACAAACAGTAGAAGGGTCTTAAAGGGGCAATAAATACCAGAATTGCATTACATACAGAGTGCAGAGTTCAGGGGGGTTACACACAGAGTGCAGAGCTGTCACTTGTAAACACAGAAACCAGACTTATGTGTTTACAAGTGATTGTGGTGAGCAGGCACCAAAGGGTCTGAGCCAGAGGTGGTGGAACTGAGTTCCCCCAAGTTCCCCCTGAAAAAAAGCCCTGTAACTTACCTAATCTAAGGGTTCTATGGTCCAGTTACATGATTTCCCTAGCGACTGGCTTCAGGGAAGTGACAACGGTTGCAGAATCTGTTCGGTGACCTCACCCACCTTGTCCTTCCTCTCCCCTGAAGCCAATGCATGGAGCCGATCACGTGCCCGGAAGAGAGCGCCCTTATATTAGGTAACTGTAGACATATTTCCTTTACAGGGTAGTTAGTATGGAACTTAGAATAAGGGTGGGAGCAGGAATAAGTTTACAGTGGACTTCTACTTTAATCAATTAAAGAAATTACAGGTAACATTCACTGAGTACAAGCTGACCAAGATTTTCCATAGACACCAATGTGTTAATACTCACAAGTGTACGCAAAGTGAGCGGGGTATGCCTGTATACATGAATGTGTTTGATACAGTATTCATCCCGCAAATGTTTTATAAATGCTGTAAACCACAGACTCAAAGGGAAAATATGTAAGCAAATCATTTATTTTTGCCTCTTTTTGCCCCATAAGCTCTCTGGTTAGTCTCCTTAAAGCGGGGGTTCACCCGCACATAACACTTTTTCCCCTTAGCTTCATGCTCGTTTTGTCTAGGGGAATCGGCTAGTTGTTTTAAAATATGAGCTGTACTTACCGTTTACGAGATGCATCTTCTCCGCCGCTTCCGGGTATGGGCTGCGGGACTGGGCGTTCCTATTTTGATTGACAGTCTTCCGAGAGGCTTCCGACGGTCGCATCCATCGCATCACGATTTTCCGAAAGAAGCTGAACGTCGGTGCGCAGGCGCAGTATAGAGCCGCACCAACGTTCGGCTTCTTTCGGCTACTAGTGACGCGATGGATGCGACCGTCGGAAGCCTCTCGGAAGACTGTCAATCAAGAAGGAACGCCCGCTCCCGAAGACCCATACCCGGAAGCGACGGAGAAGATGCATCTCGAAAACGGTAAGTACAGCTCATATTTTAAAACAACTAGCTGATTCCCCTAGACAAAACGAGCAGGAATCTAAGGGGAAAAATTGTTTTATGGGTGAACTCCCGCTTTAAAGGGGTTGTAAAGGTTCGTCTTTTGTTTTCTAAATAGGTTCCTTTAAGCTAGTGCATTGTTGGTTCACTTACCTTTCCCTTCTATTTCCCTTCTAAATGTTTTTTTTCTTTGTTTGAATTTCTCACTTCAAGGGCCAGATTCACAAAAGAGATACGACGGCGTATCTCCTGATACGCCGTCGTATCTCTGTGATTCCGCCGTCCTAACTATGCGGCTGATTCATAGAATCAGTTACGCATAGATAGCCCTAAGATCCGACAGGTGTAATTGACTTACACTGTCGGATCTTTGGATGCAATTGTAGGCCGGCCACTAGGTGGCGATTCCATTGCGGTCGGCGTAGAATATGCAAATGACTACTTACGGCGATCCACGAAGATACGCCCGTTCGTCGCAATCTCTTACGTCATCGCTAGTCAGTGTTTCCCGTCGCAAAGTTAGGCCTGCTTTAACGTGGCTTATCTTTAGAACAGCCATGTTAAAGTATGGCCGTCGTTCCCGCGTCGAATTTCAAACTTTTTTTTTTTGCGTAAGACGTCCGGGAATACTAAAAGCCGTAACGCACGTCGCCGTTCAAAAAAACCGCTGGTGCGCCGTAATTTCGCGCAAAGCACGTCGGGAAATTTCCTAACAGAGCATGCGCAGAACGTTCGGCGCGGGAACGTGCCTAATTTAAATGATGCCCGCCCCATTTGAATTAGGCGGCCTTTCGCCGAGCGGATTTACGCTACACTGCCGCAAGTTTACAGGTAAGAGCTTTGTGAATCAGGCACTTACGCTGTAAACCTGCGGCGGTGTAACGTAAATGGGATACGTTACCCCGCCGCGGCGTAACGTAAATGTACCTGAATCTGGCCCCCTGTTTCTCCTCAGTAAGCTTTCCACCATCATCTGAGCGGTGGAAAGTCATTTAGAACAGCTTACTAAACACCTTACTGAGGAGGAACAGGAAGAGAGAAATTCAGACAAAGAAAACAATTAAAAACATTTAGAAGGGAAATTGAAGGAAAAGGTAAGTGAACCAAAAATATTTTCCTCTTAAATTAAAGTCTGACAGTAGCTGATAAAGTAAAAAGTAATGTTTTGCATTATAACTAGTTTGATACCTGTTGAAATCGAGCTGTTTTATTCACCTCCGTCACTCCTGAATCATTATTCTCACTGACTTCCTGGTTTGCGGTGCGCATTCATTCTTGCTACATCACGGCCTAATGGGAACTACAGTTCCCATTAGGCTTAGCCTCCATGCCTGTGAGGGATAAGAGAGCATCTTCCCGCAGGGCTGTAGTCATAGGGAGGGGGTGAGCACATTCTGCTTTCCACCATGCAAAACGGCTCAGATGCTGGTGGAAAGCAAGAAGAGGAGAGACAGGAAATGGCATTTTCAAACCTGGATTACTGTATTTTGGAGGTCAAAAGGAAATACATGGTAAGTGATATTTAAATGCTCTAGTTTACAGCAATCAATTGATCTAATAAAAAAACGAACCTTTAGTGTTCCTTTAATGCTAGTTGCTTGGCTGTCTCTTGCTTTAGTACTCTGAGTAGTTAACCAGGGACCAGCATGCAGCGCGGGAACATTAAACAGAAGTCACAGGACATTTGCATACTTGTTCTGAGTCAGAAACTGAAAGTACTGAAGCCATTGGATAAGCATGATAAGCCAGCAAACTGGCACCACTTTCCTTACACTGCTGTTATGGTCTATGTTGGCTCTAGTGAACCCATTGCAAGTTGGTAAACAAGCCTTCCACTGCCGTTATGACAATAATAACCAGCTGGCAGTCTGAGACACATATGTTGGGATTCACCAAATTACAGCCACTGTACTGTACATATTATATTATTGGCTATAGTTCATTTGGCCCAAGTAATTAAATCTAGAAAGGAATTACAACCAATAATTTTGCAATAAGATAATTAAAAAGATTCAAAGGGTGAAACATTTTGCATCTGGAAGCCAGTTTCACCTCTCTGGGGATGAAGAAATTCTTAATTGCTTGTGGTTTTGGCAGTAATAGTCTCAGAATTCTCCAGCAGAACATAACCGTGTAATGTCGCGTTTTTCATTTTATACTCCTGCGCTGACACACTATTACAATTGGAGACATCCACACAATGTAAGCTTGAAAGGGGTTTGTACATGTGTAGAAAATCCTGGTGTCCGGGATAAACTGTATGCAATGCTTCAGGATTACAATTGTGTCCCCTGACATAAACAGGTCATTGAACATCACAGCGGTTAAAAGTCCTGGCAGACTTTTTTTTTGTAAAGCCTTTCTCATGTAGCTCCTTAAAATGGAAGTAAACCCTCCATTACAACTTTCACCTACAGGTAAGCCTAGATTAAGGCTTACCTGTAGGTGTTTGCAATATGTCCTAAACCTACACGGTTTAGGAGATATTTGCCAAAAAGTATGCACCGTTGTCTATGGTGCATGCGTGCCGTAGACAACGGTGCACTTTTCTGAATGAATAATGCCAGCCGAGCGCATGCCCGGAGTCACGTCATCGCTGCTCCGGCCAATCACAGTGCCGGACCGGCGATACCCGGAAGCAACCTCCGGGAGATATGGCTGCGGCTGGAGGGGAGGATGAGGACGGTTTCGGGGGCTTCGATCTAAGGTAAGTAAATGCATAATGAGCTAGTATGCTATTCATACTAGCTTATTATGCCTTTGTCTTGCAGGATTTTATTTATTCTTAAAAACTTTTTTGGGGTTTACAACCGCTTTAACCACTGTTAATGTTTCCTTCCCTAGTCTCCTGAAGCCCAACTCCAAAGAGCATCTCACTTTGCATCAGCCACCCTGATCTGATCCTTAATTAAATTTAATTAAATCAAGTGACCTAGGGGAATACAGGTAACAAAGATTTACGCTGGCAGGAGTGACTTTGGGGGGACAGTTATTTTTGTGAGGTTCTCAATCACAGTCGATGTGGCTTTTCTTTAATAAGGGTGCTGTTTGTTTAATTTGGCACTTAAGTACATTTGATGTATTTGTGTAATAAAGGTAATGTTAATGATTGCAGAGCTTTTTTTCTTCCACAAGATGGCAATAATAGGTGTCCCTTGCTTAGCCATTGACTGACATTAGGCAATGGCACTCTGGGAGATATAGTCTGGAGGAGGTTCTGTGCCACAACCATCACTGGGAAACAACTACAATACCCAGGGATACAGGAGGGTTGATATAAAAGTAAAAGCCTGGGAAGGAGAAGGGCAGTTGGGGGGAGTGTGATAACTGGGGAGAGGAAGGGAGAAGAATTGCTGTGCTGTATTGTGTTGTGCCGGGCTGCTTCTGTACTAAGTGAAGCTGGAACCTGATGCATCCTGGAAAAATAGGCTGGACTGAGGATATGTCGCTGCATAACCGACTGTTCCGGCGCTCAATCTGAGAGGCTTGTCAGTGATCCAGGCAACCACTGCTTAGTCCTACCGAGGAATTGCCAAGGTGTTCGCCATCTTGCCTGCTGCCAGTGTCGGTCAGCTACAAGAAAGAGCCCCCTTTTGTTCATCCTACCCACCGCCATCAGGGAACTGAAGAGAAAGAAAATGGTGAGTGGGTCATGGACCCACTGTTAAACTGCAGCCATTTGCAAATAACTTGCAGATATAGACCACATGTTACTCTAGACCAGGCCAAACACAGCCAAGTTATTTGATCTGATTTGCAGATCGCGCATAGCCGTACATCTAACTACTGCAACCGTGCACCCCTTAAATCTAACTATTTCAACCATGCACACCTTAGGACCTGACTGCAACAACTGGGTCTGCCCCTTTTAAACATCCATCTAAATTCAAGGAGTCCCCTCCTTCACTTAGATCAACTTCCTAGATATATTTCTACAACACCCAGTTTATAGACACACTTTCATTTCCCTGCGTGCCAATGTCTTCAAAGGGCCCCAATGTAGCCGGCAGAAGATTCACTACAAAGACATACTTAGACCAATCTATCCTCAGGGCAGAGCTGTGTTTTATTTTTCATTTTTTTTTCTTTTCAAGCCTAAACTCGGCCCCTATGTTTGAGAGCTTTCAAGTGGCATAGTTGATCTACATGCGCTTCATAATCCTGACCCCTGAACTCCCTGCGTTACTTAATCCTGACCCCTAAACTCTCTGCATTACTCAATCCTGACCCCTGAGCTTCAGGGGTCAGAATTAAGAGTTCAGGTATAAAAAAGAGTCATCACTATTTCAGTTATAATGCTTATCAATTAATTAGGGTACGTTCAAATGGCTGAATAGCAGCTGTTATTCAGCTGTCAGATTTGTATTTGGTAAAAATCAAACAAAGCCTGTGATCAACCCTAGACACAGCCAGTATGCATCCAGGGTTGCTGTTTCTGCTGCGTTTGGCAGCAGCTAATTGGCCAGTTTGTATGCAGCCATAGAACAGAGTGTTGCTGCATCCACAAGTGGTGTTTAGTTGCTTTTGAAAGCAGCAAACTATCCGTATGCCATCATGGGTAATGGGATACGGATAGTTTGCTGCTGTGAATGTAGCCTTATACACCATGTGCAAAGATAAAGAGTTCATGGAGAATTTCTGACAGTTGGTGTAGAAGATTTTAATCCTTCATTATAGGTAAACACTCTCAGAACTGCTCTATACCTTTTGTGCTACAATGTTTAAAAATAACATAGTTACTGGCACTGCTGTCTATATTGAATTGAACTAGGCCCCTTCCCATGGTGTCAGCATTGGAACACCAGACGACGCAACTAGGCATGTGCATTTCGTTTCGTTCCGAATCGAAATTCGGACAAATTTTTCATTATTCGGACATTCGGATGCATACGAATTCCCGAATTGCAATATTTATGAATTTACCGAATCCGAACGAACGTTTTCGATTCCGAATCGAAAACCCGCGGACGAAATTCGATCGGAATTCGAATTTTTTTTTTTCGAATTCGGATCGAATTTCGTCCGCGGGTTTTCGATTTGGAATTCGAAAAAAACATTTTTTTTTTTTTTTTTTTTTTAATTCCGATCGAATTTCGTCCACGGGTTTTCGATTTGGAATTCGAAAAAAAAAATATTTTTTTTTTTTTTTGAATTCCGATCGAATTTCGTCCACGGGTTTTCGATTTGGAATTCAAATTTTTTTTCTTTTCGAATTCCGATCGAATTTCAAAATTATATTCGAAAAGAGACTATTTGTTGTCGAATCCGGTCGAAATACTTTCGAATTCGACCGGATTTTTAGAAATTCGGTCGAAAACGAACGAATTCCGAAAACAGTCGAAATATTTTCGAATTCGACCGGATTTTTCGAAATTCGGTCGAAAACGAACGAGTTCCAAAAACGAATTTAACACATGTAACGAACCTAACTTAACGAAATTAATTAAATAACGAATTAAAACTAAACAAAAACTAAATTTTCCCTTTTGCACATGCCTAGACGCAACATGAGCTCCAAATTTGCGTTTCAACAGCTTTGTGTTATAAATAAATAAATTACCCCCCAGAGGAAACAGCAAACAAATATACAGTATATCACTGTATTCACATTTCAGATTTCAGATTGATATCTTATATTATTAATATAATCTGGGCTCATAAATCTGGAAATATTTGTTGTTTCTATGATGAAATTTACCAGCTATCCAGTTACATTCAGGGAACTTCATATTAAGTGTCATATCCCAATAATCTTTTTTATACCTACTGTACCTTCAATTAAAAAAAAAAAAAATTCTCTACCCCTTCTTCATCCCTCGCCCTAGAGCGTCCAACTAAATTTGATCAAATCTGTACCCAAAGCCCTCATCAATCCCATCTTATTTCTACTATTTATAAATTATTAAATGCGGTTCTCCCAGTATCTGAAAAACTTTAAGCGCAAGTGGGCTCAAACCTTTCAGTGCCCCAGCCCTGTGAAGTCTTGGGGGAAAATAAGGGAATCAGCTTCTAAATCTTCCCAATGGGTGGTGTACAGGGAGAATGCCTACAAAGTTATGATGTTTTGGTATAAAACACCTGAGGTGATATATGCCAATAACTCTTTCTCATCTGACTCCCGTGGAGATGTGGCCAAGGTAAAAGCTCTTCATCTCATATACTGTGCCCTAATCTTAAATCTTTTTGGTTGTATGTAAAATGTTTGCTTGAAAATGTTCTAGATATATCTCTGACCACTGACCCTATTCACTTCCTTTGGGATTACCATTTCCTGGCATCCCTAAACTTTCTAAGATGCTAGCACACCATATCCTAACTGTGACTAGAAAAGCTATTTCTAGGTGCTGGCTCTCTGTTACCTCTGCTACTGGATATTGTATTCATGGTTCTTCAAGGCATGGAGCACCTTACACCATCATTAGCTGAAAAGCTTAACCAGTTTCACAAAGTATGGGATGCCTGGGATCATTTGGCATATGGTTCACCAACTGTTCCCAAGACACCTTCAATGTAACTTGGTATAGTCGGTTCTGGTGTATATTAAAATGTATCTCTCTCATAACCCTTCTTAATTTAGGTTAATTATATTGTTGCTTGTGCTACATCCAGCACTTTGTTTTATTGATTTGGAATGATACCATCACAATATGTATGCTGTTTAGAAATTCTGTACACTTCTTATTTATTTGTATTTATTACAGGTACTTATATATCGCCATCAATTTAAACAGTGCTTTACATATACTGTATTATACATTTAATATTATACTTCTTGATGAGTTTCTGTTGCTATGTTTGTAACCTCTCTCTAAAATAGCATTAACGATTGCGATACTTAACCTATACAGGTCATTCTCAAAAAATGTGCATATTGTGATAAAGTTCATTATTTTCTGTAATGTACTGATAAACATTAGACTTTCATATATTTTAGATTCATTACACACAACTGAAGTAGTTCAAGCCTTTTATTGTTTTAATATTGATGATTTTGGCATACAGCTCATGAAAACCCCAAATTCCTATCTAAAAAAATTAGCATATTTCATCCGACCAATAAAAGAAAAGTGTTTTTAATAAAAAAAAAGTCAACCTTCAAATAATTATGTTCAGTTATGCACTCAATACGTCGGGAATCCTTTTGCAGAAATGACTGCTTCAATGCGGCGTGGCATGGAGGCAATCAGCCTGTGGCACTGCTGAGGTGTTATGGAGGCCCAGGATGCTTCGGTAGCGGCCTTAAGCTCATCCAGAGTGTTGGGTCTTGCGTCTCTCAACTTTCTTTTCCCAATATCCCACAGATTCTCTATGGGGTTCAGGTCAGGAGAGTTGGCAGGCCAATTGAGCACAGTAATACCATGGTCAGTAAACCATTTACCAGTGGTTTTGGCACTGTGAGCAGGTGCCAGGTCGTGCTGAAAAATGAAATCTTCATCTCCATAAAGCTTTTTAGCAGATGGAAGCATGAAGTGCTCCAAAATCTCCTGATAGCTAGCTGCATTCACCCTGCCCTTGATAAAACACAGTGGACCAACACCAGCAGCTGACATGGCACCCCAGACCATCACTGACTGTGGGTACTTGACACTGGACTTCAGGCATTTTGGCATTTCCCTCTCCCCAGTCTTCCTCCAGACTCTGGCACCTTGATTACCGAATGACATGCAAAATTTGCTTTCATACGAAAAAAGGACTTTGGACCACTGAGCAACAGTCCAGTGTTGCTTCTCTGTAGCCCAGGTCAGGCGCTTCTGCCGCTGTTTCTGGTTCAAAAGTGGCTTGACCTGGGGAATGCGGCACCTGTAGCCCATTTCCCACACACGCCTGTACACTGTGGCTCTGGATGTTTCTACTCCAGACTCAGTCCACTGCTTCCGCAGGTCCCCCAAGGTCTGGAATCGGTCCTCCACAATCTTCCTCAGGGTCCGGTCACCTCTTCTCGTTGTGCAGCGTTTTCTGCCACACTTTTTCCTTCCCACAGACTTCCCACTGAGGTGCCTTGATACAGCACTCTGGGAACAGCCTATTCGTTCAGAAATGTTTTTCTGCGTCTTACCCTCTTGCTTGAGGGTGTCAATGATGGCCTTCTGGACAGCAGTCAGGTCGGCAGTCTTACCCATGATTGCGGTTTGGAGTAATGAACCAGGCTGGGAGTTTTTAAAAGCCTCAGGAATCTTTTGCAGGTGTTTAGAGTTAATTAGTTGATTCAGATGATTAGGTTAAGAGCTTGTTTAGAGAACCTTTTCATGATATGCTAATTTTTTGAGATAGGAATTTTGGGTTTTCATGAGCTGTATGCCAAAATCATCAATATTAAAACAATAAAAGGCTTGAACTACTTCAGTTGTGTGTAATGAATCTAAAATATATGAAAGTCTAATGTTTATCAGTACATTACAGAAAATAATAAACTTTATCACAATATGCTATTTTTTTTTAAATGACCTGTATTTCCCTAGCAGTACTTTTACAAACCAAGATTGATGTAACTATTTTCTCTATTTCAAAATACAATAAAAATACAATTCCAAAAAAAAGAAAAAATAAGAAATTCACCAGCTATGGCTCGCCTCCCTGTGGGGAAACGTAGGTTCTGGACGCCATCTAGTGCTGCTTTATAAAAGAAAAGAGTCAGTTCTCAGCTATAAACACAGATAGAACCTATAAATTGTAGTGCAGCCAAATGTTTTATTGTTTTACTCTTAGCTTAACCAGTTATTTTTTATTTCTCTTTATTATCTTGTCTTTAGGTTCCTTAATTAACTCTTAACTTCCTTCTAATGGCACAAATAGAAGAAGTATCTGGATCGTCGCAACCTTCATAAACCTTGGGAACTGTACCTGGACCCCCACGCTGTCTGTAATGTAGCTCCTGCCACTGGATCCTGCATGGGCACTCGTCTTGGCACTTAGTTTAATTTGTTTAATGCATGTAGTCAGCCACAGAGTGCAATACAGGTCCAGTGCCATGGTCCATGCCTATGCTACTGTAACGATCCTGCCTTGATATAGATTTATTTAATTTGGATCTCAGCTGCAGAGGTTTCTCAGAATTAACCAAGAGTCACTCTATAACTGGTTAAAGAGTTAATGGTTGAATCATCACAACCTCAGGTAGATTCCACAATAACAGTTGCTTATTACTTCATAAGCTAAATAGCGTTAGCAGTTCATATGAAAGTATATATGTATATCTGAACAAATTGCTTAAATGGATACGGGCAATTACTGAAGTAAATATCACTAGTACAGTACAATGCTTACTGTTCAAGCCTAGGACAGCCTAGAGATGAGTATAAAGCACAGTTTGCTATAATATAGTTTGCCAAGTGCCAATAAGGGAGAGAGTAATAGACAGAGTTCCTTTGCAGTTCAGTTCAATATTGCCTAAATGACATTTGAATCAGTATTAGGATACTTGCGGTACTGCTGTCTTCAGTTGGAGGAATTGTAGTTGACACCTTGGCTGAAGATAACTGTGAAGCTTCCAGGTAAGCAGTAGACCCAAGCTGGAGAAGGATGCCTGAAGTGCTGATGCCTGGGGAGGGTTGGAAGAGCCTGGAGCGGTTCTGTAGCAGGCTGGGCTGGATGAAGAATCCCAGGATTAGGCAGCAGGTTCACTGGTGAGGCTCCAGGGGTTTGCAGGTGACGGCAGGGGTCCAACAAAATAGCGGAACACCCTGCCGTCCTTGCTGCAAGTTTAAATAGCCCGCGCAGCGCGGGAAACGAGGAAACACGCTGGGCGCGCTTCCGCGTTCCAGCGTGGAACGCAAGCCGCGGCGCACAGGAAGTGACGCGACAGAGTCAAGGAGACGAGTGCAGCTGCCTGTACCAGGCAAGGCTGTACTCGTCTTGCTTAGTATAACGCCAGTGGCGTTACATACTCCCCTCCTCAATGGGGCACCACCAGTGCCAATAATAGGCGAAGGACGAGTGGGGTACCTCTGATGGAATTGTCTAATTAAACGGGGAGCATGAAGGTGAGAAGAATTTTCCCAAGAATCTTCAAGTTGGGAGTAACCTTTCCAACGTATTAAATATTGGATGTCAGAGCCTCTTTTTCTAGAATCCAGAATCTTTTCTACTTCATATTCTGTTTCACCCAGAACTTCAACTGGTGGAGGAGGTCGTGCAATTCTATTGGGAAATGGATTGGGTACATAAGGTTTTATAAGGGAGACATGAAAAACTGGATGTATCTTCCAATCAAGGGGTAAATGTAGTTTTACTGCATTAGGGTTAATCACTTGGGAAATAGGATATGGACCTATGAATTGACGACCCAACTTTTTCGATGGTAGGTTTAGACGTAGATTTCTGGTAGAAAGCCAAACTAGATCTCCAACGTTGTAAGCAGGAGGTACTGATCTATGAAGATCATAGTTACGTTTTTGTCGTGATTGAGCAGCTTCTAGGTTTGACCGTATGATTGGAATTGTGTTTTTTAGGGTGGAGAGATAATCGTCTACTGCAGGTACCTTGTTTGAAAGGAATGAAGTTGGTAAACTGTTTGGGTGAAACCCATAGTTGGCAAAAAATGGTGAGAGTAGTGACGAAGAGCTGGTTGAATTATTGTATGCAAATTCCGCATGGGGAAGCAGTTGGAACCAGTCATCTTGGAGATGAGTACAGTAACAGCGCAAATACTGTTCCAAGATCTGGTTAATGCGTTCTGTCTGTCCGTTCGTTTGGGGATGATAAGCAGTGGACATCCTATGATCAATTTTTAGTGCTTTACACAAGGCTTTCCAAAACTTGGAAACAAATTGAGATCCTCGATCAGAGATAATCTGAGCAGGTAATCCATGCAATTTTAGAACATTGTTTATGAAAGCTGTTGCTGTCTCTAGTGAGGTTGGAAGATTTTTTAAGGGAATAAAGTGTGCCATTTTAGTGAATAGATCTACAGTGACCATGATGGTATTAGCCCCATTTGATCTGGGAAGCTCAACTATAAAGTCCATTGATACAACCTCCCATGGTCTGTTGGGTATTGGGAGGGAGGCAAGAAGACCAAATGGTGGTTTCCTAGAGGGTTTGTTGCTAGCACAAATCTCGCAGGAAGAAACATATTCTTTAACCATTTTAGTTAATTGGGGCCACCAATAGTGTCTTTTAACAAGATGTATTGTCTTGGTGATTCCGGGATGACCAGCTAATGGAGAATCATGTAATTGTTTAAGTAATAATAACCGTAATTTTGGAGGGACATACAAATTGTCTTTATAAGTGTATAATCCATCTGTTTGTTTTGTAACACCATTAGGAAGCTTAGAAGCATCTGTGGATATGGTTTGAGAGAGTAACTGTTTAAAGGAAGTAGTTATTCCTATAAATCGGTTATCAGAAATGATAGAATGAGGTGGTAACTCGGTGGAGCAATCTTCATTCATGCGGGATAAGGAATCCGCTTTTAAGTTTTGTGTACCTGGTCTATAGGAGATCTGAAAATCAAATCGGTCAAAGAACAAGCTCCATCTCACCTGACGGGCAGACAAGGTTTTGCAGGCCTTCAGATGTTGCAAATTTCGATGATCTGTCAAAATGGTGATCGGGTGTGTGGAACCCTCAAGAAGGTGTCTCCAGTTGGCTAGAGCATCTCTAATTGCTAGGAGTTCTTTTTCTCCAATTGGGTAATTCCTTTCTGCACTGGTTAAAGTTCTGGAATAAAAAGCCACTGGATGTAAAGGTTCCGACACACTTTGTTGCTGCGAGAGTACTGCGCCTAATGCGAAATGTGATGCATCAACTTCTACAATGAAGAAGAATGAAGGGTTGGGTAGTTGGAGGATTGGAGCAGTAGTATAAGATCGTTTGAGTGTCTCAAAAGCTACTTGTGCCTCATTTGTCCATTTGAAAGGTGTATTTTTACTTGTTAACGCATTCAGGGGCTTCACAATCTGTGAGAAGTTTTTAATGAATTTACGGTAATAATTTGAAAAGCCGAGGAAGCGCTGCAAGGCTTTTCTAGATTGGGGAACTGGCCAAGAGAGAATACAATCTACTTTTGAATCGTCCATCTGTATTCCTTCCGGGGTGATTTGGTACCCAAGGAAAGAAACACTAGTCTGACTAAAGACACATTTTTCGAGTTTAACGTAGAGGCAATGTGTTCTGAGCCTGTCTAAAACCCATCTGACATGCTTAGTATGTTCTTCAAAGGTATCAGAATAAATCAAGATATCGTCTAGATAGATCACAACACAAACGTCCAGTAAATCACGGAAAATGTCATTAATAAAACGTTGGAAAGTTGCAGGTGCATTTGACAGACCAAATGGCATCACTAAGCACTCAAACAGACCGTATCGAGTTTTAAAAGCAGTCTTCCACTCGTCGCCTGGACGAATTCTGATCAAATTGTAAGCACCCCTGAGATCTAGCTTTGTGAAAATCTTGGAAGTTTGCAGCCTTTCTATTAGTTCTGGAATTAGTGGCAATGGGTAACGATTCTTTATCGTGATGTTATTCAGTAAACGATAATCAATTACAGGTCTGAGAGATCCGTCCTTTTTTTTAACAAAAAACATTGCAGCACTAGCTGGGGAGGTAGAGGGTCTAATGAACCCCTTTCTAAGATTGTCATCCAGGTATTCCTTGAGATAACCCAGTTCAGGCTGTGATAATGGGTAAATTCTAGCAGTGGGAATAGTAGCCTCTGGAATTAAATCAATAGGACAATCATAAATTCTATTAGGTGGAAGTGTCTCAGCATTGGTTTTGCTGAAGACATCCGAGAAGTCCATTAAATAAGACGGAACACCATCGGCGTTTACATTATTTAAAAGAGAGTTATGTGAGGGATAGCAAGTATGTTTACAGTAAGGAGAATCTAAACAAAGTGAAGTTTTAGACCAATGAAAGGTTGGTTGATGGATGTGTAACCATGGTAACCCTAGAACGACTGGGAATAAGGGCGATGGGATGATGTCAAACACAAGGTTCTCCATATGTGCATTATCACATGTGACTAATAATGGGGCAGTTTGAGACAGTACTGGACCAGAGGGGGATTTAGATCCGTCAATGAAGGTGACAGACAAGGGGTTTTGCTTTAACTCAGAAGGAATTTTATTTAAATTAACAAAACTTAAATCAATAAAATTGCCACAAGCACCAGTATCGACCATCGCGTCAATGGTGGTTTTATCTTGGTCCCACTGTAAAGTAAGGGTGAGAAAGATATATTGGTTAATGTTTGAATGAGTTCTGGGTTCTGTTAGGTTTAAACTACTAACATTTAAGTTGTTGTTACCTTCAGTTTTACTTCTTAGAATGGGGCAGGCAGAGACCATGTGGTCAGGGGCGGAACAGTAGAGACATAGATTGTTGCTTCTACGTCTCTGTCTCTCAGCTGGGGTCAGTGGACCTCTAATTGTACTAACTTCCATAGGAATTTCCTTGGGAGGTGACCTGGCCCTCCTGATTGGTGCTGGTTGATAGTAGTTAGCTCGTTCAGCCTTTCTTTCTCTAATGCGTCTATCAATTGAGAGGGAAAGATGCATAAGGTCTTCCAGAGATGCTGGAATTTCAACGCGTGCAAGCTCATCCTTGACGGACTCGGACAAACCAATGCGAAACTGATTCCTGAGAGCTATATCTGTCCATAAAGTTTCACGACACCAGCATTTAAACTCTGAAATATAGTCCTCCACATGTCTCTTTCCTTGTCTCAAGTTCCTGATGGTATTTTCAGCGGTAAGCTGTTTGTTAGGGTCCTCATAGAGTAAGGACATTTCATCTATAAAAGTATTGAGGGCGCCCAGTAGATCGCCATGCTCTTCAACATAGGCGTCCGCCCAAACTCTGGGTTCTCCTTTAAGATATGAAATTAAAGTCAAAATTCTGACTCTGTCAGAATAATAAGTCCGTGGACGTAAATCAAACATTAACCGACATGAACTGATAAATTGGCGAAAATTTTTCCTGTCACCAGAAAAGCATTCTGGGGGGCAGACTTTCGGTTCTGGTTGCTCCCTGGCTTGAGCAAAATTTTGATTCCTAAGGGCCTCGTTTTCTAAGCGGAGGTCAGTCAGATTAGTAGTAAGTGCGTCCACACGTTGTGATAAGCCCACTAAATGGTTTGCTAGTTCCGCTGGATCCATAATGTTAGGTTCCGCTATTATGTAACGATCCTGCCTTGATATAGATTTATTTAATTTGGATCTCAGCTGCGGAGGTTTCTCAGAATTAACCAAGAGTCACTCTATAACTGGTTAAAGAGTTAATGGTTGAATCATCACAACCTCAGGTAGATTCCACAATAACAGTTGCTTATTACTTCATAAGCTAAATAGCGTTAGCAGTTCATATGAAAGTATATATGTATATCTGAACAAATTGCTTAAATGGATACGGGCAATTACTGAAGTAAATATCACTAGTACAGTACAATGCTTACTGTTCAAGCCTAGGACAGCCTAGAGATGAGTATAAAGCACAGTTTGCTATAATATAGTTTGCCAAGTGCCAATAAGGGAGAGAGTAATAGACAGAGTTCCTTTGCAGTTCAGTTCAATATTGCCTAAATGACATTTGAATCAGTATTAGGATACTTGCGGTACTGCTGTCTTCAGTTGGAGGAATTGTAGTTGACACCTTGGCTGAAGATAACTGTGAAGCTTCCAGGTAAGCAGTAGACCCAAGCTGGAGAAGGATGCCTGAAGTGCTGATGCCTGGGGAGGGTTGGAAGAGCCTGGAGCGGTTCTGTAGCAGGCTGGGCTGGATGAAGAATCCCAGGATTAGGCAGCAGGTTCACTGGTGAGGCTCCAGGGGTTTGCAGGTGACGGCAGGGGTCCAACAAAATAGCGGAACACCCTGCCGTCCTTGCTGCAAGTTTAAATAGCCCGCGCAGCGCGGGAAACGAGGAAACACGCTGGGCGCGCTTCCGCGTTCCAGCGTGGAACGCAAGCCGTGGCGCACAGGAAGTGACGCGACAGAGTCAAGGAGACGAGTGCAGCTGCCTGTACCAGGCAAGGCTGTACTCGTCTTGCTTAGTATAACGCCAGTGGCGTTACAGCTACCCAGTCCTTGAAGACCCTTTCGGAGGTATGCCCATCAAGATAGACAAAGCCTGAACTTTACATACAGTCCATCATCATGGACAGGTAAGACAGGATCACTCTGTATGCTTTTGATCATTACTATAAAAATCAGGACTATATTTGAATTGCATTCACTACAGTGTAAACTTTTTGAATTTTACACTAAAACTCAACCAATCAGAGCATGGTTTCAGGTGTATGCCCAGGTGTTACATTATACCACAGGTCGCACATTTTATTGCCACTGTCGCCTAGAGCCCTATATGGCACTCAGGCACTCCCTCACACTTTTTCGTGAAGAGAATTTCCTGCAGGACAGTATATACCCAGGTTAAATATATGTGCTCCAACATATGCAAATCAATATGGTAATTTTGTGATGAAAAAAATGAAACAAAATCTTGTTGTTCCACCAAAATCCTTTACTAAAGTGACGTGTGCCAATTCCACTCCCTAAGGCCCCATACACACGAGAGGATTTATCCGCAGATACGGTCCAGCGGACCGTATCCGCGGATAAATCCTCTCGAGGATTTCAGAAGATTTCTATGCGATGGCGTGTACACACCATCGCATTGAAATCTGCGCTGAAATCCTCTGGCGATGACGTGTCGCGCCGTCGCCGCTATTATGACGCGGCGACGGGCGCGACGCTGTCATATAAGGAATTCCACGCATGCGTCAAATCATTACGACGCGTGCAGGGAATCCCTTTGGACGGATGGATCCGGTAAGTCTGTACAGACGAGCGGATCCATCCGTTGGAATGGATTCCAGCAGATGGATTTGTTGTGCATGTCAGCAAATATCCGATCTGCTGGAATCCATCCCAGAGGAGATTTCTCCGCGGAAACAGATCCGCTGGCGTGTACACACCATAGGATCTATCCGCAGAAACCCATTTGCTGGGATTTATCTGCGGATGGATTCTATCGTGTGTATGGGGCCTTAAAGGGTCACTAAAGGAACATTTTTTTTATCTAAATAGCTTCCTTTACCTTACTGCAGTCCTGTTTTCATGTCCTCATTGTTCGTTTTTGCTCTGATGTTGCTCTAATCCTTCTCTGTTCTGAACAGTCTGTTTCCTAAAGAATAAAGTCATGGGAGCTTTCTCTCTGTGGCACTTATCAAGGAGGTGTGATTACTGTGTGTCTTAAACCCCTCAGAACCAATCACTTTCGTTTTACAAACCATCACTGCCCTATTGGCTCTGTGTCTCTGTACTTCACAGAAGCATGAAACTAGATGCAAAAACAAAACTGAAACTACAGGTACATTATATGATTGATTTTTATCTATTTTTAATCATTTTTAAAAGGAATCAGTTAACTATTATGTCTCTATACCCTGTAAACAGTCATTTCAGCAAAAAAAATGTTTCCTTTACAACTCCTTTAGGAATAAAGCTCACCAGATGCTGTTGCCATTCACTCTCATGTCTGGCAAATATCGTCTTATTAGATGTTATTGAAGAACCGCTTATACATGCCAATCTCCATTAAGATCAATAAAGACACTTTCCACATATGGGGATAGAAATTGAGACAGAGCCTCCGATAGTGTAAAAACACCTTAAGGTAATCGGTTTAAATAAAAAAATTGTCTCGCCTCATTTGCATGTTTATTGAATATTAAGCGGCAGCACAAACAGGTGTTTTTCATTAGCGCAGTGAGCACACATAAAGATATAGACCCGGATTCAGAAAGAATAGTCTAAGTTGTAGGCGGACGTAGCGTATCTGAGATACACTACGCCGCCGTAACTTAGGGGGCAAGTTCAGTATTCAGAAAGAACTTGCGCCCTACGTTACGGCGGCGTAGTGTAAATGTGTCGTCGTAAGCCCGCCTAATTCAAATTTGGCTGGTAGTGGGCGTGTTGTATGTTAATCTATCATGACCCCACATAATTGACGCTCTTTACGAACGGCGCATGCGCCGTTCGTGGACGTATCCCAGTGCGCATGCTCCAAATCACGTCGCAAATAGTCAATGCTTTCGACGTGAACGTAACTTACGCAAAGCCCTATTCGCGAACGTTTTACGCAAACAACGTAAACAACGGAAAATTCGACGCTGTCCCGACGTCCATACTTAACAATGCGTACGCCTCATATAGCAGAGGTAACTTTACGCCGGTCCGACGCCTTACGTAAACGACGCATATAGATACGCCGGGCGCAACTACGTTCGTGAATCGGCGTATCTACCTAATTTGCATATTCTATGTGTAAATCTACGGAAGTGCCACCTAGTGGCCAGCATAAATATGCAACTAAGATACGACGGTGTAAGAGACTTACGCCGGCCGTATGTTAGTAAAATTCTGGCGTATCTTGCTTTCTGAATACAGAAAGAAGATACGCCGGCACTTCCTAGAACTTACGTGGCGTATCAATCGATACACCAACGTAAATTCTATCTGAATCCGGGCCATTGAGTTGTTCAAATAACTGTCAATAAGGGATTGTCCACTAAAGTTCACTTCAACAGGCCCCTGCCCACCCCTCAGACCCTTTGACTGGTTATATCATTTCAGTACATGTTCTTTAGAGGGTCAACAAAAGCTGCTGCTATTGGCAGCTAGGAGCTTTCTATTGGAACCATGCCACAATGTCATAGGTCATTATATAGGGAAAGGACTCGCACCATGCCTGAAACATACTGCCTAATGTAGTACCTTGTAATTTTGTACATTTTTTAAAAGTTGTGCTTGCACTACTTTCTCCATGTTTCAGTGCAATTTCAGCCCATTAAATGAATGGGCTGCAAAATCGCACTGCATGGGAATGCGCAGGAATTGCACAGAGACTTGTGCCACGTTCCTGTGTGAGCCTGGTGTGAACTGACTGTGATGCAATTTCCTATATGTCTCAGTTTAATTCTCCCTGCTAATTTAATTCTGTGGGTTAGAGGTAACAGGTGTTTCATGTGTGTGATTCATCTCTCTCTGTGAACACTGTTCATATGTTAAATAAGGCTAGCTTTTGAAAGGCCCTTAATTGTGTGATAACGCTGTCTAAAAACCTTTTGATACTCAGAGGTGTTAATAGGTGTCAAGCTGCATGCAGGGACGAAACGTCTGCTTAGGAAACTCAGGGTGTGAAGGTGGTTTGTTGTTATGCTGTTTAAGGAATATGCAGTGATTAGACATGATGATTGTCGGTCGGTGCCGACCTGTCTAGAATGTTTTAGTAATTAGCCTTAGTGTGTGATTAGGGGGGGGGGGGTGGAGATTTCATTGTTGCTTGAATGTCTTGGACTGTATAAAAAGCTGAGAAGAAAACCATTAAAGTGTGTTGTTCCAGCAGTAAGCTTGGCATGTGTGGCTTTCTGGGCGACTCCAGGGATATTCCCCCTCGTGGAATATTGGGGTGATTTTCGTTATGGGAAGAAGGGAACGTTGACGGGGATATCATTAAGCCTCGTACACACGATCAGTCCATCCGATGAGAACGGTCTGATGGACCGTTGTCATCGGTTAACCGATGAAGCTGACTGATGGTCCGTCGCGCCTACACACCATGGGTTAAATAACCGATCGTATCAGAACGCGGTCACGTAAACCACGTACGACGGCACTATAAAGGGTAAGGTCATATCCAATGGCGCCACCCTTGGGGCTGCTCTTGCTGATTCCGTGTTACCGCGTGTTTGTAAAAGTTTGGTTCGAGCCGATTCACGCTTTTCAGTCTCCGTGCTTTGCAGTTCGTTTTCTCGGGTTCAGTATGTGCTTGTGGGTTCGTATCTGTTTTGCAGTGCTTTCCTGTCCGCTCGATTTCTGTTTTTCAGTTCGTTCTTTTCAGGCCTTGCTGTACTTTTTTGCTTTCTGCTTTAAGTGTTCTTCCATCATACAAGTGATACAGAAGGTCTATATTAAGGTAAGTTGTCTCCTTTCACATCACAATCTATATATGTCTTAAATGTATGCTAATGTCTTGTATTTCTTGCATCATTTCCTAATTACCATGATTGTAATATGCTGTGAATGTCCCCTTTGTCCCCATGCATGTTATAAGTTTTGAATGCTCCTTTTTTGGCCATTCACTAACCTGTCCAGCATGCTATCCTAGGCCCAAACACACCTAGCCTAGTCTTTTTCCTACTTTTTTTTGTCTGCTCCATTGTAGTTCTGCCCCCCCCCCCCCTTAAAATGTGTCCCAATGTTTTTTTTTTATCCTTCCATTTTAGCAGAGTGCTAGAGGGTTTATTTTTCTGGGCCCAAACTCAGCTAGAAACACCCCACCCTTAAAATGTTTAATGGCCCATTAGAGGGGTGAGGAGTCTGATAAGTGGACCTATTTTAGTTCTGGCATGAAATTATTACTCCACTAATAAATGTTATACTGATGTTGGACAAGGATGTCTTTTGTATTGTGAATGCATTGTTTTTGTGCTAAAGTAATAATTTTTGTTTGACTCCACAGTTTCCTTCCACGCCACAGGAATGGCAGACTGTGGCTTCCCAATTGGCCCAGCGGTAGGACTTCTATAACTGTGGAGAGGCAATAGATGGCAAACACGTCCGCATAGTGCCGCCACCCCGTTCGGGGTCATACTATTTGTAACGGTCACCACCGTTTACGATATTCCCATTCCATCAACCACGACAGCTTATCTGACACTCCAACCATCCAGCAGACACGATCCATAAGAATTCCCTCAGAGAGACGAGACATACGCTCTGTGTTTTGAGTCAAATGAATGAATGAACTTTAATGGTATCTTAGCTCTCTTATATACAGTACAGCATGTTAAAGTTAATCACAGGGACAAAGGAACTCTCCACACACACATCACACAATGGGGGGGGACTTCAATACACCTTCTCTTAGACAATGACATCCAGTTGAGCTAATCATTAGTCATCCCCCAGACGTCCCGTCTTCGCAATTAGAGGAGGTAATTACTACAGCTTGACAAGTCACATTCCTTTACTAAACATAATTGACATGCTAATTCTCTACCCCTGAAAGGAGACATCTGACCCTTAGACTGCTAACTCACAACACATATCTATCATCAATAGCATCTTCACACAATGAAAGGTCTTAGGAGCAGACGTACTTAGTTAGCATCTCAACAGCCTAGGTTAAGCATTGAAGTAGACACTCTTATTGACCGGTTGGGGGTCAGCATGAAATCTAACTGTAATATTCCAAGATATCCTGCAAAACATGAATTATCATTTATCAGTCACCCTATGCCCAAAAGGGGCACAGGGTGACCCTAGACCCAAGAGTCATCAGTGACGCTGGCACAGGAGTACCCCCCATCCTTCAAAAGTCTTTGGGTGTCACGGGTCATTCCGTTACACTATTTTAACTACAAAGGTTTTCATAGTATTGTGTTGGGCATAGACCTCGAGTGGAACACATCTTTACCCCAGTAGAGGACGGACTCACTCTCATACTTTAGGAATCATTGTTTAGAATATTTTATTGTTTAAATTATTGTCGGTTTTTAGTATTTGCAAGCGCCACTACATCCCCCTGTCTATCATATGCTGTCAGATTGTAACTTTTAATTTATTTGTACCACTATATTTTTCCCGGGTTAGGCTGGTTTGCGCATTAGTTCCCCCCTTGTTTTATTGTGTTGATGGTGTCGGCACAGTACTGAGTTTTTGTATGTAGACGTGGGGGGAACGGCCGGATGTCCAACGGTGGAGTCTTTGCGCAGATGTAGTTAGGCCACCGTCTCCAGACTGGTGGCCTGGCCCTGCCACGGGATGAAGACAATGTGGAGGCACTCCCTTTTATGTTTTTTGTCGCGGATATAGCTTTCGGGCTAGGACCACACCTCATGGTGCCGTTTCCCCAGAGGACTCTCACCCTGGAGAGGAGGGTTTTGAATTACCGGCTGGCCAGAGCCTGGAGAGTTGTCGAGAATGCCTTTGGGATAATGGCCACACTATTCCGTCTGTTCCAGACAGCGATCCACATGGCGGACTATAAACTGAACACTGTAATTTTTCCTGCTGCATTTTTCATACTTTTTTGCGCAGGCATTCAGTGACCTACCTTTCAAACATTTGGCCTGAGGCCAGACAATCATCTGAGAACCTGACTGGCCTGGACAATGGCCGTACTGGATTGCCCCCCCGAACTGCTTGAGATGCCCATGATCTATATGTGGAGTACTTCACTGGTAGGGGGGCCATTGCTATGCCAGACCATATTTCTTTGTGAACAAACCCCAAAAAAAAACAGAGGCGCATGTCCCAGCTGGAGGAAGAGTCTTTGCAGGTCAATAGGGAGGCAGCTTCCATCATGAGGGCCCCCTTAACCCTGTTGAGGGCTACAGCACCTACCTTGCTGACCAGCTTCAAAAAATGGATGAGCGACAACGGGCCCTGGCAGAGGATTTTTTACCCTACGAGAATATATGATGCGATTCATCGACAAATATAGAACTTTAAAAAAACAGTGGGAATTCAGAAATCCATCCTATTCTAACAAGAATCTTCGAAGGGCAACAATTGACCAATTGATCACTTATATGCAGACCTGGATACAAGAGCTAACTTCCACCATGATAAACAATAAAATCAATAACACGAGGAATGCTTACAAGAAGCGTTTGATACAGGTCCGTGCTTCTCGGAGGTCAGGAGCAGCAGCAGATGAAGTACAAGAGCCCAAGCTGTGGTACTTTAAACACCTCAGTTTTCTGGACGATCAGATCGAGGACAGATAATCACCTTCCAGTCTTCCTTCCACCCTTCCCTCCACCGCTCCCTCCAGCGTTACTTCCACTGTTCCCCCCATCCCTGCAGAGGGTGTCGCTGAGCTGGCTGAGATTGAGTAGCCATATCTGAACATCTTCAGTCAGGTATAGTAGTTTACAACATATTTCTTGGTCTAAATTTTTTTTTCGGTTAACGAGATGTTTTTTGAACCAAAATGAAAGCTTGAAAACCCAAACAAAAGTCGTGGGCAGAAAATATAGTGACAGGCAGTCGTCCATAGGGAGCGCCAGGGCGCCGCCCCCCCCCTCCTGTAGTCACAAAAAAAAAAACGGGCTCTTTAAGAATTTTTGTTTTACTTGTTCTGTCATTTTACTTTAACTTTAACTGCAGTTGTGGCGGCCATCTGTAGAGGGCGCTGCAGCGCCACCCCCTCTCGCAAATAACATACATTCATGTATTGCATGAATGTATGTTATTATTGTTGCCAGATGCCTCTGGACTCTATTCATATAACCGGACCTTAGGGCGCCGATTACATGAATAACCGCAGCTGGTTGGCTGAGCGGAAGTGCCTATCAGAGCCACCGGCTCTCCGGGTCTCGGAAGTCTATCTAAGGAACGCAGCCCACTTGCGTTCCTTAAATAAGACTGACGGCCGTTTCAGCCAATCAGGTTCCCGGATTCTTGTTATTGGTAACCTGATTGGCTGAAGCGTCACCAAGGCGGGAGAAGATTGAAGACATCGCTTCCTGTTTTCTCTCTGAAGTATGAGGACGGAGCGGACCAGTGGAAGAACACACAAGGAGCCTGGAGGACAACACACGCAGCTGAGCTAAGTGATCTATTTGTCTCTCGTTCGGCGGAACTCCCCCCCACCGCTTATTTACTGTAATGTAAGGCTGCATTTGATGGGGGGAAGGGCTGCATTTGATGGGGGGAAAGTCTGCATTTGATAGGGGGAAAGGCTGCATTTGATGGGGGACAGGCTGCATTTGATGGGACAGGCTGCATTTGATGGGGGACAGGCTGCATTTTATGGGGGACAGGCTGCATTTGATGAGGGAAAGGCTGCATTTTATGAGGGACAGGCTGCATTTGATGGGACAGGCTGCATTTGATGGGGGGGAAGGCTGCATTTGATGGGAGGGAGGCTGCATTTGATGGGGGGGCTGCATTTGACGGGGGGGCTGCATTTGATGGGGGGGGCTGCATTTGATGGGGGAGGCTGCATTTGAAGAGGGACAGGTTGCATTTGATGGGGGGAGGCTGCATTTGATGGGGGGGAGGCTCCATTTGATGGGGGGGCTGCATTTGATGAGGGACAGGCTGCATTTGATGGGGGGGCTGCATTTGATGGGGGACAGGCTGCATTTGATGGGGGGGAGGCTGCATTTGATGGGAGGGGGAGGCTGCATTTGGGGGACAGGCTGCATTTGATGGGGGGCAGGCTGCATTTGATGGGGGGACAGGCTGCATTTGATGGGGGGGGGCAGGCTGCATTTGATGGGGGGGGACAGGCTGCATTTGATGGGGCGGACAGGCTGCATTTTGATGGGGGGGGGGACAGGCTGCATTTGATGGGGGGACAGGCTGCATTTGATGGGGGACAGGCTGCATTTGATGGGGGACAGGCTGCATTTGATGGGAGGGCAGGTTGCATTTGATGGGGGGGGGCTGCATTTGATGGGGGGGAGGCTGCATTTAATGGGGGGGGGGAAGGCTGCATTTGATGGGGGGAGAAAGGCTGCATTTGATGTGACACAGGGCTGTATGTAAGGAGGGACTCCGCTGTGGGCACCTGATGGCAGGCGACACGCTCAGGGCTCCCACTGATTCTGCATTATGGTGAGTTGAATGATTTAATTTTATATTACAATGTAATAATAGAAATAAAGTGCTTCAATCATCCTGACACCATAACAACCATGGTGCCGGGATGATTGAAGTATCTTTATCTGCTGAATGTTAAACTTTCTAGAATACACATATATATCTCTCTCTCCACACCACCTTAGAGCTACGCCTACTATTTTGCTGAACCACGCCCATTTACACCAAGTGGGAGGGGTCAAAAAGGAAGGGCGGGGTCTGGCGCCCACCCATCCTAAAACTTCAACAGCCGCCACTGGTGACAGGGATGCCAACTGCAGGGGTCAGAATGAGAGTCTGTTCAATTTATCAAAAAAAAAAAAAAAATGCAACAGTCATGAGCTATGAAATGTGTGTGCTTGATGAAGCCAAAAAAAAACATGTACCTTTTTTAGACACAGGAAGAGATCAGCCAAGAGGAGGAGGAGGCTCCAGAATGTGTCAGCCAGGAGGAGGAAAGGGGTGAGTGGCAGCCAGGAGGAGGCTTGGCCGAGTGGCAGTCAGCAGGTGCCTAGGCCCAGTGGCAGCACTGTATCACAGGTGCCTCCCCTCCAGATGCACCCATCAAAAAAAAAAGGTGCATGACCCAGCTGGAGAAGGAGTCACTGCGGGTCATTAAGGAGGCAGAAGAAATCATGAGGGCGCCCTTTAACCCTGTTCAGAGCTTCAGCTCATACATTTCACGCGAACTGCAAAAAATGGAGCAACAACGCGGCCCGGCCCAGTCTCCTCCTCCTGCTGCCACATTTTCACCACCTCCAAGGGGCCGTGGAGGGAAGGCTGTAAGCAAGACCAGAAAGTGATTCCCTGGCTTAAAGCTGATTTGGCATAAAACTGAGGTTGTTGTAGTGCCACAGCTTGGGGTCATGTATGACATCTGCTGCTGCTTCTGATTTCTGGGATTTGGGGAGCACATTGTGACCCAAATTAGAGGGACTCCTGATGTTATTGATTTTGTTGTTGATCATGCTGGAATGTGCCTTTGGTGTCCAAAGTCTGCATATATTTGGCTGATTGTGCAATTGTTGCCCTTCGTGTTGCTTTTTTTTTATCCAGAATAAATGGAGATTTAATTTAAGTTAAATACTTGTCTATTGTGTTTTTCTGTTGACTAGCCATCAAACATTTCCGAAATACAATGTGTAATTAACAAAGGACACAACCTCCTTGAGGGGGGGGGTGAAAAAAAACATTGTTGTGAGAACTTGAGAAAAAAAAATTCTCCAAAGAAAAAAAAAACAATGGCCCAGATTCAAGAAGCACTTGCGCCCGCGCAACCATAGGTTACGCAGCGCAAGTGCTTACTTGCTCCGGTGTAACGAGTGCTCCTGATTCAGGAACCTCGTTACACCGACTGCAGGCTAAAATCTGCGCGGCATAAGGCTCTTATGCCTCGCAGATTTTAGGCTGCATTCTTGCGGGGGCCGCTAGGGGGCGCTCCCATTGTGTATCAGCGTGTAGTATGCAAATTGCATACTACCACTGATTCACAAGCTTGCGCGGGCCCCGCGCAAGCCAGGTACGGAGTTTCCGTACGGCTACTTTTAGCGCAAGGCTGCCCCTTCTAATAGTAGGGGCAGCCAATGCTAAAGTATAGCCGGCCTTCCCGCGCCGTGAAATTTGAATTTCACGGCGTTTGCGTAAGTGAAACGTGAATGCCGCTGGACGCCATTCACGTTCACTTAGAAGCAAATGACGTCCTTGCGACGTCATTTGCCGCAATGCACGTCGGGAAAAAAACAATTTTTTTTTCAACCCGATCGTTAAAACGGCCTTGCCTACACACGATCGTGAAAAAAAATGCTCTAGCGCGGTGACGTACAACACGTACGACGGCACTATAAAGGGGAAGTTCCATTCGGATGGCGCCACCCTTGGGGCTGCTTTTGCTGATTTCGTGTTAGTAAAAGACGATTCACGCTTTTCAGTCTGTTACAGCATGATGAATGTGCTTACTCCATTACGAACACTAGTTTTACCAGAACGAGCGCTCCCGTCTCATAACTTGCTTCTGAGCATGCGCATTTTTTTCACGTCGTTAAAGCCCACACACGACCATTTTTTACGACGTTAAAAACGACAACGTTAAAAACGTTGTGAAAAATTTGAGCATGTTCTAAATTTTTAATGACAATTTTTTACATGGTAAAAAATGCTCTGGAGCCCACACACGATTGTTTTTAATGACATAAAAAAAAAAAAAACGTAATTTTTTACAACCCGAAAAACGGTCGTGTGCATAAGACTCCACAGTTCGTAAAAAAAACAAGAAAAGGCTTCCACATAGCGTAAAACCATTACTTGCACATTTTAATCAAAGGTATAAAACTTACATCAAGTCTGACGTTACAGGCACATCAATAAAATCATTGCATGATCACATAGGAAACCCACACAGTGCAATAACATGGAGCAGACTTTATTCATCCGATGCATTTCGTCCACATGGATAGTGTAACAGGAGTCACTTTTGGGCACAGATTGAGCCAGGAAATAAAAAGACATATATTGGATTGTTTTAACATGGACAGTAATCTACAATATATTCTTTAATGTCTGTAAAGAATATTCTGACCCTATCGGTCAATAATGTCTCTTTTCAATGATTAGCCCTGGCTAGTGAGTTGTTAATTGAGTCAGGCTTCTGGAAGACCTTTCATTGTGTGCTATTGATGATAGATGTGTTGTGACTCTAAAGGTCAGACGTCTGTGCAATGTGTATTGTGCAGGTGAATGACTTATTGTCAGAGACGTAACGTCTGGGGGATAATTAACTCCTCTATGTAATTATCTAAAAGAATGTGATTGAAGCTCATCGTGTGATGTATGGGTGGGGTGTGGTTTTGTTCCTTTGAGTACTGTAACATGCTGTAACTGCTTAAAAGCTGACAGTGATTCATTAAAGTTGTCTTGCATTTGAAACCAGAACAGAGCTGTGTGTCTCGTGTCTGGGGGAATTCTTATGGGTCGTGTTCGTTTGCCTGATTGTGGAGTGTCGATAAGCTGTCTTGGGTGGAATGGAATATCGTGAACGGATTTAGCCCCTGTCCCATTTGGGGTTCCGTTACAGATAGCATCTGGGATTTGAGTCAGCCCCCATGTATTGTGCATATATATATATATATAAATGGACCCTTGTTATTTAATTACCTTTATTATGTACAAATGCTGGCACACACACAGAAATTAAACCATCATGACATCTGGCATGCGTTCCATGCTTCAATGTATCAACATGCCCGAAGGCACTGATGACATGCACAACATGTGATTTACGCCCTGATATGGCTACAACGATATGACCCAAAGCCGCGATCTCGCGATGATTTGGCCAGGTACATGTGCAGAATGCACATATTTTAAACTCTTGTAGCTGGATGCTATCATGAGCTGTGTGCTGGTCGCTCCACACCATTACCACTTTGAACAGCGATAGAACAGCTGGAGGGACGCCGGCTGTGTGACATTTGGACACCCCCCTTTGCTTCCCAGCTGTGTTGCTGGAGTGGGATGTGTGTCCTTTCTCCTTTCACTTCCCTGTTGTCTCTGCTGGTGAAATGCCACTGGGGTGTCACAGTGGCTGCAATTGATGGGCACAGTAGCTGCATTTGATAGGCACAGTGGCTGCATTTTATGGGCACAGTGGCTGCAATTGATGGGCACAGAGGCTGCATTTGATGAGCACAGTGGCTGCAATTGATGGTACAGTGGCTGCAATTGATGGCACAGTGGCTGCAATTGATTGCACAGTGGCTGCAATTGATGTTTTTTTTTTTTTTTTTTTTACAGTATTTTTCTGAATTTCTCAGTTTGTTTGCGCTGCCCCAAAAATCTTGAGCACCATCCACCACTGATGTTTGTGTTAAAACATGTGGTGAAGGCTACTGTTTTGTGTGCAAATAGTTAAATGCAAATTGAAACAAATCTAGTAATGAACACTCTTAGATTGTTGTCTCACAAGCTGAAATATCTCTGCCCCAGGTAAGGCTGAAAGTACAGTCGTCACAATCTGCTTATGAATTGAGACCGCTGTCACCACAACAACCTCTGCAGAATATGTATTTCTGCACATTTTTCTTTTAATATGTTTTTATTCAACATTTTCATTGAACAAAGCGAATGTAACAAAGAACAGGATAAGAGCTCATACAAATACAGTTGAAAGGCAGACTGCTACCTTTTTGTGCAGAAGCCTACATTCTAGATACAATCAGTAAAGCATTATATACATCACATTATATACAAGCATTATATACGTCGGCTGTAATGCTTCAGGTAGAGTTACTATAATAGGTGGTGAGGATCACAGCTTTGGAAGTCTATGGATATGGTATTCTGTTGTTAGTGCCACCCAGTGGCTTCTGGAGAGATATATAGCCGGATTCAGGTAGAGCGGCGTATGTTTAAGCCGGCGTAGCGCATCTCACATGCGCTACGCCGACGTAACATAGAGAGGCAAGTACAGTATTCACAAAGAACTTGCTCCAAAAGTTACGTCGGCGTAGCGCAAATGGGCCGGCGTAACCCCGCCTAATTCAAAGTAGGCATGTAGTGGGCGGGCTACATTTAAATTAACCGTGACCCCATGTAAATGAGGGCCGTTCGTATGGCGCATGCGCGCGCATGCTCAGACTCACGTCACAAATACTCCCTACGAAATGACGTTGGCTCAATGCTTTCAACGTGAACGTAACCTATGCCCAGCCCCATTCACGTACGCTTACGCAAACAACGTAAAATACGACGGCTGTTCCGTCGTCCATACCTTGCATGGGCTGCGCCATCTTTTTGGTGGTTTATCTTTACGCCGGTGTATGTCTTACGTAAACGGCGTAGCTTACTGCGACGGGCGTACGTACGTTCGTGAATCGGCGTTTCTTGCTCTTTTACATATTCGACACGTAAATCCACGTACACGCCCCTAGCGGCCAGCGTAAATATGCACATAAGATACGACGGCGTAGGAGACTTACGTCGGTCGTATCTTAGCAACAGTAAGGCATATCTCATTTTAAGAATGCGCGCAAAGATACGACGGCGCACATTCGGACTTACGACGGCGTATCTACTGATACGCCGTCGTAAGTCTTTCTGAATCCGGCTAATACTGGTCAGCTTGGAGTAGTGGTGTAGGTAAGAGATTCTGCCTGTAGAGTAGGCTGACTGAGGATAGGGCAGTGGAGAGCCTCTGACTACCAGCATAGAAGGAACTCTGTCCTGCCCAAAAGCTGGAAGTTGGAGGGGCTCTATCAGGCCCAATAGTTGGTAGTTGGAGGGGCTCTGTCCGGCCCAAAAAGGAGATGGCAGTCGGGGCTCTGTCTGGTCCAATAGGGAGATTGAAGTTGGGGCTCTATCCGGCCCAATAGTGAAGGAAGACAGCCATCAGCTACTGGAGCTATTTGCCTGGCAACAGGTTCCTAGCACGAACATCAAGCAATAGTTTAAATATGGATACGAGGAGGAGCCAGGTGAGGTCGCTATGATGTCATCACCCTGCGCCGGAGTCGGTGGAAAGATAGGAATATTACAGGAGCCCCGGTGGAGAGATAGGAATATTACGGGACCCCTCCCGGGGGCCAAGGGAGCAGGTCTGTCAGGATTGTGAGAATGTAAGAGGCGGACAAGCAGTGGGGCATGAACCTCGGAGGTGGGTTCCCAGGAGTCATCCTGTTCACTGTAGTTCTTCCAATGAATCAAAGACTGTAAGCGATTTCTATGTAGATTTCTATGTGCAACTTTGTATTCCTCCTGACCGTTAACCTCAGACAGCTGTAGGGGGGGCTGGAAAGCGACCGGGGAAGGTGTTGGGATGGTAGGGTTTTATCAGGGAGACGTGGAAGGTCAGATGAGTACGTAGGGTCAACTGTAGTTGCAGCCTCACTGCTGATGGATTGATCACTGAGTGGATGGGGAAAGGACCAATGAATAATCCACTGAATTTGCGTGATGGCGTCTGCAGTTTAAGGTGTTTGGTGGATAGCCACACTAAATCTCCGATCTTGTATGCGGGCGGAGTTTTCCTGTGAAGATCATAGTAGGCCTTTTGTTTGCTCTGGGCTTTAGTGATGTTGTTGCGTAGGTGAGGAATGAGGTCCTTTAAGGTGTTGACAAAATTTTCAGCCGCGGGGTTGTTAGTAGGAATCTGCTGAGGGATGAAGGAGGGATGGAAACCGTAGTTAGCATAAAAAGGTGAGCAACCTGTGCTAGTATTGGTATTGTTATTGTATGCAAACTCGGCTAGGGGAAGTAACTCATGCCAATTGTTTTGTAGATGAGTACAGTAACAACGGATATATTGTTCTAGACAGTGGTTTACCCTTTCGGTTTGCCCATTTGTATGAGGATGGTAGGCAGTTGATAACTGATGGTCAATCTGGAGTTTTAGGCAGAGAGTTTTTCAGAATCTGGAGATGAACTGTGAACCTCGATCTGACACAATTCTGGAGGGGATCCCGTGGAGTTTGAAAACATGCTGTGTCAAGATCTCTGCCGTCTCTTTGGAGTTTGGTAGTTTCGTGAGGGACATGAAGTGAGCCATTTTGGTATGGTAGTCTACTGTGACTGGGATCGTGTTGTAACCCCCTGAGCGGGGTAATTCAACGATAAAGTCAAGTGAAACGGCCTGCCATGGTTTTTCGGTATAGGGAAAGTTGTGAGGAGCCCAAAAGAGGGTCGGGATTCATGTTCACGTCTCGCAGGAGGACGCGTACTCTCTTACCGACTCCTCCATCTTCGGCCACCAGAAGTGCCGGCGAAGGAGATTCAGGGTCCTGGTGATGTCGGGATGCCCAGCAAGGGGTACGTCATGAGTATGTTGAAGAATTCAATGGTGTAGAGGAGTCGGGATGTACAGCCGGTTATTTTTGTAGAGGAACCCTTCATCATCTGCCTCTAACTGCAGTGGGGGTTTTTCTGAACCTAGGGCCTGCTGCAATTCTTTTTTGAGGGTCAAAATGGTGCATAAGATTTTCTCCTGTGGGATGATTTGGGAATTTCTGTCAGGTGTACTTTGGTGTTCTTCCAGGTGAGATAGTGAATCAGCCTTTCCATTCCTGGAGCCAGGTCTGTAGGTGATGACAAAGTGGAATCTATTGAAGAAGAGAGCCCAGTGTATCTGTCTGGGGGAGAGTGTTTTGTTACGCTGAATGTATTGAAGGTTTTGATGGTCGCAGTACACTATAAAGGGTAATGAGGTACCCTTGAGTAAGTGTCTCCAAGTCTCCAGGGTAGATTTCACTGCTAGCAACTCCTTTTCTCCTACTGGGTAATTGATCTCTGCGGGAGTAAGGGATCGGGAATGGTAGGCCACAGGGTGAAGCGGTCCATCAATGGACGATTTTAGGGATAGGATAGCCCCTAGGGCCAGATGGGAGACATCGACCTCCAAGATGTATTGTAGGTTAGAGTCTGGTAAGCATAGAATGGGAGCAGTAGTGAACCGACATTTCAGGGTATCGAAGGCCTCCTGAGTTTGTGCATTCCATGCATATTTGTTGTGGATAATTGTTAGTTGGGTTAATGGTTTTACTCCTAGGAATCCTAGGAATCTTTGTGCCTTCCTATTAAGGGGTATGGGCCATTTTTGGATACAATCGATCTTACCAGGATCCATCTGTACGCCTTTCTTGAAATAATGTAACCCAAGAATGTGACGTTGTTGAATTCGAAAGTGCACTTCTCTAATTTGACGTATAAATTATATGTGCGTAGCCTAGAGAGGACCCATCCGACATGTTTGCCATGGTCTGTGATGTTGTCCTAGGATGAGGGGAAAATGGGGAGACGGTATCACATCTAAGCAGATGTATTCTATATGTGTAGATTCTGTGACCATAAGCAGAGGTTGTGATTGTGTAGTGATCGGACCAGAGGTTAAGGTAGTGTAACGGTCACCACCGTTTACGATATTCCATCCCATCAACCCACGACAGCTTATCCGACAGTCCGACAATCCAGCAGACACGATCCATATGGATTTCCCCAGAATAAACGAGACATACGCTCTGTTCTCTGGTTTCAAAATGTATGAATGAATACTTTTAGGCCCCATGCACACGAGACGCTGCTAAACTCGAGTTCAGAGGCATTTGGGCATTTTCTTCAACTGCCCCTGTACACATTTAATGTTATCCTATGTGTCCATGCACTCAATCACGTTTTTTGGCGTTTTAAAGCAGTTGGGTTTATGTCCGTTTTTTCAGACGCAAAATTTTGGGTTCAGAGGCGTTTTATTTTTGCGTTTTAAACTTTGGGAGGGTCTACAATGTCTTTGAGATAAGCGCTGACAGCCGCAAACGCGGTAAAATGTCGCTAATCGCGGCAAAACGCTGCACAATTCGCGGCAAAAACGGGCGTTTTAAACGCCGTTTTTTTGCCTTTGAAAACGTGAGTTTAGAGGTGTTTGTAATTGCTTCTCGTGTGCATGGGGCCTTAGTGGTATCTTAGCTTTCTTATATACAGTACAAGCATGTTACAGTTAATCACAGGGACAAAAACACTCCACCCACACATCACCCAATGGGGGGGGGCTTCAATACACCTTCTCTTAGACAATGACATTCAGATGAGTTAATTATTAGTCATTATCCAGACAGCCTGTCTCCGCATACAGCTTGACATGTCACATTCCTTTACTAAACATAATTGACAGGCTAATTCCCTACCCCTGAAAGGAGACATCTGACCTTTCAGACTTAATCAGTACAATAGACACAACACAGTATTAGCATCACACAATGGACAATGGAATGGCTTTCAGGAGCCCATTGACCTGTTGTAGGTCAGCATGAAATCACCTTTAATATGTCCAGATCTCCTGCAATACATTAATTATCAGTTATCAGTCACCCTATGCCCAAAAGGGGCACAGGGTGACCCTAGACCCAAGAGTCATTAGTGACGCTGGCATAGGAGTACCCCCCAATCTTTCAAAAGTCTCTGGGTGTCACGGGTCATTCCGTTACAGGTAGTACCGTCAATAAGTCTGATGCCACGCACACACGGTCGTTTTTTGTGATGAAAAAAAACGTCATTTTTAAAAACGTAATTTAAAATGACCATGTGTGGGGAAAGTTTTATGTCTTCTGAAAAACGACAAAAAAAAATTCGAACATGCTTCAATTTTTGATGTCGTTTTTTAAACCCGCGCATGTTTAGAAGCAAGTTATGACGCGAGATGGAATGGAACAGAGTGCCGTCGTATGTTTCGTACGTAACCGCGTTTTGCTAGAGCATTTTGAAAAAACGATGGTGTGTAGGCAACGTCGTTTTTTAAAATGAAGTTTGAAAAACTTCGTTTTTTATCATGATAAAAAACAACGTTTTTTTACAAGACAAAAAACGACTGTGTGTACGCGGCATAAGAGAGACAGGTTTGCATTTAGTAAATACAGGAATTGTATTGGTTTTAACAATATGTGAGTCTATGAAGTTCCCACATGCTCCTGTGTCAATCATAGCCTCAAGAGTAATTTGGGTTTGGTCCCACTGCAGGGAGACAAGATTTTTGAAATAGCTAGAGTCTGGAAAGAGGGGGTTTATAAGCTTACAGAGATAACTTGACTTAACCGGCTTTTTCTTTCTGAGTAAGGGGCAGTCTTCAGCGATGTGGTGTGGCGTGCCACAACAATACATACAGAGCTGAAGGGACCTTCGCCTAGACCTCTCTGCTGGTGTAAGCGGTCCTCTAATTGCACCGATTTCCATGGGTACCACGTCATCCGCAGTATGGCCGGAAGGAACCGAATAGGTAACCCCTGAGAATTTCTCAGCCTTCCGTTCTCACATTCTTCTATCAATGGATATGCTGAGGAGTATACTGTAAGAGCATCCAATGTTAAAGGGTCACTAAAGGAATTTTTTTTTTTAGCTAAATAGCTTCCTTTACCTTACTGCAGTACTGGTTTCATGTCCTCATTGTTCGTTTTTGCTTTGAAGTAGCTGTAATTCTGCTGTGATCTCCACACTTCCTGGTTGCCTGTTTCCTTATAACCATCGTACTGGGAGCTTTCTCACGGTGGTCTAAGCTGTCATTACTGTGTGTCTAAAACTCCTCAGAACCAATCAGATTCATTTTAAAAACAAAACACTGCCCTGGATTTGTTTGTTTTTGTTCTGTGAGTCTTCCCGACTCACCTCTCACCCGGAACTTCATGTATGTACCTTCAAAACCGAAAGTGAAACTAGAGGCACATTATATGATAGATTAAATAAAATTTGTAATCATTTTTAAAAGGAATCAGTTAACTTTTATGTCTCTATACCCTGTAAACAGTAATTTCAGCAAAAAAATGTTTTTCCTTTAGTGACCCTTTAAGGCCCCGTACTCACGACCAAACATGTCTGCTGAAACTGGTCCGCAGGCCAGTTTCAGCAGACATGTTTGGTCGTGTGTGGGCGCGAGCGGGCCGAATTCCAGCAAACATTTGCCCGCCGGGCCTTTTCCCAGCAGACAAATATTCCTGGACTTGTTTTAAAACAGTCCGCTGGAATTCTGCCCGCTCGGACATGTACGGTCCTCAGTACAGACCTACCGTACATGTCCAGGCGCCCGCCGTCCCTCGCATGCGTCGAATGACTTCGATGCATGCGTGGAAGCATTTTAAAGGCGGGCCGCCCACGTCGCCGCGTCATTGTCGCGGCGACACCGCGGACACGCCCCGCGTATTGTTTACGCGCGGACTTCTGTACGATGGTGTGTACAACCATCGTACAGAAGCCCTCTGGCAGACATGTATGGTGAAAACGGTCCGACGGACCGCTTTCACCATACATGTTTGGTCGTGAGTACCCGGCCTAAGGGTATTTCAGTGCGAGCTAACTCATCCTTCAGGGTTTCTGGTTCCACTCGGACTCAGTGGCCCACTGTTTAAATTGGGCGATGTAATCTTCGACAGGATGTTTTGCCTGTCGCAGAGCACGTAAGGCAGACTCCGCGGAGATCTGCTTGCTGGCGTCATCATATAGAAGATCCTTGGCAGCACTTAAGTCTCTGAAGGAGTTTAGGATTGGATCTTCTTTCTCTATAAAAAAGTTAAAGTGGAGGTTCCCCCTAAAAAAAAATTCTAACAATACATTCAGAAGACTGATTACACTGCGGGTATGCTGTTTTTTTTTTTTTTTTTTCGTACATACCTCGTTATCGCCGTTTCATCCCTCGGCTTCCGGGTATGATTCTTGCTGGACTTTGGCATTCCTAGTTGATTGACGTTCCTCCGACCGGCGCATACTGCGTGTCACGACCTTCCGACAGAAGCCGAACGTCATTGCGCAGGCGCCGTATAGAGTCGGCTCTATACGGCGCCTGCGCAGCGACGTTCAGCTTCTTTCGGAAAGTCGTGACGTCAAGTATGCGTCGGTCGGAGGAACGTCAATCAACTAGGAACGCCCAGACCCGAAAGAATCATACCCGGAAGCCGAGGGATGAAACGGCGATAACGAGGTATGTACGGAAAAAAACAAAAGCAATTACACTCTTATTCTTGTCTTGCCGAGTTAACCTTTTTTGTTGCGGAGTTCCTTCATACCCCATATGTGCTTTACAGACCCATGTTCTTTGGGGTATGCCAGAACCAACATGCACCTCTTTGAATAACTTTAGACAAGGCTTATAACAGTTAATATAACTTTACTGAACATGATGTGGCATACAGTTCAATATGAACAACATATTGCCCCTAATCCTTACTAAGATAATGTAGTGGCCCATGTATAACTCGATGAAGTGAGAGTCCATCATGGCATTGTGCATGGTTTGGATGTTCTCCACAAATCCTGGTTCTTTAATAGCACCACTGGCCGTGCTCACAGGTTATGCTGTAACTACCTGCATTCCTGGACCTCAGCCACCCCCCTTTTTATAGCACAGGTGGGATGGCTAGGACCAAAAGCCCAGGAGCTGAGCTTACAAGTAACCCTTCCCCCCAGCCTGGGTCAGCTGCTAACTCACTAGAACCATATATATAAATCTTCTTTTTTTTTTTGTAAATGTATTTTTATTAATTTTGACAATATACATAACAAAACAGAAACAAAAAAAGGCAGCCGACCCAGCACAACACTGGGCTGCTGACAGGCCAACATGGCCTAAGTACACAACCCGTACCTTACAGAAAAATTAAAAACAAAAAAACATTAAGATAATTAAAATAAGCAAAATAAGCCCCTGGAAAGGTACGTCGCCTTATAATACGGCATCATTGAATTAACTAGGCCCTTCCAAAAGCACAAATCAGGTGCCCCCGGCTTGCGCCATTTTAACAGAATGGCCTTCCGTCCATAGAACAAAAGGATGTTGAGCAGGGTCCGATGAGCCCTGGATGGCACAACATCCTCCACTAATTCCAGTAAACATATTCTAGTTGTCATCGGGATAGGAATCAACAAAACTGCTGAAATACAAGAGGTGACCTCCGACCAAAACTGCTTGATCCGAGGGCAACTCCAAAACACATGTTCCGCCGCTGCAGGAGCAAAAGCGCATCTCCAGCATTCATCAGGCACCGATGGGTATATAGCCGCGAACCTGGCTGGCGTATAGTAGATCCTATGCAGAAACTTAAAATGGATTAACCTATCTCTGGCTGCCACCAGATGTTGGAACGGATGTGTCCACATTTCATCCCAGTCCTCCCCCTGAATATCAGGTACCTCAGCCACCCATCTGTCTCTGCACCTGGCAACCGCCCCTGGACTGGTGGCGAACAGATTTTTATATGAAACCGAAAGAGTCTTGGGAAGATCTTCTGTGGAGAGTAAAGCCTCCAAATCCGAGGGAACCGACGCTATGGACAATGATTTAAATTGAGATTTGAACGCATGCCGCAATTGAATATATAGCGAAAAAACTGAGTGTTTGGCAGATCATGTCTAGCTTTAAGTTGGCCAAAAGTTAGCAACTCCCCATCCATCGTGACATCTTTGAGTGTCTTGATACCCCTTATCGCCCAGCCCATAGGGTCATATTTAAATCTTCTTACATGTGTTACCTATGAAATTGAGACTGTGACATTGCATTACTTTGGGATGGTAAAGCTAGCACCTTGCAGTTGTTCTTCAAGTGTTAGTTTCCACTGAACCTAATAATAACTGTGCCATTTTCGAAAGGTCTCCATGTGCCTTTTCTCTATTGTGGATACTGAAATCCAATGCATGAAAGAGAGCTCTTCAGAGGAAAACCACACCATTTATAAGATAATAACCAAGAAATACCACAAAGAAATCTTTATGGCCAAAAAAAATAATTTTTCCAACATCATCGCAAATGCCAAAAACCGCCCCCGTGACCTCTTCAAGCTGGTCACTCAGACTATAAATCCTGCTTGTTTAGAGGCTCCCAATTCTGATTCACAAGAATTTTGCAACAAATTATCGGATTATTTCATTAATAAAATTGAAAAAATCTGTGAAAGTATTCAGCAAAATAGAACCGTCACTAACCCCTCCCCAAATCACAAACCTAATACCTACATAAATCTGCCGCAATCATCAAAATTCACTTTAAAACCCATTTCCATCGATGCCACTAAAAACATCATCGTGACTCTGCGAAACAGCACAGCGCCCAATGACATCATCCCCACTAAACTGCTGAAAGAATGCGCCAATATATTAGCACCAGCTATCACGCAGCTCATAAATCAATCATTCAAGGAGGGCATGGTGCCCACCTTGCTGAAACAAGGTACAATAAAACCAATTCTAAAAAAACCTACCCTCGACCCAAAAGATCCAAACAACCGTAGACCCATAACAGGCCTAAATGTCTTCTCCAAGGTAATGGAGAAAGAAGTTGTAAAACAGCTGCAACATCATTTGGACACCCATAAATTACTCGATCCGTTTCAATCAGGTTTCCGTCTGGGGCACAGAACAGAAACGGCGCTGCTCAAAATTTGGGATGACGCTCTAGAGGCCGCAGACGAAGGAGAATCTTGTCTCCTGGTACTGTTGGACCTAAGTGCGGCTTTTGACACTGTAGACCATGGACTACTACTGACTCGGCTAGGCGGAAAGTGATTTACGCTGGTTCTCCTCCTTCTTGGAAAACCGATCACAAATAGTGAAACTGGGGCCTTTCACTTCTAAAAAACGCTCGGTATCATGCGGAGTCCCTCAGGGATCCCCCTTGTCGCCCGTACTGTTCAATATCTATCTTCGCCCTCTCTTTGAAATCATCAGTAACCAGAAGTTACTTTACCACTCCTATCCAGATGACACACAACTGTATTTCCGCATCTGCAACAAAAAGGATCATTATCTCAGACTAGAGAAATGCCTTACTTTGATAGATAACTGGATGACAAACAGTTATCTTAAACTCAACGGTTCGAAAACAGAACTTCTCCTGTTTCACGCCAACTGGAAAAATCACCCCGCGACAACATGGACACCCCCGCCCATTCTGGGTAAAACGATCACCCCTAGCACCAAAGTCAAAAGTCTTGGAGTAATTTTCGACACCAACATGACAATGGATGCACAAATAGGGTCAGTAGTCAGCGGATCGCACCATCTGCTGCGCCTACTACGCAGACTCACCCCCTTTATCCTGAAAGAGGACATTGCAGTCGTGGTGGGAACAATCATCAATTCCAGACTTGACTATGCAAATGCCCTCTATCTCGGACTCCCCAAATACCAAATCACTCGTCTGCAAGTCGTTCAAAATATGGCCGCTCGATTAGTGACCGGCAAAAAACCATGGGAATCAATCTCACCTTCACTGAGATCCCTTCATTGGTTGCCAGTAAAAGACAGAAGCACTTTCAAGGCACTCTGCCTAATGCATAAGTGTATTCAAGGAAACGCCCCCCAATATCTATGCGAAAAAATAAAAGCCCACAACCCCAATCGCATTCTGCGATCCACCAATCAAAACCTACTCCAGATAACCAAAGCCAGATACCCAAGTCCAAAGGAGATCGAAGATTTGCAGTCCAGGGACCTTGGCTGTGGAACGCGCTACCAACCACCATCCGATTGGAGTTGGACCACTTGACCTTCAGGAGAAAGATTAAAACCCATCTCTTCTGAGGTCAAAGGGTTTTACCCAGGAAATTGATACAGTGCCCAGAGGCAATTCAGTTTGCATGTGTTGCGCTATATACGTTTTTCACTCACTCACTCACAGTCCGGGTACAGTCAGGCTGCGGAGGAAACTGTGTTAAAATCCTGGTGTTAAATTTTTTAGAGTAAAGTGTCAATATTATGGTGTTGAATTACAGGGAATTAACACTATTGCTGTGTACACACGCTCGTAATTTCTGACAACAAATGTTCCATGGGAGCTTTTGGTCGGAAATTCCGACCATGTGTAGGCCCCATCGGACATTTTCTGTCGGGATTTCCGACAACAAAAATTTGAGTGCTGATTCTAAAAATTTTCGACAACAAAATCTGTTCTCGTAAATTCCGAGCGTGTGTAGACAATTCCGACGCACAAAATCCCACACATGCTCTGAATCAAGTACGAGATGGAAGCACTCGGTCTGGTAAAACTAGCGTTCGTAATGGAGATAGCACATTCGCCACACTGTAACGGACTGAAAAGCACAAAGCTGAAAAACACGAATTGTCTCTCACCAAACTTCTACTAACACAAGATTAGCAGAAAGAGCCCAAAGGGTGGCACACTTGCTGTGAAACTTCCGTTTTATTGTGTCGTTGTACATGCGGTACGTGACCGCGTTCTTGACGTTCGCAATTTCCAACAACATTTGTGCGACCGTGTGTATGCAAGACAAGTTAGACCCAAACCCGTCGAAAATATATCCACGGTTTTGTTGTCGGAATGTCTGATCGTGTGTACGTGGCATTTTAGTGTACAAATTCTATTTATCTGGTGAAAATACAGAGTTGAACAACTTTTAAGAGTGTTCATTTAACTTGAATTTCAGTACAGGAGAGGAGACTGTACAACTATGCAAAAGTGAAGGAAGGAAAGGAGTTCAGCTTTAAATTTGCATCTTTCACCATAATTTGTTGGGAAACAATGTTTACTTTCCCCCACATGTAGGATTCACTATAATCATTTTTTTTCAACAAAGTCAATCTAATTTTTCCAATCCTTTTTAAAATCTATATTTTTTCTAATAAGCACACAGTGTGCTGAGTTCTAGCAGAATTGTATGTATACAACATAGCAATAAGAGCGTTACATTATTATCCAGGTAGGGTTGAATGGAGTATCCAAGGCCACCATGTAATTGTCTATATATCTACACATCCTATTAAAACACAAGAGTTCTGTTTCACAACACATATGCAAAGACCGACAAAAAAGAAACAAAAAACAATTATCTCAACAAATGGACAACTTTCTAAGGCGGGCGCGGGGGCCGCTCTGACATATTTTAGTACTACGTGACTTAGATGAAGCGGTGTAATATCACCCTATAAATTGGCTGTAATACCCAGAAAACACGAGCGTGGCTGGCTGCCCTTGAGAAAATCACACATAATGTAACTCACGTAATTGAAAAGTGACCTTCACCTTACCACAAAATGAGCACTCGCTCGCCGCTGTGACAGGCAAATTTCATTAAAGCGCAGAAAATGTGAAGAGAGGTTTAAAAAAATAAAAAAGTATTCTTATTATTAGAAAAAATAATGTTTTTTTAAACGTGGTGATTTAGAGCACAAATGAAAAGAATAACAGTCGGAGAGTCGAGTAAATGTTTCACTATCACTAGGCTTATTTAAATTGGTGGCCAAATCCTTTGTTTCCTGGAAAAACAAGAAAACGTCAATTAAGCAAACAGCCTGAACTGCGGCTCAACAAATGCATAAACTGACTGCACTGGGGTGATCGCTAAAGGATTAGAAATTTTTTGTGTTTTTTTTAATGTATAATAAAAACATAAACTGAGCTGGACTTCAGTTACTTGTCCCTTAAAACATGTTTCATTGTAGGACCTTTGCTATTAGGGGCACTAAAAAATGAAGATTACATTGCTGGTAAATGAGAGCTCCTGGCTGCTTCAGTCTGTTTGTAATAAAAGCAGCCACACTTCTATATCCACATACACAAAAACAAAACAAAATGTAGAGTTTACCTTAAAAATAAGTAACCAAACCCTTATCTTTGCTGGGTGTCTGTCAAGAGGGACCCTTTGCAAAAGAGAAAATAAAAATGTGTGTGGTCCCCCTAAATATTTATACCAGTCAGCCCCAGACATGCAGTTCATGCTGAAAACCAAAAAATTTACAGGACCTGGACCTGGAAGCTTTTAGCCACGAAGAATGGCCAGCAGAGATGTTAAGAGCCCCTCATAACGGGCACAGGTGTGCAGAGCCAGGAACTAAGTTCAGGGACGGTGGGAACCCCTCATGATGAGCACAACAAGAGTGTATAGCCAGGAAATCAGTTCTGGGATGGTGGGCATAGCAGGTGTACAGACCTGGGAACTTAGTGCAGATATGGAGGGAATTCTTCATAATGGGCACAAAATGTGTGCAGACCCAGGAACTCAGTACATTGATGCCTGGAGGATGCCTTTAACCTGCCAGTGAAGTGGCAGGTCTGTAAGATGTACTATATATATAGTACAACCTAATACAGTCAAACTGAATCCCTCATAATGGGCCCAGCAGGTGTGCAAATCTGGGAGCTTAGTGTAAAGATCTTACCATTATATAGTGAGCTGGAAGTGACTAAAAGTGGTTTACCTCTGCAGCCACCACTAAGCACTGAAATAATTTGTTTTAGGTGGACTGACCCCTTGTAGCTACTATACGATTGGTGATTTTATATACCACAATTTCTACCAGCATTTCCAAAGTACCCCAGTTAGAGATCGGCACGAACATCCCTTGGTTTGGTTTGCACCAGAACTCTCAAATATCGCAAAAGTTCAGATCCAAACTCCGAACCCCATTGAAGTCAATGAGACCCGAACGTGAAATATTAAAAGTGCCCATTTTGAAGGCTTTTATGCAAATTATTGTCCATATAGAGGGTATGGAGGCCTGGCTACAGCCCTGGTGGACATTAACCAATACAAAAAAAACTTTAAAAAAATATATTTTTTAAAGGAGCAGTGATTTTAATGATGCTTAAAGTGTTTGTAACCTTCTAAAAAATGTCACTGCCAGCCCCTCTTTTTATGCAGCCATAACTCACAGTGTACATATTTGTGGAAAACAAAGCCTCTAAATACCATCTTTCAGATCTCTTCAGACCAGTCACGTGACTCCTGGCCGCTCTCCATCTCCGATGTACCGGCAACAGTGGGAATGAATGAATGACTTGTATAGCGCAACACATGCGAACTGAATCGCCTCTGGGCGCTTTTTCCAGCCAGTATCTGCTTGGCTGGTGCAGTCATTTTTACCCCGTAGGATCATGACACGCTAGGGACACACAGTCATACACACATATATACTGGGCCAATTTTGGACGAGATCCAATTTACCTACCAGCATGTCTTTGGAGTGTGGGAGGAAACCGGAGTACCCGGAGGAAACCCACGCAGACACAGGGAGAACATGCAAACTCCAGGCAGATGGTGTCGTGGTTGGGATTCGAACCAGCGACCCTTTTGCTGCTAGGCGAAAGTGCTACTCACTGCACCACTGTGCTGCCCCAGGGAGGGGCTGAGATCTGTCTCTGATGTCATCCGGGGAGGTCACATGACCACTGTGCTGGTCGCTCAGCCCCTCCTGCCAGGAGTCACATGACCGGCCTGAAGATCTCTGTTTAGAGGCTTTGTTTTCCACAAATATGTACACTGTGTGTTATGGTGGCTACATAGTGGATTGGCAGGGACTGGCAGTGACATTTTTAAATATTTACTTTATTACTAAGAGCGGCAGGAGGTGGGGGCGCAGAGGGCTCACAGACACATGGAGCTGACAGGCAAGTAGGGAGAGGGAGACGGGGAGAGAGCAGAGCTGCGGATGATGGAGACATGATTACCGTGGTCAGTGCACAGAGGGGGGCACAGGAACTGGCAGGAATAGCCAGGTTTTTTACATCTTATAAAGGGGCAGATTAGACAGTAGGGACGGGCGAACGGTTTGGCCCGAGCATAAGTTCGGGCCAAACTTTTGTTGTTCGGTCATTCGGTGAACAGCAAAACAAACGGGTCGTTCGACTGTTTGTTCGGCCCCCCGAACTGACCACAATGCATTGTGGCAATGAACAGTGCATTGCAAGCCCTAATTGGCTGAAGCAGTAAAAGCTTCAGCCAATCAGGGAACAGAGCGCTGTCAGAGTCATGATTGGACACTGTCATCGTAACTTTATCCAATCATGGCTCATTCTCGCCCACAGTATAAAAGTATTCTTTCAATGGCAGCCATTTTCTGTGTGATTTTGGCATGGAGAGAGATAGAACAGGGCTCTGTTCAGTGCTATTAGTTAGTGTGCTATTTTGCTTCAATTGTCAGTGTAGAATATTAGTTTAGTGTCAGTCTAGGGATAGTGTGAGTGCATAGTGTGCAGCTAGAGTAGGGACAGCTAAGATAGTTTCAGTGTAGTGTAGTGAGACCGTGTCAGTAATCTTGACATTAGTGTATAGTGTATAGTGTAGGGACAGTTCAGATAACATCAGTGTAGTGACAGTTGAACACCATCTATTTGATTGCATTACTGCAAGTTTAACACCATATAGTTCTGCGTGCGTTACTGCTAGTTTAACGCCATTTACTTCTGTGTGTTAATGCCAGTTTAATGCCATATCATTTTGTGTGCATTACTGCCAGTTTAACGCCATATCGTTTTGTGTGCGTTACTGCCAGTTTATCGCCATCTCGTTTTGCGCGCGTTACTGACAGTTTAACGCCATTTACTTCTGTGTAAGTTACTGCGAGTTTAACATCATATCGTTTTGCGTGCGTTACTGCCAGTTTAACGCCATATAGTTTTGTGTGCGTTACTGCTAGTTTAATGCCATATCGTTTTGTGTGTGTTACTGCTAGTTTAACGCCATATCGTTTTGCGTGCCTTACTGCCAGTTTAACGCAATATAGTTCTCTGTGCTTTACTGCCAGTTTAACGCCATATTGTTTTGAGCATTACTGCCAGTTTAACGCCATTTACTTCTGTGTGCGCTACTGCCAGTTTAACGGCATTATATTGCAGTACAGTATATTATAATGTATCTGTGTGTCTGTATAGTGTGAGTACTCAAATTAAAGGGCACCAAACACCTATTGATTACAGTGCATCTACGTACAGATTTCAACTTCTTCTTTACATTTGCTTATAAGCACCGCCCCCTTCCTCCCAATAATGTCTGGGAGGACAACAAGGAAAGGCAGACATTCCCTTGGCACTGTAAGGGGGCCAGCAACACATGTGTCTATCCAGCCACAGCATGGAGGAGGTGGTGGACTGGCTTACTAAACCTTCTTCATCCCGTCACGCAAGCAGAGACAAGTGTGCAGCCCCCTTCAGTTGCCAGAATGGATAAACCTGCCTCCTTGTCCATATCTATTTCTATTTAGCTGAGTTATTTGACCACAGCGTCAGCCACTTGCTCCTTGATGATGCCCAGCCATTACTGGATTCAGATGTTGGTTCTGTGGTCGAGGATGACAGGAACATGAGCCTAGAGAGCGGGAGTAACACTGGTAGACAAATTGGCATTCATGTTCCCCAAGCCGCAGCGTATTGCCAAGTTGTCTCCAGTGGTAATGATGAAGATGGAGGAGATGGAGATGATGATGATGAGGTCACTGATGCAACTTGGGTGCCAGATAGAGCAGAGGAGGAAACTGAAGGTGAGACAGCACAACCCCAAGGAGGCCGACATCAAAAAAGAGTATAGACCAGTCACCCTATTGCATAACATTCTGTAGCTGTTATCTCCCGGCCCACTTCCCAAAGCTCAGCTGCCTGGGCCTTTGTCTGGACATCTGCAGCAGATCGCACTGTTGCTATCTGCAAACTGTGTCTCAGGCACATCAAATGTGGCAAAAACACCAACCATTTGGGTACCACATGTCTAACAAGGCATTTAACGCCCAACCACTCAGCCTATAGGCAAGAGCAACTAAAAGCCACACAAAAGGGGCACAAATCTGTCCCTCCTCATCCTCCTTAGCCATTTCAGTATGCCCCTGCGATACCGAGTCATTACCTTTCAGCAGCCTCCACTGACAGGGATGATGGTATAGCACAGGGTGTCCCAGGTCCTGGTAGCTCATCTGCCAGCAGAACACCACCAGCTGTAGACTGTAGCCAGCAAATTTCTCTGCCCCATCTTCTGCAGCGGAAAAAAAATACAGTCCCTGCCGCCCACATGCCCAGCGTCTGAATGCAAGCTTGTCAAAGCTGTTGGCTCTTCAACTTCTGCCTTTCAGCCTGGTGGATTCTGCCCCTTCTGTGAATTCGCACAATATGCTGTACCACAATGGCAGGTTCCCAGTCGCTACTACTTTTCACGTAAGGCCGTTCTATCTCTCTAACATCACGTGAAAGGGAATGTTCTGGCATCGTTGGGCAAGGCAGTCAGCCATAAAATCCACCTTACTGCTGACATGGTCCAGCAAGCATGGGCAGGGACGATATATTTAGTTCACAGCACACTGGGTAACGCTGCTTGCAACTCGAAAGGATGCAGAACAGGACTCGGTGCTGCAACTTGTTGTGCCCCCATGTCTCCATACATCTGGTGGTGGTGATGATGCCAGACCTGTGAGCTCTACCCCCTCCTCCTCTTCCTCCTCCTCCGCCACCTCTATGTCCTCCTCTGCAGAATTGTCCTATGAACATCAGGTACTCCCTAAGCGTTCAAAGGGTTATTCCCAGAGTCAGGCTAAAAGGTGCCATGCAGTGCTTCAGCTGGTGTGTTTAGGGGACAGGAACCACAACGGAGCAGAGATTCTTGCAGCTCTGCAATGACAGGCCCAGAAGTGGTTCACACCACGCCAGTTGGAGCCAGGAATGATGGTGTCCGATAATGGCTCAAACCTCCTGTGCGTCCTTAGACAGGGAAAGTTGACACATGTGCCATGCCTGGCACATGTCCTCAATTTGGTGGTGCAGCTTTTCTTAAGTACATACCCAGGGAAACAAGATGTACTAAAGCAGGCCAGAAGAGACCGTAGCCATTTCAGGCGGTCATACACAGCCAGTGCTCAGTTTGCTGAAATTCAGCGGGAATTCCACCTGCATGTAAACCGCCTGATTTGTGACATGCCCATCAGGTGTAACTCAACTTTGGGAATGCTGCAGCGGCTATACATGCAGCAGAGGGCTGTCAGCGAGTACTTGTGTCAGTACAGCATGATTAACAGGTATATCTTACAGTAATATCCAAAATGTACATTTCCAAAAGCATAGAGGAGACGTCGGCCCATGAATATAACGTCTTATGCTGCCGATGGAATCTGTCAGTCCTGATCTGTCTGGTATTTATCCAGCAAGTATAGACCTAGAGGAACTAAATTAACCGCATATAAATATAGGATTAGAAATCCCACCCTTGAGGAAAAGTGTTTTTACTATATGTATACGGGATGGGACCCACAAACAGTATTAGTCAAATAACTCAGGCAAAAACCCCTCTTTCATTTGAATGTTGTTGGTGCTTTCACCCGTAACTTTCTAGAGGTACTGTTGATGAAAGCAAGAATTGGCCTAGCTGTAAAAAATTTAAATTTAATGCCCCTTTAAAACAGTTGTGGAACAATTGGTCTTAGGGTGTTGTTGATACCTTCACCCCGTAACCTTCTAGAGGTACTCTTGATGAAAGCAAGAATTGGCCTAGCTGTAAAAAATTCAAATTTGATTCACCTGTCAAACAGGTGCAACAATATTGGTCCTTGGGAGTTAATAGTGCCTATGAAACCTATACCAAAAAATTACTTTAAGATAAAATCAACACCCACACAACTAGGCAGCCAATACAGTCTTGCAGAGATTTGAGATCCCAATAACGCTTAACCAGCAACGTCAGCATGAGGTAGCTACTGCTAATCTAGGACTGATTGATTTTGACAAATGTCAGCCGGTCAACAGGGTCTGGGGACAGACACGCTCTTTTATCTGTATCAAAACCTGAATGCCCATTTGGAAAGCACGCCGGATGCAGTGGTCTATTCTCATGACCCAATAACCCAGTGGATCGTCTACTGGAAAGCTTCTGCAGACAAAGCGTCAGACTTTTGTCCGAAGGACGTTGGCCATGAACTTGTCTTGCATACAAACGGCAAATAATTGTCGGCCAGCAAACACAAATGTAGTGACATACCATGTGAAATTTCAGCTATTGAGCGCCACCCTTTGGGCACCTTCTGCGAATGTCGTGTTTGGTGAGCATTGATTCCAACAGGAATTGTGTGTTGACAGACTGTTGGCCTAAAATCCAACCGTTTGTACGAATCGGATTTACCGCAGACAAATGTTGGATGGCAGGCTTTAAAATTTTCCGCGGACAGCGGTCTGTTGTCAGATTTTCCGATTGTGTGCACACAAGTCCGTCAGACAAAAGTCCAAAGTACAAACACGCATGCTCGGAATCACCAAACACGACATTAGCAGAAGGTGCCCAAAGGGTGGCACTCAAGAGCTGAAAAAACACGTAGTACATCTCGTACATCACTACATTCGTGTTTGTTGGCCGACAATCGTGTGCCGTTTATATGCAACACGAAATCCAGGTACACGCCCTTCGGACAAAGGTCTGACGCTTTGTCTGCGGAAAAATCATATCGTGTGTACGAGGCTTTACTCGTTAGTAGCAATTTAAGCCCTGCTCTATCTATCTTCATTCCAACAAACTGCAAGAGCTGGCTATGGCTATGGCTATAGCTATTATAGTGTGGGGTGGGACTATGAGCACTGAGCCGTGATTGAACAAAGTAATCTTCACAATCAGGGTCTGACAGTACTAACTGGCAAAGCGCCAGTCAGGTGCAAGGCTTCATCTTATTAGGGCCCTAGAATGCACAGTGCATTGTGGGGCGCTCATCCCACCGAACGCCCCGCAAGTTCAAGGAGTTCACCAAATGGGTCGAACAGGCGATGTTCGGGTTGAACTTTTGCTCGGCTTGAACAATTCGCCCAACACTAACCCGAGTTAGTGTCATCATAAATTTGTATCTTGTTGAAACATACTGTGTTTAATGTGTCAGGGTACAGGTGGTATATTAGTAATTTTATTGTGCTTATGAAGTGGCGTTGTCACAAAAAAAGGCAATTTGCCCGTTTGTTATTTGTCATTTCTGAGATGCAGAAAGGTTAATTACGTGTTAACTGGCAGCATCACATCTGAAATTTATAAAATAATGTAACTCCGCGAGGAATCCATTTCATTTAACATCCCCGGGATTGTTTCTTTGTATTTGATTCAGCGTAGGTTGAGCCGTTCTATGGACCATCGTATACGTCCCTCTAAATAAATGCGTAATAATTCTGAGAATTGTCTTAATTGATGAGATTGGAAATAAAACAATGAATTTTTGGCATTTCATGTACAGCCTTTTATGAGGCTCTGCTGTGTTCAGGTGAATGTGACCTACATTTAACATAATAAATCCATTTTGATAAATATCTATCACATTCATTTTATTGTATCTCTCCCTGGAGTTCTAGTATTCGAGAGGGAATACAGCAATATCCAGGTCAGGGTATACGGAAATTAAGATGTTTGTATAATAGTAGTCTCACTGCTGGGAAGGAAGATGGATTTTAGTTCTAAAGACCAAAAATAATTGTGGCGCCCCCCTACTTTCAGTATGGGCACTACACTAAAGTTAGTGGGGAATGGGAGAGTTACCTTGCTCCCATTTACTAATTGTTTACATTTCTGGGACTTCTGTTATTCCAGAAATGTCCGCTGGGTCAGTCTGTGGTCCAGGGATGCAATATCATCCCTGGCCAGCAGTTGGCGCCAGAGGGATTCTGACAGAGCACGTTTTCCCCAGCAGCCAATTAGAGAAGTTTCTTCCTCGCAAGGCATGCTGGGGAAGAGTATATCTGGGAAAGGTGTCATGTTTTTTAAAATCTTCGCGGGGTCCCGTTCCAGGAGCGGCATCCATGGACCCTGCCGGCGTGGCCCTCCTGGCCAAAGTTGCAGTCTACGAAAACCCTCATCCGGAGGTACAAGGGGACCCCAGTGACTTGCTGGGTTCCCGGTTCTATTGAAGGGATCCCAGGCTGGGTGCCGTGTGATTGGGGAGTCCGTTTGAGGGGGACCCGGAGGCAGGTCGTCCAACAGAGCCTGGACAAACCAATTGGGGATCCGGTGACCAGAGTACTGACAGGTATGTTGCTGTCATCTGATGACCAACGCAGAGATCTACTGGGAGGATTGCTTTATTTATCTACCTAGCCCAGTTATTGTATTTGAGACAGGCCCACATCCTCCCAGAAACCCTAAGTGACACCTTGGCTGCCAGACTTGTGAAAAAGGAGTCTGTCCGGGGGCACTTTACCCACTCAGATGGAGTGGCGTCGTGTTACAAATTGGTACTATGCGGAGCAGTACTCACTGCTCCATTTAATATCCAGGCCTGATACTGCAAAGTTCTCTCTCTCTCTCTTTCTTCATCAACCTTGACCTTCCCAACTGATGTTGATGTTGGCCGTGTTGGGCCTGGAAAATAAAGCATTGAGAAAACCTTTATTCACTGTCTGGACCTTCACTCACTGCTTTTGCTCTCACTATTACACCTCTAGACAACGCCAGGGTAACTTAGCAGGCTGGTCCCAAAACAAACCAGCGGCTCCTTCAGGGGTGAGCGCAACATAATCTTAATTGTAACAAACATTTAGGAGATAAATGGAAATTTTCCAGACTTTGGGTGAAATTCCCATTATATGATCCTGATCTGTATGTACACTATAGTGTCAAAAGTATTGGGACGTCTGCATTTAATGGCATCCCAGTCATAGTCTGTAGGGTTCAATATTGAGCTGGCCCATCCTTTGCAGCTATAACAGCTTCAACTCTTCTAGGAAGGCTGTCCACAAGGTTTAGGAGTGTGTTTATGGGAATGTTTGACCATTTTTCCAGAAGCACATTTAAGAGGTCAGGCACTGATGTGGATGAGAAGGCCTGGATCACAGTGTCCGCTCTAATTCATCCCAAAGGCGTCCTATCAGGTTTAGATCAGGACTTTGTGCAGGTCAGTCAAGTCCCCCCCCCCCCCCCCCATACTCGCTCATCCATGTCTTTATGGGCCCTGCTTTGTGCACTGGTGCGCAGTCAGGTTAAAACAGGAAGGGGCCATCCCAAACTGTTCCCACAAAGTTGGGAGCATGAAATCGTCCAAAATGGCTTGGTATGTTGACACCTTAAAAGTTCCCTTCACTGGAACTAAGAGGCCAAGCCCAAACCCTTAAAACCACCTGTAACGAGACCCTTGCTTGCTCGCTTCCGCTCTCCCGACACTCCTCTGCTACTATTGAGTCAGCTTGCAGATCGCAACGTCTGATGGTTCGGTCATCCAAGGCTCCGGGATCCGAACTACAGCTATGTGTCGTTCGGAATCCATTAGAACAAACACCAGGCAGGCTGTATGTAAGTTCAAACAGGAAGACCTTTATTGGAAGCACACAACACACTTTTATACAGAATTTGGAACATCCCGCCCCCAACAACCGCTTTCTTATTGGTCAATTGTAAAGTACATGTAGTTCTCCTTCAGGTCCACTTAGCCATGCAAATGAGGACTTGAAAATGAGTCAGCAGGGATTGGTCCGATAGCTTGATTTCTATGTGTAATGAGACAGAAGCCCCAGGGGGCAATCAATGTACACAATAGCCAGACACAGAACAATGAAGCCACCTGGAGCCTTAAGACAGAGCAGAAGACCCCCCACTGTGTAACAGATTTCAAGGAGGAACACTTCAGCATTCCAAGGTCCATGACAATACTTCCCCTGGGAAACAGTCCAACAGCCACAGTGGGACCCCGAATGGGTCAACTCGAGGATGCTGGAAAAGTAGTCTTAAGGTTCCAGGTCTGTCTGCCGGGGTAACCCCTCCCGTCTCAGTGCCAGCATGTCCCGGGTCCCCAGTATCTTTTCTGGCCCATAGTCTGTCGGTAGGAGGCCCGCCCCCAGTCCCTTCAAAAAAAACACAGTGACAGTGAGTTCTGTCACAGATGCTTTCAGTCAGACTTTTATAGAGAGTTAAACAGGTCCTGTGGGTGGATATAGGGGCGGAGCTATATCATATGTATTCTGCCATGTCTTGGCATCAGGAAAGGAAAATTACGGTAAGTATTTGATACCATTTTCCCTTTTTTCCTAACAAATTTATTCAAGAACATGTTGCAAAAATGAATACACCCCAATGAAAGTCTTATGCCGCGTACACACCATCACTTTATGTGATGAAAAAAAATGACGTTTTTAAAAACGTCACTTTAATTGACTGTGTGTGGGGGAAAACGTCGTTTTATGTCTTGTAAAAAACGACCAAAAAAAATTGAAGCATGCTTCAATTTTATGTGTCGTTTTTCAAAAGTGCACTTTTTACTTCACAGAAATTGACCGTGTGTAGCAAAAAACGTCGTTTTCTAAGATGTTTTTTCATCCACGCATGCCCAGAAGCTACTTATGAAACAAGCTTCAATGGTAAAACGTGGTGGAACGTAACCTCACTTTGCAAGAACATTGTGAGAAAAACGATGGTGTGTAGGCAACTTCGTCTTTGAAAATTGAAGTTTCAAAAACGTCATTTTTTACTTCACAGAAAGTGTCGTTTTTTTTCATCACATAAAGTGATGGTGTGTATGCGGCATAAGAAGCAAAGCTAAATGTTAGACAATAAAATCCTAATTAACAAGAATTCAACTACAGGTGAGTCTAATTATTCATTAAACAGGTGTTCAGCAGACAGGTGATAAAAATAAGGGTATTACATAACAAAGAAAACCCCTTCCAATGTCTTGCTCTCAGCAATGGCACCACATGGAAGAGAAATGTCACAACAAAGAAAATAATTTCTTTAGACAAGAAAGGTGAAGGCTACAAGATCAGCAAAGCTTTACTTATCAGTTAGAATACTACTTACCTGGCAGGGGAGACACCATGATCATGAAGGTGGTTCTCCCAGGGCGAGGCATGGCTATTGCACACTCTAGGCCGTGCTGATCGTGGTTGTCTTCCCTGCCGCTTCTCGGCCTTTTGGCTGGGACTGGGTGTGGTATCTGTCCTTATCAGTTGTCAGCGGAGCGCTGAAGCACCTCCTACATGGGGAGGGTGGATGCAATCCAATGACGTCATTGCACCTGGAAGGATGGTTTCAGCAGGGACTACGCTGTGCTGCCCGACAGAATACTGGGGGCCGGCCCATGGTTGAGTCTGAGCCCTCTGGAAGGGTGCTCCTGGTGAGGATGGGTACTGCGCTTGGTCTTGGTCTTTTTGCCGAGTTCTAGTCTGGCCTTCTGGCTGGCTGGTGTAAGTGCTATCTCTGTCAGCGATCCGGTAGGAGGAGCTGGTAATGCCCTGGGATACGACGGGGTAGGACCATGCAAATCCGCCGGGTTGGCTGGCAGGGGTGGAGGGCTGCACTGGCCGGTCGGGGGGTCGGATATGGAACGAAAAGCCTATGGTGCATGTGCCCCTGGAGTGGCAGTCCAGGGGTATCTGAAGATCACTGTGTGTGAGGGACACATTGATTTAAGATACCACGGTCACTGCACCAGATACACGCTTTTTTTTAGCACCTGCCTCCTGGGCCGGGCCTTTTGGCTAGGACCGGAGGAATTCTTTATTCCTGGCCGGAGGGCCTGGTCATTGTTTCACCACAATGGCCACTTCTTTCACTCTCCTCTCCACTATCCCTTCCCCCACTTTATTTTATTTAAGCCTGTGTTTGTCACTTTTTTGTCTTTTTTTGTTGTGCACGTTTTGTCACTGTGTGATTAGTAGGGTGCGGGTCCTCGGGCCAGCCCTGAACGTCTTGGGAGTGGGTGGACATGGCCTTCTGGCTTAGTTCGCCTGCTCTCATGGGGTCTCCCTTCGGGGGAGCCCCACCTAGTACTGGGAGGGTTCTGTTTCGGCAGTCCCTCCGAGGAAGTTGGGTCCGTGTCGGCTTCGGTTGCTCGGACCACAGTACCTCAGTCCCCGTCTGGAGCCTAACGCCCCGGGGGATCAGGGTTTGGGTCCCTCTTCACAGGAGGACCACTTGACGTTGCACCCGTCTGCACGTTTTTGTGAACACTCTGTATGTGTGTGCACATTTTTTCTGCACCGGGTGGAGTTTTTTGGGTGTGTTCACACGCCATAGGCTTTTCAAAAAAAAAAATCAGTTAGAATACTGTAGCAAAACTGGTGCAAAAATTGAACAAAGATGATACTGCAACTATCTCACAGACAGAAGATTGATGGCACAGTGGCTGCGTTTGATGGCATGGCACAATGGTGACAATTGACACAGTGGCTGCGTTTGATGGCATGGCACAGTGACAGCGTTTGATAGCATGGCACAGTGGTGCGAATTGATTGCACAGTGACTGCATTTGATAGCATGGCACAGTGGTGACAATTGATGTCACAGTGGCTGCATTTGATGGGCACAGTGAGGCTGCAATTTTTTTCTTTTATCGTTTTCGCCCCCCCCAAAAATCTTGAGCGCAAGCCGCCACTGTTTAGGGTCATCATCTATGACAATTATCCTCCCAGACTCACTGGGGGAGATTTACTAATATTAATGCACATAGAATCTGGTGCAGCTGTGCAATCAGCTTCCATGTTTTATTGTAAAAGCTTAATTGAACAAACTGACTGAGTGTGGTCATCACTGGGGCAGACTGCCTGAGCAATTAACCCTTTACATACACATGGTAGCCACCACCATGTATTTTAAATTGTAGCACACACCATTTACAGCATACGCTCTTTCAAATTTGAGCTTTAACCACCTTACTACCGGCCGCCGTCAATTGACGGCGGCACAGTAGCTCTATTGTTCTCACAGGATGTCATAAGACGTCCTCGTCTTTTAAAGCCGATAGGGGGCGCGTGCACCCGCTGTGTTACTGTGAACACGATGCGCATGCCCGGCAGCCGCGATTGCCCAGTATCTGAGCAGGACCGTGGATCTCTGTGTGTAAACACAGAGATCCACGTCCTGTCAGGGAGAGGAGACCGATGCTGTGTCCCTTGTACATAGGGACACAGATCGGTCACCTCCCCAGTCATTCACCTCCCCCTACAGTTACAATCACTCACTAGGCTACACATTTAACCCCTTCCTCGCCCCCTAGTGTTAACCCCTTCCCTGCCAGTCACATTTATACAGTAATCAGTGCATATTTATAGCACTGTTCACAGTATAAATGTGAATGGTCCCAAAAATGTGTCAAAAGTGTCCGATGTGTCCCCTATAATGTTGCAGTCCCAATAAAAATCGCAGATCGCCGCCATTCCTAGTAAAAAAAATAATAATAAAAAAATCATAATTATGTCCCCTATTTTGTAGGCGCTATAACTTTTGCGCAAACCAGTCACTATACGCTTATTGCCATTTTTTTTTTTTTTTTTTTTTTACCAAAAATATGTAGAAGAATACATATTGGCCTAAACTGAGAATTATTTTTTTTAATTGGATATTTATTATAGCAAAAAGCAAAAAATATTGGGCCAGATTCAGATAGATTAGCGGATCTTTAGATCTGCGTAATCTATCTGATTTTGAGAGGCTATTGCTGTATTCACAAAGCACCTACCTCGAAACTTGCACCGGCAGGGCGTAACTCCCCCGGCGGAATTCAAATTCCGCGGCTAGGGGGAGTGTAGTATTTAAATCAGGCGCGTCCCCGCGCCGATTTAAATGCGCATGCGGCGCCGGCTAAATTTCCCGGCGTGCATTGCTCACACTGACGTCGCTAGGACGTCAGTGGTTTCAGCGTGAGCGTAACCTGCGTCGGGCCGAATTCTGAATCGACGTACGCAAACGACGTTAAAATTTAAAACTCGGCGCGGGAACGACGGCCATACTAAACATAGGAAACGCTGCAGTTACCCCTCCTGTTACCCCACACGGAAAAAGCCGAACGCAAACGACGTGAAAAAAAAGCGACGGGCGGGCATTCGTTACTGAATCGGCGGTTCTCCTCATTTGCATATCTGACGCGTAAAAAACCGAGGCGACACCTAGCGGCCGGCGGGAGATTGCAACCTAAGATCCGACGGTGTAAGTCACTTACACCTGTCGGATCTAAGGGAGATCTATGCGGAACTGATTCTTATGAATCAGTCGCATAGATCCGACCGTCGGATCTCAGAGATACGACGGCGTATCAGGAGATACGCCGTCGTATCTCTTTGTGAATCTGGCCCATTGTGTTTTTTTCAAAATTGACGCTCTTTTTTTGTTTATAGCGCAAAAAATAAAAACCGCACAGGCGATCAAATACCACCAAAAGAAAGCTCTATTTGTGGTTAAAAAAAGGACGGAAATTTTGTTTGGTAGACACGTCGCACGACCGCGAAATTGTCAGTTAAAGCGACACAGTGCCGGAAGCTGAAATTTCGCCTGGGCAGGAAGGGGGTATATGTGCACAGTAAGCAAGTGGTTAAATAAATGTCTGTACCACTTGCTGCCACATTTGGACAGGAATGTATTAGAGTTTAACCAGTTCCCACCTGACCACAGTACATTTACTGCGTGTAGCACGAGCAGGCTATGAGATGTACCCATACATTGCTTAGCACATGTGCATTGGCATGTTCCCTAGGGCACACCGGATGCAGCAGATTGTAAATTGCGGTAACCGGCCACATCGAGTGGCAAGGAGGAGTTGTGATTTTAGTGCCAACATGACTGTTATGGATGCATTTTATTTATAACAGTTGTGATTCCTATAGAATGTTGCTGTGATTGGCCCACAGCTATCACATGGTACCTGGGCCAATTACATAACCCCATACCATGTGATTAGCTGTAGCCAATCACAGATCACTAGTAATCACAGCTGTTATGAATGTAACCCTTTCATGACAGTTCAAACATTACTGTTCTATGAATGCTGGATACTTTAAATGAAAAAAATATACATTGCTGTTACAGTGATCACTGTAACAGCCATCAAAGTGTAAAGAAAAAAAATCCCTGATGATTTTTTATGCTTTTATTGCATCCTTAATGAGTATATTATTATGCTTTTATTACATCCTCAATGACAACTATGCTTTGTACATCTATACGATAATGTTTTACAATCTATCAACTACCATATTAGTTAGCAAAATGGAAGTATGATTTGTTAAATATTAAATATGATATATTTCTGATGCATATATGTATATACAGTATATAGGAAGTCTAGTGTGATTATAAACCCTCTGAATCTAGTAATATAGATGTGTTTTGTGTCTAAGTTGTATCTTCTTCTACATTATGAAACCACTATTGAGTTGAGACTTTGAGATTTGAACTATAGGTTAATATATCAGTCATTGGTGTGCACACAGGGTGGGGAAGGGGCCAGTAAACATGTAATTTGCTGGCCCATTATCTTTCTGAGTGAACATTGTGAGTGATTGATAGTGTGTGTTTGAGCTTTGGGGTGCACACCCTAATGCAATAGGTGACGCACACCTATGATACCAGTTGTGTATTCTTAAACTGCACACAAGACCATTTGCAGTGTGACCAGTTATGACAGGACATCATCAGTGGTCCTTTGAAGACCCTCGGCTAATTAAGGTTTATAATTAGTGTTGAGCAGAATATGCCATATTCGATTTCGCGATATATCTCGAATATATATTCGAATATTCGAGATATATTCGCTAAATTCGAATATTCGTGATATTTTATCGAAATTAAATGATTGCGATTTTTCGCTATTGCGAATGCGAAAATAATTGCGATTTTTTGATAACTGCGGTATGAGCACTCTGATTGGCTCAGAATATTCGTGATATTTTATCGAAATATCGCAACATGCGAATGCGATATTTACTGCGCAATTTCGACAAATGCTGTAGGAGCACTCTGATTGGCTCAGAATATTCGTGATATTTTACAATACAAAATAATTGCGAATATTCGGCAAATGCGGAAGGAGCACTCTGATTGGCTCAGAATATTCTTGATATTTTACAATACAAAATAATTGCGAATATTCGGCAAATGCGGAAGGAGCACTCTGATTGGCTCAGAATATTCTTGATATTTTACAATACAAAATAATTGCGAATATTCGGCAAATGCGGAAGGAGCACTCTGATTGGCTCAGAATATTCTTGATATTTTACAATACAAAATAATTGCGAATATTCGGCAAATGCAGAAGGAGCACTCTGATTGGCTCAGAATATTCTTGATATTTTACAATAGAAAATAAAAAGTGTTTTGCATTGGTGGTGATTCTTTACTCTATCCATCTGTCACAGCCGTTTGTCAATCAAACACCTTGAAGATTGAACACGTTCATGCTGCATGCTTTGGACTTTTTTTCACTTCACATATCAAAGACATTTTTATGAAAGATTATTTTTCTATTATTGGGACTATATTTCTTTATATATTTGTTTCACTGTGTATTTCACAAGTTATTTGCGCTTGCTTATTTTATAATTTGCCCACATGTCTTGTCACTAGACATATTTTTTATTCTTGTAGAGCGACTCCATTTTCTGTCTTGTATTAAATTATGTTGTATAACATTTTTGAGTTGCTGCTGTATTCTCCCCTTTTTTTAAGGTATGCGCAATTTTTTCCTTCTTACAAAAAAAAATAATATCAAACATACAAATATTCATAACAGAAACATACACAAAGCCCCCCCCTTTTGCATCAGAGACAATCAGAGTTCTCCTACCACAGTTATCGAAAATTCGCAATCATTTTCGCATTCGCAATAGCGAAAAATCGCAATTTTTTTTTTTCAATTTGGCAACATAAAAGGATCGCCTCAGCTTAGCTACTCGGCCCAGGGTCTCTAATCATACCAGCAATGCTTTTAGACGTCGATAGGATGTGATCTGTTTTAAAAATCAAATTGAAAAAATGCGAATATTCGGAATTGCGAATATTCACCGCGAAATTCGAAATATAGCGCGATTTCTCGAATATGCTATATTCGAGTCGAATATTCGCAATGCGAATATTCGTGAGCAACACTATTTATAATATTTCTGGATTCCTTCAAACTTGTCTGATTTTTGTCAAATGTGCTTTAAGCTGGCTTAAACATGACTGCTTGGGGGGCGTAACCAGATGTGAACGAGGCAGCAAGTGTTTCTCTGGAGCTCCATATTGATCCTGGGTTTAATCTGTTTTTCGGTGCTTTTCCCACCCTGTACCCTGCTCTACACGGCCGGGCTGTTGTTGGGACATCCTGGTCATGAGAAAGACCGGACGCAAGCAAGGGCAGACATCGCAGCGCCAGACCCGCTCTGCACGTGGCTTGGATCAAGGAGCTGCCTCCGCCATCTTGCCTCCTAGTCTGTCTTCTAAGAACACTAGGAAGAAGGCCAGGCAGATGGAGAAAGCCGCGATAGCTGGAGAACACGGACCAGAGGAATCCCCCCTGAATCCCAGGAGCCGGGGGCAGCCTCGGATGACATTACCAGACCCATGCTGGAGGCCATAGACGCCAGCAAGGCAGCGGTAATGGTGCGGATCGACTATCTTGCCACTGAGTGCACACTCATCAGGCATGACCTGGACAAGTTTTGTGACAGGCTCACCGAGGCGGAGGAGAGGATCTCCGAAGTAGATGATGTGTCTTACTCACATGGGGCACAGCTTACGGAGCTGCAGGAGCTGGTAAGATCCCTCCAGCATAGGGCTGACGACGCAGAGGACCGCCAGAGGAGGAACAATGTCCGGGTGGTGGGACTGCCTGAAGGGGCTGAGGGGAGCGCAACTGCCACTTTTGCTGAACAATTCTTTAAGCAAATCCTGAAACTGGAGGACCTTCCTCCTACCTATGTGGTGGAGCGCGCTCACAGGGTGCCCACTGGAGTTCGCCCCCCTGGTGCGTTCCCCCGTTCATTCTTGGTCAGATTCCTCAACTATCGTGATCGAGACATGATTTTGCGGGAGTCCAGGAAACATCAGGAACTGCGCTTTGAGAACACCAAGGTATTGTTATTCCCTGACTTCTCAGCTGAAACCCAACGCAAGCGGCGTTCCTACAATGATGTCCGTAAGAGGCTGAGAGAAAAGGAGATTCAGCATGCTCTACCCCAACAGGCTCAGGGTGCAACATAAAGGGTCTGTAAAAATTGTTGATACCTCGGCGGAGGCTTGCGAGTGGCTGGACAGTAACCCCTGATTCTGATGGCTTTGGAAGTATACTTGTTCCTGCTCTTCCTTTTTTACAAGTCTGGTGTGTTTTCGAATCGCTGCGGTGTGCTGTTTTTAATGTTTCATATTTTTTATTTATTGACTTTATTAATTTTTATTTATTTTTTTACTGATCATGGTGGGCTGTTTTACCTGTTATTTTGCGATGCTCCTATTCTACTGCCCACGCATGGTCCTTTTTTTTTTTTGTTCCTTGCTGCTATTTCCGGAGAGACCACTAGATGTCTCGGTTGGATCACTGGTCTGTGTTTTATAGTCCGGCCAAGTGTAGTTTACATCCTGTCCTTGCTCCTTGTCATATGGAGCTCCAATGTGGGCACACAAGAACGTCATCTTAGTTTGCTGAACTATTCGTCACAAGGTTGAAGACTTCCTATGCTATTTTTGTGTTCTCCCCTTTTTTGGGAGTTTGGGACTAAGCTGCATACCAGCGTTTGTTTTGTTTTGAGTTCTGGTATAATGACAGGGGGGGTTGTTTTAACTCAGTTCACCACCTACAGGAGGGGTACAGTATTGCTTATGTGTGGCATTGGTTTGGAATCTCTGACAGCACATGTAGTCTGTACCGGGCCTTGCTTTCGGGTTCCTGGCAATCTGATTTTTTTCCTGCGGACAGATGGCTGACAATGTTCAAATAGTGTCGTGGAATGTAAGGGGACTGAATAATAAGTTTAAAAGGGCATCAGTGTTTCAGTTTCTTAAGCAATACAAACCACATATCGCCTTTCTTCAGGAGACACACCTGGATGGTAGTAGGGTTCTGGGTTCCATGCTACTTTTTCCACATTTGCAAGGGGGGTGTCCATCCTAATTAACAAGGCTCTGCCATGCACTATACACCAGGGGCCAGATTCACAGAAGAGATACGACGCCGTATCTCCTGATATGCCGGCGTATCTCTGTGATCCGCCCGTCCTAACTATGCAGCTGATTCATAGAATAGCCCTAAGATCCGACAGGTGTAATTGACTTACACCGTCGGATCTTAGGATGCAATTCTAGGCCGGCCGCTAGGTGGCGATTCCATTGCGGTAGGCGTAGAATATGCAAATGACTAGTTACGGCGATCCACGAAGATCCGCGCGTTCGTCGCAATCTCGTACGTCGTCGCTAGCCTTTTTTTCCCGTCGCAAAGTTACACCTGCTTTAACATGGCTTATCTTTAGATCAGCCATGTTAAAGTATGGCCGTCGTTCCCGCGTCGAATTTCGATTTTTTTTTTTGCGTAAGACGTCCGGGAATACGAAACGCCGTAACGCACGTCGCCGTTCAAAAAACCGTTGGGGCGCCGTAATTTTGCGCAAAGCACGTCGGGGAATTTTAACACGGAGCATGCGCAGAACATTCGGCGCGGGAACGCGCCTAATTTAACCAGTTGAGATCCGCGCTATAGACAAAAAACGTCCACAGCGCGGCTCTCAAGTGCCGAGTGGACGTCTTTAGACGTCCTTTTATGTGCATTACTTGCGCGCGCCACTGGGGGGCGCGCAGCGGGTAAACACTGTCCCGGCGCATCGCGCAGCGGGTAAACACTGTCCCGGCGCATCGCCGAAGAGCCGATGCATGTACCTGGCGGCCGCGATGTCCGCCGGGTACACGCGATCGTCGGTAACACAGCAGGGACATGGCGCTCTGTGTGCTGTCAGAGGAGAGGAGACCGATCTGTGTCCCTTGTACATAGGGACACAGCATCGGTCACCTCCCCCAGTCACCCCCCTCCACCCACACAGTTAGAACACACCCAGGATACACATTTAACCCCTTCCTCACCCCCTAGTGTTAACCCCTTCCCTGCCAGTCACATTTATACAGTAATTAGTGCATTTTTATAGCACTGATCGCTGTATAAATGTGAATGGTCTCAAATTTGTGTCAAAAGTGTCCGCCGCAATATCGCAGTCTCAATAAAAATCGCATATCGCCGCCATTATTAGTAAAAAAAAAAAATAATAAAAAAAATCATAATTCTGTTCCCCATTTTGTAGGCGCTATAACTTTTGCGCAAAGCAGTCGCTTATTGCGATTTTTTTTTTTTTACAAAAATACGTCGAAAAATACGTATCGGCCTTAACTGAGAAAAAAAATTGTTTTTTAAAAAAAAAATTGGGATATTTATTATAGCAACAAGTAAAAAATATATATATTTTTTTTAAATTGTCGCTCTTTTTTTTGTTTACAGCGCAAAAAAATAAAACCGCAGAGGTGATCAAATACCACCAAAATAAAGCTCTATTTGTGGGGGAAAAAGGACGTCAATTAATGTCAGTTAAAGCGACGCAGTGCCGGAAGCTGAAATTTCGCCTGGGCACGAAGGGGGTTTATGTGCCCAGTAAGCAAGTGGTTAAATGGTGCCCGCCCCATTTGAATTAGGCGGGCTTGCGCCGAGCGCTTTTACGTTACACCGCCGCAAGTTTACAGGTAAGAGTTTTGTGAATCAGGCACTTACGCTGTAAACCTGTGGTGGTGTAATGTAAATGGGATACGTTACGCCGCCACAGAGTAACATAAATGTCTCTGAATCTGGCCCCAGGTGTTCTCGGATCAGGGAGGGCGGTATGTGGCGGTTCTGCTTGACATTTTTCAATATAAGATGTTGTTGGTGAATGTGTACTTACCTCCTCCTGTTAATATGCAAGTGTTGTATGACTTGTTTGCTCTGTTGGCCCCCTTTGCTCATCTCCTTCTTGTATTGATGGGTGATTTTAACGCTATTCTGGACGCATTGGATTCATCCTATCCGGGGGAGGCAGGGGTCGGCTGATCTTCTCTCCTGGATCTCGGTCACAGGGCTGACTGAGTTGTGGCGAGCTGGAGAGGATGGGATTTGGTTAGGTTTTCAGGCAGTGGATTACCTTGCTGTATAGCACTCCCAGGGTGGCGATTAGGCTGGGCCAGTCTATCTCTCCCTTCTTCTCGGTGGGTTGGGGTACTAGACAGGGGTGCCCTTTGTCCCCCTTTCTTTTCGCACTTATGATTGAACCCCTAGCTGTGGCGCTTAGAGAGTCTGGTGATGTCAAGGCTATTAAAGTGGGCACTATTCAGGAATGTCTGGCATTATATGCTGATGACATGCTTTTGTTTCTTGAGGACCCTGGACCCTCGCTTTGGACGGCCCTGAAGATTCTAAATGATTTTACTACCTTTTCTGGCCTGAGGGTGAATTGGGGCAAGTCCTCTGTTTTACCCTTGGATGCTGGGGCCAGGGGGGGGGGGGCGGATCCAAATATGCCCTTGCAGTGGGTCTCTTCCATCACCTATTTGGGAGTCAAGGTTATGGCCGATAGCGCTGATTATATGGCTCTTAACCTGGTGCCCCTATTGGCATTCTTAAGGCAAAAGGCACAGGCTTGGCAGAAGCTACCGCTGTCCCTCATAGGAAGAATAAATTTACTAAAGATGAAAATTCTTTCAGTCATTTTATACTTCTTGCGGCATGCTCCAGTGAGGGTTCCCAAATCCTTTTTCAAACAGCTAGATGGCATAACTAGTTCCTTTTTGTGGGCCCCCAAATTACCACGCATAGGACTTAAGGTGTTGCAGGAGCCCTGGGGACATGGGGGCTGGCTTTGCCTGACTGGAGGAAGTATTACCTTGCTGGGCAGCTTGTGTTTGTACACAGGTGGTTGACCTCCGATTCTGGGGATTCTGCCACGGTGGTGGAGGCGGACCACCTGGGGTCATATGAGACCCTTCGTTTGGCCATCTACAGGGGGACGGGGTCTGGCCTGCCGCCGACGTTGTCCATGCGGGCGACTGTTAGGGCTTGGGAGGAGGCGGTGGGGCTGGCTTGCCCCAGTTACTTGGGTTTCTCGCCACAGACTCCGCTGTGGGGGAACCCCAAGTTGCTGCACTTTCATTCCTTTCGGATACGATGGTGTGGGTGGCTAGGGGCATCAAACTTCTTAAGGACATAACCACAGATAGGGTACTACTCACTTTTGACCAGCTCAAGGCCAGACATGATCTTCCCAATTCCTATTTTTTCAAGTTTATACAGCTCCGTCACGACTTCCAAGCACAGTTCCAGGAGAGGGCGGTTGAGTCCATACCGTCGGCTCTGGAGGATTTGCTCATGGTGGACGACCTCCCTAAAACCTTATCTGTCACATATAAGGAATTATTTAAAAAGAGCCCGGTGGCGCTAACTAAATGTAGAGAGTGGTGGGAGAGGGAGGTCCCTGGTATAGATGGTGAGGATTGGGATGATATGTGGGATCACCCCTTTCAGCATTTGGTATCCGCTAGAGATAGACTGATACACTTTACATTTTTGCACAGAATCTACTTCACCCCTGCGAGGCTTTCTGTTCTGTACCTGTCTGCCACCTCGGAATGTTGAAGATGCTCCTTTTCGTCGGCTGATGCGAAACACATCTTTTGGGAATGCCCGCAGATAAAGGTATTCTTGGGGGAAGTGGCCTCTTGTATTGAAAACATCTTACAGGTGCCCATTCCTTTATCAGTCCAGGTGTGTCTTTTGGGCCTGGTGGAGGGGGTGGTCCCATTCAGGGCCCTCAGAATGTTGTTGAATATTTTGTTATTTTATGGGAGGAAGGCCATTCTACTTAAATGGAAATCACCTGCTTCCCCAAGTATAGCTTTATGGAAGGGGCTTGTGAATACCATACTACAAGGCGACATACCTTTCCAGGGGGTGTGAGAAAAAGTTTGACAGGGTATGGCGGGCATGGTATAATTCTGATACTACTTTGGGTTAGGATGGCCGGCTGTGTAGCCTGAGATAGTTTTTGACCCTCTGGACCTGACTTGAGGAGCCTGCAAGTATAGGCCTGTTGTGTCCCGGGGGGCACTAATACTTACTGGTTGATCCCCTGATTGAACGGCTCGGTCCACTGGGGTTAAATGTACCTTATTATGTTATTGTTTGGTGACCGCAAATGCCTATTATGGATAGCAGAATTGGGCACCTGTTTATTTTCTTGAAACTTGTTATCTGAGGGTGGTGGTGAACTGAGTTTTGGGTTGTTGGGGGGAGGGGGGTGGGTTGGGGAATGGGTTGCTGATTTTAGTAGGAGCAGTCAGATACCTGTGTTTAGGTAGATTGCCTATGTTGTTGACCATGTTGGTCATGGAGGGGCCTGGTGTGTTACTATGGAACTCTCTCTTTTTTCAATGTTTGTATGTCTTGTTTGAAATATTTCAATAAAAAATGTATTTTCCGAAAAAAAAACATGACTGCTTAAGCACAGACTAGAGATTTTGATCTGGCCATCTTGTTATCAAATTTTAGGAAAATGAGGGTGGAATTGTGTTCGGTACCACTTAATTTTCTTTTTAAAGGTACATTTTTCACAAAGCGAGGTTGGTGTAATCTTTATATAACATCAATTTCAGTCGCAGAAGATGACTTTTACACCAAAGCCCCTTAACTCTGCACCAAGCAAATGTCACACAATGGTGTTCTTCTGCAGGGTGGAAGATACGGTTTTAAACACCATAAAGTGAGTGGATGTCCTTCCATCTCATTTAACAATGGACACACCAAAAAAAAACTCCAGTGTCTTCAAGTCAAACTTCGTCTACTTCAACACAAATGTGCACTGTTTATTTAGAAATAGGGACACTTGCAAAACACTTTTATTAAAAACACAACAAAAACAGATAATTAAAGGCAAAGATATATAACGGTATTACTGAAGACAACACAAACATAGTGCATTAGGATTCTGATTGTGTCCTTCCAACAAGACTGAACTGTACAGAAAATGAGACTCAGAACAGAAATAGGGATATAAAATATCAACAAACATAATAATGAATTCACAAATATAAAATCCCAGCTAGCATTGCTCAGCAGAGGCCAGTCCGCACGCTGGAGTCTGTTTGTCCTTCAGTTTCAGAAGGTAATATAGAAAATGGCCACTGGAGGTTTCGGGAAATCTCTTTGTGGCTAAGCTGCTGTGATCTCGCTTTCCAAAGCGCAGTCCAAAGGGGTTAAAGTTAAACTTGCTCCGAGTAAAGCGCAGCCTGCAAGAGATCTGGCCCTCTGACTGACTCTCGTGTATAAAATAGCAGATGTTGGGGTGATCTGCCCAGTTCTGGCTTTCAGCACTTCTCACCAGAGGATAGGGGTTCCTCTTCACTGGTAATTCGCTCTCTGGATAATCGGAATCTAGATTTGGGAAAAGAGTGCGTAGTTAGAATTTCATTACAAAAGCTTGTATATTTAAAATAAATGGATCAGTCCTCTTAAATTTATAATGACGTTTTAGGCAGATATTTGGGGGCTGGGGCACCACTTGGGGAATACAGAGGTGAGATCTCTCCACCATAGTTCCCGGCTATTTTTCCACCCTCCTTAGAGTGTTTCAGTTTCAGGTATATCTGAGCCCCTTTCTCCGTTGTATCCAAGCCCCTCTCTGCTCTGTACCTGAGCCCCTCTGTTTTTCATATATGAGCCCCTTGCTACTCCCTATATTTGAGCCCCTCTCCCTTCCATTTCTAAGCTCCACACTCCTCTGTATTTGAACCCCTACCCCCTCTGTATCTGAGCCTCTGAGAACTTCTTCCCTCATATCTAAGAACCTCTCCCCTCCACATCTGAGCCCCTCCTCCATCTGAATCTGAGCCCCTCCCTCCTGCATGTTTGATCGCCCTCTCCCCTCAATATCTGAGCCTCCTACCTCAGTTTTGGAGCTCCTGTTCCCTCTAAATCCAAGCCACTTTCATCTGTGCCCATCTGTTTTTTGTATATGAACCTACAGTCTACTCTTTATATCAGTTCTCCTCTCTCCTATTTATCTAAGCCCCTATACCCTCTGTATCCAAACCCCTCTCTATTACATATTTTAGTCTCTCTCTCCTCCATATCCGAGACCCTCTGCTTTCCATATCTAAGAATATCTCCTCTCTATATCTGAGACCCTCTCCCCTCCACATCTAAGACCCTCTTCCCTCTGAATCTGAGCCCCTCTGTCCTCCTTTTGCTTGGTTCCACACCAGTATCTTAGATGGGAGGGAGTCTTAGAATGTCTTGGAGATAACTACACAAACTAAGTCCACCTACAAAACCAACCAAAGGTGTTCCCACCCACCATGGGGTGTTCCAGTTAGAGGTGTATCTTAGTCCCTTTCCCCCTGTATCTGAGCCCCTCTTGCACCCATATCTAAGCCCCTCTTTATTATACTGAGCCCCTTTTCCTTCTTTAATGGATCGCCTCTCCTCTTTGTTTTAGAGTCCCTCTAAATATCATATCTCAGTCTTTCTTTCACCTCATATCCTTCTGGAATAAGAGAAGGGGGTTTGGTGCAAATCATATCTGCAGTCTTTCTTTCTGGATTATATGAGGTATTTAGACAGAGAAATGGAAAAAACACAGTTTAGATATGTCAAAAGAGAGGACTATTTCTAGAAATAAGGCTGGCCATACATTATACAATTTTCATATTCAATTTCCTTTAGTTTTACCTTCAACTATGAAGTGCAAGGACCTGCCTGATTGCATACAAATTAAAGTGTTTAAGTTTGACGTTATATTATATGGTTTTGGTGAATCTAAAAGAAAATTGTACAAGAAAATTGTATAATGTATGGTCAGCCTAACTGTGGCCTTAGAGAAGGGGTGTCTTACCCTTCAGGGTAACACAGTCACATTGCATTAGGGAAGAGCAGACAATATAACTGGTAGAAAGGAGTTATATCTCTTCCAACTGAATTATGATTTTTCTACTGAACCTTACCTGAGAGATCTTCCATGCTTACACTGGCCCGATTCCCTGAGCAGCCATCCCGGTACACTACCAATGTGATCAGTACAAAGACACAGAGTCGGTCCATTTCCCAAACCTGCAAGACACAAACATATTATATCAATATGTTCTGCATATTACCCCAATAATGTTCCATGTAAAATTATTGATAGATAGATAATATTTTTAGGTGAATAAAGAGCATTCAAATGTATAATGTGCACATAATAATTGACTCCTTTAGTAAATATCATCCATTCTTAGTACGAATTCTCTTTCAGGTACATTATATAATTAGTAGTAAATGATTTGCGGACGGTGACAGGCAGCCATGTGCTTTTCAGTATGATCTCACTTCTGTACCTGTCGTGCAGATGCACAGTGGTTGAAGTGGTTGGTTATGGTAATATGTCACTAACTCCTATTATCCTCCAAATTGTTGCAAAGCAATCACAAACCAAGTGTGTAGAAAGTGTCATTTTAGAGGCGCCGAGATACAAAGATTATTTATGAAGGTTGAAGTGACACAGTACCTCTTGTGATCAGATCTATTTAGGATCTGCACGGTGCTAATTGAACAGGACAGCAAGCAGCTCTGATAATTATCAGTTTATTATCCAATCCTTTTCGGACACGGAGGTGTGAAGATACCAAATCTTGTCCCATGTCACTATCTTCTGCTAATTAATACCTATTCTTCTTTACATGCATTAGTGAGTATTCACCCCTCACTGCAGGTATAAGCCAGCTCACATATTATCAATTACATTAGAGCACTAAACGCAATTTTCCCATATATACCTATTCTTCTATACCTTATCATGAGGAATAATTATACCAAATATTCTGCCACTTATATCTCTTGTCTTACTTTACAGCAATTAGATTGTAAGCTTCTGTGGACGAGAAAGAAGGGTCTTCTTAACCCCTATGTATTTGATAATCGTTTATACATTGCCAGTGCTACATTATATTGGAAGCCAGTCCGAAGTAACCAAAATACAAAGATTAATGAATTTTCCTATCAATAATTAATTTGTAATTTTGTTTTTTTAGAATTTGAACAAACTATTTTGAATACCTTGTCTTCATATTCCTTCACAATAATGTAAATATAAAATCGCCATACTATTTAATTTATTATAATAAATTTGCACAAAAAAAAGGCACACAATTATGTAGATGATCAAGTAGCTTTGAACTGTGTAGAAAGTATTTATACCATTTTCATGAGGACTGATTTTTTTTTAAATCAAACAATATTCTAGAGCAGGGTGCTCATTACTTGGCACATCTCTACAGAACACACCGAGAACAATATAGAAAATAGGAGAAGATGTGTATAAAATAACGCTAAATTGCAAACAATTCATAAAATTGAAGGCATTTTTACATGGTTCCTCCAGGCTGAATCCAAACTAATAACATTTAGTGAAAGCTTTAAAAACTTTTCAGAGAATATAGTATATTCCAAAAGTGTACAATATAATATTACATTGTCAACAACTCACAAAAACAATGCATTAGCACATTTTACAAAATCTTTGGAAACACATCTAACAATTTAAATGAATGAAATAATTGATGTAAATAAATCTGATCAAATATTTTATATGTTAAAAGCAATTAAAGCTCCCTGGAAATTGTAGAGTTGAAATGGTGATAGTGATGATATTACGGAATATTGGGGTTAAGAGGGACACTGACTTATCGCTCACCTTGGTGCTGGGAGGCTGCAAACTTGGGGTGCTCCTGTAGTTGGAATACAGCAGTGTAGCTGCGCTCTGTTGCTCTCCTACTGTGACTGCTCCAGTGTGGCTCTCTTTGTGGCTTTGATGAAATGAATACTTTCATGAATCACAGTTTATGAACAATTAAGAACCTCAAACACAGCACAACAATGAGAAGGGGAAGGGGGAGGGAGGAAAGGGGGTGCTCTGCTGACACCTTGTGGATACTTTTCATAGCACAGTTTCTGCTACCCACACTGCATTTTACCACCCAGAGGACCAACACAGGTATAGGAAAAGTTGGGTTATATAAAGCATTCAATAATTATTCAAAAAAATAGAGATAACAATAATAAACAAAATAGATAAAAAATTACAAATTATATTAAATTAACAGAGCTGTATATGATACATATGAGAATGAGGACATTTTCATTTGCACTGCTGAGGTCTCTCACTAATCTTATTGAAAGATACTTTGGTCATCCTCGTTTAGGTTACTTTGTTTAGCTGACAGTAGAACAACAAATGTACTTACATTGATACAAATTGGTTCATAACCTTCGATATTGGTTTGGCTTTGAGTCACTTTCAGTGTTCCATGCTGCCCTGGTCATTAGTTTTAGGGGCTTAGATTTTGGCTCAAGTATGAATCGGCATGGAGCTGTTATATATGGATGTTTTTAAATCAGATTCATAATTGTACTTGCTGGTTTAATCAATTAAGTCTTAGTTCTGTTTTTTGTGATTGAATAGATTTTTGGTTAAGTTACATTTTGGCAAGGTGTTGCTAAACCCATTAATATGAAAATAGTTCATCACAGTGACCACATCTTATAAATCTTCTTTTTACATTAAAATATTACCACTATATACCTTTTTTGGATGATCTGTATACCACGGTTACATGATAAACTGCACAATTTCTCCAGTGCTGAGATATTAGGTAGGAGGAGATTTCCACTATAGCCTGTATATACGCCCACATGTGTGATGTCAATATCATGTGACCTGGCTAGCTCTGAAAACAAGAAAATGTTCTCTCCAGCATAAAAGACACAACTGAGCAAGTGCAGGTCGGCTACCCTGCCTGTGTTAGCTGCCCTTCCCCAGATAGACAGGGGAGGATCTGTGCATACAGGATAAAACAGCCCTTTTACACAATGCAGAGGATTAACTCCTTAAGTTCCACAGTGAGTATAACAAGAATTATATGCTGCATATACAGACTGGTTTTACTGTTGTGGGTTTAGTAACACTTTAAGGTCATGGGTTGGGTCATGTTTAAAGTGAACCTGTGGTCAGGCTTTTGATAATTTAGTATTCTCATTTTCTGAACAAGCAGTAAATGAGTTTTAACCACTTGACCTCCGTGAAGGTCTTACCCCCTTCCTGACCAGAGCATTGTTTGCTATTTGTCACTACGCTACTTTAAATGGTAATTACGCAGTCATGCAATGTTGTACCCAAACCAAATGTCTGACCTTTTTTCACACAAATTTTCTTTTGGGGTATTACTTGCCATTGGGGTTACATTTTTTTGCAATATAAATGAAAAAATACCAAACATTTTGAAAAACAAACAAAACAATATTTTCTACTTTTTGTTATAAAAAATATTCAATAAAATGAAATGTTGTCATAAATTTAGGGCAAAATGTACATGTGTTTGGTTAAAAAATAAATCTCAATAAGCATATATTGATTGGTTTGAGCAAAAGTTTTAGGGCTGGATTTAGATACAATGGTGTATCTATCCGCCCGGCATAACGTATCTCAGATACGTTACGCCGCCGTAATTTAGGGCGCAAGTTCTGTATTCAGAAACAACTTGCACCCTTAGTTACGGTGGCATAACGTATCTGTGTCGGCGTAAGCCCGCCTAATTCAAATGTGGATGATGTGGGCGTGTTTTATGTATATTAACTGTGACCCCGCGTACTTGACGTTTTTTACGAACGGCGCATGCGCCGTTCGTGAAAAAATCCCAGTGCGCATGCTCGAAATTTTGCCGCAAATCGTCATTGCTTTCGACGCAAACGACTTACGCAAACGACGTAAAATTTTCAAAACTCGACGCGGGAACGACAGCCATACTTAATTCAATCTTATTTTATTCAGATAAAAGAAGAAACAGAAAGACAAATAGCGTCTCAAACATTACATTCAGTAAAAGCAAGTACAACAATCGTAAACATTGTATTTGGTATAGTGAAAACATGTCTACATGACGTGGAAAAAGGGAAAAGAACAAGAAAAGAGACAAAAAAAAACAAAAAAAAAAAGGTAGGAGCATGTGTGTGTGGACCACTATATGGCCGTACGATTGAGCAATCTCCCGGAAAATGGCATAAGCAGTAGCTGTATCTACCAGCCTCACAATGGTGAGGGGTTCAGTGTTGTATCACACGTGGTAGATTGGGAGAGAATATACACGAATCTGGAAGTAAAATAAGACCCGTGGGGTCTCACAATGGGTAAATAGCCATAGGTGGGTCGGGGTCACGATACGTTAGCTCTATGAAGTCTTAAGGCAGTAATTAGAGATCAAGAAAAGGACAGGAAGCAGGGGCAGATACAGAGAGGGGGCAAAGAGACAGGGGACAAGAATCAAGAGACAAGGGTCACTCCATCATGGCGTCAGGGTCACATCCTCCATGCCACGCTCGGCCCAAGATAGAAACTCAGAAGAGTATCGGAACATGGACCATGAAGTCCAGATGAGAGAAAACTGCTCACTTTTACCACCTTCCTCCGCCAACAAACGCTCAAGGTCCCTTATGCGGTCCACTTCCACAGTCCAGTCTCCCATGGAAGGCATGGTTGCCGATCTCCAATAACGGGGGATCACCACTCTGGCCGCCGCCAGGAAGTGACGTAGTACGTCATTTTTGATGGATTTGAACGTGCCAGGAAGTATAGATAAGAGGGCCATCTCAGGAGAAGGGTGGATAGAGGTCGACATCAGTGTGCAGTACAGTTCGAAAATCCGCTGCCAGAATCTCTGCACAGGAGGGCATTCCCACCAAATGTGGAGCATGGTTCCCCGGGATTTAAGACACCGCCAGCAGGTATCCGGCACTGCCGAATTGAAATGATGGATAGTTGTCGGGCACCTGTACCATCTCGTTAGCAACTTGAACCCCTTCTCTTGGGTTTTAGTGGCCAGGGATAGTTTGTGAGTCAGGACAAAGCACTTCTTCCAGTCAATAAGGGAGATAGAGTGACGAAGGTCCGTTTCCCAGGCCGCTGTAAACGGTGGGGGGTCAGGGGAGAAGATATTGAGTAACAGGGAGTAGAGCTGAGATACCACATGCGTTGGAGGATCCGCCTGCAGAAGCAGCGCCTCAAACTCTGATGGTTCAGCAAGGATGTCCGGAATGGATGGGAAAGTTCGAATGTAAGAGGTAATCTGTTGCCTCAGAAGCCACTGCGTGGGGTGTCGGGAGGTCGGATCGACGACAGCCATACTTAACATAGGATACGCCTCATATAGCAGGGGTAACTATACGCCGAAAAAAGCCTAACGTAAACGACGTAAAAAAAATGCGCCGGCCGGACGTACGTTTCTGAATCGGCGTATCTAGCTCATTTGCATATTCCTCGCGTAAATATACGGAAGCGCCACCTAGCGGCCAGCGTAGATATGCAGCCGAAGATATGACGGTGTAAGACACTTACGCCGGTCGGATCTTAGGGAAATCTATGCGTAACTGATTCTATGAATCAGGCGCATAGATACGACGGCCCGCACTCAGATACGACGGCGTATCCGGAGATACGCCGTCGTATCTCCTTTCTGAATCTACCCCATAATGTCTACAAACTATGGTATATATACTGGAATTTATGCAGCTTTTACTTTCTGACTTCCTATCACATTTTTTGAGGTGCTAAATTGCCAAGGCAGTACAGCCCCCCAAATAAAAATGTTCATGTAAACAAAAAGTGTCAGAAAAGTCTTGGTCTTCAAGTGGGTGATGTGTGGCATAAGCTTCTAATGTTGGGCATGAAATGCAAACACAGTTCAAACACCCCATAGAATGACCCCTTTTTGGAAAGTAGACAGCCCAAGGAATTTGCTTAAAGGCATGTTGAGTTCATGGAATATTTTACTTTTGTCACACTTTTATTTTTTTTTTTTTTACATAAATTTGTCACTTAAATGATATATTGGGTATATGTGGAATTACCAGATTAGCTGCTTGGATTGCTTTTACATGAAAGCCAACTGCCGGCTGAAAAAAAACCAATAAGATGATGCCTACACCTGCAGGCATCATTCTGGTATAACCACTTATAATTGGATTCAGATACAAGAGTGTATCTGTCGGCGGCGTAGCGTATCTCAGATACGTTACGCCGCCGTAAATTAGGGCGCAAGTTCTGTATTCAGAAAGAACTTGCGCCCTAAGTTACGGCGGCGCAGCGTATGTGGTCCGGCGTAAGCCCGCCTAATTCAAATGTGGATGATGTGGGCGTGTTTTATTAAAATTTTGTGTGACACCACGTATTGCGTCGTTCGTGAAAGAATCCCAGTGCGCATGCGTCGGATAGAATGCCTAAGATACGTCGGCTCAATGCCTGTGACGTGAACGTAACGTACGCACAGCCCTATCCGCGTACGACTTACGCAAACGACGTAAAAAGATAGGCTTGTTCCGACGTCCATACCTTGCATGGGCTGCGCCACCTAGGGAGCAACTTTATCTTTACGCCGGCGTATCTCTTACGTAAACAGCGTAACTAATTGCGACGGGCGCACGTACGTTCATGAATCGGTGTATCTTGCTCATTTGCATATTCAACGCGGAAAACAACAGAAGCGCCACCTAGCGGCCAGCATAAATATGCACCCTAAGATACGACGGCGTAGGAGACTTACGCCGCTTGTATCTTAGCCTAATTTAAGCGTATCTGATTTCCAGAATACGCTTAAATTTACGACGGCGTAGATTCAGAGTTACGAAGGCGTATCTACTAAACGTCTCTGAATCCAGCTATTAAAGTCCAGCGACCTGTACGTTGCTGGTCCCTGTTGGGCGTATATTGTAATGTTCTTTTTTTTCATGCAGCCTGGACTGAAGGAAAAAAGAGAACCTAACAGATTCCTCCATTTCCATCGATTGATGTGGATGAAAATATTTCTGCCAGAAAAAGTGAAATAAAATATGCCAAAGTATAGAGGCGATCTGCCCACTGACCATCCCAGACCCCATGTTACGGCATATATGTTCTTTTTTTAACTGCTGTGGAGAAATCTCTTCCTACAGCGCTACAATCCCTGACATATGTATGGTGAAAGCACACCCTACTGCTGTCAGAATAAACAGATCAGTGCTGAAGCTGAATGGCGTTTCTGCAAAACAAACAATGATTAATAATAAAACACAGTAACAATGCTACATTAACTCAATAAAACAACAACTTATTTTTTTAATTGCAATCTGTGCCAAAAAAAGTAAAATATATTTCTTTATCGTACATCAGGGGACACAGAGCAGCCATAGTAATTACTATGTGGGTTATACGCCACCTATAGGTGAATAAACACTGGCCCACCCAAAAGACAGGAAGTCCCCCTCTATATAACCCCTCCCATACAGAAAGTACCTCAGGTTTTTTTGCCAGTGTCTCCAGGTGTTGGTTACGGTGGTTGAAGTGCTATGCTAAAGAAGAGCCCCGTTGGAGTAATCCTTGGCAGGATGAATGGGCTATTCAGTTGGATCCATTCAAGATGCCAAAATAAGAATGGCCAAAATGGATGGTACCCGAGCCTCGAGGAAGAAAAAGCGAGGTCTCTTGCCTGTAATGCTCCTCTTTTGAGGGCTGGACCCTGGGATCCAGGTCCTTGATCACATACCCAAACCAAAGGTTGTCCTGGCAGGGTGCTATACGGGTCCAAGGGTGTGGACGCCAGTATGCAAGGGGGGGACCCAGTCCTTGAAAGTCTGTCATGACATGGCCCGCCGTGATGGGTGAAAATTGGGTCTGGCTCTGCCCCTCTCCCCCCGAGCTATCGAGATTGCGGGACCATTCGTTCACACAAAGTAGCTCTGTTTGAAGAGCTACCCTAGGATACGTGGCCTGGCGTGGTCGGCGTGCACGTGGAAACTAACGTTCACGTAATACATGGCACAGGCGCAAGGCTTATTGACTATAACGTTTTTACTCTGGGAAGAGTCTGGTGGCTGACGGAGGGACACAGAGCATACAAGGGCATGTAAGCACTGTATGGGTGTTGGATACAGGCATTTTAAAGGCACGTCTACTCAGCATCAGGCTGAGCAGTGATAGCGGCATATTTTCATTGCTGGACTACAGCTCGGCAGTAGATGCATATTGTAAGTATCTCTGCCTTTTTGTAGGACTATGACTTCCCATAAGAAAGGTGCTGAAATACAGCAGGGAGGAGCACAAGGGTGCAACACATAAGCCAGGCCAGGGTCATTCATAGAAGATCAGCAGATGGACAAGGGATGTTCCAGAAACATAAACGTTAGCCAGACCAAGGTCATACACAGGGAGATCAGCAGATGGGGTAAGGAACACAGGTCAGGGTCTGAGGATCCTAGTCACGCTTCCATAGTCCCATCCTCCTGTCATGTACCAGGTGTGACCAGAACTGCGTGGTTAGCTACAGAGGAACACTAAACACATATAAGGTGAATAATAATAATGTTTATTAAAGATAGGTGATAAATAAGTAAATACTAATGCCGCGTACAGACGACCGGACATTGCGACAAGCCGTGTTAGTAGAAGTTTGGTGAGAGCCGATTCGCGCTTTTCAGCCTCGTGCTTTTCAGTCCGTTACAGCGTGACGAATGTGCTATCTCCATTACGAAAGCTAGTTTTACCAGACCGATCGCTTCCATCTCGTAATTCAGAGAATGCGTGGAATTTTGTGCGTCGGAATTGTCCACACATGATCGGAATTTACAAGAACGTTTTTTGTTGTCGGAAAATTTGAGAACCAGCTCTCCAATTTTTTTGTTGGAAATTCTGACAGAAAATGTCCAATGGAGCATACACACGGTCGTAATTTCCGACAACCATCTACCATCGAACATTTGTTGTCGAAAATTCTGAGAGTGTGTACGCAGCAAAGCAGTGCACAACCAACCAAACACAACAAATAGTTATATATTTCTAGATTGTAAGCTCTAACGAGCAGGGCCCTCTGATCCCTCCTGTATTGATTGTATTGTGACTGTACTGTCTTCCCTGATGTAAAGCGCTGCGCAAACTGTTGGCGCTATATAAATCCTGTATAATAATAATAATAATAATAATATACAGCAAAAGGGGAGTACCACAAACATACACATAAGCCAGGCCAGGGTCATACATAGCAGATCAGCAGATGGACAAGGGATGTTCCAGAAACATAAACGTTAGCCAGACCAAGGTCATACACAGGGAGATCAGCAGATAAGGTGTAAGGAACACAGGACAGGGAGAGGATGGATCAGACTGCAGGGCAGGGATGCAAGGTAACAGGTGGGAAAGGATAGGGATCAGGACAGGGAGACAGGGTCAGATACATGGGTAACAGGTTCAGGGCACAGGAACAGGTTCAGAATCAGGATCAGATAACAAGCTAGCAGGTCAGGGCGCAAGGACGATACCAAGGCGATGAGAGTAATCAGCCGGGTATTTATATGAATGTCTGTAATTGGCCTCAAGTAACACCTGAGGGCACACTGTCTGCTCCACATTGCCGGGATAAACCCGCTGGTGGACATTGGCCACCAGCAAGTGAGTCCTCTCACTACCGGTTCTGAGTGTTGAACGACATCCGCTGGTGGACACTGGTACTGCAATCCAAGAGACTGACATCGCCACCAACGGGTTAACCCTTTCCTGACACCTCCCCTGAATAATTAGAAGCAACTGGCCAGTCTGAGCCATTTAGGCTGTCAGGCATACTGGCTACTTCCAAGATTTCAGCCTCTGCATACGTCAGAAGCCCAGGTTGAGGGCGAAACACAGACTATAGGGGGCCCAAAGGCTGCACAATAAGGCTTAATGTGATGTTTTAACAACCTCTCCTGAACGATTTAAATTGACAGATAGTAACCCACGTTTAACCACTTCCCGACCGCCGCATGTAGATATACGTCGGCAGAATGGCACGTACAGGCACATTGGCGTACCCGTACGTCCCTGCCTAGACGTGGGTCCGATCGGGACCCCCCCCCTCGCTACATGCGGCGGTCGGATTCCCGCGGGGAGTGATCCGGGACGACGGCGCGTCTATTCGTTTATAGCCGCTCTGTCGCGATCGCTCCCCGGAGCTGAAGAACGGGGAGAGCCGTATGTAAACACGGCTTCCCCGTGCTTCACTGTGGCGGCTGCATCGATCGAGTGATCCCTTTTATAGGGAGACTCGATCGATGACGTCAGTCCTACAGCCACACCCCCCTACAGTTGTAAACACACACTAGGTGAACCCTAACTCCTACAGCGCCCCCTGTGGTTAACTCCCAAACTGCAACTGTCATTTTCACAATAAACAATGCAATTTAAATGCATTTTTTGCTGTGAAAATGACAATGGTCCCAAAAATGTGTAAAAATTTGCCGAAGTGCCCGCCATAATATCACAGTCACGGAAAAAAAGAGCTTTGCCACGTTTGCGTTTAGAAGCGTTTAAAAAATAAATACTTTTTTTTTTAAATACGGTAGCCAAAAATTAAAAACGCCTGTAAACGAAACGCGGCTAAACGTGAGTTACCTTGTTTAGCCACGTTTATAATCGTTTGGCGCTTGGAATGCCTCTAAACTCAGCGTCTGAACTCATTTTTTTGCTTTCCAAAAAAAAACCTCTAAACTTATTTTTTTTTCCATTTTCATTGAACGCCATTGGGTACTTTTTGCAAAGTGAAGCTTTGTCTCATATACGAAGCTGTGGAGCAAATGCACAGTCTATTTGCCATTAGTATTTGCAGATGATCCCCTGGCTTCAAGACATTATATAATATAACACTAATTTCAGCAGTGTCAGATTGTCTATCGATATGGAGTTCAGGTTCTGAGGCAGCCATCTTGCCGCACCAATAACTTGGGCCTTCGCTATAACAGAATCCGTAATTATTAGTCTTTTCACAAAACAAAAAGTCATCATCTGCTTCCATTCAATAATATGCAGCTGAACCTACGGTGAGATCTCGGGACTGACACGGGATCACTGTGGACTGTAAAAATAATTACACTTTACTTAACCGTCAAATGAAAAATATGCATTTGGAAAGATGCCTGCTAGAGTCCGCATCCCGGGAAATATTCACACTAATTAGGCTGAATCAATTATAGGTAGGCTGGGTGGCACTGGGAGATATTTGGCCTTTTGGCTCGGGTGAAAGCGGAGAAACTGGTGTCCAGGTTCACTAAACTCGCCATTTTATTTTCCAATTCCTAGTGTCTTTATTTATCTGTTTTGAGAAGATAAAGCTTAATTTTACAGCGCAGAATGTTTATAACGTCATTAAATGCTCACAAGGGGGAGAGCTGAAAGGAAAATATCTGACTTGCCATTCTGCACTTAAACAGTCGGAAACGTCAAACAAAAAACAATTTCCCCACAGTAATTTCACGTAAATCTGCGAACTTTGCTCAACGTAAGTGGTGGAAGTTTGAACGTGGGATCGCAAAGTGCCGATGAGACAGAAGCGTTGTGACACAAAGATTCCACCTCCCACAGCATGCGTTCATAGCTGTCAATGAAAACACAGTTTGGCGCAGTTTGTTCTGAGTGATGTTGATAGACCTGAGCCATCATCAGCCAGAAAAACATAAAGATCAATGTATGGCGATTAAAGGAGTTGTAAAGAAAAAACATTTTTTTTTTTGCTGAAATGACTGTTTACAGGGTATAGAGACACAATAGTTAACTGATTCCTTTTCCTATTAAAAATAGATAAAAATCAATCATATATGTACCTGCAGGTTCGTTTTTGCATGTTGTTTCCTGCTTCTGTGATGTACAGAGCCACAGAGCCAATACAGGGCAGTGATGGTTTGGAAAACGAAACTGATTGGTGCTGAGGGGTTTTAGACACACAGTAATCACACCTCCTTGATAAGTGACCACAGAGAGAAAGCTTCCAGTACTGTGGTCATCAGGAAACAGACAACCAGGAAGTGTGGAGATCAGAGAAGAATTACAGCAACTTGAGAGCAAAAATGGACAATGAGGACATGAAAACAGCACTGCATTAAAGCGGTTGTAAACCTTAATTTTTCACTTTTACCTACAGGTAAGCCTATAACAAGGCTTACCTGTAGGTAAAAAGAATATCTCCTAAACCTGTACGGTTTAGGAGATATTCCCCTCGCAATGCGGGCGGCGCATGCGCAGGGGGGATCCACGACGAAAGATCCGGCAGCCGCTGGACCTTGCCGATTTTAAATCTCCCGCGCGCAAGCGCGGGAGTGACGTCATCGCCGCTCCAGCCAATCACAGCGCTGGAGCGGCGCTGCTCCAGCCAATCACAGCGCTGGAGCGGCGATACCCGGAAGACACGCCGGAGCAAGATGACATCTCGCTCGGCGTGAACCAGGTAAGTGTTGTTCACCTCATTTTGAGGTAAGTATTTCATAATCAGCTATTATGCGGTGCATACTAGCTGATTATGCATTTTGCCTTGCAGGTAAAAAATAAATAAATAATTATATATGCGGTTTACAACCGCTTTAAGGTAAAGGAAGCTATTAAGATAACAAAAAAAATTTCCTTTACAAACCCTTTAAGTTGTATGACAAAATTATTTATGATCATAAAAAATTCAGAACATCCAAAGTCTGCCGCCAGTAAATACACATGTCACTGCTATAAAACAACACATATTTATAACATTCGGGGGAACATTCTCTACATGGAATCATTGGTGAGTCACTTATAAAGTTAGTGAGATGGTTCAAAAACAATCACTTACCTGTACTATATTTTAAACACAACTGTGGTTACTGAGAGCTGAATTTCACATCAGAGAATTATGCCGCGTACACACAATAATATTTCGGGTTGTAAAACACAACGTTTTACAGGCTCTAGAAAAAACAACGTTTTTTTCAACTTGATCATTAAAACGGCCTTGCCTACACACGATCATGAAAAAAAAAATGCTATAGCAAAGCGTGGTGATGTACAACACATACGACGGCACTATAAAGGGGAAGTTCCATTCGGAAGGCGCCACCCTTTGGGCTGCTTTAGCTGATTTTGTGTTAATAAAAGACGATTTGCGCTTTTCTGTTACAGCATGATGAATGTGCTTACTCCATTACGAACGGTGGTTTTACCAGAACGAGCGCTCACGTCTCATAACCTGCTTCTGAGCATGCGTGGATTTTTCACGTTGTTAAAGCCCACACACGACCATTTTTTACAACCCGAAAAACGACAACGTTAAAAACGTTGTTAAAAAATAGAGCATGTTGGAATTTTTTTTTGCTCGTTTTTCAGAACCCGAAAAATGCTCTGAAGCCCACACACGATCGTTTTTAATGACATTTTAAAAAACGTCATTTTTTAGAACCCCGAAAAATGATCGTGTGTATGCGGCATAAGATATCAAGAATAGTGGCAAATGTGACTTGATCTGACAAACACAGAAGAATACACCTGGCAAATGCAAGAAATATTGCAACGCATAATCAGCAACCTAAAGTTGTAGTTTAGGTATGGCAATTTTTATGAAGTTACAGTAAGTACCGTATGGACATCTCAAGTCTTCTGCGAGATGCAGGAGACTCCCGTATTTCTGTGGTGGCTCCTGCACACCCGCAAGCTCCTCGCGATCTCCCAGGAATGATCGGTGCGGTGGGAGGGACAGCTGTGAACACGGATCTCCTTTGTATAGATTTTTAGCTGACAGACGCTTCTCCTTTTCTCCCTCCCGCGGCTGTCAGCTAAAAAGCTATACAGGGAGATCGGTGTTCACAGCTGGCCCTCCCACCACACCGAGCATTCCCAGCTCCTACCCGGCCCCCTCCATGTCCTTCTCCCACCCCCTCGTCCCCTGCAGCCGACTCCCCTCCTCCCCTCTCCCGCCAGTTGGGGGGGACTGTCAGGAATTGGACACCGTGAGCGAGATCTGTTCTGTGATAACTATTTAGTTTATTAATGAACAGGAGCCTCTGTCTTTGTTCATTCATCTTTAGTGCTGAGAAAGGGACCTTGGGAATCTGGGAATTTCTAAAGGAAAAAATTCAATTCAAAATTGCTCATGGCTGTAATGTATTGTCAGATCCTGGAAATATACATAAAAAAATCATTGAAAAAAACAATGTGGGTTCCCCACAGTCCATTATCAGGCCCTTCAGGTCTGGTATGGATATTAAGGGGAACTCATGCCAAAATAAAAATGGTGTGGGGGTCCCCCCAAAATTCATACCCTTTGGGTCTTATATAGATTTTAGGTGAAACCTCACGCCAAATTGAAAAAAAATGGGGTGGGGTCCCCCCAAAATCCATACCAGACCCTTATCCGAGCATGCAACCTGGCAGACCGCAGGAAAAGGGGGAGGGGACGATAGAGCACCCCCCTACTGAACCATACCAGGCCACATCCTCTCAACATGGGGAGGGTGCATTGGGGGGACCTTGTCCCCATGTTGACGGAGACAAGGGCCTCATCCCCACAACCCTTGCCCAGTGGTTGTGGGGCTCTGCGGGCGGGGGGGCTTATCAGAATCTGAAAGCCCCCATTACCAAGGGGGTCCCCAGATCCCAGCCCCCATATGTGAATGGGCATTGTACCCATTCACCAAAAAAGTTAAAACGACAGCAGACAGTATTTGACAATTCCTTTATTGAAAAAAAAAGTGTCCCGTGATGTCCATCCATCTATAATCACGGCGCTGAAAGTCTCCAGAAAAAAAAACAGTGACCCCGCTCCCCTCTGACATCACCGGGTGGCCCTGCCCATGGCTATATAACAGGGAGTCACTGTTACTGATAGAAGGCTGCAGTTGGCTGGACGCCTCCCATGGAGGTAGATTTTTTCATTTATTTTTTCTATGGACCTTCGTGATTGAATATGGATAGACATTGTGGGACACTTTTTATTTTTAATAAAGGATTTGTCAAAAACTGTCTGTTGTCGTTTTTACTTTTTTAGTGAATGGGTAGGAGTACAATGTACCCCATACCCATTCACATAGGGAGGGGCTTAATCTAGGGGCCCCTTGTTAAGAGATTCCGATAAGCCCCCCACCTGCAGACCCCCAAAACCACGGGCAAGGGTTGTGGAAATGAAGCAGCTGTCCTCGTTACCATGTTGAGGGCATGTGGCCTGGTACGGTTCAGGAGGGACGGCTCTCTCATCCCCCCTTTTTCCTGCGGTCTGCCAGGTTGCATGCTCGGATAAGAGTCTGGTATGGATTTTGGGGAGACTCCCAAGCCATTTTTTTTATTTTGGCAAGGGATTCCCCTTAAAATCCATATCAGACCTGAAGGGCCTGTATGGATTTTGGGGGGGACCTGCAGCATGGAGAGAATTGTCAGGAAAAGGCTATTCAAAAGTGTTGGGGACTTTCACAAGGTGTGGACTGAGGCTGTAGTCAGTGCATCAAGAGCCACCACACACAGATGGATCCTGGACATGGGCTTCAAATGTCATATTCCTCTTGTCAAGCCATTCCTGAACAACAATCAACATCAGAAGCGTCTTACCTGTGCTAAAGAAAAACACACCTGGCCTGTTGCTCAGTGGTCCAAAGTCCTCTTTTCTGATGAGAGCAAATTTTGCATCTCATTTGGAAACCAAAGACCCAGAGTATGGAGGAAGAATGGAGAGGCACACACTGCAAGATGCTTGAAGTCCAGTGTGAAGTTTCCACAGTCTGTGTTGATTTGGGGAGCCATGTCATCTGCTGGTGTTGGTCCACTGTGCTTCATTAAGTCCAGGGTCACCGCAGCCATCTACCAGGAGATTTTGGATCACTTTATGCTTCCTTCCTCAGGCGAGCTCTATGGGGATGCTGACTTCATTTTCCAGCAGGACTTTGCACCTGCCCACACTGCCAAAAGTACCAAAACCTGGTTCAATGACCATGGGATTACTGTGCTTGATTGGCCAGCAAACTCGCCTGACCTGAACCCCGTAGAGAATCTATGGGACATTGCCAAGAGAAAGATGAGAGACATGAGACCGAACAATGCAGAAGAGCTGAAGGCCACTATTGAAGCATTCCATAACACCTCAGTAGTGCCACAGGCTGATAGCTTCCATGCCACAGTAATGAGGCAGTAATTGCTGCAAAAGGGCCCAAACCAAGAACTGAGTACATATGCACGCTTCTACTTTTCAGAGGTTAGATATTGTTCTATGTACAATCCTTGTTTTATTAATTGCATGTAATATTAAAATTTTCTGAGATTGTGGATTTGGGGTTTTCATGAGCTGTAAGTCATAATCATCGCAATTATGACAAATCACGGCTTGAACTATCTTGCTTTGTATGTAATGAGTCTATCTCATATATTAGTTTTACCTTTTAAGTTGCATTAGTGAAATAAATTGACTTTTGCACGATATTCAAATTTTTTGAGTATCACCTGTATGTCCCAGATTCAGGCTTTATGCCAATTTATACCACTAGGGGGAAGTGCTGGGAGTTCTGCAGGGGAACAGTTAATGAGCCCAGCTGAAGTAAGTGGGCTCATTAAGACCTCTAAAAAAACTCCCAGCATGCTTAGGAAGATGCCCCATCCTGGAACCAGTTCTGTGTTTGTGTAGACTGGGGAGTGTGCTATCTGTCCTGTGTGGTGAGACAAAGGGAGATAGGTGTTGGGGCAGCACAAGGCTGCACCTAGTTATTAGATAGGGAAACTACATGTGTAGTAAGCGGTCAAGCTGACCAGGATTTCTTTTTGTTTTGCTGTTATATTTTTCACTGTATATAGTTTAAATAAACTGCACCTTTTGTTTTTTTTACCTACAACTCTGCTGTGCCTGATTTTGTGTGGTGACCCCATCCAGGGGGTCACACACACCCGTTGCCGAGCTAACCCCCTCTCAATATATATATTGGGCAGAGTGCATGACTGGGGGAAGAGGAAAGCTGCAGGATCACAGAGCAGGATAGCATGCTATTACAGCTTACATTACAATTGTCTCTGCTCTCTTTGACACAGCCCTGCCTCCTCCTAATCCCATGCCTGGGATAGACAGAACCCATCCCAGCATTGAACCGGTGTTCTGTCTGTAGCGAGGTATCACCTTTCTTATGTGATTAAAAGACTACCATCTGTTTATCCAGAAGGATCTCAGCTCCCTCCGGTGGCCAAGTTGGGTTATAGCCACCTTCTATTTTCTTTCACACTGGTACAGCAAGGAATGTTGGGAAACTGAGTACAGGGAGGAAGAGACTCCATTGCCCTGGTTTATTCATAGACTACGATTCCCAGAGAGCAACTGTACAACCCCAGAATGCTTTGCTTCCCGTACAGCCTGCTTGGGGAGGTAATTTAAGGAAGAGGACGTGTTTGGCGCGCTCTCTCTGGAACGCCTCTTTAACCCAGGAGGACACCTGTGTGAAGTGTCTTTCCGGAAATGTAGGTAAGAGTTGGAGGCCTATCCACGCCCGGGCAGATCGCCATCCAGAGACAGAGAGAGGATCCCTGAGGGAGTAATCGGACGGTGTCCCAGTTCAACGGTGACCTGTGGGAGAACCGGAGACTGTCATCCTGAAGGACAGTGTGTCGGAGTTCGTAGACTGAGTGTTCTGGAAGGACAAGGCCTGATCTGATTGGGTTAGATGGGCACCTGCCCAAGCATACTAACTGCATTGCAGGAGGGTGGATCGTTTACACTTACGACTGTGATCTGACTGTTCGGGCATCTTTTGTCAGTTTACTTATTCCCTTTTCGGATTACAAATTACTTTTGTTGCACGCCAACGCATGCCAACGCGGAAGTGCACTAACTGTTGTGTTAATTTGTATTGAGGTTTGGTCAAAAGACTGCCTGTTAGGTATAGTAAATAAAAATAACTCTCCCATTCCCCACTAACTTTAGCGTAGTGCCCATACTGAAAGTAAGGGGGCACTACACAGGGAAAATGGCTCCCGATCAACCCTGAATGCCCGCAATTTTCCATTTGCAAAATGTAGTAGGCGAGTGGAAAATTTGAGGTCTGTACTAGACTGTGTATGTAAATATATATGTCAAATACACTGCCACTAACTAACCTGCCTGCTTAATCTAGCTCAAACTATCTCGGTCCACACATTATACATTATGCAGCCTCATATAGTGTGGGGCTGTGGACCCCTGAGTCATGATTGGCCAAAGGCACCATGCAGAGCACGCTGTGATTGGCCAAAACATGCAGATCAGGTGCATGCTTTGGTCAATCATACAGCAATGGACTGCAATCCTTATCTAAGTAGGTATCCGAACAGGGGGGGGCAGCATGGACACTGTGGTTGGGTTTTAAGGAGAGCTTCCCGATCCCTAGTGAGTTAACTGACGTCCCTCCTGTTTCGGCCAACCTGAAGTTGTGTATGATCATCCGGAGGTGGTTCTTTGTGGTACTTTGTGGACAGGTGCCTGCCAATGGGCTGCGCCATTTCCTGTCCTTATTTCGAGATGTTAAGTTCCTTTCTGAAATGGGTTGTCAGGGATTTGTCCGGCCTTAGTTCTATTTTGCACTCTGGAAATCTGGACGATTTCTTGGTGATAGGCCCTCCAGGGGATCGGTCTTGTCTCATTTTATTGGCCACGCTACTACATGTTTTTCAAGTTTTTGGAGTTCCACTGGCGCAGGACAAGACGGAGGGACCTTTTCACGGTTTTGACGTTTTTGGGAATCATCATTGATACCGAATTGATGGAGTGCCATTTGCTACCGTTCTAAGATCCAGCTACGGGAATTGCAGTAATTGTTGGGAAAACTCAACTTTGCATGCCGCATTATGCACATGGGGTGAGTGTTCTGTAGACGATTGGCGGCCCCTACTGCGGGGGTCAGGTCCCCACATCATTTTATTCATTTTTAGTCTGGGCCATCAAGAGGATTTGCGGGTTGAGGATATGTTTTTGGAGCAATACAATGGTAGGTCCTTTTGGCTGGGGCCTGCAGTCCTGGCGGCGGAGTTGGGTCTTTTCACTGACACGGTCCGTGGGTTGTGCGGCATACTTCAATGGGCGGGGATGCGCGGACCGGTGGCCGGAGGAGTTGTTGGGGTCTGACCATATTCGGAACTTGATGCTATTGGAAGTGTTTCCCATAGTGCTAGCTGTGGAGCTGTGGGGGTCGGATTTCAAGAACCGGAGGGTTCCTTTTCATTGTGATAATCTGGGGGTGGTGCATGCCATTAATTCCCTGTCGGCTTCTTCTTTGCCAGTGGTCTGTTTGTTGCGTCATTTGGTGTTGTTGTGTTTGCAATTGAATATTGTTGTGTTTGCTGTTCATGTCCCAGGGGTTGAGAACAAAGTAGCTGATGCACTTTCTCGCCTACAGCGGGACAGATTGTGGCAGTTGGCGCCGGAGGTAGAGCGGCTTGGAGTACCGTGCCCCAGTACTTTGTGGGATCTCGTTTTGACACTGTGATGTCGTTGGTGCGGTGGTGGGTAGCGGAGTCCACCTGGTGGACATACAAACTGGTATGGCGGGAGTGGCATGAGTTGGTGAGTAGTGTTGGGGGTTGTTCCAGCGGCGAGGACAGACTCCATGTATTGCTTTATTTTTTGCGTATGAATTGTGAAGAGGGGGTGTATTTCGCTTCATTGAACAGTAAGATGGTTGGCCTTGCCTTTTTGTTTAAATTGGGTGGGATGGAGGATGTCACCAAGGCCTTTATAGTAAGGAAGGCTTTGCAGGGTTATAGGAAGGGGCTTCTGTAATATTCCTATCTGTCCACTGGGGCTCCTGTAATATTCCCATCTCTCCACCGGGGCTCCGACATCTCCACCAACTCCGGCGCAAGGTGATGATGTTACAGCGACCTCACCTGTCTTCTCCTTGTATCCCTATTTAAACAGCCGACACCTATTGCTTGATGTTCGTGCTAGGAACCTGATGCCAGGCAAATAGCTCCAATAGCTGACGGCTGCCTTCCTTCACTATTGGCACGGATAGAGCCCCAAATTTCGATCTCCCTATTGGGACGGACAGAGCCCCAACTGCCATCTCCTTTCTGGGCCGAACAGAGTCCCTCCAACTACCAACTATTGGGCCGGATAGAGCCCCTCCAACTTCCAGCTTTTAAGCCGGACAGAGCCCCTTCTATGCTGGTAGTCAGAGGCTCTCCACTGTCCTATACTCAGCCAGCCTACTCTACAGTATGGATGAGCCAAAAAACCCTGATTCGCATCAGAACCTTCGAACGGACCGAACGTTCGCGCAAACTTTAGAACCCCATTGAAGTCTATGGGACTCGAATGTTCGAAATCAAAAGTGTTAATTTTAAAGGCTAATATGCAGGTTATTGTCCTAAAACAGGTATGGGGCCCCAGGGGACATGTGTCAATGCAAAAAAAAGTTTTAAAAACTACCGTTTTTTTCGGGAGCAGTGATTTTAATGACGCTTAAAGTGAAAAAAAAATTATTTTTTTTTAAATATCGTACCTGCTGGGTGTCTATAGTATGCCTATGAAGTGGCACGTGTTTAGAACTGTCCATGTGCAAAATGACATTACTATAGGAAAAGTCATTTAAAACGGCTTGTGACTTTAATGTAATGTCTGGTCCCTGCAATATGGATGAAAATCATTGAGAAAAATAGCATGGGTTCCCCCCCCCCTCACCTCAGGTCATTACCAGCCCCTTTGGCCCTACTGTATATACTTTGAACAGCAGTATACAGGCGGTGCAAACAAGACAGGGACTGTAGGTTTGTTGTTAAGTAGAATCTGTTTGTAATTTTGAACTGGTACTTTTTTAAAGTGTAGCTCCTGCCCAAAAAATCTATTTTTAAGCTTTCCTGAAAAAATAGAGAAGGGTTATCACCCCTGTAACATTTGTTTTGCTGTCTGTGCGCATCTGTTCAGAAGATTGCACCTCACTTTTTGTCCCAATGACAATTTTTTTTTTTTTTTTTGTGAAACATGGATTGGTGATAAAGCATCAGTGGACAGGAGACACCTCTTACAGAAGAGAATTTCCCTTCCTAGGGGTAGATTTTCTCTCACTTTCTGTTGTCTCCTTCCGTTTGCAAGCAGGAGTCATTTGTAAGTTGGATGTTTGAAAGTAGGGGTCTGCCATATATACTCTGCAGAAATTTGGGCCCTAGGTGTTGGTGTTGCCACAACACTGTAAGCCCTCACAGTTAGTCTTGGTGGGCGCTGGAACGCCCTGCTGTGAACTATTATATCAAGAATTGTAATTATATTCCTTTGTTGAACAGTGGTAGAAAAATTGGGCCTTTGGTGCTGGCGCTGGTGCCACAACACTGTAAGTCCTCACAGTTGGTGGGCGCAGGAATGGGCCCTGCTGTGAAATATTAGATCAAGAATTGTAATTACATGCCCCTGTTGAACAGGGGCAGAAAATTTGGGCCTTAGGCACTGGTGTTGGTGCCACAACACTGCAACCCCTCACAGATACTCTAGTTGAAGCGCAGGAATAAGCCCTGCTGCAAAGTATTGCATCAAAAATTGTAATTACATGCCCCTGTTAAACAGGGGCTGAAAAATTGGGCCTTAGCCACTGGTGGCGATGCCCAGAACCAAAAATGTTCTTACAAGCTATCAGCATGATCATTGAGGAGGAAAAGGATAGTCACTCAGCATAATAGGATAGTCACTCAGCATAAGCATAGGCAGTCTTGAAGGTATCTGACATTTCCAAAATAATTATTCAGTTACATCAGCATCAGGTGCTTGGTAGCTGGTGGTGATCCAAGCCTGATTCATTTTTATGAAGGTCAGTCGATCGACCGAGTCGGTGGAGAGGCACCCTGTGATCGGTTACAAAGCCTTCAGCAGCACTGAATGTGCGTTCCGAAAGAACGCTGGATGGAGGACAGGCCAGTAGCTCAATTGCATACTGTGCAAGCTCTGGCAAGTGATCCATCCTCAAGACCCAGTAAGCCAGAGAATTTTCGGTGGGAAAGGTTTCCAAGTCTGATCTTGCCCCTAGGTATAAAAATGAAGGAACACTAGTGTTGTTTAAATGTTACAAAGAATATAACAGGATATGCAAAAAGGAAATCAAGGATGCAAAAATTCAAAACGAACGACAGATTGCAAAAGATAGTAGGACAAACCCCAAAAAATTCTTTAAATATATTAATAGTAAAAAGGTGAAGTCTGAGCATGTAGGCCCCTTACAAAATAATCTAGAGTGGGTGACTGGGGACAAAGAGAAGGCAAATTTACTAAATGTTTTCTTCAGCTCTGTGTATACAATGGAGCATGGGGGAGCTCATGTCCAAAATGGGGGTGGGAGTGACACAGCCCCAAATCCACAATGGCTCAAAAGTGATATGGTCCAGAAATATTTAGACAGAATAAAGGTGGATAAAGCACCTGGACCTGATGGCATCCATCCACGGATCCTAGGTGAGTTGAGCTCTGTCATTTCAAAGCCACTGTATCTAATATTTAGGGACTCATTAAAGACAGGAATAGTACCACTGGATTGGCGCAGGGCCAATGTGGTGCCCATATTTAAAAAGGGAACAAAGTCTTTACCAAGTAACTATAGACCTGTTAGTTTAACTTCTATAGTTGGGAAGATACTGGAACGTTTAATAAAAGACCACATGGATGAGTTCTTGCAGGAAAAAAACTATTTAAGCAGCAGACAACATGGATTCATGAAAGACAGAAGTTGTCAGACAAACCTGATTTCCTTTTATGAAGAGGTAAGTAAAACCCTGGACAGAGGCATGGCTGTGGACGTGATATATTTGGATTTTGCAAAAGCGTTCGATACAGTTCCGCACACACGGCTCATGTGTAAGGTAAGGTCTACAGGATTGGATATATCAGTTTGTAAATAGATAGAAAACTGGCTGAAAGACAGAATTCAGAGAGTCGTGGTTAATGATTCTTACTCTGAATGGTCCAATGTTATGAGTGGTGTACCCCAAGGTTCAGTGCTGGGACCCTTACTTTTCAATATATTTATAAATGATATTGGGTCTGAGATCAAAAGTAACATTTCTGTCTTTGCAGATGACACCAAGCTATGCAGTGGAATAACGTCCTTACAGGATGTCTCCAATTTACAAGCCGACCTCAATGCTCTGTCTGATTGGGCGACTAAGTGGCAGATGAGGTTTAATGTAGATAAATGTAAAGTTATGCACTTGGGGGCTAAGAATATGCATGCATCATACATACTAGGGGGAGTACAACTGGGGGGGTCTGTAGTGGAGAAGGATCTGGGGGTTTTAGTTGATCATAAGCTCAATAATGGCATGCAATGCCAAGCTGCGGTTTCCAAAGCGAGCAAAGTCCTTTCTTGTATTAAGAGAGGTATGGACTCCAGAGACAGAGATATAATTTTGCCCCTGTACAAATCATTAGTAAGACCTCATCTGGAATATGCAGTTCAGTTTTGGGCACCAGTTCTCAAAAAGGATATAGGAGAACTGGAGAAAGTGCAGAGAAGAGCAACCAAACTGATAAGAGGCATGGAGGAGCTCAGCTATGAGGAAAGATTAGAGGAACTAAATTTATTCACTCTTGAGAAGAGGAGAATAAGGGGGGATATGATCAACATGTACAAATATATAAGAGGTCCATACAGTGAACTTGGTGTTGAGTTATTCACTTTACGGTCATCACTGAGGACAAGGGGGCACTCTTTACGTCTAGAGGAAAAGAGATTTCACCTCCAAATACGGAAAGGTTTTTTCACAGTAAGAGCTGTGAAAATGTGGAACAGACTCCCTCCAGAGGTGGTTCTGGCCAGCTCAGTAGATTGCTTTAAGAAAGGTCTGGATTCTTTCCTAAATGTACAGAATATAACTGAGTACTAAGATTTGTAGGTATAGTTGATCCAGGGTAAATCCGATTGCCTCTCGGGGGATCAGGAAGGAATTTTTTCCCCTGCTGTAGCAAATTGGATCATGCTCCGCTGGGGTTTTTTGCCTCTGGATCAACTGTGGGTATGGAGTTGGGTGTATAGGATTTTACTGTGTTTTTTTATTTTGTTTTTTGTGGTTGAACTGGATGGACTTGTGTCTTTTTTCAACCTGACTAACTATGTAACTATGTATTCCCGTACCATGTAAAACAGACGCTGGCGATGGTTGCTGGAGCCGGTCATACCTTGGGGCTGTGGACTAAAAAAAATTCTGAACGCATCAGTCAGACGGCCACCTTCTCCACCGCTCCTTCTTTGACTGACCGAAGCCTCAGCAACACGTTGTCCAGGACCAGGATTTTGTAACCTCCCAGTCTCTGGGAACACGTTGCACAGACCTTTCTGCAAGGCCTCCCGAAGATGTTTCATCTTCTGCTCCCTCTGTTCCGGCAAGATAAGGTCCGCAACCATACCCTTGTAATGTGGATCAAGGAGGGTTGCCAGCCAGTAATGATCCCTCTCCTTAATAGCACGAAATACAAGGATCCTTCCGCATGCTTTGCAGGATCAGGGAGGCCATACAGCGTAGGTTTGCTGAGGCATTCGGTGCAGAGTCCTCTGGGTCACTGAGGATGACATGATCCTCAGCCACCTCGTCCCAGCCACGTACAAGTCCATGGGTTTCTTGGGACTGTAATTGATCCCTTAAAGACTGCTGCTGATGCTGAGTGCTAGGCTCCACCTCCATGCTGACACAATCCTCCTCCTCGTTCTCTTCCTGTGTGATAGGCGGGCAAGCAGGACCACTGTCTGGATAAAGGGGGCCTTGAGAGGTAAGGAAGTCCTCCACTTCCTCCCTCTGTTCTGCCTCAAGGGCCCTGTCCATTATTCCATGCAGCGTGTGCTCCAACAGGTGGATAAGAGGGACAGTGTCACTGATTTATGCACTGTCACTGCTTACCATCCTCGTGGCCTCCTCAAATGGTGACAGGACAGTGCATGCATCCCTGATCATGGCCCACTGGCGTGGGGGGAAAAAACCAAGCTCACCTGACCCTGTCCTGGTGCCATATTGGCACAGATACTTATTGATGGCCCTCTGCTGCGTGTGCAGCCGTTGCAGCATGGCCAACGTAGAGTTCCACCTGGTGGGCATGTCACAGATTAGGTGGTTCTTGGGCAGGTTGTCTTCATTTTGGAGGTCTGCCAGTCAGCACTGGCATTACTGTATATGACCGTCGGAAATGCACACAGAGTTTCCTGGCCTGCTTCAGGACATCCTGTAAGCCCAGGTACCTGCCCAAGAACCGCTGCACCACCAAGTTAAGGACATGAGCAAAATAGGGCACATGGGTCAGTTTTCCCTGTCGGAGGGTGGAGAAGAGGTTGGTGCCATTGTCGCAAACCACCATTCCTGGCTTAAGCTGGCATGGCGTCAACCACCTCTGAGCCTGCCCCTGCAGAGCTGACAGAACCTCTGCCCCAGTGTGGCTCCTGTTCCCCAAACACACCAGCTCAAGCACTGTATGGCATCTCGATGCCTACGCAGGTAAGTACCCGCTGAGGACACATCAGCACAGGAAGAGGCCACAGAGGAAGAAGAGGAGGGGGTGGAGGAGAGAGGTTTGTCACAACCAGTAGTAGCATTTTGGAGGCATGGTGGCGGAACAACCTCCAACACTACTGTACCTTGTCCTGCATCCTTCCTAGCAGCCAGCAGAATCACCCAATGCACCGTGAAAGATAGGTAACGTCCCTGTCCATGCCTGCTGGACCATGAGTCAGCGGTAATATGCACCTTACCACTGACCGCCCTGTCCAGCGAGGCATGGACATTGCCTTCCACATGCCGGTAGAGACCCGGAATCGCCTTTCGTGAGAAAACGTGGCGTTTGGGAACTTGCAACTGAGGTACCGCACATTCCACAAACTCATTGAAGGGGGCAAAATCTACCAACTGAAAAGGCAGCAGTTGAAGTGCTAGCAATTTAGCTAAGCTAGCATTCAACTGCTGGGCATGTGGATGACTGGGAGAGAACTTCTTTTGGCGCTGCAGCAGCTGGGGCAGGGAAATTTGCCTGGTACAATCTGACGTCGGTGTACCGATAGTAGACTGCCCACAAGTACTTGGCTGTGACACACCTAATTATACACCTTCAGTCCTATCGGTGCAGGCTTCAGAAAGGACTGAGGTATAGTGGGGTTGGAGATCCCAGCTGATGAGGAGCAAGGAGATGTTTGCTTTGTTCTTTGGTGTGGGTCTATGAGGTACGCT